>NC_089158.1:4056551-4672483 GCF_009819655.1 Sylvia atricapilla
GCTGAACAGCTGGAGGCATGGATCAGTCTTTGAGATTGCAGTGCTTCTTTAAAGGAAAATGTAATGTTCACTGGGATGTGTGGGAATGTGTGTGAGATTCCTTTGCAGAGGTTTCTACCCCTGCCTTGCTGACCTTGGTTTTGTGAGGGACAGAGACAAACTGAGGTGTGACAGCATTGGTTCTGTCACCTCTTGCTAAAGGTTCCTGTGGTCATTGCGGAAGTCATCTGACCTGTGCTACCAAGGCAGAGGAGGCTCAGCCTGACTCCCCATTATTTTGCTACCTGTACACAGCTCTTGCCAGCATTTCTCAGCCTTTCCTCTGATGCTGCCCAGGCTTAGAGTCTGAGGTTTTGTGCTTTGAAGGGTTATTTTCAGCTGCCTTGCACTCCACTGGGCCTGTGGTTAATGACATCGTATGTGCTTCACTTGGTAAGTTCAGTGCATTGTCCTGTAAAGAACAATCTGTCCTGGGTTATTTTTTCTTCTTGTTCAAAGATTACAGATTTCCTGAGGCGTCTGCAGAAGCTGAGAGATTAGGAATGACCATCCCGTTCTAGGGAAGCCTCTAACAGAGGGTGAGCAGACGAGTTTGCTATGAAAATAAACTCCATCAAAGGGCCATTATTGTAGCCATGCTGAGAGGAAGAGTTCTGGCCCCTCCTTAAGTAATGGGGATTGTGCTGAGTGGCTGTGACCAGCTTTGCTTTAGTTGTACAGCTGAGGCATGCTTTAATTCAGAGCAGAGGACAGGACCTTAAGGATTCAACATATGCTGATACTTCATTGTCTTGTTTTAATCTTCATTTTAATTAAACATTAATTAATGCATATAACTGCATCAAGCTGCCAAATGATGTGGTGCAGCTCCAGGAAGCTTCTGTGAGCCAGTATCTCAATTGGAATCCACAGTCTGGAGCTGGAGCACTGTGTTGGGGTTTTGCCGTGTCTGTGGGTGCTGTGTGATGGCTCCATGTGGAGGGACAGCCTGAGCCTTGGGGACACAGCAACCCAGTAAAGAGAGGGACAAACATATTGATACAAGAAACACAAAGGTTTGGTAAGAATAAAGTAAGCAAATGATGGCAGCCAGAAGGCCTGAAGGATGGGTGTTTGGAGGAACTGCAGGGTGTGATTGTTGGCCCCAGCCCTGTGATCTGCCCATGCTGCAGAGAACCTGAGCTCATCTGTGGCTTCAAGTGTCACCCCCAAACCTCCCTGTGTGCATGAGGTGGTTTTGCTTCATTGTCCTCCCACATCCTGCCTGTGGGCTTTGTCAGGATCTCCTTCATAAGGGTCTGTCTCAGCCTGGGCAAATCCCATCAATTGTGGGCATGGCTCATGGAGAGCAGAGAGGTTTTGATGTTCCAAAACTTTATCATTACCTTCAGCACCCACAACTGTGCTGTAATGGTTCCAGCTGGGATCCTCAGTGGAGGTGATGGCAGAGGATCAGGTCTGTGTGGATTTCTTCCCTCACAAAACACAAAAGCCCTGCATGGTACTTTGAAAGCCCTTTCTTTGCCTGTGTTGTGCATTCCAGCTGGGAGAGCTGGGCTCTGGGTGCTCACAGCTTGGCTGCCTGTCCCTGCTGACTGCTTCCATCCTGGCATGTCACAGGCTGCCCAGGCATTGTCCCCTTTTGTATCTGAACACAAGATGTTGTCTGCAGCCCTGCTCAGCACTTTTTTGCCCATTATTCTGTGCTCCCTGCACTGCAGCCTCTGGCATCTCCGGCTGACATCTCCAGAGTGCCAGTCATCCTTCAGGAGTTCTGAAACCCCTGGGTGTGAATAGCTCAGCCTGCTCACAGGTAGACAGGGAGAAAGTGCCCTGTGTCACACTGTGTGTTCCTGCTTGGCTCTGCTGGTCCAGTTTGAATCCAGCAGGCTTCCATGGTCAGGGATAAACCCCAGGAAATCCACGTGTACAGCCTCACCCTCAGTGTGTATTGGAGCTCCTGAGCTGTGCTCTTCTCTTTACCTTCATCCAAACCCCTTCTGATATGCTGAGTTTTTGTTTGAAGCCTTTAACTCCTGGGGAAAGCTTTAGGATGAGACTCTAAGGTGGTGAGGCAGTACCAGGGCAAGCCACAGTTCTGCTATGAGGTCACAATTATTCCTTGAGTTCTTAATATAGCTCTAAGAGTTCCTTCTTCAGGAATTGTGCAAGGGAAAAACAGAAGCGTGCAATTAAGTGTGCTGGGCACAGCACAGTCCCTCCCTGTGTCTCAATGCCAGCCTGGGATTGCTGAAGCTGCTTGGGGGAGTTCCATGGAGAATTTTCACACTGGGTAACAGCAGTATGTATCTGTGACACGTGTTCTGCTGCATTACTGAAGAATGTGGTGTTTGTTCCCTATATCTTTAAAGTGTGTCTTCGCAGCTTGGCCCAGGGGCCCTGGCTGCCATTGCTGGTGCTGCTACAGCATAAACAGGTGGAATTGGTCTGTTCCTCAGCTGTGCCTTTAAGCAGCTCTGGAGCTCTGCCTGGGATCCTGGAAGAATCACAAGTCCACCCATTTGGAAGGGAAGCAGTTAAAGTAGAAAAGTTTGCCAGGAAGTTGAATAAACTAAAAGCAGTGCTTAGGTCTCCTGATGACGAGCTCAGTGGAGCCCACAGCTAGAGCCAGTGAACAGAGCTGCTGTGTCTGCAGGCTGCTGCTTCCCTCCCACTCCATTTACAGCACTGCTAAACAAAAAAGGGATTGGGCTTGGGACCACAAGCTGGGAGCCAGTGGAATTCAGTCTGCCAGCAGCACTGCTGTAAGTAGAGCACTGGGAACTCCTGGGTGCCTTTTCCATTCCTTCTGTGTTTTTCTGTAGCATTTCTTTGTGTCGTGCAGTACGGAGCCATATGTATAAATAAGCATGAGGTCTTTGCTTTTCCAACTTGCTATTTTTAATAATTTTCCCTTGGCTTTCTCTCAGGAACTTTGATTTTAACTCTTAGTAAATATTACCAAGTCTTCCTCGCCTGTTCAGGAGAAGAGAGGGAGATCCTGACCCTGTTGTTGCTCTCAGAAGTGTTGGTGGAGAGACAGTGGGTATGAATCACTCCAGCTGTGCTGAGAGGAGTCAGGAGGGTTCCGAGCAGGAGCCAGTCCTGTGCTGGCCACTGCAGCAGCAGGCTCTCTGTGAGACAAATAACTGCTCTAAAGGAGACTGGAGAGGGGATTTTTAAGGCTTTGGTCCTTTTGGGTAGAGCCAGTGCAATATTATTTCTTGAATTTTCTGAACTGGTTTGGGAAGGATGAGGCAGTGTTCAGAAGGGAAGAGTCGATGCTGTAATGGGCGTTGATTTAGGGCTCCAGTGTTAATCCTGTTGGACTTCTGATTTGAAAAGGGGCTTCATTCCCCTTGGGATGTTAGGGACTGAGCTGATTATGGAGTACTTTCTGGGAGATGTAGATCCTTCCCATAGTGTGTCCTGTTTCTGCATGTCCCGTGTTTCTGCATTGAAAAGTGTATTTTCCTTGGGTGTTTGCCACAGGAAAAGCTCTGATTTGCTATAAAGTTGCAGGACTGGATGAACACCACAGAAACAATAGCTTGGGAAGCTGTGGAGGAGGTTATGTGTGATGGCAGTGATCTTTGGCTGAGATCAGCTGGAAAAGACTGCTCTGGCTTTGGCATCTCCTCAGGTCCAGCTTGTTTACCTACATTCATGTGTGCCCTGCCACCTCCTGCCTGTCCTCCCCTTCTGTGTGCCTTGGTGTTGCAAACGTGGCCTCCTGGTGTGCGTGAGGTGAGGCAGCACTGGTTTGGTGTTGGTGGAGGGTGAGTGCTGGTGCTGACAGTTTGCTGTGTCAGATCCTGCTCCTGGCTGCACCTGGTGTGCAGAGCTGCCACGGTGGCATTGCAGGGCTGGGACAGAAACCTGCGTGTGGGCAGGGCCGGCCTGAGGTCCTGCTTAGAGAAAGAGAAGTCCTGTGTGTAGCTCTTGAGTCTTGCAGTTTTCCTTAAATATCTGAGGGGTTGTGAAATGAAGGCTGTGGCTTCTCTCACCTATGGTAACAGCACTGAGAGGGAAAGAAAGAAGCCCTGGAGGAGAATTTCCTCATTCCTCTCTGCCGTTCCACCCTGTTTGTTTTCTTAGGCAGTGGGTTGCTGCAGAGCACAAAGAATCACAGTGTGTGTGTGTCCCTTGTGACAGGTACACCCTGGGGTCTGTCCCCTTCAGGTGTTGAGACTGCCTGAGCCTGATGCAGCCACGGGCAGTGGCAGATCCCTCTGCAGGGCTCCATGCTCAGGAATCCACTCCAATGCCTCTCCCTCTCAGTGCAAACATACGGAGCAGGCAGCAGCCAGAGGTCAAATCACCCATTCAGGCAGAAATACCTGCTGAAGGGTTGGCTTTGTACAAGGCTAAACCTATTTAAAGAATTTACAATAATAGAAACTTGTGAGGGGGGCAGATATTTTTCCTTCAAGTACAGAGTCAGCCTTGTTAAAGCACCACCTGCTTGTGACATACAGAGCTCCACATCTGTCAGCTTGTTTCTTAGGAGCTGTGCAAACCAACCAGGGATTTACAGCTTGGAATATTACACACCTATTAACCTGTTGCTGCTGCTGCCCTATATATTGTTTTACCTCAAGGCTTCGGTAGAGATCTCCTGAGTTGTAAATCAGATTCTGATTGTCCACTGGAACAAAGTTTATTTTTAAACAGAATTTTATCCACTGTTTGTTACCTTCAGTGATACAAAACACAGCTGAAGTGGCTTAGATGAGGTTATTTCCTCTTAAGTTTCCTAATACTCGATCCTTTCAGGATCTCATAAAATACCCTTCAGTGTTGGGTGACTGCAGTAAGGGGTTGGATTTGGTGTTGAATTTGGTGTTGAACCTATTCCACCCTGGGATAGCAGGGTGGGAAGGAGCTACTCAGGAGAGGGTCAGGCTTGCCCTTTGTAACCATACCAAGGCCTGCCCAGCCACAGGCAGCCACTCCTGAGCACCTGACCATGTTCTTTGTTCCTACAGAGTAAATATCCTGAGAACACATCCACTGTTTCCCCCTTTTTGCAGACAGATGATGATTAGTGAGAAGGAAAAGAGTGAAAAGGTGGACACAGCCCAGCCACGAAGGCAGTTCTTCATCTGGTAACCAGCCAGGGCTTCTGTGGAGCATTTTGGAACCTGCTGAGTTTGGCAGGAATGTGAAATCCTAGAAGGAATACATAATCATTGGACAGTAGTCACTGGTGAGGATGTTGTATTCAAAGGAAAAGCAATGGATCAGTCGGCTTGGAGAAGAGGGAGAAGACAGGGACAGCTCTAAACTGCTCTCTGTGACAGGGACAGGACACAGAACGGCTGGAGCTGTGTCAGGGCAGGCTGCAGATGAGGGAAAGGTCCTTCCCCCAGAGGATGCTGGCAGTGCCCAGGCTCCCCAGGGAATGGGCACGGCCCCGAGGCTGCCAGAGCTCCAGGAGCCTTTGGCCAGCGCTGCCAGGGATGCCCAGGGTGGGATTGGTGGGGCTCTGGGCAGGGACAGGGGCTGGGCTGGGTGATCCCTGTGGGTCCCTCCAGCTCAGGATCCTCTGTGGTTCTGTGATTGCAGGAGATTTTGGCTGTGGGCAAGGGGAAGTTCTTGTGTTACTTCTTTCCTCTCACAGCTCATTTACCTTTGATCCTGTGGGTAAAGCACTTGGGCTATTCTTCTTCCTTCCTCGATGCAAAAGACAATTTGAAGTTTGTGTGTCTTGGCAGAGGATTCTTTTCCAAGTGTTTGTATTTTGGGACTGCAGTTCTAGAGCCTGAACATTTCAGCTCTGGAGCAGGATAATCTTCCAAGCTGTGCCATGTGGAAATCACACTGGGCATTCTGCAGGTATCCCTTGGTGAAGTTTTCCTGTGTCAGCCGAGCTACTTCTTGCATTGTTCTCTCTCCTTTTTATCTCCCTGTGAACATTTTTCTGGTCTCAATATTTAAGCCCAAATCAGGGACAAAATGAGCTAAAAAATATTAGTAGAAATATGGACATGGAGTTCATTCTGCTTTAGCCAGTGCCATTGAATTCCATGACAGGTTACTTTCCAGGGGATTATCGTGAAGTTGTCTGATGAAATAAGAGGTGGGCTACAAACTTCATCTGCACAGAGATGCAGAGCATACCTGAGCTGTGGGTTCTTGGTGTCACTTCTTGGTGCTTCCCTGCATTATTTAATTTCAGTGTTTGCAGGGTATTACTTCTGTCTTTCTCTTGAGTTCCTCCAGCACTGCTGACTTAGTTTCCTTACTTCCCCAAATCTTTAATTTCTCTCGTTGCTCACTTTAATTTAACCCCAAAGCCTGTGGATATCCCCTGTCATGGATGCTCCACAGGGCTGCACTGGTGTTCTGGGCCACCCCTGCACAGGGTCACTGTCACATGCTGGGGCAGCTCCACCACCAGCTGCTTCTCACGGTTGTATTTGCTACTTCCAGTTTAGAAGGCTCTTTTAGAGTCTTATTTCCTCTCTTCAGTCTAAATACAGCCATGCCTACCTGTTCAGACACCATGCTGCCTTTTGGCTTAAAAAAACTGAAAAAACATACTTGTAAACTCTCAGGATGAATTATGTGGAAGGAAGTCTGTTTCTTATTTCTTTTTAAACTTTAATCTGATCAAATGTCTGAACTTTGCTTTTTATTTCACTTGGTTTTACTTCAGCACAGGACTGGAGTGAGAGGGTCCAGAGGATTCCAGGCAGGGTCCAGCAGGACTGATGCTGTGCTTTCAGGACTGACTGGTATTCCCAGGTTATTTTCTCTCTTGTTGCTGTTTCTGCCTGATGATTTTTGTTTCCCACCAGCAAATGCCAGCCCAGGCAGTGCTGGGGCAGCAAAAGCCATGCCTGCAGGTAACCATGGAGGAAATTTTTATTTTATTCTTTTTTTTTAGTGTGTCCAGACTTCCCTGATTTGTGGTAACCAGATTAGGGATTGGGACTGGCAGCCTCTTGAGTGTTTCTCTCA
This sequence comes from Sylvia atricapilla, assembly GCF_009819655.1. Classification (NCBI taxonomy): domain Eukaryota; kingdom Metazoa; phylum Chordata; class Aves; order Passeriformes; family Sylviidae; genus Sylvia; species Sylvia atricapilla. The sequence continues at coordinate 4,063,518 of NC_089158.1, forward strand.
CTATGGGTAATGTGATTAGAGGGGAGATGTGGCAGTGTAAAGCTCATGGCAATGAAACTGGATTGCCTGTAGCTGTAGCAGACCTTTGCCTGGCAGTAGGTCTTGTACCAACTAACACAATTTCTGTGTTATGTACCCAATAAAATGCATAACTGTCAATTAAGAGAAATCCTGTAATCTTATCCTTAAGTATATGCAATTTAAAGTGGTGCTTGTGATATTTTTACCTCTTGAAAGACTGCACTTTGGAAGGGGCTCTGTTTTTTTCCTCATGTAGATAAGAAATGTTCCTTTATGCTGAGCACTTGCCCCAGGTGCTATCTCAATCAAATTAAGCTGCAGAGGGACACACCTCCTTTAAAGTGTCCTGCTCTGTGCTCTCTGTAGCCAGAGCAGGACCATGAGGAAGCTGCAGGAGTTCTCCAGAGGCAGCAGTTCTCACTGAGAATATTTTCTCCTGCAGTAGCAGTAGACAAACCACATTCTGTTTAGAAAAGGGCTTCATCTTTTGTTTGTTTTTCAGGGTCCCGCTTTTCTATGTGCCTTTCTGAATCTCCCTGTCCTCAAGATGTCTCACCACATGAACAACTCCATGCTGCCCACCTCTCATCCTCCTGAGCATCACCACTCCACCACAGCCTCGGGACATAGCCATGGATCTGACATGATGATGATGGTAAGTGGAGAAGTCAGAACTAACCAGAGAGTTTTTGTCTTGCCTGTGGTTCAGAGTAACATGTCATCTTAAAGACTGTGCTCTTGAGAACTGGAAGTGAACCTGAGCTTTGGAAGGCAGGAATCCACCCAGGTTAGACCCATTGTGGGTCTTCTGGAGTGAAGGAGCAGCATGAGGGATACAGAGCAGGAAATGGATTTCAGAGCTAGAGATCCTTTGGCAAAATTGTCTTTTCTGGTGACAACCTTTCCAGCAGCCAGCCTGGTGTCTGCTCTGCAGCCAGCTAAGGGCAGAAATGCAAAGCAGGAGTTTTCCTGCAGGAAACGGATGGATGGAGTTCTCCAGGCTGGCAGTGAGAGCCCCAGGCAGCCCTGAGAGGATTGCCCAGCCCTGTGAGGGGCTGTGCTGAGCTCCCTCTGTGCCCTTCCCTCCTGAGCTCTCAGAGCACCCTGGGTTTGGGGAGCACAGCACTGCCAGGGCTCTTTGCCTTGTTGCCATTAAGGCTGTATTGGTCCTGATTCCTGCTGCTCCAGCTGACTTTGATTCCAGCAGGTTCAGACTTGTGCATTCTGGCATCACTGTGGCTTTGAGGAGATCCTGGCCAGAGTTTCCATGGAGATGGCTGGAGGATCAGTGTTTGTGTGTAGCCAGTTCTAGGAACTTTTTTAGCTTTTTCTCCTTTTCCTAAATACTTTTGGAGTGAGTTTCAGATTATTAAAACATGTCTCTTTATGGTTAAATTTCAAAAGGAAGGGAGAGAGGGCACATTTCCATTTCAAATGAGAGTGTTCTCAGGAGTGGATTTTGCAAACCTTCAGCTGGAGTTTGTTTTCCATCTCTGTTGCCTGAGGAGAGAACCAAGAATCTCTGCTTCTATTTCTATTGCAACCAGTGTCACAGCAGGAGAGGAGAGCACCAGAACAACCTTGGTGGGCATGGTCCATGTGGAACTCTCAGTCCAGCACTGCCACTGCTCTCCTTGTGAAGCTCTTCCCATCATCTCAGCTCAGTATTGGCATCCCTGGGCCATTACTTTCCATGTAAATGTAATTTCTTTACAAATGTCAGGTGTTTACTAGATAGTTACAGGACCCTGCCTTGCCCTGCAGCTGAAAACTGTAATTGCACAAGATTTTGAATTCATATTGCAAATAAATCTGTCAGGGAAGGCAGTATATAGGTACAGCATCTTAGATAACAGACTGAGCACATTTAATGTGTGTTTTCCCATTCCTCACTGGCACTAAGTAACAGGCTCAGGTTCAGCTGCAGTTCTTTGATTTATGTGGGGTTTGTTTTAAATGTAAATATGTTCAATTCATTGAAGAGATGAAAGTACTCTCTAAAAGGTGCTTTACAGTAATTTCTGCTATGGGGAAAATGGGCTGATTCTTATGGATGCTGAAATGAATCATAATTCTGAGTTTCAGCAAATAACCTTAATAAAGCAATGAGGGAAGTTCAAAGAGAAGTTCCTCTTGCTTGGTCAGGACTTCCCATGTGAAAACCCTGTGTGCAGCTGTGCCCAAGACACATGCCAAGTTGTACTTACCTAGATGGGAAGTTTGTATCACCTCTAGCTGGCCTGAGTGAGGATCTTTGATGTCTCCCCTTCCCACAGCATTTACTCTACAGGCTCAGGAGCCCTTATTTTCTCCCAGGACCAGCTGTGGACCAGTTTTATCTACTTGTGTAGCTGTGTTTAGGCCTCTGTTTCCCATAGGATTTTGGGAATTCCACAGGGAGACAACACTGCTGGCACAGTGCTGGGGGGCCCCAGAGGCCTCACCTGTCCATCCCTTTCATGTATCACAGAAAAGGTCCAAGTGGGGAAGTGAAAGTGCCCTTACCCCAGCTCCTGAGGGCATGGGGAGGCAAGGAGGAGCTCCATGGAGACATCCCCAATCCCTGACTACTGCTGATGCTGAGGAGAAGAGATCCAAAAGCAGGGAGAAGGCACGTCCCTGGAGTTCTGTGAAGGACAGGGCCTCCTGCCCAGGGCTGCCTGAAGGAGCTGGAAACTGGAGCATCTCATCCCTGCCTCACCTGTGTGTGTTACACCAGATCTGCTGGAGAGTTTCTTGGTGTTTATGTGGTGACCAGATAAATTCATCTGAGTTCTCATTCTGCTACAAACCCTGTTACTGTGAGCTCCTTGGGATGAGCTCTTTGGGCTCATCTTGGTGTTCTTTGTGTTTTGAGCAGGCCATGACTTTCCACTTCAGCTGTGAGAATGTGCCATTGCTGTTCTCTGGACTTACAATCAATTCTCCTGGAGGTTAGTAACACTGTCTTGTGCAGTCCAAACAAAATGTTTGCAGCTGATGTTTCAGGATTCATGTTTCAGGATTCACCTGGTTACTTATGCTAAACATCTGTGGACGTGTTGTGTTGAGTCTGGTTTAAATGGTATCTGTGGGGTGAAAGAAAAAGGAGATATTTCTAGAGAGATATTTCTAGAGTTCAAGAATTTGGTTTTATTAGCAAAAGTGATTGCTGCTTTTGCTTTATGGGTGAAATCCCAGTAAGAGTCTGGATGAAATTCCCATTTCCCACCTGTCTGTGCATGCACACGGAGCCTGGCCACAGCACAGGGTGGGGTTGTTCAATCACACAGTGACTCTGCTGACACATTCTCTTGCCCAGAGACAATAACATTTCCTCTCTTGTCAGAAATGGCTGGTGCTTTTGTGGCCGTCTTCTTCCTGGCCATGTTTTATGAAGGCCTTAAGATTGCCCGGGAGTGTCTGCTCCGGAAATCCCAGGTCAGCATCCGCTATAACTCCATGCCAGTGCCCGGCCCCAATGGCACCATCCTGATGGAGACACACAAAACCGTGGGGTAAGGATTGCACTTCATTCTAAAGCAAAGCTCTGCAGGTGAAACTGGCACAGAAGAAACTTTGTGCGGCCAGTTTTGATCTCTGGAGAATGTCCTGGCTCCAGACTGGGACAGTCTGGCACTGTGGCACTGGAGGATGGAGGACACCTCGGCACCCTCGAGGATAGGGACAAAAGGAGGAAAGCAGCAAGGAGCCAGATGAGCTTGGGGGTTTTTGTAAGAACATGTTTGGGGGAGTTCCCAGGAACAGAGTTTATGTCCAGTGTCCCCCAACAGAAAACACTCAGGATCCTTTTGTTGACAGGGAGTCAAGGCCTCTGTGCAGAACAGGAGCCATTCAGCTTTTTTCAGGGGGTAAAAGAAGCTTGGCAAAGTCTGTTTCTCAGCTAAAAGTTGTGTCCTCCCAGCAAGCTCCGTGCTTGTCTTGCTCTGTGAGCAAAACCACAGCTCCAGGTGCCAGCTGCACATAGGAGTCCTTGCCCAGGCTGGTATCACCTTCTCTGCCATGCCATGCCCACCTTGCTGTCCTGGCAGCTTTCTCTTTGGGGATGTGCATTTCCCACCTGTTCCACTTGCTGACATGTTTGGGTTTGTGTTCCCAGCCAGCAGATGCTGAGCTTGCCCCATCTGCTGCAGACTGTGCTGCACATCATCCAGGTGGTGGTCAGCTATTTCCTCATGCTGATCTTCATGACCTACAACGGGTACCTGTGCATCGCCGTGGCCACGGGAGCGGGCACCGGATACTTCTTCTTCAGCTGGAAGAAGGCAGTGGTGGTGGATATCACAGAGCACTGCCATTAACACGGGATGTGGCCTCTCCCACCACTGCTCCCTGCAAGAGCAGCCACCTAAGGACTGGAGCATTCCTAAGCTGCCAAGAGAATCATGATAAAAAAAAAAATCAACTGGAGTTCACCACAGGTTCCTGGAGGGATACAGGGATATGAGGAGCTGGGACATGCTGCTCCCCTTGACTCTTGAGAGTCCATGGCAGCCATTCTTGGCCAGGATTTGCTTTATTCTTAGATTATGCTGTGATTGAAATTAGTTGGCTGACAGAACTGTAGAAATTACTATTTTAAAAAGAAAACCATTTTATTTTTAAATTGTGAATGCTCATCAGTGAGGGTCTAATGAACAGTAGGAAAAGATGAAAGTTGCCAATAATGTGTGAATGGCTGTTTTAATTTCGATTTTTTTCAATATGTACATAATGTCAGGGGAGGAGATTGCCCTGACATTATGGCTTTTGGGGCCAATGACACCTTTTGCTGTAGGACTCAGTCTCTGAGAAAGATTTGGTGCTGCACATCAGACACGCTCAGGTGTGTCCTGGCAAGGGAGGACTTTGACCCTAGGATGTGACCTGTGGGCTTCAGGGGCTGGATGAACCTGCCCTTCAAGCCCACCAGAGGATGATGAGTGTTGTTAATCTGATGTATCCAGCAGCTTTACTCATCCTCCAGGGAGAACACTTTGAGTTTGGCTGCTTTTCCTTCCCAATTATGGAAGAGATGCAGGGTAATAGTTCTGTATTTCCAGGGCAAAAAGATTCCAAATAAACCATTGAACCACAGGTACTTCATGTGGAACTACACCTGGATGGAACTAGAGCTAAGCTTTGGGTTACTAGAACTGTAAATGAGGCAAGAGCTAAGTAATGATTTAATGACACTAAAGTTAAAATGGCTGGAGGGTATTTGTGGATGGAGGTGAAGGGAGAAAACAACCATGTTCCTGTAAAGGAGAGATTAGGGGAAGAGGAGAAGGAAAATACAGGACTACAGCAGCTATCAGTGTCTTCTCAAGTGAAATGTGGAGCAGTGTGGGCTAATCAAAAAGTATTCCTGGCTCAGATGACTCCTCTTTGTCTTGATAATCACAGTGGGCCCATGCTGGAGGTGCAGGTTCTCGGTGCAGTGGTGCAGTGAAGAACTCTGTCAGTGCTGTGGGCTTTGCCCAGTGCCCAGACAGACAGGCTGTGAGGGGGCAGAACCACCCTCCTGCCTGTCAGGCCAGGTTTGGGGTGCAGCTCTGGTTTAGCACCTGGATGTTAAAGAAGTTGTGCAGAGTGGTATAAAGCTGGAGCCTTCCCCCTACCCAGCTTGCCCAGTTTGTGCCTGTAACTGGCTGGAAGAGAAGACAGTGGGAATTTGAGAACAGGCACCACTTTCAGACTGGGACTGGTGTCTGGGACATGCCATGAGAACAGGGAATCCTGCTAGGATGAAGCCTGTGGGAAGGTTTTTTCCCCTCAAGATGCTGCTGGTGACTGCTGGAAGCAGCTATTGTGAGGAAAGCTGATCTTTGGAATGAGATTTTTTAGCCCCTGGGCCTCAGAGGGTGAGGCCATCCCTGTGTACCTGGGTGCTCCAGGGTGCTGGTGCTGCTGTTCCTGCACAGAAACCACCCTCCCATCCTCTTTAAGGAAATCCAGTGCTGCTGCTACCAGGGCTTGAATTGCACCTCCTAAAGTCAGCCCTCCTGGGCTGATGCCAACTGTTTATTTGGACATCTTGTTTTCTCTGGACAGTGCAACTAGGGAATAAAAGGAGCTGAGTTAAAAGCAGGCTTAGGTTCCTAAATAGCTGCTTTCTGCAGGAAATTCACATCTGGGTGAAAGAGGCAAAGTTATTTCATGGAAAAGTTCTAGCCACCTCCTGCTGAGGGACAGGAAAAGTGCTTCCTTCCCCAGTCTGATCTTTGAAGGGAGTTCTTGTCTGTGACAGAACCTGTTGGTGCCCTCTCTGCACCTGTCACAAAGGTAAAACTCCTGTGCCTCTCAGGCAGTCATGGGAGGGGAAACCTGACCCTCCCCATCCCTGGAGAGCTGGGAGGAATGTTAGTGTTGGACAGGGAAAATGGACAATCCTTCCCACTGCTGCTGGAGCTGAGATGAAATCTGAGTGTTTGTCAGAGAAAACTGGAGCTGTTAAAAGCTGGAGATGGTGATTGATGTTGTGGGAGGTTTGCCCCACAGGGCTTGACCCCTGAAGGAGCTCAGGGTGACATTGCCACTGCTGCCACTGGTTTTTCTGGAAGGAGCTGGAATTGTTGCCATCACAATCACAGGGCAGAGCGAGGAGTGGCTGTGTGGTGACATTGGTCACCTCATATACCTCTTGCTGTGTCTTTCTTTGAAACGAGCTGCTTGCCTCCTGGTCTTGCTGTCACCTTTTAGCCACTTTCCTGTGTACCCAAGTGACCAGACTTGAATTCTCTGAGGGATGGCTTGGAGATCAGGCTTTGGCTCGTGCAGTGTCAATCTGGTTCTTGTTAAGCTTTTCTGCCCCGTTCTGCTTGTACCACCTGTTCCCCTGGAATTGTTTCACTGCAGGATGAGCTTCCAAGGCTCATCTCCTGCCCCTGCTGTCCCCAGAGAGGGCACACAGATTTCTCCAGCATGCACAGGGAGGGGACACTGCCCTGGCAGGGCTCACCTGGGCAGGAGTCTCAGGTGCCCCAGCTGCTCCCCCAGCCTGCACCAGGGATGGTTTGGGCACCCTGGGCTGCCCGGGGAAGGTGAGAAGGGAAGAGGCTGAGGAGAGCGGGGTGAGGCTGTGTCCCCTCTGCTCCTGAGCTCCCTGAAGCACAGCCGGGGCAGGGGCATGTCCAGGCTGCTCCTTCCTGCCACGGCTGTGCTTTCCTCAGTTCAGTGTGACAATCTAGAGAAGCCACCAGCCTCCCCCTTGCCACCAGATGCCACCACGGTGTGTTCTCAGCCCGAGTTCCTGCATGCTGTGACAGAGCCTGAGCAAAGCCTGAGCTCCCTCTGGGTGGGATTGGCAGCTCTGGGGCAGCCCCAGCCCCGCTGCTGAACTGAAGTTCTCCTGGTAACACGGGGAGGGCTGGCAGGATGACCAGACTGGGTCCATTAAACTCCTGTGTTTAATGTGCCTGGGTGTGCTGTCCTGCCTGGGGGTGACATCCTGGGCCTGTCCTGTGCCCCGATGTTTGCTCTGCACATGTTGTGCCTCTGGATCACCATCGAGGAGGGAGCTCCGAGCATCCAGGCCATGTCCCTCAGTGGGCCTTTGTTGCTTTTCTTTGAGTGCCTTTTGAGTTTGTCTGGAGCCAGTCCCACCCAATCCAGCAGGATTTCTAGTTTTGTTTACAGTGGACTGTCAAGTTTTGTTTTTACTCTTGCTCTTCGTGGCGGTAACTTGTCTGATGTTACTGTGAATATCAAGAATCTCCTGTATATAATTAACCAATAAAATAGATTGCATTTTACTGTGATGGGGGTGTGTTTTGGGAACAATCCTCAGTGTTCCTGTTCAGGTGCTGTGGGGTGGGAGTAGGGAGCAGCATCCTCTGCCCATGAACACACCCTGAAGCTGCTGGAATGGGAATGTGGGGATTCACTGAGAAGTCTCTGTTTGTTCCAGCTCAGACACACTTTGCAGGTGTGGGGAGGGATGGAAAGAAGAATTGGGGCCTGCCAGATCTGTGTGCCCTGGAGAGGTACGAGTTGGGGAGAGGAGTTCCAGGGAGCTGTAACAACCTCCTGAGGTGTTGTCCTCTCAAAGCTGGGGCCTGCTGGGACTGCCAGACCAATCCCTGATCATTTTATGTTGTGTTAGACAGGAAAAGCAGCTCTTTCCTAGGCCAGCTCTTTCCAGTTGGAAAAGTTTGAAGTTCTGTACACTTCCCCAGCCTGAGCTGAAATTTGGTGCACCTACAACATGGGAAGCCTGAATTTAACTGAAATCCACTTTGGAGGATTGCTGAAAAATCAGACCTGGTCATTGTGCTGAAGATGATAAGAAACAGCCCTGGCCAGAAGCAGGGAGACCCTCCAGCTCCTGAATTCCCTGCAGGTGTCCTGCTGCAGGCCCAGGGCTGTGACAGCCTGTCCTGCTCTTTCCCCAGGCTGCAGGGAGCAGTTTCCTGAGCAGATTTTTAAGTGCTTTCCTTCAGCTCTGCCCACTGTGTGCCAGATTCCTCCTGAGTGAACTCTGCCCCAAATCTCACCTTCCTCTCATCTAAATCAAATCTCACCTAACCCTGCCCAGGCGCCTGAAGGTAAATCCTTGGACCTGCTGAAGAAATCAATGTGCCCTTGGCCTTTTCACGTGACACCATCCCTGAGGAACAATTTGGTGTCCTTTGATCCAAGCAGCAAACAGCCTTGAGCTCCATTCCAAGGGTGACAAACCAGGGCAGCTGAGGTGACACTGAGCAGGGCTGGATGGAGGTGGAACAGGGAAGTGGAAAGGAAAAGCTGTTCAATCAGAAAATACGGGATATCACTCCACATGCACGTGCCCAGCCCATCAGCCAGGTCTGCAGCCATTCCCTGCTCAGGGCACCAACCACATCCCAGCTGTGACACGGGCTGGGAAGCAGCTCTGGGATGTATTTGGGACTGGATGATTTAACAGGGAATTATTTCTTTGGTTGCCTTGGGAAAGGACTGAGCAGTACCTGGAACCCAGAACTGTGGCACCTTTATCCCAAAACACTCATCAGACACTTCCAGGACCTTGTCAGTGGGGCCAACAGTGGGTAGGGCTGGAGGGTCAGGTGGCCACACTCCACTGTCTGATCACCAAACCACTTTCCCAGAGGATCCTCCTGCAGTATTTTATCCTCCTGCTCACAGGAGCAGAGATCCAGGTGTTCCCATCCCCACTCGGTCACTGCAGCCGTTTACAGCAGCTCGTGGGATTATTATTATTTTCTTTAAAAAAGTGGTGTTTATTTAAAACAAAACACTTGGCCAAGGGGCGTTCACAGGCATGTTAACCAAACTTAAAAAACAAAACTGTAACATCTCAGAGGGGGCACGGCTCGGCGCGGCCGCCCCGGCTGAGCGGGGCTGGGGCTGCCGGGAACCCCGCGACAGCCCCGTCAGAACTCGAAGGTTCCGAAGTGCGCGGTGCGGCCGCCGGCCTTGGGCTGCGGCTTGTACCCGATGCGGTCATTGATGAGCTGCTCGCGGCTCTTGTGCTCCGTGCCCAGCGCTCCGATGGCCGCCGCCTCCTCGCCGCCCGCCGCCACCTCCGCCTCGTCCCGCTGCTTCCTCCGGCTCTGCGGGCGAACGGGCCGGTCAGGGCCGGGGGCGGGCCGAGCCCCCCACGCCCTGCCCCGCGCGCACCTCCAGCTCCTTCCTGACGCTCTCAAACTCCTCGATGTCGTCCAGTTTCAGCTCCAGCCGCGTCGGCTTCCGACGGAGCATCGCGACCGGCGACACCGCGACAGCACCGAGCGCTCCCGCCCTCAGCGGGCCGGGCCACGCCACACCTCCCGGCGTGCTCCGCGCGTGCCACTCTAAAGCGGTACTGCATCTCCCGGCGTGCCCCGCGCGGACCGCTTACCCCGCCACATCTCCCGGCGTGCCCCGCGCGGACCGCTTACCCCGCCACATCTCCCGGCGTGCCCCGCGCGTGCCACTCTAAAGCGGTACTGCATCTCCCGGCGTGCCCCGCGCGCACCGCTTACCCCGCCACATCTCCCGGCGTGCTCTGAGCGTCTCTCCTTTAAAGGGCGATGCAATTCCCGGCATGCCCTGCGCGACCCGCCCCCAGTGAGCCCGCCACACCTCCCGCCATGCCCTGCGCGACCCGGAAGTGACCGTGAAGCGCCGGAGCCCAAGCGCGGCGAGTGTCGCCCTGTTCACGTTTTTTGGTTCCTGTTCCCGCTCCCATTCCAGGCTTGTTCCCGGGTCCTGGTCTTGTTCCCGGTGCCACTCCTGCCATGGCCACCGCGCGGGCACCGGCGGCGCGCGGCGGGGCTCGGCCTCCCGAGGTGAGTGCCCGGGAGATGGGGGCGGCTCCGGGCCCGTTCCCCGCACGGCTGCGGGCCCGCAGGAGCGGGAGAGATCGCGGGGGTCGCGACTACTGTTGCTGTTTGGGGTTTACGATGCACCAGTGACACCGGAGCCATTTAAAGGAGCCCGAAGGCTCACGTGATTTCCTGGATTTTTACAGTCCTGTAAAAACAATCCTGATTGTTCTCCCGGGAAGTTCGTGTCAGGCGTGTGTCCGCGGGGAGGGAGTCGGGTACCGTTCACTTTGCCCAACCTTCCAGGGAGGGCGCTGAGGGCTGGAGGATGGCATCGCTCCTGCCTGTGCTGCCGCTTCGCGTTCTAAAGCTTTTTCAAAAACTACTTCTGTAGATAATAAATAATACGGACGCAACACTGCCTGATTTTAGCAATTTAATGTGGCATTTTACTTTTGCGCTTTGGCCTTCGGGCAAAATCTTCAATGTCCAGTGGCTGCTCCATCGCTGGAAGTGTCCCAGGCCGGGCTGGACGGGGCTTGGAGCAGCCTGGGACAGTGGAACGTGTCCCTGCCATGGCGGGGGGTAAAATTGGATGGGCTTTAACGTCCCTTCCAACCCAAACCAACCTGGGATTCTGAGAGGGTGTTCGCATGGTGCCCAGCCTGGTTTTCGTGGCACAGCTCGGCTCTGTGGCACAGCCAGCCTGTTTGTTGGCTCCTCTGTCCCCAAGCACAGTCCATCCTCTGCCTCTCCCTGCAGCCCCCCAAGGCCAAGCCTGCAGAGGAGGGCGAGGCACCCCCGGCCAAGCGGGCGCCCATTTTCTATGGGAGCCTGGAGGAGAAGGAGCGGGAGCGCCTGGCCAAGGGCGAGTCGGGGCTGCTCGGCAAGGAGGGCATGAAGGCTGCCATGGAGGCTGGCAACATCAACATCAGCAGCGGTGAGGATGTGCAACCACCCTTTGTTATCCCTCCCCACAGATGTGACACTTCTAAGTGTCTCTGCTCGCTCTCTGGGCATCACCTCGAGCCAGTCAGGGGTGGGTGGCTCCTTGCTTGGATCTTCCCGTTCAGGAGGGATCCAGGGGCAGAGCTGCCCAGGGAGGGTGTGGGGTGTTCCTCCCTGGAGAAATCTCACACCCACCTTGGTGTGTTCCTGTGTCACCTGCTCTGGGTGACCTTGCACGGGGTGATCTCCCGAGGTCCCTGCCAGCCCCGGCTGCTGTGTGGCCCGTGCTGGCCCCGTGTGCTCAGGCTGTGTCTGTGCCCAGGGGAGGTGTTTGACCTCGAGGACCACATGAGCGAGCGCCAGGCCGAGGTGCTGGCGGAGTTCGAGCGCCGCAAACGCGCCCGGCAGATCAACGTGTCCACGGACGACTCGGAGGTCAAGGCCTGCCTGAGGGCCCTGGGAGAGCCCATCACGCTCTTCGGAGAGGGGCCTGCGGAGCGCAGGGAGAGGTGCTGTGTCTGCACACTGGGAAGGGCCACTTGGCAAACCCCTGAGGCTTTCCTGGGAGTCGGGGTGCAGCGAGCCCTGCCAGGGGCAGTGCTGTGCCACAGGGCAGCTGGAAGAGCTGGGGGTGTTCAGCCTGGGGAAAAAGAGGCTCCAGAGATACCTCAGAGCCCCTGCCAGGGCCTAAAGGGGCTCCCAGGAGAGCTGGAGAGGGATTTGGGATAAGGGATGGAGGGACAGGACACAGGGAATGGCTTCCCACTGCCACAGGGCAGGGATGGATGGGAGAGTGGGCAGGAATTGTTCCCTGGCAGGGTGGGCAGGCCCTGGCACAGGGTGCCCAGAGCAGCTGTGGCTGCCCCTGGATCCTTGGCAGAGTCCAAAGCCAGGCTGGACACTGGGGATTGGAGTGACCTGGGACAGTGGGAGGTGTCCCTGCCCATGGCAAGGGTGGCACTGGATGGGCTTTAAATTTCCTCCCCACACAGCCCAGTCTGGATTTCTGTTCTAAGAGCCCCAAGGGAGAGGGAATGTCACACTGATATTTGTCAGGTGAGCTGAGAATTCACTGACTAAATCCAGCTTCATGACTTCTTTTCCAGGTTAAGGAACATCCTCTCAGTGGTTGGCACAGATGCATTAAAAAAGACCAGGAAGGATGATGACAGGTCAAAAAAGTCCAAAGAAGAGGTAAGGGTGTCTCCTGTCCTCTCAGTGCTGAGGGAGGGATGATATATCCAGGTTGGATACATCCAGGACTCCTGGCTTTGGCCAGCCTCTGGATTCTCATGTCATACCTTCAGGCTTTTTCTGTGTTGCCCATTTCAGCAAACCTGTGGCAATGTTTGGTCTCAGTGAGGAGCACCAGGTGTGGTTTTTACTTACAGACTGAGCCCTGTGCTGCACTCAGTGTGCAGACCAGGAGAGCAGGTGTGTGGGCTCTTACTGTAGCAAGTCCCCTACTTTCATTCACACTTGGGAAGAAAAGAATATGTTCCTGCTGCTGCGTCTGTTTCTGCCTTTGATTACTCCTTTTGCTTCTGTCTCTCTTCTGAGTCTGTTTTACCTTGTTATTTTTGAGCTGTACTGTGAAAAATAATTTCTGCAGTTCTGGGCTTTCTCTTTATTGGGTGATGTGTAAACAAGGAGGGAGTTACATGTCAGTAAATGCAGATGAGTCAGGTTCAGCTGGAATGTTGAGTGAAGTGGCAGCATGTCAGGATTGGATCTGTAGGGCAGAGAGTTCGATTTATCTCTCCAGATCCCTTTTCCTGGTGCTTACAATTGTGCAGAAGGCTCTTAAAAAGAGGCCAGAGCACAGCAGGGTTTGGGGGCAGGTGCTGGGAGGAGCTGAGGGGAGTGAAGTGAATGCAGGGGCAGCAGCACCAGAGCTTTTCCATCAGTTTTATTCCTGTCTTTACAGTATCAGCAAACCTGGTACCACGAGGGCCCACGCAGTCTGAAAACAGCCAGGCTGTGGCTGGCCAACTACTCCCTCCCCAGGTGAGAGAAAACAGCACAGAGGAGGAGGGAGGTGCAGCCATTTGTCAAATCCAAGTGCGATCCCAGTGTGGGTAGCACGGGAAATCCAGGGAGCCCAGAGCCTGAGCTCTGAGGGGCTGATCCAGCATTAGCCCAGTTTGGGGGAAGAGCAGGGAGAAGGAGTTTCCAGCAGCAGGGAAGGTTGTCACTCCACCTTTGCTCTCCCCAGGGCAGCGAAGCGGCTGGAGGAGGCTCGGCTGCTCAAGGAGATTCCCGAGGCCACCAGGACATCCCAGAGGCAGGAGCTGCACAAATCCCTAAGGGTAGGTCTGGCAGCTGCTCTGCTGCTGTGTTCACAAGGTTTGGCTGGTCCTTCAAAGAGCCCAGCAGGAATTCAGCTGCCTCAGGTGCTGCCCAGATGCACATCAGTCTCTGCAAGCTTGGGAGGTTCTGCTTTTCTTCTCTTTCCCTGTGTCTCTAAAGCATGTTCTGACTCCTTCCAAGTGTTCCAGGAAGTTGTATTTTGTCCCTGTGCATGGCAGAGGGTCCAGAGACATCCCTGCCTTGCCTTGCCACTCGTCTGTGAGGCTAAAGGAATGTATTCCTGGCTTTGGCACAGGTCTGGCTGGCTGGGGAGCCAGGGAATCCAAGGGAAACACCCAGCTCTGTGTGGTGAACATGGTTGGGATGACTCTGAGATGCCCTTTCCAAGCATACTAAGCCAGATCCCCAGCTTAACCAAACAGAGAGGCTCAGGCACAGCGTGTGCTGCCCCCCTAATCCTGTTTACTCCAGAGGATTTGCTTCTCCCCTCTGCCCCATCTGTCTGGTTGGATTCTTTGGATGAGTTGTGGAAAGATGCCAAACTCCAGCCAGTTCTGTGTCAAAGCTGCAGCTGCAGAGCTCTGGGGCTGAGGGGACACATCATGGGTGGCCCTGGAGGGCTGAGCTGGGCCCCCAGGCTGTGCTGGGGCACTTGGGCCAGGCTGGCCCTGGCCCTCCTGGCTGGAGCTGGAGTGGCTCTGAGGCAGCTCCTCCCTTTGAAAATGACTTTTCAAGGGCTTCTGCCACCTTCTGTGCACATTTGCCTCCCTCACCTCAAGCTTTGGCTGGGGATGGCTCTGGGTTGGTTGCACTTTAGTCACTTATTGATGGTTCTCTTTGTGTTTTTTACAGTCCTTGAATAACTTCTGCAGTCAGATCGGGGATGATCGCCCGCTGTCCTACTGCCACTTCAGCCCCAACTCCAAACTCCTGGCCACAGCCTGCTGGTGAGACTGCCTTGGCAGCACCTGCTCTGGGGGCTGGGAGAGCACAGGAAGGATTTTGTAGGCTTGGGAATTGCGAGAAGCTGCTTCTCTGTGCTCTCAACACTTCATTTTAGGGCTGAGCAGAGATTCATTGATCTGAGCTCCTTGCCCCAAGTGTGTTGGTGTTTTAGCCACTGCAGAACGTCGGGGTGGCTTTGCAGCCCTCTTTGACCTGTTCTTGATGTTCTTTCTCCACTGACATCCATTCCTTGTCTTCCACAGGAGTGGACTCTGCAAGCTCTGGTCTGTGCCTGACTGCAACCTGGTTCACACCCTACGAGGTAGCGAGCGGCTCTCACTGAGCCTTTTGGTTCTTTTGTTCCTCTCAGTGCTGGGCTCCCACATCTGAATTACCTTGTGATTTAAAATATTGTCTTTGGGCAGATTTGTGTCTTACTGAGAGCATCCCTTGGCTTGGGAGCATGGGAATGTGTCATATAATGAGAAGGAAGACCTGGCCTTGAACCTCAGCTCCAAGTTTGCTGTTTCCATTTCTGAACAGATTTGTTTGGTTTACAAAACCTGGTTTGAGTTATTTGAGTCACAAACAGCAGCAGTTTTGGGCAGGTCACTTGACAACAGTGAGGTTCTTCGAGCAGTGGTCACAACTTGAACTAAACACAGATGTGAGGACAAATCCTTTGATTCCTGTGTTGAATTTTGTCTGCAGTTTGAGGGTTCCAAACCTTGATGTTGGATGCTCTGCCTGGAAGTGCAGTTTAGCTGGGGGTGACAGGGCAATGTCACCCAGCACTCAGGACACAGTGAAAGTGTTCACTGGCACCTCCCTCACCAGTACCAAGGAAATGCTGCTTTTCTGAAGAACTGGCCAAGATCCCATGGCACATTCTGAGTTTTGGTTTTGTCCCTTCAGGACACAGCACCAACGTGGGGGCAATCGTGTTCCACCCCAAGGCCACGGTGTCCCTGGACAAGAAGGACATCAGCCTGGCCTCGTGTGCAGCCGATGGCTCTGTCAAACTCTGGAACCTGGAAAGGTCAGAACCATTCCAGATGTGCACAGCTGCAGCCTTGCTGTGCTGGGGTTTATTCCATGTTCCTCCAGACATTTACCATCCTCCTGCCAATATGACCTTTTCTTGTAGTTCCCCCCGTGCACTCCCTGGCCTCAGTATGTGCCAGCCCCTTCAGCAAAAGAGAGATCACCCTGATTAGGGAGTCACGGTGAGGGAGATGGTCTGAAAGAGATTGAGGTAGAATTGCTGCTGGGCATTGGTGAACTGCTGGGGGTGATGGATGGAAGGTTTGGGAACTGTTTCATTCTAACATCTTGCTTAGGAGTAGATTGCCCCTCTTGAATATTAAGAAATGAATTTCTGAGTGGTTGGAAAGCACCAGGATTTGGAGAGACATTGACCAAAAACACAACCACACACAAAACCTTCTGCCTGTGCTGCAGCTGCAGACAAATGGCTGTCACTGCACAGAGTAGCTCTGGCAGATGGGCAGCACCTCAGGCCTGGGAAGAGGAGGCTGGTTCAGGTACTGAACCTCACCATCATCTAATTGAGAAGTGGAGCCTGGGAAGGGCAGGCAGCTCCCAGAGCCCCAGTTACTTATCCTTAGCTGAAAATCAGTTTCTAACAGCAAAAGTGCTCCTGTGCAAAGGGACAGGGGGGTTGTTAGGCTCATGTGACCACATCTCTTAATTAACCTGTTGGAAGGAAACTTTACTGCTGTTCAGATTGTGTGTGAAGGCTCCTGACCTGCTGGGAGAATAAATATTCCCTCCATCCTCTCTCTTGCATCCTTCAGAACAGCAGGAGTTGCTGCAGTTCAGGATGTTGTGTTCTCAGAACTCCCTGCAGTTCAGGAAGTCTGTGGTTTGTTTCTGTACTTCCAAAAGTGCTAATGACAAAGGCCTTGTTAATTTTCATTAATAATCATCATCCCAGGAGCGTTTTACAACCAACAGGAGGTGTAGAGAAAGGGTTTCACTCAGAGCTCTGTGAGTGTGACCCAAAGGTGGAGTTCAGAGTCATTGGCTACACCTCTGACATTCCTGCCTGGTTTGATTTCATTAGCAGAGCTTTTCCTGCCATCACAGTGGATGGGCAAAGGCCTGCCTTGAGCCAGACCCCAGTGGCCAATGGTTTGTTGTGTGTTTCAGTGATGAGCCAGTGGCAGACATCGAGGGACACAGCATGAGAGTGGCCAGAGTGATGTGGCACCCGTCTGGGAGGTTCCTGGGCACCACCTGGTACGGACACCTGGGCATTGGCTCTCAGAAGTGACCATGGGCTGCCCAGCTGGTGGCCCTGTGCTGCCAGGGCTTGGCCATTGGTGACCACAGCTGGGCTGTTGCAGTATCAGTGACAGCAGGTCATTGGGATTCCCTGTGGGAGACACTGTTGGTCTCTAATGTGGGAATAAAGTGCTCCCAGAGTTGAAATATCCTATGAAATATCCTGTTACTCTCCCTGGAGTTCCATGGAGGCCAGGGGAAACAGCCTTAAGTTATACCAGGGGAGGTTTAGGTTGCATATTTTGGAAAAAATGTCTTCAAAGAAAGGGTGGTCAGGCACTGGCACAGGCTGCCCAGGGGTGGAGTCACCATCCTGCAGTGTTCAAAACACATCCCCCTGTGGGACTGGGGACACGGGTTAGTGGTGAGTGTGGTGGTGCTGGGTTAACACCTGGACTCGATGGTCCTGGAGGGCTTTTCCAACCTGCCTGACTCTGTGATTTAACAAGTGCTTTGTTCTTGCAGCTACGATCACTCGTGGCGCCTGTGGGACCTGGAGGCCCAGGAGGAGATCCTGCACCAGGAGGGGCACAGCAAGGGGGTCTATGACATTGCCTTCCACACCGATGGCTCCCTGGCTGGCACGGGGTGAGCCCTGGGCTCTGCATGGCTGGGAAATGTTAGTGAGGGTTTGCTGTGACCAGAGATTTCTGCTGGGGGAGTGACTTCCCACTGACAGGGGGCAGGGCTGGGTGGGAGATTGGGCAGGAATTGTTCCCTGGCAGGGTGGGCAGGCCTGGCACAGGGTGCCCAGAGCAGCTGTGGCTGCCCCTGGATCCCTGGCAGTGCCCAAGGCCAGGCTGGACATTGGGGCTGGAGTGACCTGGGACAGTGGAAGGTGTCCCTGCCCATGGCCAGGATGCTCTGTAAGGTCCCAGTGTGTGATCCTGTGATTGCAGGGGTCTGGATGCCTTTGGCCGGGTGTGGGACCTGCGCACAGGCCGCTGTATCATGTTCCTGGAAGGGCACCTGAAGGAGATCTACGGGATCAACTTCTCCCCAAATGGGTAAGGAGGGAGCTGGCACTGATGTGGGAGCTCTGAGTGTAAACCCCACTCCCTACACCCTGCTCTCCCTCCCTTGGCAGGTACCACGTGGCCACGGGCAGTGGGGACAACACCTGCAAGGTGTGGGACCTGCGGCAGAGGAAGTGCATCTACACCATCCCTGCCCACCAGAACCTGGTCACCGGCGTCAGGTTCGAACGTGAGTCCCTGCTGCTCCCTATCCCTGCCCCTCCAGCAGCTCACATCCACACCTGCAGCTCAGCAAGGCCTGTGCTGGTGAGCACAGATGTCACGTTTTCATTTGCAAAGTCTCACTTTTCCCCTTTTCTCCTCCTGTGCAGCCAACCACGGGAATTTCCTGCTCACTGGCGCCTACGACAACACGGCCAAGATCTGGACCCACCCTGGCTGGTCTCCACTGAAGACACTGGCAGGGCACGAGGGGAAGGTGATGGGCCTGGACATCTCCCTGGATGGGCAGCTCATTGCCACCTGCTCCTACGACAGAACCTTCAAGCTCTGGACAGCCGAGTAGCTCAGAACAGCTGGTTATGGACTGGGATGGGGACATTAATGACTTGGCAGCTTTTTTATATTAAAGAAAAAAATAGGAATCCAGTGTGTTGCAGCAGCTGCAGTCATAGCTGCTCTGGAGTTTGGGTGTGTCTGAAGCACCAGTGTTGGCCTGGACTTGGTTGGCATCAAGTTTTGGGGGTTTTCCCACTTTTTTTGGTTGTTTTTATACTGCAGGTACCACTTTCTGCTGTAATTTTGATCCATGTACTTCTACCCTCCCTTCCAAATTCAGCTCCCAGGTGTCCTCCAAACATTTGCAGTAACCACAGAGCCTCAGGTTTGGTTCAGTTTCTGTTACTGCCCTTCTCACCTTCGTTTTTGGTAGGAGTGTGACTTCAAACTTGATTTGCATTTAGAGCTCGCTCAGAGGGAGAGGCACGTGGTGCCCTCCTTCCTCTGCCTCCACACAGGTGTCTCTGGATGGAGATCTGCATCCCCCTGGATTCACTTACAGTAGATGTCCAAGGCCAGGGAATCTTTTCTTTTCCAGGTACCACCTTGTGTCCTCCTCCTCCAGTTGTCCCATGGACTGGTTGTTGCAAATCCATGTCAACATCTCCTGTTTAGGGTTTGCTGTGTGAGGTCACTCAGTGTAGGATTGTCTTGTTTTGACCTGCCCTGGGGAGAGCTTTTGTAACTTGTTTGTTGTTAAATATTGAGGTTTTGCAAATGTTTTGCTCTGGAAACTAAAGAGGCTTTGAGCGTTTGAGAGCCAGGGCTCTTGGTCTCACAAGGAATGGGGAAATTACAGGAATTTCACAATGCAGTTTGATTTCTCCTGGTGTAAAAACAGCCGAGGAGGGGTGAGGTCATTTGGTTTGTTCAGCTTGGAGAAAGGGAGGCTGAGGGGAGATTGATCAGTCTGCAGCTTCCTCGTGAGGGGCAGCTCCATCTCTGCTCTGGGACAGGAGCCAGGGAAGGGCTGGAGCTGGGCCAGGGCAGGCTCAGGCTGCAGAGCAGGGCAAGGTTCTTCCCCCAGAGGGTGCTGGCACTGCCCAGGCTCCCCAGGGAATGGGCACGGCCCTGAGGCTGCCAGAGCTCCAGGAGCCTTTGGCCAGCGCTGCCAGGGATGCCCAGGGTGGGATTGGTGGGGCTCTGGGCAGGGACAGGGGCTGGGCTGGGGGATCCCTGTGGGTCCCTCCAGCTCAGGATATTTTGTGACTGGATGAAAACCTTCAGGAGTAAAGAGAAGATGGATTCACCTCCCTGCTGTCAGCTGGAGAGCAGCTGTCTGTGCCTTGGGAACATGAACACAGTTCCTTCCAGGGAAAATACAATGGAATGAGAGGCCAGCAACCAACACAGAAGAATTATTTAATTGCAGTCTCCTCTGGTCTGTGCCTGGTGCTCAAGTAGCTGTTCCTTGGACCTGGCATCTCATCTCCCTCTGCCCATCCCGTGCCTCTGCCTGCAGGGACGCTTTGCAAGGAGAATGCAGGAGGCTCAGTCAGGAGCAGGAGCTTGGCCTGAAGGCTCCCGGGGTTTGGCTTTTCTCCTGGTCAGCTTTGATGCCTCCCTGTCACCCACGAGACCAGTCACTCCCCCAGCCCTGCTGCCATGTCTCACAGGCACAGAGTCCCTGCTGCTCACTGTCAGGGGAGCTCTTGGGGTCACATCCCTTCAGTGACAGAGGGTTCCCGTGCTCAGAACGCTGCCACCTCCCGCAGGACCAGCTCTGCGCCGCCGCTCACACGGAGCACGTGGATGCCGGAGTTGGAGCTGGCACAGAGCAGGGTGGAGCTGTCGCAGGCGGCCAGCGAGGCCAGCGGGCCTGAGCCCTCGAGGCACAGCGTGGCCAGGCAGGCTGCAAGGGAAGGGAAGGGACAAGGGAGGGATGTTGGGTTTGCTGGGATGAGCAGGGCCACACCAACCTCCCACCTCCGGGCTCTGCTTGCCTGAAATGGGTGAGCTGCTGCCCTCACTGTCCTGGATCCACACACCCAACACATTGGGATGTGGATGTGCCCCTGGAACAGAGACTCTCACCCCTGTGCACTGCCCAGTCAGGCCGTGGCTGACAGGGATCCAGACTGGGGTGAGGCTCATGGGGTGAGCAAGGCTGGATGGACCTACAGCCCTCACCCGGCAGAGCTGCAGGGCATGCCTGCCTGGAGGCATTTCCAACACACCTTTTTCTCCCACATTTCTTACAGTTTTTCTAAGGGCTGTGCTACACTCACCACATGGTTTTGATGAATCTCCGAAAGAGAAATAAGATTTACAGTATCCAGTGCCACATGAGCCTTTCCATTTGTGTCTGTTATTAAACCCTCTGTGCCAGTTTGTGCAAAGACCCCAGCCCCAGGCTGAGCTGCAAACAGAGCTGCACTTGGCCTGGACCCACAGGCAGCTGCCTCTCCTGGTGTCCTGCACCTTTCCCAGGGCAGCTGGATTATGGCTCACCCAGCTAGGAAGGCAAGAGGATCAAAGCTGCTGCCAGCCCCATGAGCACTCTGGGTGCACAGGCAGCAAGGCAAATGAACAGGTAAGAGAACAGAAGGTCCTTCTCTACAGGACAGCCTCATGTTTCTATTTTCATCCCATCTTAACGAAGTTCCCTTGGAGAGGGGCTTAGCCCCGGGGAGTGTCTAATGCTGTGAACCTGAACAGCTCCCAGGAGGTCTCTGTCTGCAGCACAAGGGTTACTAAGAACCTGCTGCCAGGCAGGGCTTGGCAGGCAAACAAACACCTTTGTGCCCAGCTCAGGCAGGGACTCACCCTCAGCCCCAGGTTTAACCCCAAAATGCCCACGAGTCCCCTTCAAGAGGACAACCAAAATGAGGGTGTTGGCTGACCAGCCCTCTGTCCTCCAGCACAATTTCTATTCCTTACAACTTTCTACTTGTACCTGCAGCAATCTCTGCAGTGCCCCTGTTCTTTTTTCTTTTTATCATTTGTCCTTTCATGGCTTAACTCAGCTGTATCTTTAAAAGCTGCCTGGTAATTCTTCCTCTTAGCTGAGAAAGGGCTCTGTCATCTCTGACACGCAGCTCCTTCATGCTTGTTGAGCCCTGGGTTTGCCCTGGGGCATTTCTCCACTCTGCCCTGCAGCTGGCTTGGAGTAAACTCCAGAGATTGCAGCACTCACCCTGCCCATCACCACCAGGAGACAGAACTGAGGGAGGTGGGTTTGTTATCTAAGAGAAACGAACATAGAGTGGGCAGGAGCCTCTCCTACCTGCAGTGTTTTGGTCCCAAACCTTCACCGTGCTGTCGCTGGAGGATGTGGCAATGCTGGGGGCCAGCGTGGGGCTCCGGGGCAGGAAGACACACGAGGTGGTGGTCTGGAAATGCCCTTTGTACTCACACACTCGGCCCTTGGTCTGCCTCAGGTCCCAGAGCTGCAGGAAACAGGCAGTGGTAGAGCCCCAGCTCTGCCAGCACCGAGTTGTTTAACCAGGACAGGAAGGTGGGGTGGGATAAATAGCTCTCACCACTGCTCAGAGTCCCATGGCTACTGCCCTGGTCCCTGCCTTGCTCAGAGTTCTGAAGAACATCAAAGCCCAAAGGGTTTTCACCACTGGTGACTGAGCACATGGTCACACCCATTAGAGACAACAAGCTAAGACTGTGCAGGCAGGAAAGAAGCATCCAGCCTGCTCCCATCCTCAGCCCTGCCCACCCTGGGGTGGGACAGTTTCACCCTCTTGATCCTCACAGACAGGACTGAAAACCTGTAGCATTGTATCCCTGGTTTGGAAACACCTGAAGCAAGAAATCCCTTATTGGCTTTCTGTAAGAAGCTTGTGTTTCTCAATGCCAACACTGTTTTTTCCCCTGTGTGTTTTACTGAAATGAAATTCCAGACTGGTTTGAGGTGTAAGGAATCTTAAAGAACCTTTAAGAGTTTCAATGCCCTGCCAGGGGCACAGATGCCACTCACTAAATCACGCTGCTCCAAGCTCCATCCAGCCTAGCCTTGGACAATTCCAGGGATGGGGCTAATCCCAACGGTTTAATCAGGAAGAATGACTGCTGATATTCCCTGAGCAGAACTTCCCAAAGGGACAGGCAGGAAGACACAGGCCAAGGCAGTGGGAGCACTCAGACCCTTGAGCTGTGCTGTGCTGCTCTCCCTGCCTGCAGGGAGAAGGGAGGGGAGGGAGCAGGAGCCCGGGCACTCACGGTGGCCTCGGCGCCGTGGCCGGCAGAGCCGCTGCTGCAGCTGAGGCAGTACCGCCCGTCCTGGCTCACGTCACAGCACGTCTGGATGTGCTGCTTGGCCGGGAACGTGTGTGCCACCTGCAGCTCCCGGCTGTCCCACACCCTGCGGGGAACAGCAGAGGGCAAGGACACCCTGAGGCATCATCACCACGATGGATTCCCTCTGTGCCCTCCCGCACAGCCCCGCTGTGCCCACACGCTCTGCCCTGGCTGCTCCCAAACTCTCCCTGCTTCCCTACGTTTATCCATGCTGGATCACTCCTCCAGCCTCCTTTCTCACAAATTCTCCTTTTCACCCACAGTCACCACCCAGTGGCGCTCCCGGCCCCTGTCCCTGGCTGGAGATTTGCACTCCCAGGCCCAGGTGAGCTGGCAGGTGGCTTTTAGCTACACCAGCTGTGGTCATGTAACCAACAGCCTCAGGCTGTACCTCCCTTCCCTGTGGCCACAGGGAGAATTTATCTGGTGGTTTTATCCTCTGAGGTCTGGATGACATAGGGCTCCCCAGGAACCCAGCACAGGTGTGTGACCTGTGGAAAGGGAAGGATGAACAGGACCCACCTCTGTGTGTAGCCCAGGCTGTGTCTGCCTGAGGATGGAACCACTGAGCTGCCAACCTCTCCCTCCTCCTGCAGGGCTGGGAGCTGGAAACGTTGGATGAGGACATTTTCTGCTCCCCTGCCAGGCCCAGTGCCAGTGGGGTTACTGGGGGTGATTGAAGCTGGGAGGTGCCAGCAGCAGGACACAGCCATGGGAGCAGGGACAGCACAGGCACCAGGGGGTGGTACAGGAGGGAATGCAGCCTCATTGCACAGGGCTTGTTCAGCCTGGAGAAAAGGAGACTCAGGGGGATCTTCTGGCTCTCCACAGCTCCCTGACAGGAGAGTGCAGCAAGGCAGGGGTCAGGCTCTGCTCCCAGAGAACAAGCAGTGAGAAGAAATAACCTCAAGTTTTGACAGGAGAGGTTTAGGTTGGATACTGGGGAAAATTTCTTTGCTGAAAGGGTGGTCAGGCATTGGCACAGGCTGCCCAGGGCAGTGGTGGAGTGTCACCATCCCTGGAGGGATTTAGAAGACAGGTAGATGTGGCACTTGGGGTCATGAGTTAGTGGTGGTTGTGGCAGTGTTGAGGGAATGGCTGGACTCTGCCTTACAGATCTTTTCCAACGTCAGTAATTCCATGACTTTGTGTGCTTCCAAACAGCTCTAAGAGCATTGATAAATTGCCATGAGTCCCCAGGTACCTTTGTTCTCCTGGGTTTGTTACCTGGAGAAGAGTAACCAGCCTCAAGCTGAGCCTGCCCAGGTACACAGTGTCCCAAGGGCTCCCTTCAGCACCAAGCGCACAGCAAATTCTCTCTGCACAGCTCCATGTGTGAAATAACCATGTAGGCAGGGAAACAGATGATGGGATGGGATTTGAGGAACAGCAGATACTACCAGATTCCTGGAGATTGCAGCTCTGCCCAGACACTCCCCAGTCTCAGTGTCCCACTTGCACACGGTGTTGTCCCGGGAGCCCGTGCACAGCTGGGAGGCATCTGCAACCACAAGTTAACATCAAAAACAAGGCAAGAAACCTTGTCAGTCAGTCCCTGGGGACTGGGAGTGTGTTGTCCCTCACCTGGGCTCACAGCCAGTCCAGTAACAACCAGGTCATGTCCTGGGAAGTGCTGGCTTGGCCCTGAAGTTCTGTGGAGCTCCCACATCATCACTGTCTTGTCCCGGGATGCGCTGAAAACTCTGTTGGAGTCCAGGGCTGAGGTGACCTGCCAAGGGCCAGAAGGAGAAGCTGCTCATCCTCCTGTCCTGTTCACAGGGAGAGCACAACTCTGCTGCTGTCCTGCCACAGCCCAACGTGAACAGGAACACGACTGGGGAGAGCCTGGCCTCCCAACTCTGTCCCTGACCCCCCCAGAGCCAGGGATGGTGAATAGGTGCCCTCAGGTCTTGTTCTTAGAAACCATTCATTTTACAGGAAAACTTCCTTACAACCCTGAACTAGCCCAGTGCATAGTTATTTTGAGCACTGAGGTGAACAAAGCCCCCTTTGTCTTTGCAGTACCCACAGTCCAGGGGACCCACTGGGGCTGTCCCCTGTGCAGGTGCACCAGCCACATCACACACAGCTATAGTGTGTGGTGTGGCTGGTGCACATCTGCTCTCCCAGAAGCCTGCTTAGCTTTGTCACCTCAGTCCCAGGAAGGAAATTAAAGCCCTGCTATTCCCAGAATATGCCAGCTACTACACTTAGTATAGGTATTCTCAGAATGTATCAGCCAGGCATGGCTGATTAGTGGAATAATGTCAAGCCTAGCAGAATGAGACCTGAAGAAAAGTGAATGGCATCTCTGCATCAAAAGCTTGACCTCATTATTTCATGATTCATCCTGAGCTTTTGCTACAGTCTCTTGGAGTGGAAGACAAGATTACATGCAGACCTCCTGCAGCCCTGTTCAGTCTGGATGCAACACTCCATGCTGCTTCCAAAAGTATCTGTTGGGACCTTGGCAAAAACCTGATGTGTTCTGATCACAGAATCATGAATCGTTACGTTTGGAAAAGACCTTTAAGGTCTTGAAGCCCAACCTTCCCCAGCTGGACACCAGGAATACCCTGATCCCACCTTTCTGTGTGGGTGACAGAGCAGTGCTCCACCATTCCTGGCTCCCCAGCTCCTGAGGGGGACCCTGGTGCTCACCTTGGTGACCTCGCGCTCGTGGCCGAAGAAGCGGCGCAGGGCGGCCCCAGATCTCCAACTGGACACGGCCACGCTCTGCAGGGACATGGGCAGGGGTCAGCACGAGAGCAGGGCAGGGGCATTTTTTACATCCCTGCTTACGTCATACCAAGACTTGTGCACAGTCCACAGGACAGGGAACAGGTTCCTCTGGTTTTCAGCTCCTAGAGCATGTACAGCTGTCCTTACAGACAGGTGATGTAAGAGTCAGTCTGGCAATCCCAAGCCTGAGTGGGAGCATTGATGTGATATGAGCTCTGGAGAGGTTACAAAATTCAATTCCATGTGCTTCAGTGCGTGCCCTCACTCTAAACTAATTTTTCCTTTCTAAATCCAGGGACCAACACAGCAAACCATCCACGGAAATGTTCAAAGCTCGCATTTCAACCTTATTTTTGAAGCTGTTGATGTATTTTCCTGTTCCAGGGAATACCTCACCTTATCCGTTCCTCCTGACACACACAGGTCTGGTTTGAGAGCAGCCACCGAGGTGACAGCGTCGGTGTGAGTGGGGCTGTGCTGCTGGGAGGCACCACGGGGTTCTGTCTGTCCCACGGAGCTGTTGGCCCTGCAGAGGAACAGGGATAGCAGTGGGACTGCAGAGCCTGGGAAGAGAAGCCAGGGTTCCATGCCCTGGCACCTCTGCTATCTTCTGACATGACATCTGTCTTAGAAAGCCAGAGAGAGGCTGTGAGTGAGATGGAGCACACCTATCCCAGCTCTACAGCTGCTGAATATTTAATTTTGCTCACTCTGTGCTGGTGCGAAGAAGAAAAGAGATTCTGGCCTCACCAGCCTCCACAGCCACTCACATGGATCAGCCTCTGCTGCTGCTCAGCCCTTGGCAGTGACACCTTCCTGGCCATGAGTCCCCCCCTACTGCCACCCTGTGCTGCTCTCCAGGTACAGACCCCTCTCCCTGCTGCCAGGGACTGAATTATTTCATCTTGGCCATGAAAGCTGGCAACAGGCCTGGAAGACACAAGGCAGTTTGGGTATTTGGGCCAAAGACCCACTCCTGGAGCTCTTCCCCTTCAGAGCTCTGCCTCAGCCATACAGAGCAAAACCACTGGCCATGGTTATGTGCTTGGCCATTCCTGTGACCAACATTTGGGATTTCAGTCCTCCAAAGAAGCTGAACAGACTTTAGAAATGAGAGTTAGAAATGAAAACCTGATTCAAACATCCAATACTGAAATGATGGATGTTTGAATCAGCCCTGTGCTTGCTATATTGTCTGGTCATTTGTGTTCAGTCTTTACTCTTACAGCTGGTCTATTAACAAGACCTGATTTCCCAGCATTGCTTTACCTGTATTTGGTTGTGTGGAAGCTGATTTTACTCTGAAGTTCCCCCATAGCCCTGGCAAGGAGCAGGCAGTGGTGGGTGTCACATCAGCCCCTTGTGCACCTACTGAGGGGACACAACCTGTGGGTGAAGGGACACAGCATCACCAGGGATCCAGAGGGGTTTCTGTTTGTCACACGTACAGGATTAAGTGCTGATAATGTGTTATCTACATCCTAACTCCATTCAGAGTAAAAAGAAAACCTCAGAGGAGGAGACATTGGAGGTCCTGAGTGGAACTAGTTTAAAGCAGAGCCAGCAACTCTGGCTGGCTGGTTACTGGGACCTCACACCAAGCTTAAAAATGTCCAAGTGTGGTGAGGCCACAGCAGAGATGGAGCTGCTGCCTGTCATTCTTTACACCTCCTCTTACTCCTGGATCTGGTCTGGACTTCCATATATCCTGGAGATCCCCGTTTTTGGATTGGTGAAGGCAAGCACCTTCAGACTGAAGCTCGTACAACAACTGGTGGGACCAAGTGCAGTCACAGGCAGCCCCAGCTCAGCTGAGCCAGCCTGCCAATACTTGAAGTGATCTTTCCATGAGCTGAGGAACACTTTGGGAAGACTTTCCATGTCCAAACATCAGTTCCAGGCAAGACAGGACCACGTGGATAACCCAGATGCATTCAGCAAACACTTGCTGGCCAGGCTGGGGCCAGGCTGCCCTGTCCTCAGGAGGGCTCAGCACAGCCAGACCGTGCAGCAGATCCACCCAGGTGAGGAGCAGCATCTCCCCCCGTGTCCTCATGGGTCACAGACCCAGCAGAAACCAGTCTCAGTGACAGTGAATTGTCACAGACAATAACTGGCAGCTGCTTAGCTCGAGGCACACTAATTGGATTTAGTCTGTTGGCTTGCCCATCTTCCGTGGCTGTAGCATTTTGCTAATCAAAATCAGGGGAAAAAACCCAATTTGCTTTTTCCAGCAAAAAAAAATGCTTGAAGGTTCTGTCCACAAAAAATAGTGAAAACCAAATCTTGGAAGCAGTGAGCAAAAGAGGTTGGGTTTCTACAAAATTCCCTTTCTAATTTTACCCTGACAGCCTTTGTGATTAGCAATTAGTAATACCCAGTTAATCTCCTGCTGTTCCATCCATGAGTTTGCATGTTCCAAAGATGTGAGGAATGATCAATCTCACAGCTGAGGGGCTCTGACAATTTGGCAATTTATTATTTCAACCAGACCGACTGCCCCAATTGTTTCAGTTCATCAGGAACATGATTTTTCTCTGACAGTGGGAGAACTCTGCAAGCTGCAAACCAAGATTGCAGGAAAAGCTAAGACCTGAATTCTGAGTTTTAAATTTTGATAGTTATGGTTTCCAACCTACAGATAATGTTCATCCTTACCTGCACATCAGGTCACAGGGAGCTGCCTCAGACCAGGGGAGGCTGCAGGGAAGGTGGGAGCTTTGTCCTGTGTTTCACTGCTCTCCTGCCCCTTCCTTGCTGTAAGAAAGAGCAGATTTTTCTGCGTCCTGGATGAGCACAGTGCTCAGGCAGGATGTTAATCCAGGGTTTTGCTGTTTTATCCCAACACACGTTTATCCATCAGCTGCTCCACCACAAAGCTCTAAAAACTCAGGGATCCTACAACAAGTGATCCATACTAAGTGATCCATGCACCTCCACCTGAGTTTCATGCTGGAGAATGCCCTTATCCTTGCTTCCCCCCAAATGCATCGCTTGACAGAAATCAAACACTTTTTACTGAATTGCTTTTGAAAAATAAGCCAACCTGCTGCCTCCATCTGTCTGGACTCTGCAGTGAAAGCTGTACTGTGGGACAGAGAATGTCAACAACCACAGCAGTGGCACAGGGACCCCAGCAGCGCTGCCCCAGCCTCATGGGGGAATAAGCATCCCTTCGAGGAAGGTGTTTGGCTTTGGGAAGAATGGAGATCCTGGTTTCCTAGAGCTGGGTGTGACCCCACGGTGGTGCTGGCAGGTCTCTGTGGATGGGGGTGTCCCTGCGGGAGTCAGTGGGAGCATCCTGGGTCCCTACGGATGGGGGTGTCCCTGTGGGGTTAAATGGGAGCATCCCGGGTCCCCATGGATGGGGGTGTCCCTGTGGGTTAAATGGGAGTGTCCCTGGTCCCATGGATGGAGGTGTCCCTGTGGGAGTCAGTGGGAGTATCCCGGGTCCCCGTGGATGGGGGTGTCCCTGTAGGGCTCCGGGAACATCCCGAAGGAGCCATGCGGCACGGGCAGAGGCGAGGCGGGGCAGCCCTCGGGAAAGGTTTGCGAAGGGAGGTCTGTGAAGGGCAGCCCCGCGGCCCGGCCCGGCCCCGCCGCGCACTCACCGGCCCCGGCGCCGTCCCGCCCGTGCCGCCGCCCGCTGCCGGCTCCGCGGGGCCGGGCCGGGGCGGAGCCCAGCCGGGAGCCGGAGCGCGGCCGGGCGGGGCCGCCACCCCCGCGGCAGGTGCGGGCACAGCATGGCCCGGGCCGAGCGGCTGCGGGTGGGTGAGCGGCCCGGCTGAGGGGAGCCCGGCCGAGGGGAGCCCGGCCAGGCTGAGGGGAGCCCGGCCCCGGCCGAGGGGAGCCCGGCCAGGCTGAGGGGAGCCCGGGGCCGGCTGAGGGGAGCCCGGGGCCGGCTGAGGGGAGCCCGGCCCCGGCCGAGGGGAGCCCGGCCAGGCTGAGGGGAGCCCGGCCCGGCCGAGGGGAGCCCGGCCCGGCCGAGGGGAGCCCGGCCCGGCTGAGGGGAGCCCGGCCCGGCCGAGGGGAGCCCGGCCAGGCTGAGGGGAGCCCGGGGCCGGGCGGGCAGAGGGGCCGGGCGGCTCCGGGGTGTTCCGGCGGGGCGGGCGGTCCGGGGTGTCTCGGGGGGTGTATGGGCTGCGGGGTGGGTATGAGCGTCCCTGGAGGTGTGGGACGGTGGGGGAATATGGGGGTTCCTGGGGGTGTGTGGGGGTGCCGGTGGGGGTATGGGGCCACAGGGGTTCCTGGCGGGGTGTGGGGGAGCCTCAGGAGCTGTGGGACCTTGGGGGTCCCTGGGGCTGTGTGGGGCCGTGCGGGTCCCTGGCCGGGTGTGTGGGGGGGTCCCTGGGGGTGTGTGGGGCCGTGGGTGTCCCTGACAGGGTGTGGGGTCCCTGGGAGTGTGTGGGGGGTCCCTGGGGTGTTTTTGGGGGGTCCCTGGGGTGTGTGTGGGGGTCCCTGGCCGGGTGTGAGGGTCCCTGGCGGGGTGTGTAGGGGTCCCTGGGGGTGTGTGGGGCCATGCGGGTGGTTCCCAGAGGGAGTGGGTTCTCTCAAGGACCCTCTGGCGGGTGTGTGTCCCCCAAGGATGGCGATGGGGGCTCAGCCAGGGGTGTGGGGCGGCGTGGGGCCCTGGTGGAGTGGGGGGCTGCTCAGGGGTCCCCCTGGAGAAGGGGCTCTTTGTGGGGTGGTGCAGGGGGACCGGGGGGTGTGGGGTGGCTGCCGGGGGCTCGGGGCCCCGTTCCGGCCCGCATCCATCACCTGCTGCTCCGTGTCCCAGAACAAGCTGGTGGAGCGCTGCGAGCGGCTCCAGCTGCAGAGCGCGGCCATCGCCCGGCACGTGGACGAGGTGCTGCCTGCCAAAGACCAGGCCGTCCTGGTGAGTCCCTGCGGCTGGCCCTGCCCGCTCCCCGCTCGCCGTTCCCGGCAGGGATGCTCAGGTCCCCGGGGGGGAAACGTCGGGATGGGGCTGTGGAAATGGAGTGCCAGGGTGTGTCTGGAATTCTTGCTTCATTTGCCTAAAAATTTGCACAGCCAATGGTGCGAGTGTACAACAATCAAACGTTCTACTAGGATCAGTGCCTTGGAATTCCTGGGTTTATTTGTTCCTTGCTGTCACTGAGAATGAGGACAAAGGACAGTGATAGAATCAGAGAATCCCAGACTGGGTTTTGGTTTTGGGTTGGAAGGACACCTCCCACTGTCCCAGGCTCCTCCAAGTTCCCTGTCCAGCCTGGCCTTGGGCACTGCCAGGGATCCAGGGGCAGCCACAGCTTCTCTGGGCACCCTGTGCCAAGGCCTCACCAGTCTCGCAGGGAAAATTTCTTCCCAGTATCCCATCCAGCCCTGCCCTCTGGCAGTGGGAAGTTATTCCTTCCTGTCCTGTTTTTCCAGGCTCTTGTCCTCAGTCCCTCTCCAGCTGTCCTGGAGCCCCTTTAGGTCCCTGGAAGTGGCTCTAAGTCCTCCCTGGCATCTTTTCTTCAGGCTGAACCCCCCCAGCTGTTTCAGCCTGTTTCTCACCTACAGTGACTCTGTGGAGATTTGCTGAGGGACAGGACTCTGGTCCGTCGCAGGTTGTCACTTAGGTACCAGGGCTGGCTGAGTGGGCAGGTTTGGGACTGCTGTGGTGCCAGGTTCCCCATATGCCATGGCCTAGACTCAGTGAGCAGAGCAGCACTAGTGGCTGAGCCCCAGCAGAGCCAGCAGAAGCAGCTGGGGCTCCCCTCAGGGCTGGGGCAGGGCTGATGCTGCTGCCGTGTCCTTGCCCGGCAGAGCGCGGCCAGCGCGGCGCGGGAGCTGGTGATCCAGAGGCTGCTCCTCGTGGGGAAGGCCTGTGAGAACGAGGAGCAGCAGCTGCTGGAGAGGGTGCACACCGAGGAGGAGCGGGTGCACCAGAGCATCCTCACCCAGCAGGTGCACTGGACAGAGGCTCTGCACAAGCTGGGTGCCCTCCGCACCTACCTGGTGGACATGATCACCAACCTGGATGACCAGAGCCTGCTGGTGAGTACTGTGAGTCGGGCAGCCCAGAGCTGACCTGCACTTTTTGTTGTGGGACTTCAGTGCAGTGTTCAGCAGCTGCCGTGCTGACAGCAGGGAGGCAGAGGTGGACAGGACAAACATTTGCAGATCTGGCTCAGGGAACTTCCTTGACCTGATCCTGATAAGCCCCTGTGGTTTCCTGGTGGTTCCTACAGCATCTGCTCTGCCCAATCCTGCTCTTGCAATGAGGTCCAGAACCACCTGGGTTCAGGTCTCTAAGCCCTGGGCTTGTAGTTGCCCTTAGGCTGGACAGCCAGGACAGCTCTGGGTTGTGAGCTGCTCTTACAACAGTTAGTTGTGCCACCAGTTTTCTAGTGTCTAGTTTTAATAAAAATTGACCCTTGGAAACACCTGCAGCTCTTCTGGAAAGTCCCCTGTGTTGCCTGGCTTAGCCCTGTTAGGGATATTCGTGGTGCAAAGCAGCCTGTGCTTCCCCTTGCTCAGTTCCTTCTTTGGTTATTGAATCATCTGGGTTCACCCAAGTGATTCCTCTCATTTTAGATATGAGCAGGACTTCTGCCTTGCTTAGCCTCTGTTCCCACGTGTAAATTTGTGAGGAAGGGAACAGCAGCTCAGTTTGGAAAACAGACCCTATCCTATGGAAGGAAGGCAGATGTTCCTTTAGTGGGAAAGGCGGTTCCTGTCCTGCCCCTCGATGTGTTGGGCTGTAGCTGCACCAAAAAGAGGAGAGGTTGGAGAGCAGGATCCATCAGCTGCCTGTGGCAGAGAACAGCCACACCCTCAGTTTCTCCTTTTGGAAGAGAATTAGGGATTCACGTGTTCTCCACCTTGGGTTGTTGGTGTTGGTACTTGTGACTGTCTGGAATCAACACATGCCATGCCACAGAGAAGCTGAAGGCATGCAAAGTGCACTGCTTGGATTTGAACAGGGATCAGGTATTTCCTTATCACTTTGCTGTACCTTGAGAGTGCCTCATGCCCAGCAGGTACAGAAACAAGTGGGACTGACCATCAGGTCACCTGACTCTCGGCTTAAACCCTCTGCAACCTCCCTCCTTTGCTGTAAGCCCTGGGGTTGTTTGCTGGGAGCACAGGCTGTTCCTGCAGCCTGCCCTAGTGGAGTGGAGACAGAGAGGGGACAGCAGGCAGTGCCCCAGCCACACGTGTGATGCATTGCCTTCAACCATTACCACTCATGTTCTGAGTCGGGAAGTGGGAAATGTTACAGCTGAAGAAAATGGATCTTGGATGCTCCTGCTTCTCCCCATGGCTGAGGTTGGGGTGAGGGGTGGCTTCTCTGGGTCAGGAAGGGGAATGCTGCTCCCTGGGTTTGCTGTGTTTGGGGTGTCTTCTGTGGGGATTGAAGATGTGATGACTCTTTCTCTCCTTGTCCCCAGCATGCAGAGCAAGAAATCTTCGAGAGGTTAGTACCCAGCTGCTCCTGGTCCTTTCCCTGACCCTGCTCCAAGCTTTCCCTGCTCCTGCTCCACACCTGCATAGCCACAGCTCCTGTGCTGCTTGCCGTGACTCAGGCACCCCATGACACCTCCTTTGTCCCTTGTGCTGTTTTTGTTGTGGACAAGGACAGAGCACAGAGATGCCAACGTGGCCTCTTGTTTCTGCTCCATGTGCTGTGCTGCACCTGGACATGCTCCATGTGCTTTCCCAGATCAGCAGTCCTTGCTCATGGGAGACCTTCTGCAGCTCCTTAGAAAACCCCAGGGTGTGCTGGGGGCTGGAGCAGGCCTGTGCCAGGCGGTTGGCAGGAGGTGGGATGGTCTGTGCTCCATGCTGGGGGTGCCTGGCACAGCATCTCCCCAGCTCTGCACGGGCAGGGAGAATCAGGTGCAGGTCTCAGTGTCCCCAACAGCCTCATCAGTGACACTGGGCTGCCCTTCCTGAGGGAGCACCTTGGTGGCTGTGTTTTTATTTAATCTATTTAGTTTTATCTAAGTCATTTATTTCTGTGGCTGCTATGAGAGTGCTGGTCCTGGTCTCACTGTGCTGCCAAGAGGGCCTGTGGGGGTATTTGTGCCTGTGGAGAGTATGGAATGTGCCAGAGCACATCCCCAGCAGCCTGTGCCACAGTCTGTCCTCATAACCAGGAGCTCACTGTGTTCTGCAGCCCACAGGAGCCAGCAAACCCCTGGCTCTGTGCTGGGTGGAACCTGCTGTCCTGACTTGCTCTGTGCCCAGACTGTGGGGCTCTGGCAATAGATGGAACTCTGATTCTCTGCCTGTTCATTGTGCTCCCCTGGTACCCTGATGGCTGCTCTCAGACACATTTATTTACCCTGTGTCTGCTGAGTGAGGAGCTGTTGACTCAGGCTGCTGGGTTGTGTTTTACAACACTGCAGCCCTCTCACAAGGAGCTGTAAGCAGAGCCAACTGAAAGTATCACTCAGGGTGAGAGCTGGCCAGACACCCCTGCTGTGGTCTCTCTGCAGCCAGAGCTCCTCTTTAACTTCTGCCATACCTCATTGTGATCTTTTAAACACCTCCCAGCACAATAAATGGTTATATTTTAAAACAACTCCTGTTTTCCTTTGCTAGGATGGAGGTGGCAGAGGGAATCTTGGAGCCACAGGAGTCTATGAAGTTAAACTTTAATCAGACCTGTGTTCAGAGTCCACTGCTGCATCGACTGTGGGCCTGTGCTGTGCTCTGCTGCCTCACAGGTCAGTGTCTTGCTCAGATCTTGCAATGCTCCAGGAATTCCCGCACCCTCACTCATGTTGTGCCCAGAGAAACACCCTCATGCTGTGTCCAAACTTCCTCATGCTGTATCCTGCTCCTCTGCTTTCCCAGCCCCTGCTTGTTTCTAGGAGCCCTTTCAGGGAGGCAGCAGCAGCTGTGGGAGGTGTAGAGGGTGCAGTGGGGGCTCCAAGCAGGTTGTGGCTCAGGGAAAAACTGGAGTTTGAAAAGGTTGTGTGTCTTCGCAGTTCTGTGGCTTTGACATTGTGTGGTTTCTTTTGCTGTTTCCTGGGTCTCTGGTCTTCTCTTCAGTAGTGAAGCTGATGCTGCTGTGGGACTCTCTGTCACAAAAGTCTCTGTTCATAACGTTTAGCATTGGGCTGCTGGGGACTCTTGAGAGGCTGATTTCACCTGTGGGGTGTCTGTGAGACTCACCAGTGCAGGGGCCAGTGAGTAGATGAAGCAGCGTTCTGATCATGAGCTGAGGTTGTGGCTGTGCATGAGCTGGTGGCTCTGGAGGTGTTTGTGCTCTGGCTCAGCTCCTGCTGTACAGCTGAGGCTGCACTAGAGGCATTTCCCAGGCCACTGACGTGCTCTGGGACTGGTCTACCTGGTTGGTGCTGGCTGTGTTAAGCAGGGAAAGACGTTTTTCCTCCGGCTGTGATATGCTTGAATGACTGGTTGTGAAATGTTTGCTTTTACTCTGGATTTCAGTCTGTTGTTAGAGTATTTCAAATGCATTTTTTGTTTCTCAGAGATGGCAACATCCTTCATAATTTGCCTTGTGAACAAATTTGCCTAGGGTGGTTTTTCCAAAGCTTCTGTACAAACTTTGGATTTCAGATCATCTTGCTGAGATTCTGATGAGCTGTTTCCAGTTTTTCCATGTTTCCAGGCCCAAATCCAAGGTCTGCACTTCAGGCTCTTATTGCTATCATGGTTTTAAGTATTAACTTGGGAGTCTGTGCCTATCAAGCACTACCATCATGTGTTTTTATCTACTGCAAACTCTGCTGTTGCTCTCCCTTTGTGATTAATTTCTCTCTTTGGAATCTGTGAGTGTTGGCAGTGGAGGAAAGTGTCCCTGCAGGGGTTGGGGCTAGGTGATCTTTAGTGTCCCTTCAGACCCCAATCACTCTGTGATTCCGTGCCAGCCCCTCCAGTGGTGCATTGACAGTGTCACAGAATCCCAGAATTGTTCAGGCTGGAAAAGACCTCTAAGACCATCCAGTCCAACCTGAGCTCATCACCTTGAGCCCACCAGCCCAGAGCACTGACTGCCACATCCAGTCATGCCTTGGACACCTCCAGGAATGCTCATTCCACCACCTCCCTGGGCACTCCCTTCCAGTATTTAACAGCCCATTCAGGGAAGAAATTCTTCCTGAAAGAATCAGTTGAGCAGGTTCTCAATGTTCAGAGCCATGGAGTCAAGCAGGAAGCCTTTCCCTAATTTTCTTTGTTGTGACAGGGTTCTTGTAAGGATTCTTCTCCCAACGGTGTCCTTGTGAAATGTAATGACTTTCAGGCATTTGGTTCTTGTGGTGGATGTGCTGATGCACTTATTACACAGGAATCTCATTCTGTTTGGGGTTTGTTGAGTGTGTGGTTACATTTCACATGTCATTACTGCATGCTGAGGATGCCTGGTGTATCTTTGTGGATCTCATCAGCCCACAGGCCACGCTGGACCAAGCCTTCGACATTTAATATTAACAGCAGTGGTCTGAGCTTGCCTTAAGACACAGTAGTGTGAAGTGTCACTCTGTGGTCCCTTCTCCCAAAGGCAGATGAGCAGGTGGCTGTCTTGTTTATTTGCTTGAAAACAGAAAATTCCAAGCCTTGATGGCTCACTCCATAACCTCTAAAAAACTTGTAAAGCAGCTGCAAAAGGGCCTCCATTTCACTCTCAAAAATAAACATGACTCCTTTGATGCCTTTACTTGGCATCCAGGCTTCTGTATCACTTCTGTTTGAGGTTGGCAGCTGCTTCTTCATTACACCACGAGATGATGTAAATCTTCTGGCACTGTTTTGGGAGGGATCTCGCTTCATGGGAACTTGGATTTTTAAAAGCAGTCAGATGTGCTGCAGCTCACACAAATGTGCTTCCCAGAGTTCTTAACTGTGGGAATTTATTGTCCCAGTGTCCCTCATGTCCCAAGGCCACCCTGATGGATACAGAACACAGAGAAAATAGACTTGAGGGCGAGATGAATTCCCAATGGAATCATTCATCAGAATTATATGTGAAAATCCAGATTTAATCATGACAAAACGCTTGTGTGAGGGGGAAAATTTGCTGATCTGAATTACTCTGCTGTTACTTTGCCAGCATTTCCCCTCCCTCAGATGCTCCCCTGGAACTGCAATTCCACAGCAAAGCAATGTGGGTGTCACTGGGGTGGTGTTCACTTGCATGGACCACCAGGATGCAGCCCTAGGTTAGCTGTGTGTTGCACAACAGGAGGTTAATGCCCTCCTTCTGCCTGAGGAAGACAAAGTCTGGTGCTGCTCTGTTTTCTATGAATTCAGAGCAGCATTTGGCTTCCTGGAAAGCTGCCCTGCACACCAGCAGCGTGGGCAGCCCCAGAACCCCGTGGAGATCTCAGGTTTGGCTGCTGTGTGAGGAAATAAATCATCAGATGAAGGAGGCTGGCAGCTCCTGCTGAAGGAAATGCTGGCTTCAGCTCCTCTTTGGGCTCACTCTGGCTTGCAATAACGCCTCCCTAACATGCACAGGTGTGTGGCATTGATTTGCAAAGGGATAATTGAGCCTTGGTTCATTTGCCAGGGAGCACCTGGGCAGGTGCAGCCTGAGGAAACCTTGGAGCGTTGCTGCTGGATGCTGTTTGCTGTTAGAGGGATACTGACCCGGGTCCTGGAGCAGGCTGGGCTCTGGGATGACCCTGTTGAGGTCATCCTTTGGTTCTTTAAGGGCTCATTGTGCTCTGTGCTGGATGCTGAGCAGAGGGTGTTGGGCAATGGCTGGTGCTGGTGTGACAGGGTAGAGCTGCTGGCAGGGATGGGAGAGCCACTGAGTCACCCCTCCAGCCCTGTTTCCATGGTGGTTTAAGATCTCAGATGAATGAAGTGAGGGTGGGGCAAGGCAGAGCAAGGAGGGGCTTCTGCTGGCAGGAACTGGGACTCCTCAGGAGCAGGTGAGTCCACTGGGCATCAGCCTCATCCCTGCTTCACCAGTTTAGGGACTGAGGATACACTTGTGCAAATCCACAGCCTGCAGACCCAGAGAGGGCTCTCAGAGGGAAGCATGCAGCCAGGGCAGGGCACCATGATCTTAGAGATCTTTTCCAGCCTTGACAATCCTTGATTCCATGATGTTGAAATGGTGCAGAGCCACAGTGGGTGCTGTGTCCTCTGGCCAGCCTGGCTGCTACTGGCTGGGTTTGTACCCTCTTTTTTTCACAGCAAAGCCAGATCCATTTACAGCCATGCTCAGCTTTAGGCCTGGTGCCACCTCCCTACGGTGCTTCCCTCACCTCAGGCTGGGTTGATAAACACCTGGGGCTTTGTAGCAGGAAAGAGATTTCCCTGCCTGGCCCTCTCCAGTCCTGTTTTTCCGGCTTGGCAGGTTTTCTGCACACAGCCCTCCCAGTCTTGCCAGGCTGTTGGCTCCCCTGGCTGGGGGAGGAGCAGCCAGGTCCTGCTCACCCACCGTGGGGGTGGGAAAGGACAGGAACTAGGTTTGGATCTCTCCCAAAAGTGGGGTGAACCAACCTGCTGAGTTCTGTTCTGTGGGGTCAGGCCAGGGTCAGAGGAAGATAAGCAGGGCCTTTAATGCAAAGTGGAGAGGTGTCTGGTGAGTTCTGGCCCTGGCTAAGAGGAGAAGCTGTAGCACCCAGCCTGAGCTGTCACCCTGGGGAGCAGATGGGGCCCCAGAGACGATGTGTGAGGAGAAGGTGGTTGTGCTTGTGTTTCTCCTGGCCATGACTGCCTAAGGTTGCGGCCACTGAGTCAGTGCTCACCACATGGCTTCTCTTGCAGGCTCACAGGAGATACACATCGACGAGAAAACCCTGAGCCCCCACCTCAGCCTGTCAGACGACAAGAGAACGCTGACCTTCAGCCCCAAGAAGGCGAAGGTGGACTCGGACTGCCCCGAGCGGTTTGACCACTGGCCCAACGCTTTGGCCACTGCACCTTTCCACTCGGGGGTCTGTGCCTGGAAGGTCAGCGTGGAGCAGAGCTGTGCCTACAAGCTGGGGGTTTGCTACAGCTCCGTGCCCAGGAAGGGCTCTGCCAACGAAGGGCGCCTGGGCTTCAACGCCTCCTCCTGGGTGTTCTCACGCTATGACAAAGAATTCCGGTTCCTGCACGCGGGGCAGCCCCAGCCCGTGGAGCTGATCAAGGCCCCGGCAGAGATCGGGGTCCTGCTGGACTTTGCAGGGGGGGAGCTGCTCTTCTATGATCCCGATTCCTGTGCCATCCTCTTCTCCCACCGCGAGGCCTTCCTGGAGCCTGTCTACCCCGTCTTTGCCGTGGCACACCAGAGCATCTCGCTGGTGCTGTGAGCAGGGTGTGGCCGTGTGTGTGACTGTGTGTGCTCTGCACAGTGCCTCGGGGGAAAAGAGCCCGGGCAGGGCTGTGGGCTGTGTCCAGGGGCCTTCAGACAACGCCTGCCTTCACACTACACCTGTTCCTCTGTGTTTTCTGCAGCTTTCCTCTCGTCCCAGAGCTGACCCCGTGTGCTGGGGTGGGGGGTCTGGGAATGCCTGGCCGGGCCAGCTGCTCCTAGGTCAATTGTTTCATTTCTGCCTCACCAAAGGCAGCTTTCCAGTCTGCTGGTGGGCTGGAGAAAAGAGGAGAAATCATGAGAGATATGTATGGGGAAATGGCAGGGAGGAGGCCCGTGGAAAGGGACATACCGTGCTCTACAGCTCCTTGACAGGAGGGTGGAGCTGGGAGGTCAGGCTCTGCTCCCAAGCAAGAATGAAAGATAAGAGGAAACAGCTTCAAGTTGTGCCAGGAGAGGTTTAGGTTGGATAGTGGAGAAAAATTCTCTGGCACAGGCTGCCCAAGACAGTGAGGGAGTCACCACACCTGGAAGGGTTTAAAAGGTGGTGTGGATGTGGCACTAGACGACATGGTTTAGTGATGGCCTAGGCCTAGTGTTGGGGGAACAGTTGAACTTGATCCTAAAGGTCTTTTCCAACCTAAATAATTCTGTGATTCCGTGACTGGGACACAGCTGGAGATGCTTTTGGGAAGAGCTGCCCCACTGCAGAGAAGGGACAGTGTACTGTCCCCACAGGGACAGGGGCCTGTTCCCTGTGGGGGAATCATGCTGGGACAGCGGCACTGCTGAGGGGCTGGGCCATGTCCAAGCAGAAGAACAAGCGAAGAGTAGCAGAAAGAAACCAAAACAGTGTCCCAAGGGAATGGGGTTTGAGGGTAACATGGTGCAAACACAGGGAGCTGATGGCAGTAGGCAGGGAGGAAGGAGAGGTGTAGGCCTGGAACTGAGCCAGAGAAAGGGGTTTAAAGTCACCTTTAAAGGGTTATCTTTATTTCTCACGACCCAAATCAGTAAAGTTTGTTAACTGGCGATTCATTATGTGAAATTGCCCAGCTCCAGACTGTTTTGCCCACAGCAGGAGACCTGCAGGCACCTTCTGCCTGTCTACTGCTGTTGGGAAGGGGGGAGATGTTGGTGAGGTGGCACTGAGGGTGCAGGGCATGGGCAGGGGTGTCCTGGGTGCTCTGTGTGGGCAAACCTTCCCTGGGACAGGGCTAGCACTTGCACTGGGGGATGATTGAGCCTGTTCCCGAGGGGACTGAGAAGGGATAACCTCAGTATCTGCCTCCATCTCCTGCCAGAATGAGCCTCTGGGGTGACCCAGCCCTCTAAGGGGAAGACACCACATCTGACCCTCTTCTGTGGTGTTTTTAGAGCCATGAAACACATCTGCTCCACTGCTGGGCATCAGAAATGTTTTATTGCATGAACAATCCTGCTCCATAGGCAGTTCAGACTTGCTGCTTTTCCCTGCCCACTGGCAGCAAGAAATCTCACGTCGGGACAGTTCAGCACTCGGCAGCAGCACTGGACCCCTCTGACCCGCATTTACTCCTTCTCGATGCGATCCAGGAGATGCCTGAGCGTGGGCAGGACGTGCTCGGGGGGCACCTCTGGCCCCTGGCCCTGCCCGGCCGCCCGCAGCAGGAAGCTGTGCATGCCCGCGGCCCGGGCTGCCCGGTAGTCCCGGCTGTAGTCATCCCCGATATGAGCCGCCTGCTCGGGCCGGGCCCCGCCGAGCCGCAGCGCCTGCTCGAAGATCCTCCCGTCCGGCTTGGCGAAGCCCGCGGCCTCGGAGGTGAGCACGAACTCGAAGTGCTGCCGCAGGTTGCACTGCGAGAGGATGACTTCCAGCCGGTTATCGAAGTTGGAGACGACTCCCATGCGGAAGCCGAGCTGGCGGCACCGGCTCAGGGTCTCGGCGGCTCCCGGCAGCATCTCCCAGTTGTCAGAGCTGCTGTAGTCGCGGTAGAGCTTTTCTGCCACTTTCGTCAAGGCTGCCTCGTCCTGCACGCCCGAGAGCCTGAAGCTCTGTTTGATAACATCCAGCCACCACTGCCGGGAGCTGAGGCCCTGGCCGTGGCCGTAGTTGGGGAAGCGCCGGCTCTGGGCTCCGTACACCTCTCGGAAGGCGCGGCCCAGAGCCTCGGGCTGCACTTGCAGCCCCTGGGTCCGGGCCTCGGCCGCATAGCCCTGGCCCACGGGCTGCCGCAGCCGCAGCAGCGTGTCCTTCACGTCCCAGGTCAGCAGGCGCAGCCTGAGCATGGCCTCAGCAGCGCCCGGGAGAGCCAGCGATGCCGGTCACATCACAGGGCTGCGGGCACCCCAGCCCTTTGTCCGCCTCAGTAGGAGCGTGGGTGTCCCTCCGGCGGGGCTCAGGGCCCCTCTGGGGTAAGCATGGAGACGCGGCAAGGAGGGCAAACCCCGCTCCGAGTCCCAGGGGCAAAGTCTGCGGGGCCGGGGCAGTGACACTCCCCACGTGGGTGCTGCAGCGGGGCGAGCTGGGGCACCGGGGCTGGATCGGGGCAGGGTGTCCGGGACACGGCCGGGGTGTCCGGGGCGAGAGCACCGCTGGAACGCAGGCGCGGGCTCGCGGTGCCCCCGCGTGTCCCGAGGTGCGGGGCGGTCCCGACGCTTACCGGGCCGAGTCCTGGTGGGCGGGGGCTGCGGGCTGGGGCTGCGCCGGGACCCACCTGCGCCGCTGTCCGGAAGCACCGCCCCTCCCGGAGAACCCTCCCAGCCCGGAACACCCGCCCCTCCCGGAGAACCCTCCCAGCCCGGAATTCCCTCCCAGCCCGCAGAACCCGCCCCAGCCGCAATGGCCGCACTCAGTGCCGGCCCTTCTCCTCCCGCAGCCAGCGGAGCAGCTGCGGTGTGAAGTAGGTGATGATGATGTCGGCCCCTGCGGAGAGACGACACGCTGGAGCCAGCCCAGGCACACGGGGGATAGAGAGGGGGACAGGGGATCGCAGCCTCACCTGCGCGCCTGAAGGCCGTGATCGCCTCCTGCACCGCCGCCTCCAGGCTGAAGGCGCCGGCCTGCGCCCCGTGCCACAGCATGGCGAACTCCCCCGAGACGTGGTACACGGCCAGCGGGTGCGTGGGGTGCTGCGGGAGCGCGTCAGCGGCGGCGCCAGCCCGGCCCGCCCGCGCACCGCCGATGCTCCAGCGCCCGTCCCGGCGCACGGACCCCCCGGCCCCTGCCCACAGCCCTCCCTGCCACGCGGGTCCTCACCCGAGCCTTGACGTCCCTCACGAGGTCCAGGTAGGGCATCCCCGGCTTCACCATCAGCATGTCCGCGCCCTCCCGCACGTCCCGGTCCTGCCGCGGCAGCGCGGGGACAACAACAACTGGATTTTCCCCAGGAGTTTGGAGCCAGTGGCTGTTGTCCCCAGGAGGGATCACAGGAGGCCGGGAGCCCCTCATGGCCAAGGTGGCTGGTGCTCCCCATGCCATACAAGTGGTGTCTGGGGACAGCTTTGTGTCCCTGCACCTGACACCCCAAGCCACAGCAGGGCACGGGCAACTGCACGGCTCCCAGTGCTCAGCCCTCGGGCACACACCGGGACGGACCAGCTCTGCCAGGCTGACGGGCCTCGTGGTTCTTTGGCTCATGGAAGGGGAAGGCCCTTGACCATTTGTCTCCCAACCTTTTGTTCACCCCAAGCTCTAAGGAGTGTGATCACCCATGCACAGTGTGAGGGTGTCCCACCCCAGAGCATTCACCCCACTGAGGGTGTCCCACCCCACAACCATCACCCCACAGCCACAAGCCCGGAGCCCACGCTCACCACAGCACGCACGGCCAGGCCCCGGGCGCCCGGGGGCAGCTGGTAACAGCGCCGGTCCCCAAAGGCAGGTTTGGACAGCGCGGCGTCCCTGCAGAGGGGCAGAGGGCAGGGGGTGAGGAATCCCTGCCTCCCACCTCGTACAGCTTCAGAAACACGAGGACAGGCCAGGACAAGCATCTGAGTCACCGAGCCAGAAAAAGGGGGCACTCCTGATGCAGTTCAGCACCCAGGGATTGCTCTGGGAGGTCCTGCAGGCCCAGGCTGGCCCTGGGAGCTGTTTCAACACCCACTGTCCTCCCCATGCCCAGAGTCTGGGTAAAATTGTGTTGGGTTCTTTTCCAAGACAGGTTCCTCAGGGAT
The DNA here is from genome assembly GCF_009819655.1 of Sylvia atricapilla. Lineage (NCBI taxonomy): Eukaryota > Metazoa > Chordata > Aves > Passeriformes > Sylviidae > Sylvia > Sylvia atricapilla. The sequence goes on from NC_089158.1 coordinate 4,106,186, forward strand.
ACCCTGCCAGGGTCAGGCTGTCCTTGGGACAAGGTCTAACAGCTGACTAAGCTGAGGCTTGTCCCTGAAGTCACCCTGTGGGGCAACTGACTCCTGAGACTCCTGACTGCTTCTGGAAGCTGCAAGCAGCTCCCTGTCTGCTTGCCTTGCCACCAGCACCTGAGCAGGTGAAGGGCTGGGATGAAAGATCACCCTTCAGTGACCTTCCCGCCAGCCAGCCTCTCCTGGGCAAGGTTCATTTGTCTCTTTTTGCACGGAGAAGTAGGAGTAGGGTGCTGCAAAGTGACCAATGTGGCCTCATGTGCAGCCCAGGCTCTGGGCAAAGCTCCTTTCCCAAGTAACTCCCTGGGAATGCACTCCCAGCAGCTGGGCACACGTGTCCGAGGGACAGACCCACCTGAAGGGGCCGTAGAAGCACGAAGCAAACTTGGCGCTGTAGCTCATCACTGAGACCTGCAGGGCAGAGAAGGGCCGTCAGGGCTGGGAGCTCAGGCCACATCCCAGTGCTGGGACAGGACAGATTCCCTCCCACAGCTTTATCCTCCCCCTGCCAGAGGTCTGGGCCCAGCCAAGGCCAGTGTGTGCTGGGGCAGGGCAATGCCCCTGGTACCAAGGGGAGGTTTGCCCCTCTGCCACTTGCCCTGTCCCCTGAGCTGCAGCCTCCAGGGATGTGGCTTGTGCCTGTGGCACAGGCAGGTCCCCAGCTCACCTTGTTGCCCAGGTCGTTGGAGATCAGCGCCTGCTTCATGGCTGCAATGCGCCCGTCCATCATGTCCGAGGGGGCCACGATGTGGCAGCCTGCAGGGACAGACAGGGCAGGGCAGCACTCCCAGCTGGAGCCAGCCTCAGTCTGCCTTTTTACCCAGAGCCAGAGAGGGGCAGCTCTGTGAGCCAAACTGGGGGGGTCACTGCCCGGGGCTCCCCACCTGCTTTGGCATAAGCCAGTGCCACCTCTGCCAGCCGCTGGCAGCTGAGCTCGTTCTGGATGGTGCCGTCTTCACGCAGGATGCCTGGGAGACAAACCTGGGGTTACACAGGGGAGGGACAGCTGGTGCCTCAGTCCCCAGGGAAGTGTGGCTGTGGGGACAAGCTGTGGAGATGCTCAGGGCAGCAGTGGGGAACTTGATGTGTTAAGGGAGGTGGATAAGGGAACCCTCTGGGGAGTGGACACAGCATGTGGGTGCTCCAGGGAAGGGAAGGCAGAGATGGGAGACACAGAGGTGTGCTCAGGGAGGGTCTGAACCACCTGTGTCTCCCACCCTGTGGTCAAAACCCAGGAGAGGTCACCCAGGATCAACTACACCAGTAGAGTAGGAAGCAGGAGCTGACCAGACCCTCAGCAGAAGATGGCAAATCCCAGAGGCTCCCAGAGGCAGGAGAAGGCCCAGGGCACAGCCCAGCCCTGTGACCCGTGCTCACCACAGTGCCCGTGTGAGGTGTAAGGGCACAGGCAGACATCACAGGCAATCAGCAGCTCTGGGAAGGTGGAGCGGATCTTCCTGATGGCCTGGATGGCAGGAGTGCCCTCGGCATCAGCAGCAGAGCCTCTCTCATCCTGTGAGGGCAGAAACACCTCAGCTTGCACAGCTCTGACACTTCCCACTGGTTCCTCTGTGGCAGCCTCTGCCTAGGAAGTGTTTCCTGAACTGTGGGATCCCAAAGGCTGGATGGTGTGACCCCACTGAAGGAAAAGGGTGACGGGCAGCTAGGGCAGGTTTTGGGGCCACCTGCAGAGCTCTGAGGACTTTCTTGGCATCACTGCAATTTCCCATTCCCACGTGCTGTGCTGAGTGGGCTGTAATCACAGCCAGAGACCCTGAACTGCTCCTGTTTGGTCGGGAGACCACCCCCCACCCAGCCCCACGTTGCTCTGACAGCCCTGTGGCTGTCCCAGCACCCCCACACACGTGCACTGACCTTGTGGACCTTGCTGGGCACCCCAAAGATGAGCACACACTTGAGGCCATCGTCAACAAGGGGCCGCAGCATCCCCTCCAGCTTGTTCACTCCATACCTGGGCAGGGCAAAGGGAAGCAGCTGCCAGGCCCCCAGCCCTGCTCCGTGGGGAGAGCTGCCCTGGGGCTGGGGTGCTGACCTGTGAGCAATCCAGCATCACCAGGCAGTGCCTGGAGGCGCAGGGGAGGTATTGCCTGAACACTGGGAGGAACAATCTGAGCCCTTATCTGGGGCTCCAGGAGCACTATCTGCCCGGCACGGACACTGCTCTGGAGGGATGGGCATACCCTGCCCTTGGCTCCCTTATCTTGGTGTCCCTGGTGCACATCCAGCCCACTTTCCCATCACAGCAGCCCTGCCCAAAGCCCTGCCAATGTGGCAGCAGATGCAGAGGGGAGCTGCCAGATCCATTGCAGGCCCAGATCCCACGTCCTTGCAGCGGTTTTGTGGCTGCTGCTGGAAACCCTGGTCACTTCCAGCCTCCCTCTGCCACAGCCTGGGAGTGCTCTGGGACAGAGCCAGACCCTGGGGCTGTCCCTCCCAGTACTGACACTTTTCCAGCATTCCCTGCATGATTCCCTCCACTCCCTTATTGGATGAACCTTCCCACTTTGCCAGATGCTGGGAGATCTCCAAAGCAGGAACCAGAGGGCTGGGAACCTCCCCCTGGCTCATGCTCAGGGCATAAATGACCCAGACACAGGGCACAGCAGCCACTGGAGGGCTGGATTCATACCTGGCTTGTCCAGGGAGGCTGGGAATTGGCTCCACGGCATCAGGGCTGTCACTGTGGGAGGGGACAGAGACATGAGCACTCAGTGTGGGAAGGAGGCCTCTCTCCCAGACCTGTCCAAAGAGCTCTGAACCTATTTAAGAGCTCAGGGGGCTGCAGGGATGGGCCCAGGCAGTCACCCTGAGGCAGGTCCATCCCTGCCCCGAGAGCTGGGGCTCACTCACGTGACAAAAATGGGGTAGATGAGGTTGGAGGCATCAAAGGTGGTGGCTGTGCACTGCCAGGAGCGCAGCACGGGGTGGAAGTAGCCGCTGTGGAGAACAGAGTCTGCCTGCATGGTGGGCTCTGCTGTCAGGCAAGGAGACTCTGAAACACCAAAACAAACCAGCGGGGCCCTGGTGAGCTGCTGCTCTTGGCACACGTGAGGAGGGGCTGGGGTCCAGGCAGCCACTGCAGGACTGAGCCTGTCCCATGCCAGGCCATGAACTGCAGCCCAGGCAGCTCCACCCCACCTACCCCGGGCACCCAGGGGTGCTGCAGGACCCCCATCAGCAATTACAGCACAGCCCTTTAACAGGGGTGCCAGTGACTCCACAAACCTCCCAGTTCTGTGTGTGAACCCCCCATTTTCAGCCACTGACCATCTCCCCCAGCAGAATCATGTTCACCCTCCACAGGCTCCTTTCCCTGAGCCCCAAGAGGGTAATTCTTCACTCATTTTACTTTTCCTTAGTGCTGAGAAACTGTGTGACAGTTTTTTGTATGGAGAGGATACAGAGCTGCTCTGTGTGATCTTTCAGGTCCCTTCCAACCCAAACCATTCCATGATTCTGTGTAGCATCACACATTTATGGCTGCAGTGTGAAGGTGCAGTTACAGAAGAGTAGGGGCACTGGAGGAGAGAGGCACAGGACCATCCAGGCCTCTAAAGCTATCACAAAATTCTCACAGTTACACAACTCCAGTGGCCACTTAACTGCTGGAAAACGAAAACCGTGGAGCTGGGCAAAACTGATTTCAGAGGGAACAAAACACACATAAATCAGTCATTAGCTATCTCATGGCTGAGGCTTCTTCTGTAGCAATGTTTTCTTCTCTAGCAGATCTAGTAGTAATTCTGTGATCAGACCATTAAGAATTACACTTCCACGAGGGCTCAATTCCCACCACCACGCTGCTGGTGGATGCAATGGAAGGGGCCGTGGGAAGGGAGCTCTCCTGGGACGAGGTGTTTGGCTGCAGTGTAGAGGAACAGCTGCACAACCTCAACAAGGGACTGTTTGTGCAGAGCAGCTCCAGGGACTTCTGGCTACTCACACAGAGCTACAGCCCCTGAACACCCAGTGCAGAGGAGCTCGAGTGCCCTGGGAGACAAAGCAAATTCCTGCTGAAGAACCTGGATTTTTGGGAGCTGGAGCCTGAGAGAGGTGGGCAGGAGCAGAGCTGAGACAGGATTCTGACAGAGCAAGTGGATTCCTGTGAGTATCCTGGGCAGGGCTCCCCCAGGGAGATGGAACAGCAGGAGGATGGCACCCATCTCAGGAGCAGCCTTGGTCCCATCCCAGGAGGGGTTAATCTCGCTGACCCCCAGCGTGCATCCAAACTCTCCAGAGAACAGAGTGGGATCGGAGTCTCTCTGCAGGCACAGCTCCCAGCACAGAATCCAGGGGACAAAGTTTTACACTGGCACCCAAGACACCAGCCAGTAATAAGAGCTGGGCAGGAGACAGCTCAGTTCTTCTGGAAAACCTTTAATATGAGGTGTGTCACCTATTTTACATGCTCAGAACACTTAAGATGTTCTAATATGGAGCCAAGCTCTGTCAGAGCACCCCAGTGCACAGGACCCTTGGAACGAAGGGGAATTGTGTTCAGTCCAGGGCTGGAGTTGAGCCTCTCATACCCCAAAGAATCATTTCTGCTTGGAGATGAGGAAAGGCCCCTCTTGGTTAGACATATAAAAACCCCGAATAAAAACATAGGTGGTGCTCGTGGGGGATGCAGAGCAGCTGACAGGCACGCTGACAGCACCAGGGCATCCTTTGGCAGGTCATTTTTAGCCCTTGGAACGCTGCCGCCCCAGTCCTTACTCCAGGGACAGGGACAGCCCTCGGGTGAACCGGAGTTGGCAGCTCCAGCAGGCGCCTGGCTCCAGGCAGGGCTCCAGGCAAAGGCAAACAAAGGGCTCAGTGAACAAAACCCACCTCGAGAATCCAAAAATGCTTTAAACAGTTAATCCCAGCAGAGGGAGGGGAGGGGGCCGGGTGGGACCAGAGGCACCTGACTGGATGGGACAGATAGAGGCCACAGCTCCAGAAACCGCGCTCTGGAGGAGGCGGAGACGGCACCGGCTGGGATTGCAGTGCCCAGATAAGAGCGGCACGGGTGGGTCCCAGGCTGCTGGGCCGGGTCCTCCTGCCCAGCCCCACGTCCAGGACAAGCTGCTGGACACGCTGGGCAGCCGGTGGGACGAGGGCACCGGGGTGGCACAGCCGGGGACATGGGGGAAGGAGGGCAGGGCGGCGGGGCGAGGCTGTGCCGTGGGGACACTGCGCTGGGGCCGTTCCCCTCGGGATGCCGCAGGGCTCTCGGCAGAGCAAATTAACCTCTCCTCAACATCCAAGGCCCAAACCTGTGTTTCTAAAGCTCTTCGCTCCGGGCAAAGTTCAAGGACAGGTCGGCAGCAGAGCGGCTTCACCTTTGCTCCTCCGCACCGGGAGCGGTCCAAAGGCGCAGCCCCGACCCCGCGGCTGTGCCCAGCCCGGGCCTGCGGCACTGCCCGGCTGCCTCGCTGCTCTGCGGGGACGGGGAGCGACTTCCCAACGGGACAACCCGACACACGCCGGCCCTCGGCCCCGGCACCGGCGGGACAATTCTCGGGAACGGGCTGGAGGCAGAGCCGGCGCTGCTCCGGCCCCCGACAGCTCCCCAGGAGCTGGGAGCGTTTGTTCCCTCCCGTCTCATCCTGGCAGCAGGAGGTGTCCCAGCATTTCAGGACACACAGGCGCACGTGGCCTCAGACGTGAGCACAACTCTTTAGCTAAATCCCAGGGACATGCAAGCTCCCAAAATCCCAGCTGGGGACGGACCGCGGTGTTCTAGGAAAGCGGAGCTCCCCAGGCACACAACGGAGCTGTGGCTTAATTCACAGCCACTAATGAAGGCCAAGCCGTTCCAGGGTTAATTAAGAGCTACCTACGAAGGTCAAGCTGTCAGGGCAGGTTTCCCGCTCCAGAATGGGAACAGGGATGCTCAGGAGTCTGGAATTACAGCCCAGGACAAGCGGGAGCTCGGCACCAACGCCAGCTCGCAGCATCACACGCTGCTCGCTGCGTCCCCCGCCGTTGCCACGGTGACCGTGCAAAAAAAGGAGTAAAAACCGAGCAAAACTTAGCAAAACCTGGGTTGTCCTTAATGCCTTACCCGGGGCTGCCCTTCTTGCCTGCAGCCGAGCGCGGCCAGGCCCTGTCCCTGGAGTCATTCCCCGGCAGCACTGCAAGGGGCCGGGGTCGGGGGTCGGGGGCCGGAGGAGGGCCGGACGGCCCAGCCCCAGCTCTGGTGCCTGCCCCAGCCCCGTTCCCAGCCCCGTTCCCGGCCCCGTTCCCGGTCCCGCTCCCGGCACTCACCGATCGCCGCGTCCGCTCCGGCCGTGCCACAGCGCCCGCGCGATTTGCATAACCACGCCCCCAAAGGGCACGGCCCCGCCCCGCGCGGAGGGGCTGGCGGGAAGTCTCGCGGGGGGAGCGCGGGAAAGGCGGCGCGGGGGGAGCGGGGCTGGATTGGGGCGGGGACGGGGACGGGGACGGGGACGGGGACGGGGACAGGGACAGGGACAGGGACAGGGACATGGGGGGGATATGGGGGGACATGGGAGGGACATGGGAGGGACATAGGGGGACGTGGAGGGGACATGGGGCACGGCCTCGGGGGACATGGCCCTCGGAGCGCTGCGGGGACAGGCTCTGCTGCTGGGGCCAAGCAATCGGTTCCGCAGTGCTGTAGGGGCACCCACAGCCAGGTTTGGGGGTGCTGCGGGTGGACTCAGGTTTTGGGTTTCTGGGGGGATTGGAGCAGAGCTTTGGGGTTCTAGGGGGGGTGCAGAACTCAGGATTGGGGGCTCATGGAGGCTGGAGCAAAGCTCTGGGGTGCTGCAGGATGCCGAGCCAGGTTTTGGGGTGCTGAGGGGGGCATGGAGCAGGGCTTTGGGGTGCTGGAGGTCTGTGCAGTCCAGTTCTAGCGCGCTGTGGGAGAATCTGGAGCCAGGTTTTGGGATTCCGGAGTGGTTGGGGCAGGACATTGGGGTGCTGTGAGGGTTTAGAGTGCTGGAGTGTTTGGCTGAGAGGCTGTGGTGGTGCAGAGCAGGGTGTTGGGGTGCTGCAGAGACAGCTGGAGCTGGGTTTTGGGGTGCTGGGGGTCTGCCAGGCCCAGGAAGCCCAGAGCCCTGCCTTGGTCTCTCAGAGCAGAGGAGATACCAGGATCAGGTTTGGTGCAGGACACTGTGTAACTCCCCAGCAAAGCATCATTCCCTGGCTCACTCCAGTGCAGAAAGCCTGGATCCAGATCCTGGATCTTCCCCAGCCTAGAACCTCTCCCTGGAGTGAGGGTGAGCTGAAGGCTCCTTCTCCCAGCAAACATCAGCGACCTGGAAATCCCCTCCTCACCCCCAGAGGCCAGGCTGCAGCAGCCTTCATCCTCCCCTCATCCTCCTCCATGTCAGCTGCCCCAGAAACCATTTCCCAGAGCATTCCCTGCTGCCTTGGCTGCATGCTCTCATCCCACTTATGCAACCACAACCTGCTCATTTTATAACTGATTGAAATAGGAGACTCCATTTCTGTAAAAAAAAATGTGGCTTTTATTTAGATCTCATTCCCTTCCGGAATATGCACCCCAGATATGTGCTGAAGAGAAAAAAAGGAGAGGAAAAAGAGCTGGAAGGTGGGTGTTTATCAGAGATGTTGGGAACAAATCAGCTCAGGCTTTCCACAGCCTGACTGAATGCCAGCAGAAACTAGACAGTAGAAAATCTGTGTTGATTCAGTTCTTTTCACAAGTTGGGCTTCTCTGCATATGAAAATCCAGTGTGCCAGAAAAGCAGGAAGGCAGGGTGGTTCTTGTGGGTAGCTGCCACCATGTTTTGGTGGAAAGGATCCAGGATTCCTCACAAATGCTGTTTTAAAACTGCACATCATCAAAACTCGGAGGTTTTAAAAATATCTAAAACTTTCTGAGTGAGAAAGGCACAGAACTAAGAGTTCAAGTGGAAAAGCACAAACCTACACTAGCACAAGGGATACCAAGAGCTTCTCTCATCTTTCTTGCAGGAGCCTTTTTTTGACACCACATGTCCCCCAAGGTGGACACACACTGCTCCTGCTGCCCTCCCAGAGGCATCAGTGTTCTGGAATGACCAGGCTACAGAGAGACCTTGGATGAAATTAGGTCATTCCAGCTGGGAAAAGAGGAAAAAACAACCACCACAATTTACCACTCTGTTCTATCCCATCTCAGCTTGCTGCAGGAGCTGCTGCTGCAGGGGGACAGGGGACACCACCAGACCCCAGTGCCACCACTCACCTGTCACACCCCCAGCACTGCACAGAGCCACCTGTTTTCAGCCCTGCTCCTCATTTTAGCCCCTCATTGTGCTTCAGAATTTAAATCAATCTCCTCTTTGTCTCTCAAGGCTCTCAAAGACTCTTTCAGCGTCCAGTTTACACCGTCAGCACTGTGCGTTTATCAGATTTGGGTTAGTTTGGGTGAGTCAGTGAGTGAACTCAAGGTCCCTGTACAGCCACCCTGAGCTGCTGCTCAGGCTGAAGGACACAGTGTCACTGTCACAGTACAGCAGGGAGAGAAGGCACAGCCAGGATGCAAGGAAACAAAGGGAAGAAAACTCACTTGGATCAAAAGCTTCAGTGTGCAGCTTCCAAGACTCAGGACATCATCACCTATGTTCTACACCCCAGAAGTGATCTATGAAAGATCTATTGGATTCAGCCCCTTACATTCAGGAGTCTCATGTTCTCCTGGCCAGTTTCTGCACTGAACACCCACCAGTTCTTTTTTCCTCTCTTTCAGAGCCAGCCCAGCATCAAAAGCCCAGGTAGCCCCTGCCCCCCAGGCACAGGGAGGAGCCACCCTGCCACGGGAAAAGCTTCAGCTGAGTCCTTTGTGTACAAGTTACAGGCCAAAAGGGACAGGCCACAGAGGGGCAGTACAAAGCTCTGATGGAAACCAGGGGACATAGCAAGGTCGATTTACAGCGTTTATATCCCTCTGAGCACACCCCAGCCCCTGCCCGTGAGCCAGCTCAGTTATCCACCTCTTCCTCTTCATTTTGTTCTTCCTCCTCCATTCTTTCATCATCCTCATCATTGTCCTCCTCTCGGCTCTTATCTTGCTCCTCCGAGTCTGTCTTCTTGTCTTTATCTTTCCTGGCCTCCTTCTTTCCTTTCTGCTCACGCCTGTAAACTGGAGGAGAGGGACAGTGAGGGGTTGGTGCAGGCACGGACAGGTCAGTGGCTGAGGTCCAATGTCCACTTGCTCTCCCGGCTTTCGAGGGGAGCAGGGAACTCAGAGCACAACTCACCCTACGAGCTGAGCTGTGCTGAGCAGCTCCATAGGAAATCAGGTTAAATTTCAGCAGAAAAATGCTGAAAAGGATGCAGGAGGTCACATTTACAGGCAGCACCTACGGCTTTCCTTAGATAAACATAATAGGGGAGTGAGAGCAGATGAGACTTTCTCAATCCTCATCAGTTGTGCAATAATGTTATCCCAGTCCCGTTAAGGTGCACATTAGTTATTCCCCAGGCAAACTGCAGTGTAGGATGCTGGGCAAAGAGAAGAGAAACAAGACAGGCAATAAGTGTTGCTTGTCCAGCGTTCCAGGAAAACAGGACTCAGTGCCTCTCAGAGTCCCTGGACACCCGTGGAGCACAGTACCTTCCAGGGATTCCTTCAGAGGGGCCACAAATCTCTGGAACTCCATCTCCTCCATGGCAGACAGCACATCCCCAGCATTCAGGGTTTTCCTCTTCCCCTTCATGGCAAAGTTATTTGCACTAGGCAGAACCAAAGTGAGAGGTAATTGGAAACTGTTAGCAACTCCATCTTGTTTGTTAAACTCACAAGGAACTTTAAAAAGCCATCCCCTAAACATTTAGGGGTTTTTTATCATTTACTAGAGGAGGTTTGAGACATTTTTGTTTACACTGGCTTTCCCACAGTGTTAGTTTTTGCTTGCACAGACCTTTTCTACAAGCAGGAGGACAAAGCCTGAACCTTGTCTGTGACAGTTCCACACAGCCCTGGAAGCACCTGACACTAGAGAAGTGACTGCCTGCAGAGAATATGCCAAACCACCCCAAAAATGTGACTGTGTCCTCTGTGGCAGCTCTTGCCTCAACACAGCTTCATGATGAAGAGCCAGAAAATGAGTCAAGTGCTCCTGCCTTTGCCAGGGAGGCTGTGCAGCTTTGCTCTCAGGTTAATGGCAGTTTGGGACCCCTCTTTTTGGGCCATGGCCGTGTCCAGAGCCCAGCTACCTTCCCATGGGATGCTCTGGGAAGCCTAAAGCCACCTGCTGCAGCCTGCCAGCCTGGTTTATTTATATAAACAGACAATACAGGAGCCAACAGTGGGCCAGAGTCCCCAAGCCAGCAGAGGTGAATCAAGTGCCCCAGTGACTTACCATGATGTTGCATACAGCACAAACACACTGGCTGCTCGGGAGATGGCACTCCGGGCTTCTTTGGAAATATTGACTCCATCAGGAAGCTGAAAAACAAATCTAGTTTTTAATCAGCAGCTGCTAAAATCGACTTAAACTCACCTAATTCATGTGTCAGTTTGTTAAGGCACTCAGAGGGCCCAGAAGAACTGGGGACTGCTCTGGGGTACTGTCACAGGAGCTCTGCTCCCAGCTGGAAGCCAAGGGCAGTAGGGATGTGACCCTCAAAGGCACAGAACTGAGCAGAAGCCCAGTGACTCGAGTTTGGGGTCTGGCCACTATCTCCAGGTAACTCATGCTGTAACTATGCAGCTCCTGACACGCCTGCCAGGCCCAGATCAGCTCAGCAACACCTCAGAGCTCCAGACCAAGCGTACTAAATAACCACTGGGAATCACTCTGGGTTTTTATATGAACACAGATTTGTGTGCTGAGGTTTTGGGGGGCCTGGTTCTGGGAGCTGCACTGGTGGAGCACCCCTTGGGACACTGCTGCGAGTGCACCCGACTGGGGCCAGGCCGGAGCAAGGGCCCCGCGGGCGGGGACACGGCTGGGGCCAGGGCCCGGCGCTCCCGGGGCCGGCATCTCCCGGGGCCGGCATCTCCCGGGGCCGGCATTAGCCGGGGCCAGGACCTCCCGGGGCCGGCATCTCCCGGGGCCGGGCTCTCGAGAGGCCGGGAGCTCCCGGGGCCAGGGCCCCCACACGCCCCGCTCCGCTGGGCCGCGGGGCCCGGCACCCACCGCCTCCTTGATGATGCGGGTGATGACGGCGTTGGGCAGGTTCAGGTCCTCCGGTCTCTCCGCCATCCTGGGCCTCCTGCAAGGCAAACGCGGCGTCAGGGGCGCGGGGACAGCGGGGACCCCGGCGGGACACGGGGACAGCGGGGACCCCGGCGGGACACGGGGATCTCGGCCCGGCCGTCCCCAGCCCCGGCTGTCCCCGGCCCGTCCCCAGTCCCCGGCCCGGCCCGTCCCCAGTCCCCGGCCCGTCCCCAGTCCCCGGCCCGTCCCCAGTCCCCGTCCCCAGTCCCCGGCCCGGCCGTACCCAGCCCCGTGCCCGTTCCCGTTCCCGTTCCCGTTCCCGTTCCCGTTCCCGGCCCGGCCGTACCCAGCCCCGTGCCCGTTCCCGTTCCCGGCCCGGCCGTACCCAGCCCCGTGCCCGTTCCCGTTCCCGGCCCGGCCGTACCCAGCCCCGTGCCCGTCCCCAGTCCCCGGCCCGGCCGTACCCAGCCCCGTGCCCGTTCCCGGCCCGGCCGTACCCAGCCCCGTGCCCGTGCCCGTTCCCGTTCCCGTTCCCGGCCCGGCCGTACCCAGCCCCGTGCCCGTGCCCGTTCCCGTTCCCGTTCCCGGCGCGCACCGCGGCCCGGCCCCAGCGGCGGGAAATGGCGGCGGCGGGGGGAGCGCGGAGCGGCCGGGGAAAGGGAAAGGGAAGGAGGGACAAGGAGAGGCGGCAGTATGAACAGGATAAGGGCAGGGGCAGGCATGGCTGTAGGTGGAGATGAAAGTGTAGGGCCAGGTGATGGGAGAGGGACGGGTGGGTGGGCAGGGACAGGGTCAGGTGATGAGACAGGGACAGGTGTAGGTGAGGGGACAGGTGAAGGTTCAGGTGTCGCTGAAGGGACAGGGACAGGTGACGGTTCAGGGACAGGTGCAGGTGGTTAGCCCATGGTCACTGTGGGGTGCTGGGGGCTGAGGGGCTGTCGGGGCTGGGAGCAGAGCCAGGGCACAGGGGCGGCCTGGGCACGGGGAGCTGCTGGAGCCCTGGGGCAGAGCTGGCTCCTGTGGGGATGTGACCAAGGTCCTCCAAAACCCTTGGCATCGATAAGACTCCCTCTAACACTGTCTGACACTGTTACTGAGTAAGGCATGACCGTGTCCTTGGCCAAGAGTATGTGTGGCTGACAAAGTTCCAGCCTCTGCACCGATGCAGATATAAAACTTTTTCACTTATTTATACATTTTTAGCAAATAAATTAATGTTCTTTGGCTCTAAGTTACATAATTATCTTCATTACTTAGCATTCTATCTGCTCTTAGTTGTTAATTTCTCACTCTTTATGCTAATCTGGTGCACATACTTTATTACTTTAGTAATCTTTTTTCTCAGTCGGAGATTCTCCAAGTTTCCAGGCCTTAATCTCTGCTTTTCTCCTTACTCCAACACCCTTGAAGGGTCATAAATTTAAAATCCCAGATGTCCAATCTTCAACTCCCTTTAGCTTTTATTGAAGCTTGGCAAAGTTACTTTTAGCAAACTTGATGGTTTGGTTATTTAGGGATCAAAGTAATTGTAAGAGCTTGTGAAGAAACTTACCTAGTGCTAGCTGAAAGCGAGTACTGGTTGCAATTAACTAAAACAGTTAGTTAGGAAAGTTTCATCATTTCCAAGAGGAAATAACAGCTGTTTTCCCCCACATGGGTTTCTGGCCTCTTCCCTGTGAGGGCACAGGGTGTGTGAGCTCCTCCATCACTGCCCCACTGACCCTAAACCCTGTAATTCCATGAGACTTTATCCCTGTTGATAACCTGACCAGGTAATTAAGTAAGCTCCGAGTGCAAGAAAGCAGATTAATTCAGTGCTGTGTTGGAGCGATATTTGAAATTATGATCAGTGATTGGCAGCACAGCTCTTTTCCATGGAAAATGGGCATTTTCTGTTCTCAAGGGCAGTGTTACTGTTGTAGGCAGAGTTCACAGAAACTTGTGAGCCCAGGTGAAGGTGACTGTGGTGGACACAACACTGTGCTGGGAGAAGCACACACCAGTACAGCAGGGCCTGTGTGAGCCCTGGGTGACTGTTCCAGTGATTGGATTAATGAACTCCACCCCTGCTGTACAAATTGTATGTGAGTTTTGTTTTCAGCTCCTTTCCATGTGCTCTGTTGTTAAGCCTGGCTGCTGGGTGTCCCTGGGCGGATGTGGCAGTGCTGGCAGTGAGAGCTGCTGTGACAGTGACCATGACATGGATCCTGGACAGGCGGGTGGCTCTGAGCTCTTGGAGCCCTTGGGAGCCACTGCTGCTCATTTTGGTTTCTGTTTTTTGGAGCATAAGGTGTTTTTGTCCATGAACTGAGAACCAAGCGAGGTGGTGGTGTGGGACTACCTGGGGAAGGGCTGAGATGGAGCAGAGCCAGGAATGGGGCTGCCCAAATCCAGGGATATGGCCCAAAGCTGCCCCATTCACCAGCAAAGCCTGGGCTGGCACCACCCAGCTCCCTGTGTCTTCTTGACAAAACAGACCTTGGTCCCTGGTGGGAGCCTGTATTTGGTTTTAATTACAATGTCAGGAGGTTGGGACATGGAATCCCAGGAAGGGACCTTAAAGCCCATCCTGTCTCACCCCCTGCCATGGGCAGGGACACCTCCCGCTGTCCCAGGTTGCTCCAAGCCCTGTGCAGCCTGGCCTTGGGCACTGCCAGGGATCCAGGGACAGCCATCCTGGCCTTTAATACCTAAAGGTCCAGAACCTTTATATTAAATCAGCTTTCTAGTCTTGTTTCACTGCCACATGTAAAACATGAAACATGTTAGGCATGCAGTGCTCAAGTTGACTGCAGTGAGTCACATTTTACACTAGAACAAAAATATTCCATGTAGCACAGGTATAAACACAGTGACAGAGGAGCAGCAGCTCAGCTCAGCCTGAGAGGGAAAGCAAAACCATGGGACAATATTGTCCTTCTGTACCTCAGGGAAATGCTGTAACAGATTGAGATTTAAATGCTTTAAATTAGATATTAAGAAAACATCCTTCCCTGGGAGGGTGGGCACAGGGTGTCCTGGATCCCTGGCAGTGTCCAAGGCCAGGCTGGCCAGGGCTTGGACCAACCTGGGAGAGTGGGAGGTGTTCCTGCCCATGGCAGGGCTGGACTGAGATGATCTTTAAGGTCCCTTCCACATTCTGTGATTCTGTTTGACCCTGCACTCATGTCAGGAAATGAACACTGAGTTTTAAGCCCTCAGTGAGGGTGGGCACTCCCTTAACCTGCTTGTTTTTCACAAAATTGCTCAAAAATGTGACATTTGTGGTTTAGCTGCAGGCACAGAACTTACCCGGCTGTGTTTGTACTCCTCAGAACCCATTGTTAGTGCAGAGGGGCTTGAATCTCGCTTGTCTTTCCTGTGAAAATGACACATCGGTATCCTCATGGCCAAAGAAAGAAATATTAATACAAAAATACAGATTATTTCGCTGTAAAGCAGTCATTGTGGAACACCTTTATTGTTTCCAGCGCTCTTGAAGCCCTGTTTTGATGGGTGCCATCCAAGTCCTGTAAATAAGAGGCTGTTGATGCTGTAGACATAAAATCAGGGATGAGGTGTGCCAGGACGTGGAGCACAGGAGAATTCTGAACTGCAAACCCTTCCTTCTGGGCACTCCCTGCCTCTGCTCAGCATGTTTTAGGGCTGCAGGATTAACTGTGAGGTCCTGAGCCGGGGAACCAGTTCAGTGTGTCCCTGTCCCCGTGAGTCACCTCACACCTCCCTGCCCTCGTTAGCGCCGAGCAGATCCAAAGGAGCAGATCCCAGGTGACTCACGGGGACACAGGGCTCCGGGCAGAGCCAGAGTAACAGCAGGACAGCCAGTGTTCACACAGGGAAGGCAGGGACACGGGGACACTGCACAAACTGGTGTTGGATGAAGGCAGGGACACTGGGACACATCCTAAACTGGTGTTGGATGAAGAAGAGACACTGGGACACATCCCAAACTGGTGTTGGATGAAGGCAAGGACACGGAGACACAGCCCAAACTGGTGTTGGATGAAGAGACACAGGGACACATCCCAAACTGGAGTGGATGAAGGAAGGGACACGAGGACACAACCCAAACTGGTGTTGGGTGAAGAGACACAGGGACACAGCCCAAACTGCAGATGAAGAAGAGACATGGGGACACAGCTCAAACTGGTGTCGGATGAAGGCAGAGGACACAGGGACACATCCCAAACTGGTGTTGGATGAAGGCAAGGACATGAGGACTCATCCCAAACTGGTGTTGGTTGGTTTGCACTTACCAATTTAAATTTCATTGGGAGACTGTCCATGACTGCTCTGTTTCTTTTTTTTTTTTTTCCTTTTGGCTATAGAGGAAGAATGAATGTGAAACATTTGGTGATATCCTTTTTAAAAGGAAATAAGCTTTTACTTGGTCATTATAATCTGTAAAATTTTAAGTGCATTGGGCCTCTAACTTAGAGCAGGTGCCTGGAATTATTCCATTTTTCCTTGCCCTAAAGACAGGCCAGGCACTGCAGCCAGGAGCCTGGTCTCCAGAGGATGGAGCTGTCCCATGGAGATGTCACTCACACACTTCTCTTCCTACCTCAGGCCTCTCAGTTTAGCTCACCTCTGAGGAGGCCCTCTGAGAGCAGCGCTCTCAAAATATCTTCCTGGCATTCTTTTTTTAACCATAAACTAATTCAGCAGTTTTAACTGTCAAGAAAACGCCAGCCTAAAATTCTGCTGATCGAGTGGACTTTCCTATGTAACCTCAGGACAGAGACTCGGACAAATCCTGTGTACCAGGTCAGGAGCTATTTTCAGCCCTGTGGACCGACTATTGCATTAACTGTAACTTTGTTATTCCCTTTGGAAAGTGCTTTGGGAAGGAAAGCTGTAGGGTAACCTCTGTGTTACCTCTGCTGGCGTTCATTCGGGTTTGTGCCACCATGAATCTTGCTCTTGTTTGTGCTGTGGTCCAGCCAGAGCTGAGCTCTGCAGCAGGGTCAGACATCCTCCCACCCGGACAGATGGCCCTGGTGCTCTGTAACAAGGCTGGGAGAGTCGGTGCTCTCAGCTCCCAGGGAAGGGAAAGCCTCCCTGATTACAGGGAATGGGATCAGGGTTGAACAATACAGGCAACAATGAGGCTGTGCTGGGCTAATTGATCCAGAATACCAATTAATCCACAGAGGTGGCTGAAAGGTGCCCCAGTAGGGCTGGGCTAATTGTGTGCCACTACACAAATGGGATCCAGCTCCTTCTGTGTCTGCCAAATGTACACCGATGTTGATCCTACGGGAGTGAACAGTCCTTGAACTGAAAATGGTTTGAGGCTGGGCAGCTGTTTTGGGAAACGTCTCGTGCCTGCTCCTCTGTTGTGTTCTCCCTTGGGCATCACCTTCTGACATGAAACAGGAGCTTTGTCTGACCCAATGGGTCTGCTTTTATTTTCTTCAGTGTTCTTGAATATACTTATCTCCTTAAATATTCTTGTAAAAATTCCTCACTGAGAGGGCAATGGGTCACTGGCACAAGCTCCCTGGGGAAGTGGTCATGGCACCCAGGCTGCCAGAGCTCCAGAAACATCTGGAGGATGTGATCAGTCATAGGATTTAATTCTAGTCCTGCAAGGGAGTCGGGCTGGATGATCCTTCTGGGTCCCTTCTAGCTGGAGAGACACTCTGTGCCTGTTCCTGTGCTTGGGCTAAAGGGGGGAGTCAGGATCACAACTCTGGGGGAAGAAAGGATCCCAGCTGAATTGAAGATAAAAATGTCGGAGACCCTTGGTTTGCTTTGTCCAGCCTGGGGATGGGACCTCACCAGATGACAAAGGAGATCTCTGTCAAGAAAAAGGACAACTTACCATTTTCTGTTATGCCCCAGGACAAAGAAGAATGGCTTTAAACTAAAGGAGGACACATGTAGTTAGATATTGGGCAGGAATTGTTCCCTGGCAGGGTGGGCAGGGCTGGCACAGGGTGCCCAGAGCAGCTGTGGCTGCCCCTGGATCCCTGGCAGTGCCCAAGGCCAGGCTGGACATTGGGGCTGGAGCAGCCTGGGACAGTGAAAGGTGTTCCTGCCCATGGAAGGGGTGGAATGGGATGAGCTTTAAGAGCTCTCCCAGGCTGAACCAGTGTAAGATTTCTGGCATTTGATCTCTGTCTCCCCTCCATCACATGCCCTGGTCAAATTCATTTAGGTGCCAAATGCCAGAAATATTTGATTTTGTGTGAAATTAATGAGCTAACCTGGCTCCTCAGGAGGCAGAGCAGTGTCAGATGCTGGGGAGCAGAGCCCATGTGAGGTACCTGAGAGGAGAGCTCAGCTATTTCCTGCAGCTCCACACTGAGCACAGCAGTTCAGCTCAGGTGACAGGCAATAACTTCCTAAGCTCTTTTAACTTCATTACTTTGATCCATTTGACCATTCTAAGGCCAAAAGCATAATTCCCAGGAGACCTTTTGCTATATTGAAACTGATCTCTTTTATGAGAAGTGTCACTAAAGACCCAGCTTGGTTATTACATTGTTTTTATTGCATTAAAATAAATCAACAATGGATTAATACTCAGCATTTGTCAAAATGCTGCGGCAGGACTGGAAGCTCAGATCAGACATCCTCTAAGGAGCCTGGAATGTCTCATGGTGCTGCTCTTCTGTGCCATTGAGGCTTCAGAGTGCAGAAGAATGGTGCAGTGCTGCTGTAATTCACTGGCCTTTTAACCAGGTTAAGGCTGTAAGACAGGTGTGTCTTAAACACGTGGCCTGAGGAAGTCCCACTGCCATTAGGAAATGCAAAACCGAGGAGAAAGCCTTGAGCTGGAAAATTTGTCAGGTGTTTGGGTACTGTTTCTAAGTCAGGTGTGTGCCCAGCCTCCTCTTATCCTGCGGGCTAGGCATGGCAAAGGGGAGAAAGAATAAAGAAAAGAAAGAAGACGAAGAAGAAGAAAAAAAATAGTTTATGATGCCCCATTAGTGCTTTGGGGTCAGTGTCTCCTCTCAGCCTGCTCAGAGGGCATGGGATGTGCTGTGTGCCTTTCCTGAGGAGAGAATCATGGAATCCCAGACTGGTTTGGGGTGGAAGAGACCTTAATGCCCACTGGGTGCCACTCCTGCCATGGCAGGGACACCTCCCACTGTCCCAGGGTGCTGCAAACCTCATCCAGCCTGGCCTTGGGCACTGCCAGGGATGGGGAATCCACAACACACGGATAACCCACGGTGCTCTGATGGCCACTGTTCTCTCTGGCTGCTGTTTCCTCACTGTGAAGGATGACAGTGGAGGCTCTGCCAGCCCTAAAGGATGTTTCTGGAGGGGTCAGGAGATATCCCTGTGCCTCAAAGGGATCCCTCTCCTGAATTAACCCTGGATGTCTCCCTAACCAGCCCCAGGGCAGCAGGGGAAGAGGCCAGGCAGTTTCTGCAGCTTTAGAGTGTTCAAGACGGAAGAAAATCTGAACTGAAATAAAACAAGAGCTTCTCGCTCTCCCACCTTTTCCCTGCTGCTATCCTCCTGGAGAGGAGCTGGGTTATGGAGCAGCTCTTACAAAAACCATGCTGTGCTCACAGCTGCCTTAGTTTCAGGCACAGTTTAGCAAAGGCAAAGGTGAACTGTTTGCAGCAAGCTTGGCCCTGCCGAGAGACGGGCACAGGACAAGTGGTTGTGCACAGAGACTGTTCTGTGCTCTGCATCCCTGGTGAGCCACCCAGGGGCTGTGCCAGCTCCTGCTCACGTGGGGTTTGTCACAGAGCCTCTGCCTGCCCTAGAAATGCTCTGTGCTCCCAGCCACGGGCATCCTGAGCTCTGACAGCCCAGGGATCGCTGCAGGCTGCTCCCTTTCAGACCTTGCACTTTGTGGGGAAGGGACAGAGAGGGAGGTTTAGAAAAGAGATGAGCCAAAGAAGTTTGTTACCCAAAACGATGGGTGCAAAATGCCAAACACATCAACTCCTGTGGAGAGGCAGACACGGTTCTTGTAAGACTCTGGATGTTGCCAAGGCTCTGGTATTTTGGCAAAGCAGCAGTGCTGAGCTGAGTGCTGTGCTGGGATCGTGTGCTGGCTGTGAGGACACTGGAAAGGGATGGATGGTTTTGTGTAGTGGGCAGTGAGCAGGAGCAGCCCATGAGGTTGGCTCAGTGCTGGTTTAACACTGCTCTCTCCCAGCTGGAAGGGGCAATTTTCCAGCAACGTGGAGTCCTGAGTGCATCTGCCTCGAAAGGAGAAGACAAGGGAGCTGCAGGGGCGCAAAGGCAGCAGCAAAGAGCACACTGGGGATGTTGCTGCTGCTCTGGCTCAGATCTGGTCTCCAACAGGATGCTCACACTCTGGGATGTGAGCAGAGAGGGGGTGGTGGACCTAAAATACCCAGGCAGGAGAGACCTTTCCTGGGCCTCAGATTGGAAAAGGATTTGGTAATGTGCCAGTCTGCCTCTTTGCTGGGTTCCTAACTGGAGTTTTCCAGGGAGAGGCTCAGCTGTGCCTGCTGCAGAGGTGGTGTCAGGGACAGCAGCACCTCGGCTGAGCCTTGGGGAAGAGGGGCTGCAGTGTTCCCACTGCTGGGAAGTGCTGTGGTTTGTGTGTCTGCCCTATATGGCAGGCTGTGCTAATCCCAGAAATCTGCCCTCAGGATTGCCCCAAAATAGCCCAAACCCTCCTTCTTGCAATCCTCTTACCATCTGGGAAGCCAGATAATTTTTCCCAGCCTGATTTAGTTTCTTTAGTTCCAAAGGCAGCCTCAACCTTGTGGGTTTTCTGTGTGCATATGTTACCCTTTTGCCTGGAATAACTGTCTAAGCACGTGTTTGGATTTGAATATCCAACCAAAGGCAGACCCTAGTGCTGGCAGACTGAAATCTGTGGTGGAGAACGGTGTTAAATTTTAAAAGAAAGTAATTAATTCCCAGGCCAACCAGCTGAATGGGCAGTTTGCTGGAGACTCCAACGAAACTGCAGGTTAAGGTCAGCCCCGGGGTTGGAATGTGAGGAGGGAAGTTAGCAGGAGTTGATTCCTTGCTGTTGGGAGCCAGGAGGGAGCGGAGCTGTTGCAGGACCGCCATCTCTTCCCAGCTTTTTAATTTAATTTGTCCCTTCCCAGACTGGGTCTCTGCTCCCTTGGGACTTTTATATACTGGTCTGGATTGGGGTTCCCCTCCTCCCTTCGCAGTGGTACCACGATCAAAGGCTCGGGGCAGCTCAATCTGAGCTTGGACATTGCTGGAGAGGATCCTGACCCTGCGTGGGAGTTATGGAGCAGCTGGGAGAGCCGGGGCTCACACGTGAGTGCTCAGGAGATTTCCTCACTGCCTTGCAGCACTGCTCATCCCTGGGGGAGGAGGGAGGGATGGAGGGATGAATAGATGGAGGGATGAATAGATGGAGGGATGAATAGATGGAGGGATGGATGGATGAATAGATAGATGGATGAAGGGATGGATGGATGTTGGATGGAGGGATGGATGGAGGGAGGGATGATGGCTCTGTGGGATCTGGCTGGTTGTGGGAGCCAGATCCTGGTGGCTGGAGGAGATGAGAGTCTGTGTCCCCCGTTGTGGGGGCCTGGAGATGCCCAGCTCCAGGCGAGATCGTGTTTGATCTCAGGGCTCTCTGTGCTGCAGCATAGTGGTGATTTAAATCTCCTGGGTTTGTGTGTTAAGAGTGATTTCTGCAGCCATCGAGCCTCAAACCCTCTGGGAAATGGGTGGGGGGAATTTAATGGCCTGGGAGTCCCACAGAAACTCTTTACTATAATTTATTCATTATTATTGTGAAAGCCTTGTCCTCTGGGACTATTTCACCCAAAGCTGTGAGACTGCCTGCTTTCGCTGGAGAGACAGAGCATTTGTTCCTATCCTGTTTGCCTTTTAAAAGCCTTTTGCAATGAAGGCAGGGAGAGAGAAGGCTTTGTGTGAGCCTGGGGAGCTCCTGGGAGACAGAGGGGAGTGTAAACACCTCTGTGTGCTGGGAGAGCTGCAGCTGCTGCAGAGAGGAGCACACAAATCATGGTGCTGGGGCTGCCGAGGTGTTGTGCTGTGATGGGGACCAGGACACGGCAAGGCTGGGCAGGTACAAACTCTGCTCCCATTCCAGAGGTTCAGGATACCTGGGATTGTGGAGGGAATTGTTTGCTGTTCGCTCAGGAGGCTGCTTGGTGTGGTCTGTCCTGTGGGCTGAGCTGTGCAGTGGAAAAGGCAATCCCAGACTGGTTTGGTTTTTCCTGGGGGTAAATAAATTTGCTGGGAAAAAGCTTTAATTTTGATGGGTGGCAGATGGAAATCACAAGGAACGTCAGCAAATGGATTCAGCTGAACAAATGAAGGAGAATTTTTGATTATCATGAAAGCAGGAACATTGAGAAGTGGCTTAGAAATGACCCTGGATCCCTGAGCAGGGCCACTCCATGTGTGTGGTGGTTCCTGCTTGTCCAGGACAGAGCTTTGGCATCATTTACCTGTGTCTGTGGGGCTCTGGCATCAGCAGAGCTTCTGGGACATGTGGCCAGGGACAGAGGGGGACCGTGGCAGAGTTATTCTCCAACCCTCCTGTCCAGGAGGTGACACTGATTGTGATCCCAGGCAGACCATGGCCTCTCCATCTGCACTATAAACACATCCATGAGGGAGGGAGTTTGAGTCACTGTGAGGTTTCTCTGCAGACCCCGGGGCTGGGAGGATGAGGGGTCCCCAGCCCCTCCCTGTGGGCAGGATGGAAGAGCTCTTGGGATGTTCTGTAACATAAATACCCTTCAGTTCCTCTCCCAGTGCTGCCTGTTGAGAATGGGATGAAAATGAGGGATTAAAGGGTTCATCCCCACCTCAGCTCCATACCCTGGGCTCTCTTGCCTTTCAGCAAGATACAATAGAGGATGTGACATCTCCAGTGTCACCCTGTCGTCTTTTGGAGGAGCTCTGATTTTGGTGAGCTGTGCTGGAGCTCTGAGCTTTGCTGTTGGGGAGAGCCAGAGCTGCTCCCCTGGCTGTGCCCCTGTCTGCAGGGAGAGCGTGGAGCAGGCCATGGGGATGTGTCCTGGAATGCCAGGGTGCAAATATCAACTTGGGCAGCTGGGACAGGCCGCTGTGGGGTGTTGTGGCACTGGCTGTGTGCCTGGCCAGGCTGGATCCTGCCTGGAGAGCCTGCCTGGGGCACAGGGATTGTTCCTGCCTGCTGGCAAAGGACCCCTTCCCTCTCTGTTCCCCTCCTTGTGCTTCTGGGTTTTGATCACTGCATTAATCCCGTCCTCAAGGACCTGCAAAGCAGCTGTGCCAGATGTTGGAAGCCAGTTCCTTGTTCTAGGCAGAGCTGCTGGAGCAGCCTTTCTCCTCCTGTGTCCAGCACATTCCACCAGACCTCACCCTGGCCTTGGCTGCTTCAGTTCCCTGGAGGAGAGGCAGGAGCCACCAGCTCCCTGTGGCTCACCTGCTCCTGAAGGGTTCCAGAGGCTGCAAGGCAACTCTGGGAGTTTTGGGGCCACCAGGGAGGCAGGAGAATCTCGGTGGTGGCCCAGCCTTGCAGGGAGCCCCAGGCTGCACCTTCTGCTCTCCTCTGACAATGCCAGCTGGGGAATGGGGGTCCAGCTTCTCCCTGGACTCAAATCCAGCAATGCTGGGAGAAAAGGGAGATGTGCTGGAGCTGCTGAGGAGCTCCTGGTGCTGTGTCACAGATGCTTCTGCTTGCTGCCAGGTCCTGCACTGCCTGTGCAGCCCCTGCATTTTGATGAGGGCAGCAAAGGCCACTGCTGTGCTGGAGAAACAGGCAGCAATTAGAGAATAAATCACATCTTTGTTCAGGGCACCTCCTCACCCCACCCTGAGCTCTGGATCCCAGTGGCTGGAGGTGATGGGGAGCTGCAGGAGCACTGAGCAGCCCAGCTGTGCCCACAGATGTGCCTGATGCCTCTTCCCTTTCCCTCGGGCTGTGGGTGCAGGGGGCTACAGCAACGCAGCATCCATGGGGATGGATCTGGGTGCTTCCCAGGCCTGGAATGAGACTCTCACAGCCTGAGTGGACTCACCTCTGGGCCTTTTCTGCCCCACTGGTCACTGAGCTGCACATTGCCCTGCTCCCATCCTGGCTGGTGCCTCGCTGCTGTGCTGTGGGAAGGAGGGGAGATGGGACACCTGGCCCCTTTCCAGCAGGAAAGGAGGAGCTGTGTGCGGGAGCTGGCAGCAGAAACCCTGCCAGGCCTTCCCCAGCTCTGAACACCCCTGAGGCACCACAGCCTGGGCTGGCTCTTGCTTGGGTGCCTCCCAAGGGCCTGCAGGGTGCCAAGGTCAGGCTGACACTGCAGGCACAGCCAGCCCCAGCAGAGCTTTGGAGGCTGCTGGGGTGGTTTTTGTCTGCGCCAGTGGCCAAAGAGGCTTGGATTTATGGCCGTGGTACAATAGGTGTCCGTGGCAGTGATGGATTGGGCTGTGCAGAGCATTGCTCCCTCCTTCCCTGCCTTGTTTGCTCCTGTCCCTCCTGTTGCTTTTCCTTCTGTTTCAGGCAGTTCAGCTGCTGGAAGTTCAGCTGAATCCAACCAGTGCCGCTGCCAAACTTTGGGAGGAAAAGGTAGTGAGCAAACAGCCTTTCCAAACTTCTGCCTCTGTCTGGGGGCTGTGAAGATGGAGCTGGAGATATTTTGGGGTGCCTGGGGGCACTGGGCAGGGTGTGGTAGGTGCTGTCCATCCTGGTGCACACTGGCACAGGGCTGGGGCATGTCCCAGCACCAAAATCCCAGGTCAGGCTCTTTTGCTTTTACAGCTGCTGAGTGTGGCTCCATCAGGGGTGAGGGGCACTGCTCTGCCCTTCCAGGGAGTTCATCTGGGACTCCACAGCTGCCTCTGAGTTAAGGGAAGTGTAAAACACCTCTGCTGCTCTGATCCTACCCTGCTCATCTCTGTGGAAGAGGCGTGGGCAGATGTTTCTGGCCCTGCAGAGTTACTGGGCTGTGCTGGCCCCTCTGCTCTGTGCTGTGGCTGGGAGATCTCTGAACCAAGGCTCCAGTTCTGGGTCTGTGCCCTTTTGTCTGTCTCAGCATCAGATCCTGTGTTAGGTTTTGATGGCTGTGAGTGAGGAGGGCCAGGCTGGGGCTGCTGGGGCTTTGTCAGGCTGCTGGACATGAGGAAAGCATCCAATTCTACCTTTTGTGGAGCCTCCTCTGAGCCCCAGCACATCAGCAGGGATGGGCTGGAGCTGGGTCTAACCAGAGTCTTGCAAGTGTCCAGCTCTGGGGCCACCCACAGAAGGACAAGGAGCTGTTGGAGAGTGTCCAGAGGAGACCATGGAGCTGCTCCCAGGGCTGGAGCCCCTCTGCTCTGGAGCCAGGCTGGGAGAGCTGGGGGTGCTCACCTGGAGAGGAGAAGCTCCAGGGAGAGCTCCGAGCCCCTGCCAGGGCCTAAAGGGGCTCCAGGAGAGCTGCAGAGGGACTGGGGACAAGGGCTGGAGAGACAGGACACAGCTCCCAGTGCCAGAGGGCAGGGCTGGGTGGGAGATTGGGCAGGAATTGTTCCCTGGCAGGGTGGGCAGGGCTGGCACAGGGTGCCCAGAGCAGCTGTGGCTGCCCCTGGATCCCTGGCAGTGCCCAAGGCCAGGCTGGAAGGGGCTTGGAACAGCCTGGGGTACTTGAAGCAGGCATGGAACTGGATGGTCTTTAAGGTCTCTTCCAACCCAGACCATTCTGTCATTGTAAGCCTGTCCTGAACACCCAGTTCAGACCAGCATCTCCAGTGTCCTGGACAGCTGCTTGCAGATTAATAAAGCCCTGACAGGACTGGTCATCTGTTTTAAATAAAACAAAGCTGTGCTGAGCAGAGCCTCTGGGATGCACATGGTGTGTGGGATGGGAAGGGCTGCAGCCAGGGCTCCTGCCAAGGGTGAGTCTCTCTGAACGTGGCTCTGTCTCCTGCCGTGACACCGAGTGAATTGCCATTGTTCCTCTCCCCTGTGCTCACAGGGAAGGCTGGGGCAAGGTGCAGACAAACCCCTGTGGCAGGTAAAACACAGGGGCTCCAGCAGGAGCCTGTGATGTATCCCTGCTCCCCATCCTGCCGTGTCCTGTCTCATCTCCTCTTTTCCCTGGCAGGGACAGGCCAGAGCCCCCCGGGGCTGGAGCATCTCCCCGCGGTGACCAGGGCTGGACAGTGCCCCCGGCGGGGAGCCTCGGGGGGCAGGAGGAGGATCAGCCATGCCCGAGTGAAAGGGAAAGGTGAGCCAGGGGCTGCGGAGGGGCTGGGGCCAGCGGGGTCAGCCCTGGCCAGGGCTGGTGGTGGTGGGGGTGTCCAGCAGGAGATCTTGTTCTTCTTCATCCCGGAGAGTTCTGGGACAGCCCAGCCTTTGGGGAGGGTTTTTTCCCCCCAAGAAACCATCTCCATCATTCCTCCACACCCTCCGGAGCTGTGCTGCAGCACCCAGCCCCATCGCCAGCTCCTGGGTGGTGGAGTGGGCTGCTCTGCGGTCTTGCAGGGTGACCCCATAATCCTGGGGGTGCTGCTTGGCTCTTTCCTTGTCACATGAGAGCCAAGCAGGTGACCCGTGCCCTGCCATCCCCTTTCCGGATCACCCTCACAGAGCAGTCCTGCCCGCAGCGATGTCCCCAGGGTGCTGTGACCGCTCCTGCCCCGCGCTGCTGCGGTGGGACAGTTCCTTACCCAGCTGAGGACGTGCCACCAAAGCCGCTGGGCCACTCCAGGAGTCACTGACAGCACGGCGGGTTTGCCCTTTCCCTGCACCTCGTCCCTGGGACACCATCGGCAGCGTGGCCGCGGCTCGGGGGTCTGCGGTGGGGAGCGGGCACTGTCCCCTCCCAGCACTGTCCCCCCCGGCACTGTCCCTCCCGCACTGTCCCCTCCGCACTGTCGCCCCGGCCCTGTCCCCCCCGGCACTGTCCCCATCCCAGCACTGTCCCCACATGGGCACTGTCCCCACCGGGCGCTGTTCCCACCTGGCTCTGTCCCCACCTGTCGCTGTTCCCATGCTGGCACTATCCCCCCTCGGTGCTGTCCCCACCCCGGCACTGTCCCCATCCCAGCACTGTCCCCTCCCAGCACTGTCCCCCCCCGCACTGTCCCCACCTGGCACTGTCCCCCCGCACTGTCCCCACCCCGGCCCTATCCCCTCCCAGCACTGTCCCCCCCGGCCCTGTCCCCCCCGGCCCTGTCCCCCTCGCACTGTCCCCTCCCAGCACTGTCCCCTCCCGGCCCTGTCCCCATCCCAGCACTGTCCCCACTTGGCACTGTCCCCCCGGCACTGTCCCCCCCCGCACTGTCCTCACCCCGACACTGTCCCCCCCGCACTGTCCCCACCCAGCACTGTCCCCCCCCGCGCTGTCCCCATCAGGGCACTGTCCCCACCTCGGCCCTGTCCCCACCTCGGCCCTGTCCGCCCCCCCGCGCTGTCCCCCCGGCCCTGTCCCCCCCGCACTGTCCCCACCCCTGCACGTGCCCAGGTGCGCTCCCCGGGGCCGATGGGAGCCGCTCCATTCAAACCGCGGCGGTTGTTCCGTGTCCCATGGGAACTGCGCTCCCCGGGCTCGGCAGCGCGGCTCCAATTAGCGCGGCCCCTCATTAGCGCCGTGGTGCCATGGACAATGCGCTCCGGGTGTCGCTCAGCTCCCGCCGGGCCGGGCTCCTCCCGGGAGCTCCCTTCTGCCTCCGCACCTTCGGTAAGCGCGGGGCTGTCACCCGCCCGGGGTGCGGCTCCTGCCTCGCTGAGCCGCGATAATGCTCCCGGCGCTGGGGAGCGCTGTCCGGGTGTCCCGTGCCCAGCCCGTCCTGCCCCCGGGATGGACACGGGCTGGGGAAGCGCCGCTGGAGCTGTGTCCCCTTTGGGGGCGGGTTTGGGTGGCGGCGGTGGCTCTGCGGGAGGAGCTGGCCAGGCCCGAGTGAGTTTGGCTGTCTGGTGGATGTCCCGGCCCTTGGCGGTGTGGGATGGGCGGGCAGCAGGGTCACGCACAGGGCAGCTGGGTGCCCTTTCCGGGCGCTGATTTTTAAGCAGCAGTTTTGTTTTCTTTCAAAGCTTCTCTCGTTCCCATGAGCAAAGCAGGAAGTCGTGCAGTGAGCTCCTTCCCAGGGATGCTGCCCCTTCCCAGGGATGCTGCCCCTTCCCAGGGATGCTGCCCCTTCCCCTTTGGGACTTCTTAGTGCCAAACTGCTGAGGACAGCCTGGAAGCTGAAATCCTCCTGTCTTTGCCTGCAGGATTTAGGGCAAATAGTGTGGGTTTGTGGTGCCTCCTGGCTCTGTAACCAAGCCCAGGCCAAACATCATCTCTGCAGCCGCAGTTCCCCTCATGGGCTGAGCACCAGTGGTGAGATGTGCAGTTGTGTGTAACAGTTTTGGAGTGCAGCTACAGCCTTTCTAAATCCCAGTCAGCCTCTCCGTAGAGAAACTGCTTAAGAAGTATTCAGGCAGCAATCAAGCTCACACAAACACACACAGGCTGGCTCAGCAGAGGGGCAGAAGGCTCCCTGCCCCAGAACAATTCCCAGCAAACGTTTATTTCAGTGTGCTGAAGGTGAATCCGGAGGCCAAGAAGGTGAACATGTGGTTTTCTTTAGCCATATAGGGCCTCAGGTTCATAGGTGGTACAAGGGGCAGGGCAGGGGGCAAGTGACCATAGGGAAGGGAGGAACAGGACACCAGGCCCCATAGGGAAGGGGGAAACAGGGAAAGGGGATGCCACGGGGTGGGTGATGAGCTTGTGAAACCCAGAGAGAAGATTGCACAATGTCTGTGAGGATCCAAGCCTTTTTACATCTAAGGTATCTTTTAATCTTCACTTTTCCAGGGAAGGGCAGTTGGAAATTGTTTTAATGGCACAAGGCTTTCCACAGTTGTGTTCTGAGCTGCAGAGCTTGGCAGGACAGGGCCAGCACCACCCTCTCACTGAGGGTGACCAGGAGAGAGTCTTGCAAAGGGCTGGTGCCAGGGCAGGGATTGGAGATGGTGATTTTGGGGGTTGATGTGCCCATGGGGACCTCCTGTGCAGGCAGGACCTGATGCTGTGCCCTCTGGCATTTGTACAGATGGTTCTTGGCTGTCCCAGCCAGGGGATACACTGAGTTCTTCCTACAGAAAAGCATTTAGGAAGAACCCCAAATTTTCCATTTGTCAGAGACCATCAGTAAGGAACAGGTTTCCCTGCTAGATCTGCTCCCATAAAAGATTTCCCTGTCCCCTCCCTTAGCCTGGCAAACTTCTCTCATGGGTGGGAACCTGTTTGATTACCATCTTGTGCTTGTTCATGCCCATTTTCCCCTGTTCTCCTTGTGCCAGCTTTGTTCCTTGGCATGAATTGCCTCTCCTGGCCCTGTGGGTCCATATGGACGGGGCTGGGAGCTCTCTGTGCTGTATCCCTGCTGTACAGGAGATCTGGTTTTGGCTGAGCCTGGCTGAGTCCTGCTCTGTGATGGGATGTTCACCCACGAGCTGCATGTGGGTTCTCCTTCTGCCCTTCTTCTGCACTTATTTTAATTTATATTGACCTTTATTTAACAGAGAGGACCTGGACAAGCTGTGTCAGGGCCTCTCTGCTGGGGCTTGTGTCCCTCAGTTCTTGTCAGAGATGTATCAGGAGATAAATCCAGGTGGAAAAGTTTCTCTGGCCCTCTGCACTTGGATTGAGGTAGTTATGCAACCCATGAACCTGCCTTGTGCTGAGGGTGGTGATTTGTCCCTTCACCTGCTTGGGAGACACTCAGGAACAAATGCATAAGGAGGGAAAGGTCCTCTGCTCCTCACGTTGAGGAGAGCACCTAAACTCCCAATCCCCACTCTGGCCAATTTGTGCTTCTCCCCAGACAGGCAGAGCTGCTCCTCTTCTCCCTGCTGGGCTGTCCCTGGTGCCCACAGCAGTGACACACGCTGTCCCCACAGCAGTGACACACGCTGTCCCCACAGCAGTGACACACTTGGAGCGTGACCCCATCCCTCACTGTGCAAAGCCTTGGCCCCTGAGCTCCCCAGGAGCTCCCCAAGAGCAGCCCAGCCATCCCCAGGGCAGGACAGCTCCAAATTGGCATCTCCCCAAATTACCCAGCACAAAACCTTCCCTTCTCTTTCCCTTTCATTTCCCCGACTCCTCCTCATTTTTGGCTGCACGGGGGCAGTTCCCTGGATGGTGTAACTTCTGTTGTGTGCTAACAGTGGAGCAGCCTCAGAGAACTGCAGAGGGGTTCCCACCTTGTGCCCAAAGCCTGAAGTGGAAGGATAAAACTGGGGGACAGCGTTGTCTCTGCTGCAAACCATTGTTAGAGCTGTCCTGGCTCATCCCACCCGGGCCCTGTCTTTACTTTCTCACCTTGCACTTGTACAGATGAACACAGACACCATTTCCACGTGTCCATGCACATGTGAGCTGCTCAGAGGTTGGACTGGTTTGGTTTTTTTGAGTGAAAAATGTGTTCTCTGAATTGTTTCAGGTTAAACAATCCCATCAGATATCCCCTCCCAAGCAAGCCTGAGCCCTTGGGCGTGTCTTTGGCAAAATGCAATGTTGGGTTTGAACTTGCAAGGTGTTTATGTGTCTGTACATTATGTTTACTCGCCTGTAAATGATGTTTACTCACTTGTTGTGTTCTGTAAACTGGGGGAGAAGTGAAAATGGGATCTTTTGCTTTGGACTAAGGGAAACGTTGCAGCAGTGATGGTTTCAGCCTTTGGATTGTCCAGGGGTGTTGGGAAATGTTTAGTTTTGGTTTGATCCTGAACAGTTACATGATCAGAGACACTGCATTGCCATTAAAATCTGCTGAGGTTGGCAGGCCCAGCTCCCAGGGAACCTTTAGGGAGGACGTTCAGAGGGGACACATCTCCCCCTGCACCCCTTAACCATCACCCCCAGCCCCTGACAAACACCATGGGCTGGGGTTTTGTGTCACTCTGAGCCTTGTGGGGAGATTTTTGGGCTGCCAGTGCCTGGAGAAGGGAGGCAATGGGTGTGGGCAGAGCAGCAGGGCTCCCTGTGCCCTCACTGTGCGGGGCGCACCTCGGCTCTCCCAGCACTGACCTCCTGCACAGGGACGGGCACAGGGGCTTCAGTGCTGCCAGACAGTGCTGGCCTCCTGCCTGAGCCTCCAGGAGCTGGGCTGGGGATAGGGGAGGGAGACAGAGAGAAAGAGAGAGAGAGAGAGAGAGAGAGAGAGAGGGAAAGAAAGAGAGAGAGAGAGAGAGAGAGAAAGAAAGAGAGAAAAAGAAAGAGAGAAAAAAAGGGAGAGAAAGAGAGAAAGAGAGAAAAAGAGAGAGAGGAAGAGAGAAAGAAAGAGAGAGAAAGAGAGAGAGGAAGAGAGAAAGAAAGAGAGAGAAAGAGAGGGAAAGAGAGAAAGAAAGAGAGAGAGAAAAAGAGAGAAAGAAAGAGAGAAAGAAAGAAAGAAAAAGAAAGAAAGAGAAAGAAAGAAAGAGAAAGAGAGATATTTCTGGCCCTGTGTGAGCCTGCAGCTGTGGGGTGGGTGAGTCCCTCAGCCTGTCCCTCAGCCTGTCCTCTCCTGTCCCCAGGCCAGCTGAAGCTGTCCATTGAGGTGCGTGGCCGGAGGCTGGTGCTGCACGGTGAGTGTGTCCCTGGGGCATCCCAAAGAGCCACAGTGGGCACAGCACTTCCATGCTCCTCCATGGAGCTCTTTGGGGCTTGGTGGCAGCTGTTGGGAACAACTCTGTGCTGCAGTGGCACAAGTGGGAGCTCTTTGATTAGCAGACTGAACTGAAATTTCCAGAGACCTTCATTTCACAGTGAACACTGTGTTTGCAGCCATGTGTATCAATTACTTTTCTTTTATTCCATATGAAGAGAAAAAAGGCAAATACAGTTTGGAAAGGAAAGTCTGAAATGCTTTGTCTCTGCCAAAACCCTTTTGCTGTATTTGCCAGGATTTCCAAACTGCTCTGTTACCTCCAAACGTTGTTGTTTTGAACACCAGCAATATTTCCTCAATGAAAGTGTTTTGCTGGTGATTATCAGAGAGGCCAATTGGACTGTCAGAATTCTCTCTCTCGTTTTTTTTTTTTTTTTTGGAAACTCCTGTCTGAGGGTCTGGCACAGGCTTTACCCCAAGTCCTTCCATCTGGAGCAGCCCCAGCGTGAGCGGGGTGTCAGTGATGGTCTTGTTCTGATGGTGACTCCAGAAGAGGGTCTGGGAAGAGGGAAATGGTCCAGCAAGGGGGCAAAGGAGGCTCAGGGTCTGTGGCTGCACCTGGTGGCTGCTCAGGGCACTCAGTGTGGGCAGGAGGAGGCTGTGGGGTGATGTGGGTAGACCATCTGACTTTTTGGGTCTCCACCCCAACATCTTTAACACCAGGACAGGTGTGGCTGGAGGAGGAGGCCCTTGGTGCATGCTGTCCTGAGAGAACCTCACAAACCACTTCCTGAAGCACCAGAGGGGCTTGCAGAGCCCTGGGCTTTCCATCAGGCTGGGTGTGTTCATCAGGAGCACAACCTGCCTGTGACAGAGGCAGAGCCACTGCTGCCCTGCTGGGCTGGTGAGCAGGGAGCTTGGCTTTGTTCTGACAGCCCAGCCTGTGCTCTGCAGGCTCTGCTGCATGCCCCTGGCACAGCCCTGAAAAACCCTGGAAAAACCCTGGAAAAACCCCTGGCACACCTTTGGCATGTCTCTAGCACACCTCTAGCCCACCCCTGGCCCACTCCTGACACACCCTGGCACACCCCTGACACACTCCTGGTACATCTCTCTCACACCCATTGCACACCCCTGGCACACCCCCGGCACATCTCTCTCACACCCCTGTCACACCCCTGGCACACCCCCGGCACACCCCTGGCACACCCCTGGCACACCCCTGGCACACCCCTGGCACACCCCTGGCACATCTCTCTCACACCCCTGGCACACCCCTGGCACACCCCTGGCACACCCCTGGCACATCTCTCTCACACCCCTGGCACATCTCTCTCACACCCCTGGTACACCCCTGGCACACCCCTGGCCCATCCCTGTCACACCCCTGGCACACCCCTGGCACATCTCTCTCACACCCCTGGCACATCTCTCTCACACCCTGGCACACCCCTGGCCCCAGGCAGCCGCAGGGTCCTGCAGTGGGGCTGAGCAGTGTCAGGCCAGTGTCAGGATGTGGCTGTTGGTATTTAACTGGATGATACATTTGGCTCCAGGGCAGGGAGAGCGAGGCTGGGGGAAGTCAGGCAGAGGGAATGCAATTTGCCATCCGGATGCTTAACTGCCTCTGCCACCGACCTCAGCCCCAGCCTGTATTTATAGCACTTAAAGGGAAAGTACAATAGAGCCCTGCCCCTGTCTGAGGGCGCCCAGTGGGTTCTGCCCCACGAGGAGGGGTCACCCTGTGAGCAGAGCAGTGTGGGGTGGGAAGATGCTTTCCCTGCTGCTTTGGCGTGTAACCATTTCATTTCCCTTCCAGTCATGGAAGCAAAAGGTCTGATGGGACCAGAGTGCCGTGTGTGTGACTCCTATGTGAAGGTGGGTTCTCCTGGGGCTTTGCTCAGGGAGATTTGTGCTTTTTTAGGGGAATTTTTTGGTTGGCTCCTCCAAGCTTGCTCTGCACTGTTTGTTCCTTCCCCTTCCTTCTCCATCGTGCTCTGGAAAAGCATCCCCAGCACGCAGGGAGCTGGCTGGGCTCTTGCCCAGTGCTGGACAGCTCAAAGGTTTTGTTGGCAGTGTCTGCATGAGGCAGAAAAGAGGAGGACAGGACCCTGCTGAGGGCTGTGTCAGCCATTCATTGCAAGAACATCCAGTGGGTGCTCAAAGCCGATGTTTGCTGGCACAGGGTGGGTCTCCTGCTGGGATGTACACAGTGCAGGAAGCAGCTCCCCTGAGAGGGGGTGCGAGTCAGACCCCAGCTGGCCACACTGGTGTACATCACTCCTTGATTTTCCTGCTCTTTTCCCTCCATCCCCTGCCCTGAGCAGTTTTGTAATGCCATTACCTGACAGGCAGAAGGGTGAAGTGATCCCAACCACCTGTTAGGATGAGCTCAGCAGGATCTTTGAGCTTAGCCATCTGTACAAGTGCCTGTGGCAGTGTCCAGCCCTGGCAGCTGGGGCTGGTGTGTGCCCTGGGAATGTTAACACGCTGCTTGTTTTCCTCCCAAAGATGTCCATTGTGCCAGATGCTGACAGAAAGTGCAGGCAAAAGACGAAGACTGTGCCAGACAACAAAAATCCCGTGTTCCACGAGCACTTTGTGTTGTGAGTATGGCAGGGCAGAGGCAGCTCTGGGCCATCCCTCAGCACCACGCAGAGCAGTGGGGACCCCCTGCCACTGTCCCAGGGCTCCCTCCCCACGCCACAGCCCCGTGTCTGCTTTTGCTTTGTGATCTCTAATAAGCACTCAGCACGCCTGAGCAGCTCTGCTGCTGAGATCAGGAGTGACAGACATTATTCTGCTGGTTTTTGTAGCTGAAGTGCCTTGAACTTTTGGGCAGAGCTCTGCAGAGCTGTCAGCACACACAGCATGGCAGTGCTGCTCCTGCAGGCTCAGACTTCCCTGCTGGGCAGGAGTTGGACCAGCACACTCCATTTCCTAGGCCTGGCACCTGCAATAGTGTGAATGAGGAAGGTAAAAGGGTTTCCTACAGCTCCAGCATGTTTCTGCATGGGAAAAGAGCTGCATGACTTAGTGTTGGGTAGAGCTTGTCACTGCTGGGGACAGAGGCTGTGCCAGCTCTCTGACCCGTGCAGCGTTTGGGTTGGCACAGGGTGGTGGTTTCAGAGCATGAACTGTGGCTTGTTGCTTGCATTTACCCTTTGATGTTGGAGGTGTCTTCCTGCAAGATTTTTTTCCCCCTGGAACCACATGAGGGGTGTCCCTACACCTGTCCAGGAGAGGTCACATCCCCTGGCACGTGTGTGTCAGGAATGAGCAGATTGCTCCTTGGGGAGGTGCTGCAGTGCTCTGTGCAGAGACTGGAGGAGAAGACCTGGCTGTGAGGAGGCTGAGGAGTCTGTGACTGCGAGGGCAGCCTCTGCTGAGTGCTCCTGGAGAGGCTGATGGGCTGTGTCCTCTTCTTGTTACAGCTCAGTGCAAGAGGAGGATGAGCAGAAGCGACTCCTGGTCACAGTCTGGAACAGAGAGAGGAATTCCAGGTAAGGGGCTGCTAGCTGTCACAGGATCCTTTTCAGATGGGGCTTTTGTGGCAGAGACCCTGTCCCCTGCTCTGGTCACCCCGTGTGAGCTCCTCCTGGGCCCTGAGAGCTGGCCCTGACCTCAGGACTGCTCCGCTCAAGGGCTTGGGCCAGGGATGTCCCAGCTGAGGTCACACTCGTGTGCACCAGTGCTGGTGAGCACCATGGCAGGAAACCCTGCCCTTGGCACTGTTGCCATTGCTGCTGCTTGGTGCCCATCAGCTGGGGCAGCATTTAAACCCCTGCAGCCACTTGTGTCTGCACTGTTGGCCAGAGCCAGGTGGGGCTGGGACCTCCCCTCCCTGTGGGGACAATGCAGTGAGGGGCACCCCGGGGCCTGGCACCTTGCAGGCTGTGCTGCCAGCCCAGGCAAGTGTCACCTCCCTCTTTGGCCAAGCTCCTGCCAGCACCAGGCAGGCTGGAGGTGACCAGGGTGCTTCAGCCCAGCTCCTCCTTGCCCTGCTGCAGCTGAGCCACGTGGTGACACCGTGTCTGTTCAAACCAGGGGCACGTCCTGGGCACTGCCTGGCACCCAGCATGGGCAGGGAGGGTTGGGGGCTCCCTGAAAAGGGGTGCAGGGGGGAATCTGGTGCTTCAAGAGGCGTGTGCTGACAGTCCCTGAACTCTGTGTGTCCTGCAGGCAGAGCGAACTGATTGGCTGCATGAGCTTTGGGGTGAAGTCCCTCCTGTCCCTGGACAAGGTACCTCTGTGTGCCAGTGCAGGCTGTGGGGCTGGGCCGTGGCTCTCTGGGCTCAGTGGGTGGATGAGAACAGGCTTTTCCCACTGTGGGAGAAGTTCCCTCCCATTCCCAGTACGGGTGGCCAGTGTGAGACTGGAGTTGGTGTGGCTGTTGGAGATGGGTGAGGAGGCTGTTGGAGGAGGGATCCAGGCACAGGGGATGTCACACCCTTCAGCAGGGGCACAGAGGTGTCCCCAGCACATGCTGCCTGCCCACTTTGCAGTGGGGGGACACAGGATATGGGGCCAGCCTGGCATGGGTCACATCTGACACGTGGCTGAGCAGATGTGATGGTGGGACACATCCAGGAGCCTGCCTGATTCCCAGCATTGTGCTGACGGGCAGAGGGCAGGCACAGAGGGTTTTGTCTGTTCCTGCAGGAATTCTGTGCCAGAATCCCTGTCCCTGCTGCAGCAGGCTTGGTCACAGTGCTGCTGCCCCAGCCTGGCTGCTGCTCGGTAGTACAGCTGGCTCTGCCTCCCTCGGGCAGGGCTCCCAGGGCAAACGGCTCCCAGCAACCCCAAAGCATGGGAATGCTTCATCCCAGCGGTGAGGGATTCTGTCCTGGGGCAGCAGCTGGAGAGGTTTCATGGAAGTGTTAATGCATTCCCTGAGCTCAGAGAATCACAGAATATCCTCAGCTGGAAGGGACCCACAGGGAGCACCTGGTGCCTGAGAGAGTTGTCCAAATGCTCCTTGATTTTTTAAATTTCCACGCTTGAGGTGTGGATATTTCTTTCATAGCAGGAGACTAAAAAGGAGCTGTTGGTGGCCTAAGAGGTGGGTGAGAGGTGGCTTAAGCATGGCCTCCTCTGAAATTTGGAGGAGTGAGGTGCAGCTTTTTTAAAGCAGTGTGGTGCTCCTGGGACCTCAGCGAGGCTGAGATGAGCTCCTGTCTCCTGGCTGCTGCAGAGTACTGCTGGATATCCCTCTAAAAACCTGGAATCTTGTTGCTTCAGCGTTGCTCCTATTCCCCTTGCAGGGAGGATGGAATTTTAGCTGTTGCTGAGAGGATGACTCTGTGTGTGTGTGAGCAGGTCTGGGCACCTCTGTGTGCTGTACCTGGGGCAGCTCCTGCCCTGGCTGGGTGAAATGGGGCTGAGCATCTGCCCCTGCATGTACAGCTGCTTCCCTCCCCACAGGAGATCAGTGGCTGGTATTACCTCCTTGGGGAGGACCTGGGCAGGACCAAGCACCTGAAGGTGGCCATGAGGAGGCTGAAGCAGAGCACAGGTGTGTCCCACCACGGGAATATCCCAGGAGGTGTTGGCAAGGCATGGCAGAGGAGTCACTCCTGTGCCTGAGGCTGTGTGGAGCAGCCCCAGCCCCACTCACCCTGTGCCCCCACAGGCACTGCTCCAGCCTGTGGTGCACAGTGGGCACTGGCATCCCAAAAACTTGTGAGGTGGGGATTTTGGCTGCTTCAACAGGCCCTGATCTCCCCTTCAGCCTCACTTCTGGGGCTCTGTGGGGCCTCCAACCCTGCAGCCACATCTGTCCCTCTTGCTTGGCTTGTCCTTATTCTGCCTCTCAGCCTTGGGGCTCATTGCTGTGGCCACACTCTCTTTGCCCCTGGGCTCTGTGCTGGATGGTTGGGAGCTTTTCCTCCTGTCTGGGTCTAGCAGTGCTGCCAGGGTGTGCAGGAGCAGAGGCTGGCACGGGGCAGGGTGGGGCAGCAGTGCCTGTCTCAGGTGTGCACCCTGTGGGGATGTGCCTGTGACGTGTAAAGGTCTCATGTGCGGTGTGGGATTATCAGATGTGCTGCCACACTCATGGGGCCTTTTCTTTTTTTTTTAAAAAAATCTTTTAAAATTTATTTCAGAAGTTCAGCCAGGAAGTGGAGGTGCAGCCCAGGAGAGCCAGGACACTGTGACCCTGCAGCAGCTGAAGGTGGGTGTGACAGATGTGACCCACCAGCATTGGGAAGATGTGGGCTCAGGTGCCTGCATGAGGGGTGTCCAGCTGAGCCAAGGGACAGTGTTTTAGTGAGGGTGATGCTGAGGTGCTGTCACCTCCCTCTCATTGCTGTCACAGGTAATTTGTTACCCCAGTCAGGCCCCAGCTGGTGGAGGGGGTGATTTGGTGCTAACCCCCATTGCCTCAGGGACCTCCTGTTTTTCCAGTGTATTCCCACTCCAGACAAAGCCCCAGCACTGCCTGGGATGGTGGGGCTGTGTTGGATTATACCTTTTTCTGATCTAGGGATGGGGCAACCAAGAGGTGTTTTCAAAACTTTTATTCTGTTTTTAGTCTCATGTGAAGGGTAAGGCAGTACAGATGTTATAATTCATGCCATCATAACCAGAAACTAAACCTTTTCTTAATTATAACACATTATAAGCATTTTTTTGCCTATCAGCTTTTACTACACAATGTCGTCAATGCCTTAAAGCTGATTATCTAAAATTACCTCTCCTGGGTTCTACTACAGTGCACTTTTCATAGTTCCATTCTCCAAAGTATCTAGACTTGTTTGATAGGCCATTCTTTAAGACTTGTTTCTAGTCCCATTTCTCTCTTAACAATGTCCATCCTCTTCCATAACATTTCTAAGTCAGCGTTTCCTATTCCAAAGTTTGCACACAAATGCATGTTAAGTGAACCCTCTGTTAAGCTTTTAAGAATCCTCTACAAATCCATTTCCCACAGGGCTGGGGCTGGCAGGCTCCTGCCCCACAGCATCATCCCCAGCCCAGCTCTGCGGCTCCTGGGACACGTCTGCTCCTCTCCTCCTTCCAGGGCCGTGTGTATGGGAAGGGAAAGACCCGTGGTGGAGCCTGGGTGATTTATAGGAGAGGCAAGGGTGGGAAATGGGAACACAAACACATGGTTTGCATCGGAAACGGGGCTGGGGCGGCCCCGTGATTTATCTGTGCCGAATTCCGCCCTGTGCTTCCCTCAGCTGCGTTTGCAGTTATTTTTTTACAGCGCAGGGCTGAGCAAGACAAACAAAGCCAGCGCCCCTCTCCTCCCTTCCTCTCCGGCAGTCGCCACTGACTTGAAAGGTGGTGGCTGGGAAGGAAGGCTGCTCCTCCTTCCAGCTCCAGCTCCAGCGAGGCTGCCCAGGACAATGCTCTGATGGCTCTGCCACCGCAGCTCCCCTGGGAGTGCTGAGGCTCCTCAGTTCCCTGCCTGGCCTCCCTGGCCCTGCCACCCCCGGGCTACTGGGCAAGAGAACCTGGATTTTGAGTTCTCTCCAGCCTTCACTCCTTTTTCGACACCCTGTAGGAGTGTGGAAGATGTTTTCTTCTCTGTTGGAACCCCATCTCCAAAGAGATGTGCCCAGCTCTGGCAGTGGGGCAGCTGAGCCTTGCTGGGTATCCTGCTGCTGGCTGTGCTCAGAGTTCCTCTTGGCCTTTAATTCCCAAATTCCACCATGGATGCAGTTTAGTTGACCTCAGTACTTCCCCCTCGCTGACTTTACGAGCACAAAGCACGGGGACGTGCATATCCTCTGGGTCTGTGCTTTCAAAAACAAACTCTGCTTTTTTGTTGTGGGGTGTTTTTTTGGTTTTTTTTTTTTTGCTTCTATAAACCCAAACTTCTGATTTTTTTTATGAGTGTGGACTGGTGTCTTTCATGGAGAGAGGCTCTCACAGCCAGTGCCTGTGAAACGCCGCTCAAACATCCTCCGAGTGTTTGTGAGAACGTCTCAAAAACAAAGTGCTCCGTGCGCCTGAAGAATGCCACGGGAAC
Organism: Sylvia atricapilla; assembly: GCF_009819655.1. Lineage (NCBI taxonomy): Eukaryota > Metazoa > Chordata > Aves > Passeriformes > Sylviidae > Sylvia > Sylvia atricapilla. Next base: position 4,144,853 of record NC_089158.1, read on the forward strand.
AAAAGCCACATCAACAGAGCTGGGACTAGGGAATACTAAAGAGTTGACAGGAATTTTAATATAAAACTCTCTCCCTTCCTCGCCAGTGAGGGTTTTTCAGGAAGCCTCTGGCTTATCGTAAAGCGGCATACAGCGCTCGCAGGGGCTGGGGAGGTGAAAGGTGGCTTCCTGCCATTCTTCTCGGGAGCTGGGTTCCCATGGGCGGTCATGCCAGTTTGACTGGGGCTCCTTCCACGCTCGTGCGCTGCGAGGAGTCCGGGATCGCCGCGGGAGCCGCGGGAGCTCCATGGGCTGGCAGCGGCTCGGGGCAGGCAGCCATGAACCGCTTCAATGGACTCTGCAAGGTGTGCTCGGAGAGGAGGTACAGGCAGGTCTGTATCTCCCCTGCAGGAGCCCCCAGCCAGCCTTGCCGGGATTTCTGGGGGTTCTGGGGGTTCTCTTGCCGTGGCTGGGCTCTGCGGGTGCCGCTTGTGAGGCGTCAACTTACAAACTTTACAAACTTTACGGTTTGTAAATTATAGTGGGGATGGAAGGAAAGCATCTTCATGTGGCTGGTCTCTGCCTGGCGCTGCAGGGGAGAAATGGGCAGAGAGGGGTGCTTTTAAAAGTTATACAAATTATTAAAATACATAAATATATGTAACTATAAAAACAGATTTACTGTACAACTTGCAGGTAGCGTGCTGATGGTAATGATGTTAAGCTGCAAGGTGTTGTCTTACTTTCCCTCTTGTTAGAAAAGAAGCATATTAATATTAGGAATTAAAAAAGCAGCAGAATTCCAAACCCAACTGCCCCCTTCTTGCCAGGGCTGTGGTGACCGTCTCGTGCAGGAAAGCTGCTCTGCCTTGGCTGAATAACAACTGACTCTGCTTTGTCTCTTAGAGCTCCTCAAGCCTTTATTTTGAAAATTTTCTCTGCAGTTTTTGGCAAAGTTTGAGTACAGCAAGCCTCCCCACCCACCTCCCAGCTCATGGCAGATGCTCATAGTTCTTTAGTTCTGTGCATGGCAGGAAAAATGGGCAAAAATTGGGCAAAAATTGGGCAATCACTGCCTGTGATGGCCATGGTGGTGGGAGCTGAGGAGCATCAGCAGGGAGGAGAAGCTGCTCTTCAGTGGCACAGGGCAGGTGGGGGGCAAGGTCAGCCAGCTCAGGGAGAAGGAGTGGGAGACTTGACACAGGGGAAACCTTGAGCTGGGAAGTGCCCGTGGAGTCTCCGTGGTGGGAGAGATGCTGGGCTGGCTCCTGAGGTGCCAGTGGTTGGTGCTGGAGATGGAATTGTAGGATATAGAATATCTCGAGCTGGAAGGAACTCACAGGGACCATGGAGTCCAGCTCCTGGGTGGACTGAGTTGTGAGGTTCATTCAAAGGTGCAGAGCCACCTCTTTGAGGAACCAGCAAACTCCAGAGAGAAAAACAGTCAGTGTAGTGGGGCTGGATCTGTGTTTTGATCCTTCCAGGGCAAACCAGTTTCTCTTTTGAAGCCTGATTTTATGCTGAGCAATCACGCACAAGGTGCAGAGAAATGAAATCTCGCTGCCTTTGCCCTCCCATGGTAAAGGAGTGAGGAACCATATCGCCTCCTTGGCAACTTCTGCTGGATTTCTCATCTTCCTTCTGCCTTTTTGTTCTCAAAATAATACAGGTCAGAAGCTGGATTTTTAATTTTCTCTGTCAGTAAAACAAGCATCTTGACGAATGTCTTGGGGGCTAATCAGGTATTTACAGGATCTGTCACGCTGAGCTGCTGCTGGAAGCCAACATCAAAAAATAAGCATCATTTTCTTAATAAGCTCAATGCTCCTCGAATCAGGAGGAGAAATGAGCCTAAATCAACCCAGCATCCATCCTCTCCAAACTCAGCGAGGGAAAACACACTCAGCCCGGGGAAGGGGGTGATGCACACAGATGTCTGGAGGACAGGAGCGTGCTGAGCTCGCAGCTCACTCCGAAGCAGGGGAGTGTTGCTATTTCTGTATTCTCCAACAGGAAATGAAATGTTTAAGTGACTTGCTTAGAGAAGTCAGTGTCAGGGCCAGACTGCCAGGTTTTCCTTTCCAGTGGCTTCTCAGACCTTTCCTTACATTTGGAAGAGTTGGGAGCAGAGTGCGTGCTAAATGAACGCTCCTTTTGTGGCATTCCAGAGATCCTTGGCACTGCTTTTTAGAACCCTTTCCAGCCATTATCCGTGGGGGTCACAGTGACAACCCTTCCCCATCTCTAAAATGCTGTGTGCCAGCATTTCCAGAGGCTGTGGAGCAGTGTGGGAATGAGGGGGGATCACACACAGTGGCTGTTCTCCCACCTGACAGGCTCCGGTGTCTCCCTGCAGATCACGATCCCTCGGGGCAGTGATGGCTTTGGCTTCACAATCTGCTGCGACTCTCCAGTCCGTGTGCAGGCAGTGGACTCTGGTAAGAGATTCCATCCTTTTCATCCCTCTTGGTTTCAATGAATTATTGCTCCTTTTTTGGCTTCCCAGAGCCGGTTGTGATTCTGGACATCTCACGCCTTGCAGGACTCTGGGTACCTCCAAGAAACTTCATTAAATGAATTCTCTGTTTCCTCTAATGAGGTCAGAGGCCACTGGGTTAGCACTGTGTCACTGTTTTGGCAGCGTTTTGCAACAATTTGCAGAGATTTTGTTCCCTCTCCAACCTGAGAATTGTCTGTCTGGTCGGGTGACCTTCGGAAATCATTTGGGGGGGAAAACAGGTCAGAGGGGAGCAGAACTGCAGGAATCTCAGTTCCCTGAGTAGATCCTCTTGCTGTGGACCTATGGATGGGCTGGTGTCTCCAGTGTGCCCTGTTGCTCCTCACTGCACCCCAGGAAACACGGGAAGCTCATGCAGTGGCTAGGAGGAACACTGATGGCTCCATCCTGGTGCTGTGTGTGAATGTGCTGCGAGGTGAAGCTCCAGCTTGGCTGGCCCCACTTCATTTTCGGGTGTGGGTGTCAGATGGGGTTTGAGGGAGTGAGTGGTGCAAGCTGTGGAGCTCTCTGGGCATCTTCAAGCTCCAGGGCTTCTCCTCCTCCTCCCACTGGGCCTCCCACCTGGCAGGTGATGGAATTTATCCCTCTCAGGTGGTCCAGCAGAGAAAGCAGGTCTGCAGCAACTGGACACCGTGCTGCAGCTGAACGAGCAGCCTGTGGAGCACTGGAAATGTGTGGAGCTGGCACATGAAATCCGGTGAGTGTTCCCCAAAACACCCAGGGCAGGGAGAGGTGGTTGGAGGGAGCCCAGGGTGGGGCAGTGGGAACATTGAGTGACTGTGGGAAGGGGAAAGCGATGAGGGATGCAGGACACTGGGAAAGGATTCCCTGGAGGAGAAGGAAGGATGCAGGAAAGGATTCTCTGGAGGAGAAGGAAGGATGCAGGAAGGAATTCTCTGGAGGAGAAGGAAGGATTCAGGAAAGAATTCTCTGGAGGAAAAGGAAGGATGCAGGAAAGGATTCTCTGGAGGAGAAGGAAGGATGGAGGGGCTGGGGCGCTCGGCAGAGGGGCAGAGGCTTTGGAGGGAGCAAGACCTGATTTCCCCATCCCACCTGTCCCAGGAACTGCCCCACGGAGATCATCCTGCTGGTGTGGAGGCTGGTGCCTCAGGTGAAGCCGGCCCACGAGGGCATGACCCGCAGGTCCTCCTGCAAATCCGCCTACGACCTGCAGTCTCCTCCCAACAAGCGGGAGAAGAACGGGCCGGCGCGGGCCGAGCAGCGCCGCAGCTGCCACATCCTCTGGGACGGCAGCGAGGGGCTGGGGCTGCCCTCCTGGGACAGGTACACCGAGCTGGGCAAGCGGGGCCAGAGCACGCTGCCAGCCCTGTCCCGGGTGCCCTCGGCTGCGGACCAGAACTACATCATCCTGGCTCCTCTGAACCCCGGCAGCCAGGTAGGGCTGTGCCTGGCTCTGTGCTGCGGCATCCCCTGGGCCCTGCTTAGACTTTGCCAGCAGCAGCTCTAAATATTGGCTGATTTTACAAGCCACACCTCTGTCCCTTGGTGTTTTCCTAAACCTGCTGCCTCCCCCCAGGACTCCCCTCAGGGATATGGGGGAGGATGTGGGGAGTGTTGCCACTGCACAAGACCACACGCTGCAAGTCATTGCTCTCATTTTCTGCTGCAAAAATGGTTGGGTTTTTTTTTTTTCCCCCTCTCTGAAGTGCTTTGGCTTGGCTGGGTTTGGCACGTTAACTTTTATAGTCGGTTGTTGTCACTGCTGCAGGTGACCGTGTCCCCTCTGTCCCTTACAGCTGCTGAGGCCCGTGTATCAAGAGGACAACGCCACTGTGGGTGAGTTGTCCCTGTGCTGGGAATGCTGCTCAGAGCACTCAGCCCTAAGCTGGTCCTCCTGGCACCATCAATCCTTGTCCTGAGCCCTGCACAGGGCTCATGGTTTGGGGGCAGGAGCAGCAGGGATTTTGGGTGGGATCATCTTCCCACTGTGACTCAACCCCAAAAGCAGAGGGGAGCATGGCAAGGGTGAGCCTCACGTGGGAAGGTGTGTGGGAGCTCACAGAGGGCTGCTGGTGCAGACTTCCCACCTGGGGCAGGGTGAGAACATCAAGTGTGAGAGCTCTGAGCAGCGTGGGGCCGTCCATGACGTGTTTCCCTCCTCATCTGTGAGGCCCTGCTGGGAGAGCTGATCCGCTGCTCTGAGCCTCCCTTCAGTGCCACAGGAGTGAGGGTGGCTGTGGCTCACGTCAGTGCCAGCAGTAGTGCAGCTGGTTGTGCCAGATTTGGGGAATAGTCAAGCCCTGGGCTGCTGCAGAGTCTCTGGCAGTCTCTGGGCCAGCTCTCCTCAAAAACCCTTTGAAAACATAAACTCCCAACATAAACCACAGCTGTGGCAGGTGTGTGTGGGGTGCCTGGAGCTCCCTGGGGATGGTTGGACTGGTGGGAAGAGTGGGCTGAAGTGGGTGGCAGGGCTGGGCACTGCAGGAATCCAGGTCCATGTGGAAATACCTCTTGTGTGCTCATGGATTTGGGAGCTTTGGGAGGCTGTGCTTGCACCCTGGCCTGTCTGGATGCCCTCAGGATGAGCTGTGTATCCCTAGGGGAGCTGAGCTCTTGCAGGAGTGTGAATCCCTCAGCGTTCCCTGTCTGGAAAACTTGGTGCTGTCTCTAAGGTGGGGCAGTGTCCAGAGAAAGCCAAGTGTGGGGCTGGCAGAGCCATGGGGGCAGTGCTGGGGGGCAGGAGGGAGCACTCTGGGTGCCAGCCCCCTGTGCCTCGGGTGCTCCCAGCCCTGGAGCTCTGCAGCCAGGAGAATTTTCCACTCTCAACTGCAGGGGATGTTTTGTTCTGTGGATAATTGCAGCTCTTTCCTGCTGTTTGTGGATCCTGTGAAAAGATGAGCTGCACCACGGGGACTTGTTCATACAGTGGGGTGGGATTTGAAAGGCTTGGGCTTCTTCCCGTCACAAATTTTGGATTTTTGTGGATTTGTTTGTAATTATTTAATGTTAAGTTCAGAGGGAGGAAGGTACCAGTTAATCTAAACAGGGATGAAGTGTGGCAGCACTGAGCTGCCCACCCAGTGACAGGAGCTGACATTTGGGTGTGTTTCTGTGCCACGACTTGTGCAGGTAATTATTTCCTCTGATAAAACGAGGTGATTTAGGGATAAGAGCAAAAGCAAACCCTGAACGGCCCAGACAGATCTTATCTGCCCTGTGCTGAGCTGTCTCTCGTGCTTTGATGTTATCTGGCAGCGCAACCAGGAAAAAGGGAGAAGGGAAAATGTCAGGATTAATGCCCTCAGAGGTGGAAACAACCTCTTAGGTCACGAGGGTCCCCCCAGCAAAGGCAGGCAGCAGTAAACAGCCGAGCTGCCTTCCCAGCCCAGCGCTGGCTGGCTCTGCTGCCTTTATCTGCGAGTAAATGTGCTATTTCCTAATACTTAATGGAATATGTAATGCTGGGCAGGTTTGTGTGTTTGCTTTGGACAAGACCTTATCTGCCCCGGGCCATGGGCAGGAGTTGTTTGGCTCATTTCTGCCTGGGAAGGTTCTGGGCATCTGTTACAGTGCGAGGGTAAAAAGCTGCTGTGGTGGGAGCAGGAGCTCTGAGGTGGCTGCAGGGTGGGAAGGAGGGGTGCTGGGAGTCCCGGGGGGCTGCAGGAGGGATGCTCATTCCTATCCCTGAGACACCCCCCGGGGGGGGAGAAGGAGAATGCTCCAGCTCCTTACTTGGATATGTTCAATCCCACTGGAGAGCTCTGCCTGCAGCCCCAAGCTGGCTCAGTTCATCAGCTACAGGAGGAGCGAGGAAGGAAATATATGGATTTTTCAGTGGGGTTTCTTTTGAAGATGTGAGTTTTTGGTTAGAGAGCCATTCAGTTCCTGCTGGATCCGTTGCCTGTGAGTTTTTGGGCACAGCACAGGTTGCTGGTGTCTAGCAGGACAGGGTCTGGGCTCTGCTTAAGCAGTTGAGGTGGGATTACAGGAGAAAACCTCCTGTAGTCCGTCCTCTGAGTGAGGATAACTCTCTTCAGGGGAGAGGGAGAGACTGAAAACCAGTCAGGCTGCCCAGACCTTTCCCAGCCCCAGAATATAATGCTGAAAAACAGAGGATGATGTGATGCCAGCCTCATGAACAATGAGGTCATCCCTTATAAATACACCCAATGTCTGAATAACCACTGCTGGCAGCAGCAGGGATTGATCCCAGCCATGAATGTGTTTGTAACTTCTGCCTCTTTCTCTGGCACCTCCAATCTCAGTATCTTCTGAGAACTGTGATTAACCCACTGGCCCATGTCATGACATTCCTGCACTTTGCTATCTTCCATGCCCAGAGTCCAGAGCAGGCAGGACTTGTGTGGGTAAAAATGTAAATCCCTCTCCAGCTCTCCTGGAGCCCCTTGAGGCCCTGGCAGGGGCTCTGAGCTCTCCCTGGAGCTTCTCCTCTCCAGGTGAGCCCCCCCAGCTCTCCCAGCCTGGCTCCAGAGCAGGGGGGCTCCAGCCCTGGGAGCAGCTCCGTGGTCTCCTCTGGAGTTGCTCCAGCAGCTCCAGGTCCTCCCTGTGCTGGGAACCCAGAGTGGGACAGAGCACTGCAGGGGGAGACTCACGAGGGCAGATCAGAGGGCAGAGCACCTGGTGGATTGCTGGCCTGAAGCAGAGCTGCTGTGGCCACCCTGGGCTCCTGTTTGTACCTCCCCAGCCGTGTCTGTGCTGCTGGTGGCACCCACTGAAGTCCTTGGGCCACCAGCAAGCAGCTCTGGGGCAAAACCACCTGGAGGCATCTTGTGTCCCATTAGAAAAACTGGAATTTGTGCTGTTATTTCATGGGACACCTGGATAGCTGGGTGATGCCTGTCCCTGCAGCTCTTGGCTCCAGCAGCTCCCCAGGATTTCCATGCCTTCCTCCAGCCTGAGAGAGCAGGACTGAGCTGGAGTGGGCAGGGTTGGAGCTCTCTCCTCATTCTGTGTTTCCTTCTGCCTCCTCTGTCCATGCAGGGAATGGCTGTAAAGGGAAGTCCCACACGGGCTCTGGGAGGAAATCCAGGCTGATGAAGACTGTGCAGAGCATGAAAAGCTACGGGAACTACCAGAACTGCACCATAGTGAGGCCTCACATCCCCCATTCCTACGGCACCTACGTGACCCTGGCTCCCAAAGTGCTGGTGTTCCCCATCTTTGTGCAGGTCAGTGCAGGCAGAAGGGGCTGGGATGTGCCCAGTGCCCAGGCTGGGGCCAGGCAGCGGTGCAAGGGGCTCTTTCCCATCAGGTCCCTGTCATCCTCAGCTCTCCTCTGGAGCTGGCTGTACTTGGCACAGTGCTGGAGCTGTCTCAAAGGGAATTGTGTCCTGCCCAAGCAATTCGATGTTGGATTTTTTTCTCCTTTTCAGCTTTCAAACCTGGCCCCTTGGTACTTGCTTGGGTCATGAGGAGGTGTCCCAGCTTTTGGCCTTCAGAGCTGACTTTGGAATTGCAGATCAATGTGGCTCTTCTTGAGGGTTCTTTGTGCTGTCAGTGTGTGCAAACAAAGGGATTTTAGGTTAGCTGGTGGTCACACTAAAGTTTGGGCACCCTGTGCCAGGGCCTCACCGTCCTCCAGAGAACAATTCCTTCCCAATATCCCATCCATCCCTGCCCTCTGGCAGTGGGAAGCATTCCCCCTTGTTCTTCCCTTCATCCCTCATCCCCTGTCCCTCTGCAGCTCTCCTGGAGCCCCTTCAGACCCTGGCAGGGGCTCTGAGGTGTCCCTGGAGCCTTCTCCTCTCCAGGTGAGCACCCCCAGCTCTCCCAGTCTGGCCCCAGAGCAGAGGACAAGGATTCAGAGCAGGAACGACTTGACAGGGAATGTTCTGCCACTGCAGTTCCATGAGCTGTTTTAAGAACACAGCCCTGAATTTGGTGGTAGTAGTTCTACCTCCCTTTGTGGCCTTTGTTTTGTCCTTCATATGGCCAGAACCCCAAAAATCTCATCTGCTCCATATATTTTAGTACATTGCTGATGAATCTCTTCCTTTCTGAGCCTGTGCGGAGCCCTTTGTCCTCCCTTGCCAGTGGCATTGTCACCTCAGCTCAGCCTGGTGACTTCCTCTGGCCTGAAACCATGGTCCACATTCCCTGTCCCTGCACCCTGAGCCATGGGCTGAGGGCAGTGTGGGCTGGGCTGCAGCTGGGGGCAGGAGTTTGATCCCCTCTGTCCTCCCTGATGGCACCTGGGTGACTCCTCAGCTTGTGTTCACCTGCTGGGCTCTGCCTTTGGTAGGGACACAATGGCACTTTCTGCCTCCTTACTCCCGAAACTCATCTTGGATTGTGCCTGGGAATCTGCCACCTCAGGAGCTGGTTTTATCTTTGCACTGTCTTATGTGCAGGGCCCTGTGCAGATCCCCTCCTGTTCCCATTGTGCTGCTCCCAAGAGTGGTCCCAGGCTGGTGATGCAGGGTTTGTTCTGCACTCAGGACACCTGAACCTGTCCCATTCTCCACACTGACTGGGGAGCTGGCTGGAAAGGCACAGGAATTCTTAAAAATTGCTTTAAGAGTGATGCACACCATCAGGTACAAATGCTGGTGCCTGAGGGCCGTGGGAACCTGACGTGCCAGCACTGTGGTTGTGCTTCCTGCTGCCACACACCCATAAATAACACCCCCGTGCAGAGCAGCCCCTGTCAGAGGCAAGGGCTGCTTGTCTTTTCACAGCTGGGGCTGGCGTAGGTGTGAGTGCAAGGCTTTGTTTGCTCCTCTCACTGGACTGCAGACTTTGTGTCCTTCTGAGCACAGTGCAGGGTGGCTTCTCCCTGAGGGAGTGACAGCTCAAAGTGAGGACAAAGTGGGTTTGGTGGATGGAAAATATATCTCACAAACCACACCACCAATGGAAGGTTTGACTGTTTCTTTTGTCTTTTTTTTTTTTTTTTTTTACTCTCCAAACATAGCCCCTGGATCTTTGTAACCCAGCCCGGACTCTGCTGCTGTCAGAGGAGCTGCTCCTTCATGAGAGCAGGAAAAGGACTACACAGGTAAAACTCTTCCATGTTGTCTGAGCTCTCCAAACCTGCTCTTCTGCTCTCTTACCCAGAGGATTGAATCATAGAATCACCATGTTTTGGGTTGGAAGGGACCTTAAACTCATGCCATCCCACCCCTGCCATGGCAGGGACACCTCCCACTGTCCCAGGTCACTCCAAGCCCCATCCAGCCTGGCCTTGGGCACTGCCAGGGATCCAGGGACAGCCACAGCTGCTCTGGGCACCCTGTGCCAGGGCCTCATCCCCTTCACAGGGGAGAATTCCTCCCCAGTATCCCATCTGTCCCTTCTCTCTGACAGTGCAAAGCCACTCTCTGTGTCCTGGCTTTCCACACCCTTGTCCTTGTCTCCAGCTCTCCTGGAGCCCCTTTAGGCACTGGAGGGGACTTTGAGAAGGGACTGGAAGAGACACCTCATTACAGTGAGAAGGAAAATGTTTTTCATTGTGCAGTGATTATATCGATATAATACTTGGAAAGACTTCTGGTCAGTTTATTGTGGAATAAACTAAATATAGGAACTGTTCTGTGCTAGAAATGAGCCGTTGTTCCTGTTGCCTTTGGGCTCACAGAGAGGAAACTGCGGGTGGCAAATGCACATCAGTGACAGCCCTGCAGACTCAGGGACAGGGGGTTTAAGGACATTTTGTGCCAGGTTAGAGCAGCACAGACAGAATGGTTCAGGCTGGAGGGCACCACTGGAAGCCATCCAGTCCCATCCCCTTGTTCAGGGATCCCCTGAAGTCACTTGGGATTGTGTCCACATGGCTTTGCAGCATCTCTAGGGAAGGAGAATCCACAGGCTAGAACTAGAACCAGACAGAGAACTCGCTACAGAAGTTCTCAGAATTTCAGTTCCTGAAAGAGCTCACGTGTCCTGTCCAAATTCCTCTCCTTCTTACTTCAGCTTTTCTGCCCTGTTCTTGGAGAGCTGTTGGAGATCTGGGGATACAAGAGGACTTTGGCACCCTGTGGATGAGACAACTTTTACCATCCAAAGTGGCAGAGTTTGGATGTGTTGGGCACATTTACTGCTGGCTTCACTTGCATCCAACTGCAAAGTGTGCAAAGCCTTGGAATTTGGGAGAGAGGCAGAGCCCCCTCGTGCACTGCTAACCAGTGCCAGTTCTTCTGGGGTGCTTTCAGAGGAGCTCACAGAATAATCAGGGGTTGAATTCAGTGTGAGTGAACAATGTGTCACCTTCACAGATCTGTAGAGGAAGTTTTATTTCCCTCAATTTAGTTTCTGGGTGGCCAATAACAGAAACCCAGAGCCACTTCCCATCAACTGGTCAGTGCAAATCAGTAGAAGGTTGTGCTGAGTGACTCCTCTCTCCGGTTTTTATTGTGTAGTTCACCCCTTGCTTTGACTTGAACCACTTTTCATGCCAAAAAAATACATGAAAATACATCAAAGTGCATGAAAAAAATCCATGTTTGATTGGAAAACTTGGCACTAACTTGTAACTAAACCCCTTTCCCTGTCTGTCCTGCTGTCCTGTGCTGCTCAGGGTCTTCTGGGCACCTGCAAGAATGAATCCCAGGTCAACTGCTGGTTGTGTGGCACGGCTGTGCTGGATGGTTTGGGAGAGCAGCTGAAGTCAGGGAGCTCCTCTGGGTGGGTTGGAGGCACCTGCCTTCAGGTCAGGCTCAGATATTTGGACTAGCAGCCAAATGTGGAATATTTATGGGTAACTGGGTGGAGTATTTGTGCACGTGGGGGTGATGAAAAACCCCAGGACGAGTGAGTTTGGAGGAGGGGGTCTCTGCTCTTCACAGCACAGACTCCACTGTGGGCAGGGTCAGGAGGAAAATGTCTCAGGGAAAGAACTCTCCTTACAATGCTCTTGGGATGAGCCTGGAGCCGCGAGAGGATTTCCCAGTTGGAGCTGGTGCCAGCAAAGGGCAGGATGCTGGCCAGGAGTGTGAGGCAGTGTTTGGGAATGTTGGTGCCCCAGGGCTGTGTGTCTGGGTGAGCTGGCACAGGGGCAGGGCAGGAGGGGCTGAGTCAGTGGGGTGAGAAATGAGAAGGCGTGAATGAACCAGCCCGTGGTGCTGAGCCCATGCTGGCAGTGACAGTGGTGACAGCAATGCTGGCATGTCACCCATGGCCCTTGGGAAGGGCTCTCTCATGTCTGAGTGTGTGTCACAGCAGTGGAAGGCTTTGTGGAGCTTCCAGCTTCAATCTTCAAACCCGTGCAGGTCTCTCTGGAGTGCCAGGCTCTCGTTCTCCAGCAGAGCAGGGCTCTCTGCCCTGGTGCTGCTGGGCTGTGAGGGGACAGAACCTGAACCTCTGCAGCCAGCAAGACCTAAACCAGAGTTTGCAGGAGGGCTCTGACTCCTCTTTTTGCTGGACTTGGGTTCTTTCCCTCTCCAGCCTTCTCTGCTGCCTGGCCAGAGGCTGTCTTGTGTCCAATCAGTCCTTTCTTCCTGCTCCATGAGGTTTTTGTTTTCCCACTGCTCTTCCCACACAGCCTCTCTCCAGGTGGGCTCCTGTGGTTTGCAGGACTGTTCTGTATGTGTTAGTGATCTGCTTTGCCTGGGAGGCTCAGGAGAGGAGGGGCTGGAGCTGGAGGTCCTGCTCCTTTCCTTTTTTCCCAAACCCGCAGCATCTTTTCCCTGTGGCAGTTTCCACATCAGGCACTGCATCCCTGTCCCTGAGCAAACACTCTCCCATCTCCTGAAGGAGTCAACCTATCTCTCTGGAGGCTTGCCAGGGTCTGTCCTTTCCCTGACCCTACCTCTGGGGCAACCCTTATTCAGGCCTTAATCACATCCTGTCTAGACTTTGCTGCAATTCCCATTTTATGGGCTCCTGAAATCCCTCCAGCCCGTGGAGTGCCAGAGCAGCCAGCGGGCGATGGGACTTGAGGTGTCCAACGTGGGCTTTGGCCTTGTCCATCCATCTCCAGTGGACCTGGGGGCCTCCCAAAGCCCTGAGGTGTCTCCTTGTGCCCTGCTCCTCTCTCCTTTCTGCCACTCTGGCAGGGTCTGCAGCTCAGGATGGGCCTTCTGGACTCCTGGAAAACCTCATGGCTGGCCTTGGCTCGGTTTATGCTCTTCTCTGTAGAGCAGGAGGCTTTCTCCTCCTTTTCTCTTCAAGGCTGCATTTCTGGGCACCTTTTCATAGTGATTTTGTTGGCACATTTTTCTTTTCAAGGGGAGATGTTGGCTCCCTGCTGCCCGGGGCAGGGCTCAGTGGCAGTCCCAGGGTTGTCCTCTCTTGGGCAGCACACTGGCCCACTGCTCCTGCCTTCCCTCTGGGCTTTCAGTTCCTCCTGATTCCCCTCAGGAAACTCTTGAAACGTGTCCCTGTCTCCTGTGCCAGTGCTTTGCCAGCTATGTCCTGTAGCAGGTCAGGTCCCTCAGCAGAAGAGGCTTTGCTGTTTGCTGAGGTGCAGAGCACACTCAGATGAGCAGTGTGGGGACATCAGGGTCAGCCTCTATGGACGTTTTCCCCCCTGTAAAATCTGTTCACCCCCCTGAAAGGTCCATGTGACCATGACCATGTGGCCTGATCACTCCAGCAATAACCCAGGGTGCTGATCTCTGTCTTCAGAGAGCCCTTCTGTCCTGTCAGCTCTTGTATGTCTGACTTTGGGGTAGGAGATTACTTCTGGTAAACACCTAAAGCTACTTTGACTCTCCAGGGAACAACTCTGGTGAATTCTGTGACTTGCCTGGGTGAGCTCAGACGTTGTGTTGTTTGTTTGCTCTTGGCTTTTATGAGCCCTGTGACTTTTCAGGGTAGATCCGTTTGCCAGGGGCTGTTACAGACAGGTCTCAGCCTGTCAGTGTGTGATGGCAGCCTAGGGCAGAGCTCCACTGTGCTCCTCCAGTGTCCCCCTTGTCCCTGCTGCCCTGGGGCCGTCCCTGAGTCCCCTCCTCAGCTCTCAGGTGGGGGATGTGTCCAGCTCCCACCTCAGGGTCTGCCAGAGCCCCAGGCCCTGCTGCACTGCCTCTGCAGGTGGAAGGGGCACTTTTGTTTTTCCTCCCAGCAGCCTGGAGGAGCAGAGGGACCTCTATCTACTGCTCTCAGATCAAAAGTCTTCCTGGAAGCAGCATCTGATGGAGATGCTCTTACAGAACCTGCACTGGATGTGCTTTTACCTTCTGCATCTCAAATGCAATCTGATCCATCTTCCTGTAAAAGCTCAATGTTACCTGTAAATACTTAGTCCTTTAATTCCATTTCCAAGATTTCCTATTGAAACTTGCTTGGTTTTGAAGTGATTTTCCTGCTGCTCACAATCGTTTTTCTACCCTTTAAACTTTCACAGGCAGTAGGTTTTCAGTTTCTTTCCTCCATTTCTGTGTGACTGTTAGCTGATCATGCTTTTATCTCCTTCACTTTGGGTTGTTATTCCCAAAATCCCTTCAGCATCTCTTCTTTGGGGTTGAAGGAACTGAGATGGCACCAGATAAGTCCCTGAAAAGTTACCTTTTGGCACAAGGTGGGCATGGGACGAAGGTTATAGTGCAGTTTCTACCTGGTTATTCCTTGTATTACCAGCAAGACTAGAAGGAGTGAAGAAAGTGGATGTGGGCACTGGGCCAGCAGAGTGTTGAGAGCAGAGGAAGGGATTTTCCAAATAGCACAGAGAAGAACAGCCCCTCCCTGGTTTCATTGTCAATTAAATCTCCACCAGCAGCTCTGTGCTTACTGAGAATCCCACAAACATAAACTTGCACTGCTAGGAGAAATCTTGTGGCAAGGGCTTGGTTTTGGATTTGGAGCCAGATGCTCTTCCCTGATGTGAGACTCCCCAGCATGTGCTAACTGTTACCCAGCTTGTCCCCCTCGGGATGTGTCCATCAGCCACGGACGCAAACTGTGCTGTCAGCTGGGACTTGGTCCCTGTGGGAGCAGAGTCACCTCTCTGTGCTCTCTCCCACCTCTCTGGGACTCTGAGTGTTGTCTCCTTTTGCAAAAGCATTGCTAAAAGGCCACAAACTCTTCCTTGCTGTGGCTCAGTGTTGCAAAGCTTTCCCTTTGCTGTGGGAGGTTTTGGGGGGCACCCCAAGGCCCCTCACCCTGAGCAGGTCTGGGACCCACTGTGCCATTATGTCACTGCCACATTGCAGCTGCTCCCTGGCATCTCTGGTGACCAGGGCCAGGACCCAGGGAAGGGCTGGAGATGAGGGAAAGGTTCTTCCCCCAGAGGGTGCTGGCACTGCCCAGGCTCCCCAGGGAATGGGCACGGCCCCAAGGCTGCCAGAGCTCCAGGAGCCTTTGGCCAGCGCTGCCAGGGATGCCCAGGGTGGGATTGGTGGGGCTCTGGGCAGGGACAGGGGCTGGGTGATCCTGGTGGGTCCCTCCAGCTCAGGATATGCTATGATTCCATGATTCTGTGATCTTTGAGGCTTTCTGTGTGCCCCAGCTCCTGGAGGGCAGGGCAGCCTCACACCTCAGCTGTGGCACCAAGATTCTCATCCCTGGGAGGCTTCTGGCTCCAGGATCTTCAGTGCAGTGGAGAAACTCATTCTTATTTTAAATGTCCCATTAATCTGAACTGATTGGACTGGGGACCTCAGGCAGGACTTTTCCCACTGCTCTGGAGGAGCTCCCAGCCCCTGGGACATGAGGCACTGCTCGAGCACAGCAGTGCTGTGCAGACACTCAGGCTGGTGTTTCCTTTCCACCCCCACCGTGGTTTGAGGTGTCAGGTTTGTCCACTGCAGCTGCTCTCTGTGGGCCCTGTTCTTGTCAAAACCAAACTTTACTTTCTCGCTGAGAACAGTGAGGAACTCCCCGGTGAGGGTGATCAGAACGATCAGATTCGCTTTCAGGCTGAACCTTCTGCAGCCTGCTGGGATTAGCCGGCAATTTATTCCCTCCTCCCGCTCTGATTTGTAACTTGTGTAAGTGGGAAGTGACAGGAGGGAGCAGAGGGGGTGTGTTTGTGTGGTGTGGAACTGTCGGGCAGGTTTATCCCTCCTGTCACAGGACTCCACAAGCCTCAGGAGGCGGCTTCCAAGTGACGGGAGCCTCCTGTGAAGCTGGCTGGGTGCAGCAGCCATCAGCCCCCTGAGAAGGGCTGGCTGGGCTCCCTCTTGAGGCTGGTGCCTCTCCCCAGGGCACAGGACTTTTCCAGTGCCAAGAGATGAACTCCCTATCGATTCTCCTTTGCTGCTCCTGTGCTTCCAGGTGACTCTCTTTGTCTACTCCGACCTGCTGCTGTTCACCAAGGAGGATGAGCCCGGGCGCTGCAACGTGCTGAGGAACCCTCTGTACCTGCAGAGTGTCAAGCTCCAGGAGGGTGAGTGTCTGCAGCAGCAATGGGAGACATTTTGGGGGGTTTTCTGGCTGCTAGCTGCAAAGGTTTCTGGCAGGGAGAGCAGCCCGCTGTCCTGCTGCTTCCAGTGCCATCCAACTGGTTCTCCCAGGTGATCCTTGCCGGGGTCAGGGCCAGCATCAGCCCTGCTGCCCCTGCAGTAACCTGGGAGCTCCATCTCCTGGGGTACCTCAGGAGCACTCAGGCCCTTTCCAGCCCTTTTGGGTGCGTGTCTCAGGATCTGGGCTGCCATCCCCCAGGGTCTGTTCCCCTGGCTGGTGTCACTGTGACAGCAAGGATTGGCTGAGGCTGGGAAAGGGAACTGAAGGCCTGAGGTTTCCCCAATGGTGCCTCAAGGGAGTTCAGACATTGGCTCCAGGGGTGGCTGGCCAAGCTCTGATGACCTTTACTTTGCTGCTTTGCTTTGCTACTTCTCTCTTCAGACGCCCACGGTTTCTCTGTTGCTCACATCCATCCCCCTGCTCACCCCTCTGGGGAGGAAAGAGCAGATCCTCAGAGCAGGGCTGGGGGCCTTGCCCCCACTCTGCACCTTGGCTGACACCTTTGGTGTCTAGCTGAGGGCTCAGAGAGGGCTTTTAGGGCAGGGGTGACTGGAAATGGGTTATTTCAGGCTGTACAAAAGACTCCCTTGATCTCCTCATGGTCTAAAGAGGAATGAGAGAATTGCTCTACCACATCCTATTTGCTACAGTGGTGCCACTTCTTGGCCCTGGGCCCACTTTCACCTTGTTCCTTTGTCTGGTGTCATTGCTTTTTGGGTATGGGCTTGTTTGAAGTACAGTTACCTGACTGCGCCACAGTTCCTCCTCCAGCCCAGGCAGCTGCCCTGGGAGCCCAGGGGGCAAACTGGGATGAGATGGAAGGGAAAACTTTCCCGTCATGAGGTTGCTCAGATACTGAGTTGCCCAGAGAGGCTGTGGGATCTCCATGCCTGGAGGCATTCAGACTCCCCAGTGCCCTGGTCTGGGTGCTTTGGTCAGGGGATTGGACTCCAGAGCCCCCCAGAGAGGCCCTTTCCAACCTGAGTTACTCTGGCAGGGATGAGCCAATGTCTTTCTGTCTCCTGTGGCTCTGACCAAAAGCGATGAATCCAGATCTGGCTGCTTCTCCAAAGGGATCTTTTTCAGGGTGAATTTTGCTGCTTGCCATGACTTTTCCCAGCTGAGCCACGAGCTCTGTGGATGGGCTGTGTCTCTCCACGTGCCTCACATTGTTCTGAGCCTCGGTGCTGGACACCACAGGCTGCCTGTCAGTTGTTATTTCCCATTTCCAGCAATGTTTCTGTTTCCAGATGAATTCCCTGACCTATTTGGTGGGAGCAGAAACACAAGGGAGGGAGATAGGACATCAAAGCCACGGGCCATTGAGAAAAGCCATTGAAGCCTCCCTGGGCTTTGGGGAGTGTGTTCTCAGCACTGCTTATTTCTAAGAAAGGGACAAAAGAAATTGTTCCTTGTTAAAGTGCTTTTGGTCAGCTCCTGGACCGTGTGTCTGTGCTGTCCCTGGCTGGTCCCAGAGGCTGGGGAATAGCTCTGTTCTTTTCACCTGCCTGCAGAAATCAGCGTCCCTGGTGCTGCTCCTGCCTCGGCACACCGAGGTCCGTTTGCAGCAGCACAGGATTGTGCCTCCTCACCTGAGGCACAGTGGATTTGTGAGCAGTTTTCTGCCACTTATTTCCTTGTTGTCATAATAACGTGGCTGAATCGTGTCTGGAACAGCTTCCCAAGGCTCTCCAGAGGAGATGCAGTCCCTGCAGCACTGACCTGTGCACTGGGAATCCAGCTCAGCTCTTCAGGCAGCCCAAACCCTCCTGCTTCGGGGCAGAGCTGCTTCAAAGGCGGCTGGAGAGAGCAAGAAGATGTCTGTGCCTTTTGGCAGGGATTTGCTGCTGCTCTCCTGAATGACTGAGTGGCACATGAATAGGAACAGGCGTGTGGCTGCCTCCAACAATTGAGACATCTCCGGTGCGCTCAGGGCCATTGTGCTGTTTCCTGTTCCTGCTCTGTGCGAAAGCAAATCAGTCTGATCTGCTTCACAATGCTCTCTCTTCCTGCTTTACAAGCCCAGCACCAGGCTGATGAGCACAGCCAAGGTTCCCAGTGACACAGGGCTGGCTTCCTCACCAGGCACTGTGGGAATTTCCACACGCTGGGATCTTGGTTCCCTTCTGGGTGGGTGTGCTCAGCTTGGGGACAGAGAGGAGCATTAATCCCACACTGGGAGCCCCATCCCCAGCTGGGAACGAGGGCTTCTCATGTGCTGCTTCACTGGCCTTGACATCCCAACCTGCTGTACTGTGCAGCTCCAAGATGCTCAAGGGCCAAGAGTAGGATTTACAAACCTTCTGTCCTTCCTTGGGATGCTGGGGAGCACCCAGGCCTTGCATCCTGCCACTCTTCCCCAGGGACATGTGTCCCAGTGGGACAGGCTTGTCCCCTCCTGGCAGCCAGGTCTGGATGTGCTCAGCAGCCTCCCTCCCTTCCCACATGTCCAGGTCCTGGCAGCACCTTGTCCTGGGTGCTGGCTGCAGCCACAGCCTCACTGAGCAGAGGGGAGGGTTTGGGGTCAGGGTGCCTGCCCTCCCCAGGGCATTGCCACAGCCCTTGGGCTGTGCACAGGAGCAGCTTCCCTCTTTTCCCATCTTTGTGACCCAGCACCAGGCATGCACCCCCAAATCCTGAGGGCAGGGGGTGCTTTCCATGGGCTGCACAGGGAAGGGGCAGAGGCAGAGCAGTGCTGGGAGCTGCTGCTGTTCTGGGTACGGCAGTGTGGCTGTGCAGGACAGAGCTCAGCTGGACAGGGGACAGTCCCCTACTCTGCTTCATGCCCAGCCTGGCACTGGGACAGTTCCTATTGCTCTGGAAGCCAAACCAGTCCCCACCACAGCATATCAGAAAGAGAAGGAAATATTTTCAAGTGAGTGCTGTCCTACTGCTGATTTCCATTTAGCTTTTCCCTGGCTTTCGCTGAGGGAATGTGCTGTGCTGTTGTTACAAGAGATGTGGGAAGCAGAGCTGGGGGTCATCCCGGGCATCTGTCACTTCTCCAGTGCCAGGTTGTGCCTCTCCCATGTTTTTCTGGGCCCTGGGGCACATCAGGCTCTGCTGCTCCACCCTCACCCTCCCGACACTTGAGAACATGGAAGGAATCCTGGCAAACCTGGTTTGTGGCAAAATCTGCCCCCAGGTTTGCCCTGCTTGGCTCTGCCACTGTCCTCCAGCCTCCCCCTGTGCCTTGCCAGGGACTGGCCCTGCCTCCAGCCCAGCTGCTGGGATGGGCAGCCAGGTTATTACTAGAGTTCTCCCTAAAGGTTGGTAGAAAACGGGATTTGAGCCATTCCTTAGCCCAGACTGGCTCCCTGCTTTATGTGTCCTGTAGGCACTGAGCTGCTGGGCCATGTGTTGCAGTGAGTCCTGGAGGGACAGGGGACAGGAGCTGCTGGCTCTGGAGGCTGCTGGTGCCAGGATTCACAGCTCAGTGGAGAGGAATTTGGAAGGGAACTTAATTCTGGTGCGTTTGGATCTTGTCAGGATCACTTGTTAAGGAATCCACAGAGGCCCGAGAGGAGCAGGGTCATTCCCTGGGCTGTTACACTTCAACATCACCTCTCTTTGCTGAGGATCCTCACATCAGCAGGGAAAACCTGCTTAAAGCTCCCGAGGAAACAGGGCTGGGGTCTGTTGGTCCTCTGTGACCTGCTCTGCCAGTCACCCTGGAGAGGAAGAGCAGGGCCCCAGCTCAGGGGCAGCAGGAGGAGGTGGTGGGCTTGTGGTGTGCCAGCAGCAGGCACAGATCCTGCTTCCAAACTCTGCCCTTTCTGAGGGGAAAAGCATTGGGTGAGGGGCTGCAATGGGCTGCACAAGGAAAATCTCCCTGATGGTGCTGCTGGGATTTATGGAAAGGGGCTGGGAGCACTTGGACACTGCCAGTGGGGGTGTCTCTGTGTGCAGAGGTGAGGGATGGGCTCCCAGCCAGGCCCATCCTGCACCTCCTGCCAGGGTCCAGCATCCCTCCCCTTCTGGGAATGATGGTCTGGAGGGGCAGCCCTGGGGCCAGGCTTCCCTCACCTGGCCTGGGGGAGCACAGGGAAGGTTTTGGGAACACACAGGGGCTCCTCACCTGAGAGGCCCACAGCAGCACTCCCAGTGGTGCTGGGCTCCAGCAGCCACTGTGACACAGTGTCCTGGTGTCCCCATAGGGATTTTCCAGCCCATGTCCTGCAAAATGCATTAAAACTGGAGCTGGCAGTGGAGGCAGAGCTGTGACCCCACAAAGGGCAGCTGGAATAGACACCCAGCAAAGGGCTCCAGACAGCTTCTTCATGGGTTTCACATTGCCCAGGAGTGACTCAAGAGGCACTTGAGTCCCTCAGTGGGTCACAGCTCTTATCTGGACATTTGGGCTGCTGCCTGCAGCAGGAGAATGGTTTTCCTCTGGGGAACAGGGTGTTTCCAGCCCTGTGCAGAGCCTGTTCCCATCGAGCAGCTCAGGCTGCTGAAATGAAGCAGAGCTTGTCCTGACACCACTTCCAGTGGGATCTGCAGCCATGGCCAGGCTGCAGCCCTGAGCTCCTGGCACGGATAATGGCATTAGGAGTGTCGGGGAAGCAGCAGCCCCACGGTGCTGCCAAGGGCAGAGCTGCTGTGGGGAGCCAGCCAGCTCCTGGAGATGGGATGTCCTGCCCCAGAGCTGGGATGTCCTGCCCCAGAGCTGGCCCTGTCCTGGGGCAGTTTCATGTCCTGCTGTGAGGCTGGGGTATGCCCAGAGCTGGCTTCCCTTGGGGCTGGGGACACACCAGGGCTAGGGGCAAGTCTTCAGGCACGCCTTTTGGTTGGATGCAGGGAAGGCTGGACCTGCAGCCTGCTGGAGCAGCCACAGTCTGACACATCTCCTGGGATATCTGGCAGCCAGCTGAGGAGCTGTTCTGGGCTGCTCTGTGATTTAGCAAGATGTGGATGGCAGAGTTGGTCATTGTGTTGTCCCCAGCACCGTCTCCTTTCACAAAGCTGTGGAAGGGCAAGTTCCTTGGCTGGGTCTCCCCAGAGTCTCAGTGTGGCCTCAGCTCAAAAGAGCAGGATGAGCTCTTCCCCCTGCCCCATGCCTGCTCCTTCCCATTGCTCTGGCATTTGGCTCCATCCCCTTGGAGAGGCACTGCCCCAGCTGCTGGCACTGGTGGGGGCTGGGACAGACAGCAGGACCTCCAGGACCATGCAGGACTTGGGGCAAGAAGCCAGGAATGAGATGCAGGAACAGGAGCTTCCCTGTCAGTCCTCCTGGGAGCCAAGTGCCCGCAGGGGTCAGATGGAGAGACCCATCTCTGGTTCCCAGGGTGGCTGTGTGGGTGCTGCAGGACCTGTGCAGCCCCTGGGAAGCTCCCACAGGCTGCATGTGCCAAGGTTGGGCAGCAGAGCCTGCACATGGCCTGTGAATGAACCAAACCCTTTTCCAAAGGAGAAACCCCCAGGAGAATCCCTGCCAGGGCAGTGAGTCCCTGCAGGACCCGCCTGTGCCCGGCCCGGGCAGATGCCACAGACATCACCCAGGTCACAGCCTGGTACTGGGGGACAACAACAAACATCCATTCAGTGCTGTCTCTTCGCCAGTTCCTCTGCCAGAGGCTCCACTTGCAGAAATGCAGCTGCAGCTTCGCTCTGATCCCGGTTTTTCTCCTCTGCAGGTTCAGAAGATCGCAAGTTCTGCCTCCTTTACCTTGCAGAGGTGAGTGCTGCTGTTTTCCACTTTAACTTTCCAGTGAGAGCTGGACAGGTACCGACAGCTCTGTCCTTTCTTCTGGGGCAAGGAGCACTGAAAAAATTGATTTTAACTTCCCTTTAAATGAATTTGCCAAAAGCCTGGAAAAGAAACGTAATGGCTGTAGAATGTATGAATAAGAAGCTGCTAAAAGGAGCTTGGGCAGCACCAGGACAGGTTTCTTTTCCCCTTCTCCCTGTGGATCTTCCTTGAGACATCTCACTTTTGTTTTCTCTTTGGATTCTATCTCCTGAGGGCAGACTTCTTTGCCAAATGTTTTGTCATTATTTTTAGGCACCTTGCTTTCCTTGTTTTCAAACATCCAGGTGTGGAGCCCTCAAACAAAAAAAGGAACCCCGTTTTGAAAGACAGAATCTTAGCTGTAAACCCACATGTAGCTGAGTACTCCAACCAGATTTGGGGTGACCTAGACATTGGCACAATCCCTTTGGTCAAGTAAAGAACTCTGCAAAATAGGTTCACACTGCACCTCCCCAGTCGTTGAAGGCTGTGGGTTTTTTCCCTTTTGCAGTGACTTTACTGTGTTCCTGCTTTCAAGGCCTTGTATTTTCTGACGTGGAAAGGTGGGTCTGGGAAAGCTCCCCAGGGCACAGAGGAGAAAGGCAAACATTGCTCAGCAGCACTGTGGAATAATGAACCATTGTGAAAGTTGGGTGCCAATGCTCAGCGTGGAAGTTGTTCACCTTGAGTGGCTGGAGCTGGGCCAGGGCACGACTCACTGCAGAATCCTCAGCTCCTCTCCTGTTCCTTCCCTCCTGCTCCTTCCTTGTCTCCTCTGCTCTTTCCCGAGGTGGCTGGGCAGAGCTGAGCCTCCCCTCGGGGTTTGCTCAGTTTGTGTCCCAGGGCAATGTCACCCTGGGCTGGTGACAGCTCATCCTGGGCTGTGACTCAGCCAGGCTGCCATGGGTGTTTGGGTGAGGCTCTCCAGCATTTTCTCAAGCACCTGGAAAAAGACACTCCGAGCTGGATATTTGGGTTAGAAGCTTCGTGCCCCTAAGTAGAAGTAATCAAAAGAGAGGTGGCTGTGTTTCATGAGATCTTGAGAGGGGAAAAGGTGTCTTTGTCAGGCTGCAATGAAATGCTGGGCTTTATTCTGAGGGGCCTGTGAGAGCTCTGGTGATGGAGATCCCTGGCATCCCTTGTGGCTGCAGTGGAGTAGTTGGATAGGAAATGTGAGACTTTTGCATTCCTGCCTCCTGTTCCCCCACAGACTTCAGTAGTTCTGGGCTGGCCACGCTGTGGGACTCTGCAAACCCTTCTCATTCCTCCTGTCCTGCTGGGGTATTTTGGGGCAGGTCACAAGTGGAGTGTGATTTCTGTGGTGACAAGCAGCTCTGCCGCATGCTGGACCCCAGGAGTGGGTGTTCAGCCCCTGCACTGGCCAGCCCAGGCTTTGAGGGGACATTGGGACAGCTCCTTGCCAGGCAGGACATACCCTGTGCCACCCCTTCCCTCCCAGCCCCACGGCTGCTGCTCTGGCCTGAGGCAGAGGCACCAGTGGCTCCAAGGTGAAAGGGACAGCAGTAACCTTGCAGCTGTAGGTTCTCCAGCAGTGGGAAAATCAGGTTTGAAAGGGGAACAGAGTGGGGGATGTGTCTGAGTCAGCAGTTAGCCAGGGCAGGATGGGGCTGTCCCAGCAGACTGCTCTCAGACTTCTCTTCTGGGAAACAGTGACCTGCAGGTCACGTCCCCAGGAGCCACGTGGAGGGGTGACTGGGCTGCAGGGGCTGGAGCAGGAGAGCAGGAACCTCCCAGATGTGCAGCACAGGGGTTGTGTGGCTCAGTGGATTGCCCTTGGCCTCAGGTGGAGAGATGGACTCTTCTGAAAGAATGGGAATTTCTGGGAGCATTCCAGCATCTGATTCCTGCAGGGAAGCCAAGAAGAGCATTTCCTTCAGGTTGTCTCTCTTTTCTTCTCTGCATTCACATTTTGGGAGCAAATCTTTGCTCACAGGGTTGTGGGGGTGTCACCAGGAGGCTGGGAGGGGCTGGTCCCCTCAGAGGTGTCCCTGCTGCTGGCTGCTCACAGGAACACTGCAGGGGGAGGCTTTGGGTGCCTCTCTGGGAGGGTGGGTTTGTGTGACAAGGTGGTTTTTACAGTGGTCGTGCTCTCAGGTGAAGGCTGGGGCTGGACCCAGGAAAGTGGGACTTGCCCCACACACGGGGCTGTGCTCTGGGGACATGGATTGTCCTGGAGAGGGGCTGGCTGTGCCCTGGGGACATGGATTGCCCTGGAGAGGGGCGGGCTGTGCTCTGGGGACACGGATTGCCCTGGAGAGGGGCTGGCTGTGCCCTGGGGACATGGATTCCTCTGGAGAGGGGCTGGCTGTGCTCTGGGGACATGGATTCCTCTGGAGAGGGGCTGGCTGTGCCCTGGGGACACGGATTGCCCTGGAGAGGGGCTGGCTGTGCTCTGGGGACATGGATTGCCCTGGAGAGGGGCTGGCTGTGCCCTGGGGACATGGATTGCCCTGGAGAGGGGCTGGCTGTGCTCTGGGGACACAGATTGCCCTGGAGAGGGGCTGGCTGTGCCCTGGGGACATGGATTGTCCTGGAGAGGGGCTGGCTGTGCTCTGGGGACACGGATTGCCCTGGAGAGGGGCTGGCTGTGCCCTGGGGACACGGATTGCCCTGGAGAGGGGCTGGCTGTGCTCTGGGGACATGGATTGCCCTGGAGAGGGGCTGGCTGTGCTCTGGGGACATGGATTGCCCTGGAGAGGGGCTGGCTGTGCCCTGGGGACATGGATTGTCCTGGAGAGGGGCTGGCTGTGCCCTGGGGACATGGATTGCCCTGGAGAGGGGCTGGCTGTGCCCTGGAGACATGGATTGTCCTGGAGAGGGGCTGGCTGTGCCCTGGGGACATGGATTGCCCTGGAGAGGGGCTGGCTGTGCCCTGGGGACATGGATTGCCCTGGAGAGGGGCTGGCTGTGCCCTGGGGACATGGATTGCCCTGGAGAGGGGCTGGCTGTGCCCTGGGGACATGGATTGTCCTGGAGAGGGGCTGGCTGTGCCCTGGGGACATGGATTGCCCTGGAGAGGGGCTGGCTGTGCCCTGGGGACATGGATTGCCCTGGAGAGGGGCTGGCTGTGCCCTGGGGACATGGATTGCCCTGGAGAGGGGCTGGCTGTGCCCTGGGGATGTGTTCAGGCTGCTGGGAATTGGGGTGAAGGGGGATCAGGAGTATCTGGCTGCGTGCCCCGTGGCTGCTGGTGGCAGCTGGGGAGGATGGGGATGGATCAAGGCAGGATGTGTGAGCTGTCCTGGCTTTTTTGGCCACATGTCACCCTGAGGAGTGTCTCCCCATCCCCACCTGCTCCATCCCTGGCCGTGTCAGCAGCTCTGTGTGTGCTCAGAGCCCTGTCCTGGCTCAGCCCTCCCTGCTGGTCCCCCCTGGGAGCTGCTGGTGGCTCAGGAGGGTTTGTGGCCACTCTCAGCTGGGCTCCTGTCGCCGTGGGCCGGGCAGACACATCCATTGTGCCGCTCTGACGGGGCTGGGAGGTCAGAGGAAGCTCTCGAGCTGCTGTTTCTTGCCCACAAATCATCTGCAATGAGCACTAATGTGTTTAGTGCTTCTGAGAGCTGAGAGGAGCCCACGGGGCTGGGCTGACACTGCCTTTGCTGCAGGAAGAGCTCTCTGCTGGAGCCTTGAGCTGCAGTCTCCTGCTCTTGCTCATCTTGAGGCTTTCTGAGCAATGTTCTGACCCCTAAGGTCACAAATTTGCATTTGGATCTGACATGTTACTAAAGGAAAGTATGTTCTGATACCTGCGAGTTGCTAAATTTATTATAAACAAGAGAGAAAATTCCAATCTTCAGGAAGTGTCCCAAAAAAGCTTCTGCTGGTCATCCTGTCTAATTGTGTGTAATAAATCACTGCACAGAGTTTAAACCCTGGGCAGTTTGGTTATTTGCAGGCAGAGCTAGCAGGAGCTGCAGAGCACACAGGGGGTTTGTTTTACAGGCTCTGCAAGGTGTGAATCGCAGGGTTTGGAGATCCTGAGTGCAGATGGACCCAGTTCTGGAGGGGCACTTGACATCCTGGAAGGATTAAATGTCGAAAGAACATGGAAAACAGAGGGAGGTTCTGCACTGAGCTGCCCCCTTTGGGGGTTTTGTTCCTTCTGGTGGCTGAGGGACAGCTGTGACAGTCCCAGCACTGACACGAGGCAGGACTTTGGAAGTGAAGGTGGCACCTTTTGATCTCAGGAATGCTGTGTGTACTTCAAATCCCAGAATCCCAGAATAGCTGGGGTTGCCAAAGGCAGAGTCACCTGGAGCAGGTGATACAGGAATGTGTCCAGGTGGGCTTGGGATGTCTCCAGAGGGGGAGACTCCACACCCTTCCTGGGCAGCTGTCCCAGGGCCCTGCCACCCTCATGGGGAAAAGTTCTTCCTTGTGTTGGGTGGAACTCCTTGTGTTTTAGTTTATAGCCATTACAGCTCCTCTGCTTTTTCTATTTGTCAGCTGATATGTTAAAAAGTCCTGCCAGTGCATTGAGACCTGGCCTGGGCTTCTTTCCTGTCAGGATTTTAAATCCAAAGAGCACGGTTTGGAGTTGAACAGCCCCTGCCTGTTTTGAGCTCTGCAATAGGTGGAAGTGGCACAGGGTGCCCAGAGCAGCTGTGGCTGCCCCATCCCTGGCAGTGTCCAAGTGTTGGATGGGGCTTGGAACAGCCTGGGACAGTGAGAGGTGTCCCTGCCCATGGCAGGGGTGGAATGGGATGAGCTTTAAGGTCCCTTCCAACCCAAACCAGTCTGGGATTCTGGGATTCAGTGTGGAGCCACATTTGTGCACCCCACAGGATTTGGGGTGTGGGAGTTTGTCTGCATTTTCCTCATGCCACCCCATTCCCTGCAGGACACACTAAGCTCATGGGATGTGTCAAAGCTGTCAGAAGGAGATGTTTGCTGCCTGGTGGGAATGGGCAGCCTCACAGGGAGCCATGTGGAGCTGTGAGTGTGCTCCAGGGCTGTATTCACACCCTTCCCTGCTCCGGAAATATCCTGCTGAGAGGAAACTGCAGGTCAGGGGTTTAATGCATTGTTACAAGTGTTTGATTCCAACCCAACATATTCAGACCAAATTGACTTAAAACCAAACAGCTCAGTAAGTTTTTCCTTTGAAAAGCACTGGCAAGTCTGATCTTTTTTTCCCTCTGGAAGTTTTCATTCTGCAGACACTGGAGTTTGTCTTGGGAAACTTCTCCAACAGAAAATCCTTCCAGTAGCAACTCCTTGTGCTGCTGTGGTGAGCACTCGTCCACAGCTGAGCAAATTGATGCTATGGATCTGTGCCTGAGCTGGCCCTGCCTTGGACATGCCCCTCCTGAGTGCACGGGACAGCCTCTGGACAAGTGCCAGAGAAATGTCACCGTCCCCTACCTTGCCCCTTCAGAGAATCCCAAACTGGTTTGGGTGGGAAGGAACTTTAAAGATTGTCTTGTCCCACCCCTGCCATGGCCAGGGCCTTGGACACTTGCAGGGATGGGGCAGCCACAGCTGCTCTGGGCAGGTTGGCTCTGTGTGGACACATCCCTGCACCAGAGGATCCCCTGCTCCTGTTCCCACCCTCAGCTGCTGCCAGGGGAATGCTTTGAGCAAATGGATCACAGCAATGCTGTAGCCTGTGCTTCACTCCATTCATGTCCCAGCTTATTCCACATTTTGGGAACATTCATTTGGGAACATTCATTTGGGAACATTCATTTCCCAAAGTGTTCTCTGCTCCTGCTGGGAGTCAACGCTGCTCATTGAATGCCCTTTGGGATGTGGCATTGTCCCAAAGGGAGGAGTCGGGGAGAGCCCAGGTTCTGTCTCCAGGCAGCAAATCTGAATTCTGGGAAAAGCAATTTACTGATGGCACAGAGGACAAGTCTCGGGAACACTCTGGGACATGGCGGGTTTTGTACACCTGGGTAATTTTGGACTTGGCTGTTCTGGACACGTCATCAGAAGAGTTTGCAAGGAGCATTTTGGGCACTGTCTTGGCAGACCTAAAGGGCACTTGGGCAGATGGTTTGGTGGCAGGGAAGACGGCAAAAGGGCTGGGCAGGGGGTGACATCAAACCTACGTGACCAAGCAACAGCTGAGGGGGATTTGTTTAGGGAGAAGGGAGTGGAGATGAGCCTTTGTCTGGGAAACGGGCTGTGTGCTCTGTTGGAATTGTGTCTCAATTTCCTCTCATTCACAATAGGCCAAGAGATGGTGCATGTCAGGTTGTGGGTGTAATTTGTGTGATGGGCTTGTCCCGCACAGGGGGAAGGATTCCCTGGGCTGTAGGGGAGCAGGAACTGCAGGGCTGTGAGGGCTGGGATCAATTGCAGGACTTGAGGTAGAGACAGTCTGGAGACTCCTTGCTCTCACCAGTTTTGTGACATGAATATTCTGAGAGAACAGAATTGTGTACCTCTGCCTTCCTTGCTCTGTTCCCAGTCCAGTGGAAGGGGTGGCTCCCTTTGCTCCAGCCATTCTGCTGCTGGTGGCCAGGAGATGTTACCAGATGAAAAATCCTTTCCTGCTCTCTGACATTTCCTTTGTTTCCTCCATGGCTCATTTCTGGGATGCCAAAGAGGTTCCCCAAGCCTTGAGTCACACAGCTCACGTGAGAGCTGGACACTGAGTCCCTCTGCCATGTCACACTCACAGCAGCAACTTAACTCTTTCATGAACTGAGCTTTCCATTTTCCTCCCTCCAAAGGCCCTCAGGTCCCAGCCCCTGCATTTCTCTGGGTGATGCTGAGCAGTCCAAGCTGCAGGTGCAGTGAGACAACGTTAGAGCAAGGGAAAAGTCTCTCTGGAGGATGCTGTGACATGAACCCATGTGCAGATTGTCCCAGATGCTGAGGCAGTCCTGAACTGCCCAACCCAGCATCCCCATGACAGCTCCAAGCTCCAGCTGTAGAAATGTCCCCCTGGTCCAAGCTGTCCCCTGGGATGTCCCTGCAGCTGGAGCACCCACAGCAGTGGCTCTGGGGCTGGTGGTTGCTGCTCTGTACAGACACACCTTAGGCTTCACCTCCTGGGTTTCCCTGGGTCAGAAACCAGTAGCAGAAGCCCCAGGCTGGCAAGACCCAGAGCCTGGGCACAGGGCAGCTCCTGGGCACTGCCAGCTCCCAGTTTAGGGCTCTTCAGGCTGAGCAGGGAGTGCTCATGTCCCAGCTGGAGGAACAGATAAACAGGGACACTGCTCTCCTGCCTTTGTGCATCTTCACACAGCTCAGTTTGAACCTGAGTGTTGAAATAACAAAAAAATGTGGGATTTCTTTTTCCCCCAACTTTAATTTTGGGGTCACATTTCCCAGATGTTGGCAAAAAGAAGAGTTGACATGGTGCAGTTACAGTGCTAAAGAGATTTTTAAAAGGCCCAGGCAGCATGGAGTGATGATTGCAGAGGGTCCTGTGGCTGTTTGCACAGGCTGGAGCTCTCTGTCCATGGGGCTGTGCCAGGGAAGAGGCATGGAAAGCTCTGGGAAAGCTCTGGGGCTGTGCTGGCACTGGGTGGGTAAGCTTGGTGTTGCTGGGGCCACTCAGCTCTGAGCTGTTTTCCCTGAGAGGAAAGGATGTTTGCAGAACAGGAAGGTGCTGGCCCTGCTCTCTGTTTGCCAGAGTGGTGTTTGCAGTGGGAGCTCCGTGCCTGCTCCTCTCAGGGATCCCTGTGAAGGCTTTTACCTGATGAGCTACTTAATGACAACTGCCTGGCCTGGGAAAACAGCCCTGTGTCCTCACTGGCTGCTCCACAGTGGGTGGAAAAGGTTCTTCAGGCTGATTTTCCTCCTGGGTGTTTAACAGAGAACCACGGAATAACAGAGTGGTTTGGGTTGGAAGGGAGCTTAAAGCTCATCTTGTCCTGCCCCTGCCATGGCCAGGATGCCACTCCCTAGATCAGATTGTGCAGGGTCCTGTCCAGCCTGGTCTTGAACACTTCCAGGGATGTGGCATCCACACCCTCTGGGCATCCCCCAGGCCGTGACATCATCAGCGCTCCCAAAACCCCACAGCGGAGCCACGCAGAGATTGCTGTGTCCTGCCTGTGTTATCTCCGTGCACATCCGCTCCTGCAGCATCCCTGGCACCTTTTGGGCATCCCAGCTCTAGCAGGGCCCCTGCTGTTCCTGCTAGGGTTTGTTTCATGGGCATCACCAGTGTGCCCAGCAGTCCAAAAACCACGGGAGGAGCTGTGGTCCCCTCAGTCCCCCCAGCACAGCACAGGGAGCAGACAGAACTTTCTCACCAGCCCTTAGTTGGTGGTGCATGAAGTCAGCAGGCAGCAGCTGCCCGTGTTTTGTGCACAGGATATTCCCAGGGCTGGCTGTTTCTCCTCGGGAAGGTTTGCTCTGTGATTTGGAGCTATTGTAGTCTGGAGCAGTTTCCGAGGTACTTCCCCTCTGGGATCTCTGCTGGCTTTGGCCACGGCCCAACACCCCGAGCCTTGAAGGCCAGGGGCTGGCAGCCCTGTCCCCAAAGCACCCTGTCATCAACCCTGGGCAGAGAGGAGCCCGGGGAGGGAGCAGAGGTGCATCCCTGCATCTATGGGAGGAGATGGCCCATGGCAGCTGTGGCTGTCCCTGAGCCCTGGCAGTGTCCAAGGCCAGGCTGGACGGGGCTGGAGCAGCCTGGGACAGTGGGAGGTGTCCCTGCCCATGGCAGGGGTGGCACTGGATGAACTTTCAGGCCCCTGCCACCCCAAACCAATGATTCTGTGACACCCTGCGAATGTGTCCTCTGCACAGCCAGGGGGGACAGAGGTGACAGAACAGCCCTGGGCTCTGCTGGGCACTGAGCTCAGGGCACCAGAGGTGTCAGACTGGGTCTGGCTGGTTCCTGCAATGCCTCAGCTCTGCAGTGTCACACGGAGCCCCACGTGTGTGCTGACCCTGCACGGAGGGGCTGTCTGCAGGCAGGGCTCCGTGTGGAGGGTCTGGGGGCAGCTCCTGTGATGCTGGTGTTCTCTGGGAGCTGCTGACATGATTTATGGGCTACAGAGCCCACGGGCCCTCCTTGTGTGGTGTCTGCATGGCCTCACCTGGCTGCCCTGGGGCTGGCTCTCAGCCTGGGAGAGCTGTTCCCATGGAGCAGAAGGAAGGTTTCCTGCAGATAATCCTTGGCTGTAGCAGGGCCTGTTTGGAGCTGGGGTTGGCTTGCTTGGGACGTTCTCTGCAGTACCTCCTGTGTTTTCCTGCTCTCCAGGAGCAGTGAGAGGGCTCTCGTGCTGGTACTGCCCTGCAGCCATGGGCTGACCCGTGGCTCCTGGGTCCAGCTCCCAGCACCTGCAATAACATGTTTGTCACTGGGGGAAGGCAGGCAGAAAGCCACTGGCAGCCACTTCAGTCGCTGCCTTTATCTGGTGGCAAACGCCCCCTTCACGCCATCTGCATCCTCCTTTCCCAGCAGTGTGAGATTAAACCCTGTTTTCTCTCTGTAAATATTGGCAGGCCCAGCAGCAGCCTCCCTGAAGGAAAACAATAACGGGGAGGCTGTTCCCAGCTCACGGGGCAGCGTGTGCAGCTCCCTGTCCCCAGCCTCCCCTGTGTGGGAGATCAGTGCCCAGCATGGGCCAGGCTCTAGGGACGTGTGCCACGAGTTTTATCCCAAATAACACCCAGCCCTTCATCTGCCTGCATCCCAAAGGACTTTGCCTGGGTTTGGAGGCAGCTGTGAGTGCTCAGCCCCTGTGGGCTGGGCTTTCCCCAACCCAGGTGAGAGTTTTTGGGAGATCAGGTTAATGGGAGAGGGAAAATCAGAGCTCTTTCCTTGGGAAATGTATATTGGAGAGGTTAAATGTCACTGTGGAGGAACAAAGTGATAATAAAATACATACACGTTGGATAAATGGAATTTTGGCTGTTCATGTCCCCCCTCAGCCTTGCCCACAATACCTGGGACACACATCAGGGTGGTTGCCTTTCCCTGAGTTCTGGAGCAGAGGGAAATCTGCTCTCCTGGCTGTGGTATTCCTGGGGTCAGGGAGCTTGCAGCAGCTGAGGGGGAGCAGGAGGGAGCAGAGGGGCACTTTGCTCTCAGCAGCCAGCGGGAGCTGAGCATGGCTGTGTGCTAAATTCAATCACAGAGATGGGCTGTAATTAAATCAGAGAGGGGCTCAGGGCAGGGCTAGGTGAGCTCTGTGTCTGTCACAGCCAGGGGACACGAGATGCCCTTGGAATTGCTTTAAGCCTCGCTCCAGGGAATCACAGGAGTTTGTCAGGGCTGGGAGTGTGCAGCAGCTACAGCATCAGGGTGGGCTCCTCACAGCTGCCTCCATGGCTTTGGGGCTCTGCTGAGTTCTTGCTTTATTCTCTTCTCACCACAAGTGTGGGGCAGAGAAATGCCAGCCTGGATTCCATCCCAGCAAATGGGTGCTCATCCTCTCCTCTGAAAGGGGGAATGACTTCCTAGGGATGAGTGTGTGTCATAGTGGTCCAGGCTTGTGTGGGAAAAACTCACTGTGACACTCCAGGGATGCTCAGAGCATCACTGCCACCCACCCAGGATCTGGGGGCAAGGGGGAGCCTCACCATTTCCTTCCCTTGAATCCCAAACCTCTGTTCATTGTGATTATGCTCAGGAAGCCTGAGAAGGGATTTTCAGTGTTTAAGCCTGTAGGAATAACTGTGGGGATGTCCAGGTATAAGAAACCTCAAACTTTCTTTTTCATGGAAGTCTCCTCATAGGGGCAAAGGACTGAACCAGAGCCCTCTTTCCCAGGAGGTGATGTGGGAGCTTGGTTTATTTACCACTTTAGGGGATTTTGGATGAAGCATGAATGAATTCCCATCCAATGCAAACAGTGGTTTAAATGGTGTGACTAAAGAGCATTTCCCCTTCTGGCTGTGTTATGTCTCTGGAGTCACAAAGCTGCAGGTTCTCTCTGACCTTTCTGGGAAAAAACAGTTACTAGGTTCCTGCCCTCCTGGAAGGAAATTCTAGGGGGAAAGAAAAGGCCTTTTTTATGGCCCTTAGTGAACAACTCTTTTTCCTTTCTTTGCAGTCTGTCCTAAAGTTATGCTTTTATTAGTTTTTTTTTTTTTTTTTTCTCTTTCCATCTGGCCATTTAAGGAGATGATCCGACCTTGGGCATTTCTGGATCCTTTATAAAGTGAAATGTGCAAAATCCCAGCAGGCAGCAGACGTTGTAATGCTTAATTTTAAGCATGAGAGCTAAGCAGTTGAAGGGCTGGGAGACAGCTGCTGAGACAACTTGGTCAGAAAGTCCCTTAAGTGAGTGAGATTTAGCCCAAAGAAAACCTGTCCAAGAGGAACAAAAGATGTGTGCAGGGAAGGGCACAAGAAGAGGTGGGCTCAGCTGGGATTACTTCCCATCATTTCTTTTAATTCCCTCCATGCTGCATGTTGCTAACAGACAGTGGGTGACAGAGGTGGAGCTTCATCCCTAAATTCATCCTGGGGTGTGTTAAGTGAGGAGCAGGACGAGGAGGCTGCTCCGGAGTTTATCCCCAAACTCATCCAGGTGTTAAGTGAGGAGCAGGACAAGGATGCTGCTCTGGAGCTTCCCTGAGCTCTTCCTCCCAGCCCCACCCGGCCCAAAGGCTCTTGTTCTCACCAGTTCATGCTCTGGTGCCTCATCAATGTTTGCATATGGCAAAGAGCAATTTCCACCCTCGGTTTCCACTGCAGTGGCACAGGACTGCCCGTGCTGCTCCACTCCTGCTCCGGGAAGCACGGCCAGCTGCCCTGCGCCGCTCTCCCTGTCTCCGGAGGGAGCTGATGTCCAGTCCCTTTCAGTCTCCTGTGCCCAGGGCTCGGGGCAGGGCTGTGAGCTGTCCCCTCACTCTGCCGGCTGTGGGGAGCAGGGACTTTGCAAACCCCGGCAGGGCCTGCGACACTCAGCTAATGACCTTCTCCCTGCCTGTGTTTCCTTTACGTCAGAAGTCGGAGTGCTTATTAAGTTTGGAGGCTTACTCCCAGGAGCAGAAGAAGAGGATCTGCTGGTGTCTGGCTGAGAACATCACCAAGCAGCAACATCCGGCAGCAGCTCCTATGGAGAGCAAGGTAAGAGAGCCAGGCGGGAGCTGGGAATTCCTGCCTGGAGCACGGCAGGCTCTGCCTGCGTGGGGCTTTGCTCGGCGATGCTCCTGCCAGCAGGGCACTGCAGGAGGCTCTTTGTTTGCCAGGTGAGGAGCGAGGTTGTATTCAGCACTGCTGTGTGCTGTGTCTGCAGCTTCCTGCCCTGCCTGGGGAGCGGTGGCTGCGTTTGCATCCGCTGGCTGGAGCTGAGGCAGGCTGGGCTGAAACCTCCCAGCATCTGTATTTGGATATTTGGACAGCTGAGGCTCTACAAACCTGTGGCCAGCCTGCTCCCAGACTCCCAGAGCTTGCCCCTGGGGCAGGACTGAAAGCAGAGGGAGAGCTTCAAGCTGTGATCTCTGGGTGCTGATGAAAAGCCCGAGGTCATGGCAGTAGTGGGGCAGAGATTTGCCCCTCTTCTGCTCTTGGGTGGGCTCAGGTGTTTGATCCTGACCCCACAGATGTCCCCAAAGCACAGAGGGGTCAGTTGGAGAGTGCTGTTTTTCATGCCCAGTGAGGCAGCGCCGGCACTTTTCCCTCACTGGAGAGCTCCAGCCTGGCCCAGGAGCGCTGTCTCAGCAGCTTGGGCAGAGAACTGTGTGTGTGGAGGGCTCTGAGGCTCTGTCACATGTGCCTGCCCTGCGTGGGTGTAGTGAACACCCTCACCCACCTCCTCTGGGGCTGGCGCTGCCCCACGCAGCCGTCTGGGACAGTGACAGTCTCTGCTGGCTCATGCTGTGTCCCCGGGGTCGGGTTTGGATTGTTGGTGAGTGACACTGCTCTGGGAGAAGAGAAACCCCTGTGCTGAGTGTTGGGGGAGATTTAAGTGCTGCAGGAGGGGATTTCAGGAGTAAAACCCCCAAATCCCTCCCTTGGCTGGTGCAGGGTGGTGGAGCAGCTCCTGCCCACATCACTGTCCCCGCGTGGGTGCCTGGCTGGGCTGGCTCCAGGACAGGTGACTCCAGGGCAGGTGTCTCCAGAGAAAGTGGCACCAGGGCAGGTGTCCCCAGTACAGGTGTCTCCAGGGCAGGTGGCACCAGGGCAGGTATCTCCAGGGCAGGTGTCTTCAGGACAGATGTCCCCTGTACAGGTGTCTCCAGGGCAGGTGTCTCCAGGACAGGTGTCTGCAGGGCAGGTGTCTCCAGGACAGGTGGCACCAGGACAAGTGTCTCCAGGGCAGGTGGCACTAGGGCAGGTGTCTCCAGGGCAGGTGGCACTAGGGCAGGTGTGTCCAGGGCAGGTGGCAGCAGGGCAGGTGGCACCAGTACAGGTATCTCCAGGGCAGGTGTCTCTAGGGCAGGTGTCTGCAGGACAGGTGTCCCCAGGACAGGTGTCTCCAGGGCAGGTGTCTCTAGGGCAGGTGTCCCCAGGACAGGTATCTCCAGGGCAGGTGTCTCTAGGGCAGGTGTCCCCAGGACAGGTGTCCCCAGGACAGGTGTCCCCAGGGCAGGTGTCCCCAGGGCAGGTGTCTCACCCTGGGAGCCTTGGCACAGGCGGGGCTGGCTCTGCCCTGCCCGCTGCTGGAGCAGGGGGCTGCGGCTGTGGCTCTGCAGCCTCCCAAACTGGGTCAGCACAAACATCTCTGCAGCAGCCAGAGCCTCTGGATTCCTTTTCCTGCACGTTTCAGGGGACTAAAATAGCAACAGCAGCACACAAAGCCTGAGAACCTCGTTACCAACCAAAGCTCCCGCTCTGCAAACGGCCCTGGGCAGCTGATTCACGAGGTGACAGCCCTTGGCCGTGGCTCCTGCTGTCCTGTGCTGTGTCTTGCTGCCACAGCTCCGTGCCCAGGCGTGGGGGCCCTGCTGGAATCCATGGCATGGGGCTGCTGCTGAGGTCTGGCGTGGCTCTGTGCTCGGCTGGGTGCCATCCTGCCGTGGGCTGGGGATCATCCAGGGTCAAGCTGTGCAAGGACATTTCCAGAATATCTTAAATGGGTCCTAAAACGGGGCATCTTGGTGGCACTGCATCGTGACAGGAGCTCTGGGCTGTTTGGGCTTTCAGGGGATGGTGCTGTTTGTCCTCCCCAGCCCAGACTGTTGGTGGCAGGGCTGTGCTCAGCGCAAAGCCCCAGAGCGTCTGCTCCCTGAGTTGTGGAAGGAGCCTGGCCACTGGACAGGTGAAAAAGCACTCCAGAAGACATCACAGCTCCTTCAAAGGCTTTTCTGTGCCTCAGTAGCCAGGAGGATGTTCTTTGGGTGCTGTGGAGAACCATCATGGGCCAAAGTTGTGACAAAGGGAGTTTGTCTTGGCTTGCCAAAGCTGATGGAAATCCCACTGGTGGGGTGTGGGGTCAGGAGGGAGAAAAGGAGCAACTGCCAGGCAATTTAAATTGAGTTTATAGCACCATTCCCATCCCAAGAAGGTGTAAAGTGGCCAGGATGCAATTTTAAAGCAAACCTGGTGTGAAATGCAAGAAGGAGCTCCCAAGCCGACAGGGGAGAGTGCTTGAGGCAGGGCTGGGCAGGAGCCTGACCTGGGAGAGCTGCAGCTGGGGCTGTGTCCCGCCTGGTTTGTCAGGACACACCTCTCTGGGGATGCCAGAGCAGTGGGAGGCAGGAGCTGAGAAAATCAGCTGCTTCTTTGCAAGGGAGAACC
The DNA here is from genome assembly GCF_009819655.1 of Sylvia atricapilla. Lineage (NCBI taxonomy): Eukaryota > Metazoa > Chordata > Aves > Passeriformes > Sylviidae > Sylvia > Sylvia atricapilla. The sequence continues at coordinate 4,181,027 of NC_089158.1, forward strand.
GATCCATTAGCTTGGCTTACCAGTCATTTGATACTAGGGCTATTTAGAGAAAAAGCCCAGTGTCTGCGCTCTGTGAACAGATAAATTAAGCTGGAAATATCAGCCTGGCCAGGAATCTGATTTGCAAAGCCTTCAAAACCGCTCTAGCTCAGCAAAAGGCAGCTCGTTCTGCTGTGGCTGCAGTCTGACCAAGGGGATGTGGGCTTTGCTGTGGGTGGGGGAGTGAAGGGCCAGCACAGCCTCGGTGCCAGCAGAGCTGAGCCGTTTGCCAGCTGAGTGCTGGAGCCAGGAAAAGGGACACTGTCCAAGCACAGAGCAGCTCCTCAGGAGCCTCCATGGCTGCCACCAGTGGCAACCTTCAAGCTGTGCAGAGATCAGACAGATTTTGGGCTGTGGAGTGGGACCTCCTGTTTTTCAAGGCCCCCTGAGTCCTGCCTGGGCAGGGCAGCACTAAGGGCAGGAAGGTCCCTGTGGCTCAGGGACACGGCTCTGCAGAGCTGTCACTGCCTCTGGCAGTGTCCCCAGGGAGGATGGTGTCAGGCCAGGAGGATGAGCTCTGCAGGGGCTGCACTGGCACTGCTGCTTTCAGAGCTGGTTTTGGAGCAAAGCTGTTGGTTCCTGGAGGACTTGAGCAAATGCAGCATCTGCTTCTGGAGATGGAGGAAGAGAAATCCATGAGGGATGCAGCTGTGATAGTCCAGCCCTGCTCCCAGTGGGCTTTTCCTGCCAGAGTCAGCGCAGGAGGAGCTCTGGGGACAGCGTGGCTCTTGTTGTGGTCCAGCTCTCTGTCCCCAGTGTCTGGGAGATGTGGTGCAAATGGGGCACTGCTGCCACTGTGAGGCTTGGTTGAACTCCCCTGAGCTGCAAACCCACCCAGCCAGCTCCCAGGAATTACTCTGTGGGTATTTTCTCCATCTGTAGAATCTTCCTCTCTTCATCCTTGTGTCCGGGTCTGCTCCGGGATGCTGCTCCCTCCTCTGTGCCTGTGCTGAGCAAGCCCCTGTCAAACACATCCGCAGGGTGAGGCAGCTTGGCAGCAAACCTTCCCCACCAGGGCTGTGTGTGTGGAGCCTGGAGCTTGGCTGGGGCTGCCGGGAACCACAGCCATGGCAATGTGATTACAGAGGAGCAGCGTTGTGCATTAACTGAGTTAACCCCGGGTTGGGTGCTGACCATCAGCGCCGGGCTGCCCTAAAACTGCTGCAGCAGCCGGGGGTAATTCAGCCTGAAGAGAGGGCAAACTGCAGAGCAGGGGCAAGGCTCAGGGACTGGAGCTGCTCCAGCCGGTTTGGCTGCCAGGGAAAAGATCCACAGCACAAGCCGCTGTGTGTAACGGACCTGCTGCCACCGTCTGATTCTCACTGCTTGTTTCTTTGTGTCTTCCACACTCAGAACGGCTGATTACTCTTCCCTTCTGGCTCCGTGACCTGAGATTACCTCGGAGATGATGGCTGGCTGTATCTGAAAGATGCAGATTATCCTTAAGCTAAAATAATTACGGACACTCTGTGGCGTGGACTTTGGGAGTCCAGGACGGGTGCTCCCCTTGTTTCCCGAGGGAGGTGGTGGATGCTCAGCACTTTCCCGAGCCTGGCAGTGAGCAGGCGTGGATGAGCCCGGCCCTTGCTGGCAGCGCTGGCTGCGGTGCTGGCAGTGAGCAGGCGGTGGGTGGGTGTGTGCCCGGGGGGGCTCGGTGTCCCTTCCTGGCCGCCCCCTGCTCAGGAAGGGCAGAGCTGTTTCTCTCACTTATTTACAACGTGCTCGACAAGTGCGAGTAAATGAGCTGTCAGCAAAAGCAAACAGTGTGTGATGGAGGGGTGATTGAAACCAGGGCTGTGGGTGGGAGGGCTCGGGGCTGTGGGGACAGCCCTGCTGCCCCGGGCACCTGCAGCTGGGGACAGTTCTGTGTGGGTCACCCCTCTCCTGTCCCATCCCCTGCCTCCTTTCCCTCATCCTGAGCACTCCAGGCACCCACCCTACTGTCCCCCCACAGTCCCAACAACTCCCTTCTCCTCACACTGGGGCATCTCCCAAGCCTTCCTTGCACAGTCCAGGGGCTGCTGGCACTGGGGTGGCTGTGACAAACACTTGGGGACAAGGCTGTGGATAACCCCATTCCTCCCTGTCTCTCTGAGCACGCGTTTCCCTCACAGCAGTTTAGTCAGAGTGTGATCAGCTCTTCGATGGGGCAGGAGGGGAGGATTTTATACCCTCTTATTTTGTTTTTGGTCAAAGTCTTTCCATTTTGGGCTGGGAAGCTGCTGCCCCATCTGTGCCAGCTGTGCTCCAGGGGGTTCTGCTCACCTGCTGCTGTGGGGGAGGACATGGCCAAGGGTGATGGAAACCTGGATCTTCACCAGAGCCTTTCCTTCCACAATTCCAACACGAGAGGCTGGGCAACGCTGAGCACATCACAGCCGTACCTGGAGGGCCAACCTGAACCTGGCCACACCCTCCAAGCGCCTAATTGTGCTGTCAGGGGGCTCAGATAGGGGAGAAACCTTGAGGGTGATTCTGCCCCAATGAGGGTTAAAGCATCAGCTGGCAGGACGTGCAGCCAGGTCACAAAACCAAAACAAAATCTTGTTCTACTGTTCCACGCCAGGAAGCACAGCCCAGCTCTCAGCCTGGACTGGGAAAACTCATTACAGCCAAAGGCTCCGTGGATTTGTGAGGCTGTGGGACCAGAGATGCTCTTCCTCTCTGAGTCAGGCTCCAGTTCACCTCTGTCCGCTTAAAAATCTGGAGGAAGCTGTCCCTCCTTGAACAGAGTCATGGAACCACAGACTGGTTTGGGTTGGAAGGAATCTTTAAAATCATCCAGTTCTACCCCTCTGCCATGGGCAGGGACATCTTCCACTATCCCAGTGTGCTCCAAGCCCTGTCCAACCAGGCCTTGGGCACTGCCAGGGATCCAGGGGCAGCCACAGCTTCTCTGGGCACCCTGTGCCAGAGCCTCACCACCTCTGTAGTAAAGAATTTTTTCCTAGTAACTGACTTAACCCTGCATTTCTTCAGGTTAAGGCCATTCCCCTTTGTCCTGTCACTTCAGGCCCTTGTCCAAAGTCCCTGTCCAGCTCTCCTGGAACCCCTTTAAACACTGGAAGGAGCTCTAAGTTCTCCCCAGAATCTTCCCTTCTCCGGACTGAGCAGTTGCACATCAGTTGGCTTCCAACCTTCATTGCAAGGACACGTCCCAGGCCCCCAGGAAGCTGGGATGTGCCTTGGGGCTGGGATGGAGTACTGATCTGTTTATCACCTGCCCTGAACCCTGCCTCACTGAATGCTGGCTCCCCTGGCCTCGCTGCTCAGCCCTGAGGTGCTGCTCCTGGTGGCACCGAGGCTCCAGGGGCTCCCAGTGCCCAAGGCACGGGCGGGAGGTGTGGAGCAGATGGACCCTCCTGGGTTTGTTCGTTTGCTTAGCTGGGCTCCGGGGCCATTAGGAGAGCAGAGCTGCCCCTCCACAAACAGCTCCCGTTTCTCTGGAGATGCTCTGCAGCTGCACCCAGCGAGCCCGCATCCCGCATCCCCTCACCCCGCCTTGGGGTGAGCCAGCACTTCCATCACGGCCACAGGCGGTTTCAAACCCTGGAAGGGCTTTGGCCAATCCCCAGAAGGGCTGGTGAGAGGGAAAGTGCCGGCAGGAGCGGCGCCGGCAGCCCGCGGGGGCTGAGCCGGGTGAGATCATTGGCACAGGGTGGTCAGAGGCTGAGTGCTCTGAGCCAGCGCTGCTGTGATTTAATGAAGGTGCTGGAAGGGCTTTGTTGCAGCCTGCCAGGCTGGAGCCCTGCTCTCCTGGGCCCAAACACCTCCTGCCTTGAGTGGCTGATCCTGCTCTTCCCTCCAAGCGTGGCAGGGCAGCCTCTGAAGTGAAGCTCAAGTAACTCCTTGCAAAAGTTACCCAAACCCTGATATTTATGCAGAGTCAAAGAATCTATTCAAAATTCCACGGGGCTTTGGGTGCTGATGCCAGAGTGGTGTGGGACTGGTAGTCACAGCTACATCCTGCCCCCTTGGCACCCTGGCCCTCCACAAGGCTGGGTGTCCTGCCCTGGAATGAGCATTTCCTGATGCACAGCAGGGCAAGGCCCGTCAGCACCACTGCAGGAGGGCTGTGTGGGGCTTTGGAGCTACCAGGGTTGGGTTTGGGACCATCAGGGATTCCTCCCTCCTGTGTGTGGCTCTGGCCATGGCCCTGTTGGAGGCAGTCACAGCAGAGCTGCTCTGCCAGGTCCCCTCCTCTTGGTGGATGTTTCCTTCCAGTGATCTCTGCTTGGCAGCAGGAACAGCTTCCAGCACCAATCCTATGGTCCTGTGTAAGTGAGGTTGGGATGAGTCCTTCCCAGTGGATCTGCAGTGGCTCAATGCATCAGGCTCTGGTTGTCACCTCCCTCATCCTGCCCAGGGGACAGAGCTCTGCCCCTGCCCGTAATGCTGCAGAGATTCCCCTGAGCAGCATGGAAGGGAAAGGGTGCTGAGGGTTGTGGGCTGAATGGCAGTGACAGGATCTGCTCCTTCCTCTCCCTTTTTACTGCCAGGGATATTTATGACCCAGACATCATCTCACAGCTCCGGGTGCCCCAGCCCTCGCCCTGCGGTGGTGAGGCTGCAGGCAGCAGCTGCAGCCCGGCTCAGGAGCTGTATCCCCATCACAAAGGGGCACGGAGCAGTGGGTGTGGGCAGGCTGGGGTGGTCGGCTGGGTCATTCCTCTCTGACAGGGGCCAGGAACCCTCAGGCTGGGGGTGCTCTAAGTCTCAGGGACATCCAGGTACCCCAGTGTGGTGACATCCTGTGTCCCACAGACTGCAGCCAGCCAGGTGGCCTCAGAGAGGGAACAGGCACAAACCCCACCGGGCCCAGCTCCCTTCAGCAGTGCAGGCAGGACGGGAGCTGAGCACAGCTGTGGGGGTGGCTGTGCCATGTCACTGCTGTCCGTGGTGGCAATGTAGCTGAGCTCAGCTCTGTGTCCAGTCAGACCAGGGAGCTTCCACATTTCCTGTGCCACTGCAAAGCTGTGGCTACCTGTGAGGCAGAGGAGGCAGCACGGTTCCTCTGCTCCAGCCCAGGAGCATTCACGTGGCAGCTGGCTGAGCAGGGGGACGTGTGTGCCCAAAGTCCGTGCTGGAGGAGAGCTGAGCACAGGCTGTCACTGCAGCAGCGAGGACCCCTCAGAGAATGGTGCCTGTGGGACAGATAAAACCAGCACATGTCTGAGAGTGGCTGTGCAAACTCCCCTCACTGACCCCTCCCTCCCTGTCCTCTCTGGAACCATCAGGACAACTTGCCTGTCTCTGTCAGTGAAGTGTAATCCCAGGAGGAGAAATGCCCAGCCGAGGCAGTCGTGTCCCCAGCCCGGTGTGCATGGGGGTGTCACGAGAGGGCCCTGGCCTTCCAGGAGAAGAGGAGGGGCAGATGGTCACGCGTGGGCTGTCCCCTGGATGGACACCATCCACCATCCTTGCCTGTTTATTCCCCCTGTCCCTGCCCATTAGGGTCGAGCTGCCCACGGAGGTTGAGATGCAAAGGGCAGAGCGCCCCATTGCAGAGCATCCCCCACTTCAGAGCCATTACTTTGCCACGGAAAACAATGTGGGGGGAAAACCCGGACGAAGGGCGAGCTTGCAGCAGAATTCCCTTCATCAGGAAGCAGCGGGATCTCTGCGCTCGGTGTCTCTCGGGGGCAGGACGGGGCAGAAGGGGAGCGCGGCGGCTCGCAGGGTGATGCGCGGCCCTTCCTCGGGGCGCAGCGGCCGTCCGCTGCTGTCAGCAGGTACCAGCACCTCCAGGGAGAGCCGGCAGAGCCATAAATAGCACGGGGGGCACTCGGGAGCCGCGTCTGGGAGAGGCTGGGGCGGTTTCAGGCGCCGCTTGACACGGACATTAATAACGGCGGGGGCAGAGCCGGAGCGCTGCGGCAGCAGCAGCCGAGCGCCGCCGCGGGCACATGGCGGGGCCGGGGCTGCCGGCGGGGATGCCGCTCGCTCGGCCCGGGGGATGCAGCTGAGAGCTCGCGTTTGGTAGGTTTTACAAGCCAAGATTGCAGCCTGACGGCCGGAGCCTGGGCTGGGCAGGGTCCGGCTGAGGAAGCGGCGCGGGGCGTCGGGAGCGCTGATGTCCTTGGGGAGCCGAGGCGCCCTGCTCCCTCCCGGGGAACCTGTGGCTCCTCTGCCACCGGGCTGCGCTTGGGAAGGTGAATCCAGGACGAGCGAAGGGGCATTGGTAGCGCGGGGCTGTTTTGAGGTTCCCTCTCAAATCGGGGCTGTGCCGTCGGCACCAGCTGGCTCCTGCTGTGGGATCAGCATTGCGGTGCGCCCACAATGTGGGCTTTCTGCTCCAGGACTTTCGCAGCCTTTTGATTGCCGTGCCTGGACTGGCGCTGGGGTCCAACCGGCAGGTTCAGCCTGGAATTGTAGCCGTGGCATGTTCGGAGTCTTGCTAGAGACGGAGGGCACCGGCTAGGGGATGGGCTGGGATCCGGAGCGGGGCTGCGGGCAGCTGCGGGTCGGGGCTGGCAGCCCGGGGCTGCGGCGGGGTCCAGGTTTGTCCGGGTTGGTGGCTGACACCTTCAGCGGGTGGTGACACCGAGATGCAGGGGGCAAGCTGAGCCTGCGGCCGGGCTGCTCTGCCCTCGGCTGGGCTCCGATCCCGCTGAGTTTGGGCAGCGGAGCAGCGCCGGGAGCGGCGCGGGGCCGGGCTGGGCAGAGCCCTGGGGAGTGCAGCGATGGGGAATGGGGCTTGTGCAGGGACCGTGGGATCCTCCCGTGGGATTCTTCCCCCTCGAGGAGAGCTGCTCCTGCCAGCGCTCTGAGGCAGCCCGGGGCCAGGTTTTTCGGGCGGTACAAACATCACCCCCGCAGTCTCCCACCTGTACCCCCACCCTCAGTGGCCTGCCCCGGGCACTGCTGGCCCAGCCTTGGGGTTGATACACCCGCGCTGCTTTTGCTGTTACGCTAATTGCCGGGGATCAATTATTCATTGTGCAGTAATGAAGCGGGGAGGGGTAGAACACCCGAGCCCTGGGCTCTGGCCGGCCTCGCAGGATGTGAGGAGCAGAGCTCAGGGAATGCTCCTCGTGAGCACTTTCACCATGACTCCCAGGAAGATTTTCTCACGTTTAGTAGTTCTGCTTTGCATTTCTGTAGCTTTGCTTTCTTCCCCTCAGCCCCGTGCTGTGCATTAGATGCTGTTCCCTGTAGCCATGAGCTTCCTTGGTTCTCGGTTGTCACTTTTTAAATCCTGAGGTTTTCAACAGCATTTCACAGCTTAAAGTTTCTGATCTGGTGGATCACAATTTGTCCCAAGCTAAGAACCAAAATTGTAAAATATTTTCCGTCTGCTTTAGGAAAGATCTACTTTGGAAAGGCTGATGTTTCCCTGGATGATGTAGGTGCTCTTTTCCCTGCAATCCAGCTGATGTGGGGTGGGATGTTGCCTCCAGCACAGGAACCCACTGCTGTCTCCAAATAATTCTGGAGAGAGGGTTGGTCTCATTCCCATGGAGTTAAATGCTTTTGGGGACAGGTCAGGCATCACAGAGCAAAGGTCCTTTGAAGGGCAGCAGGAGCTAGAGAGGTTCCCCATGGGACACGTGGAGGATGGAACTGCCATGGTCAGGGACAGCCACAAGATTGGCTCTTCCTCCTGGAGCTCCATTCACTCCTCCTGGGTGAGAGCACAGCTGGAGCAGCACATCCCTTCTCTCCTGCTCACAGATATCCAGCAGCCTGCAGGGACTTCCCAATCCCTGATTTTGGCTGAGGAGGTACCTGGGTGCAGGGTGGCTCTCTCAGCTGTGTTTTGCCTCCTCTTCCTCAGCATCACCACAAAAGAAAGAGAGAAGCTCAGCATCCCCATCAGGAGCTAGGAAAAGCTCAGTTAAATGTCTCTGTGGCCAGGCATTCCTTGAGCCACAGTGATTCCATGACTGAGAGGAGCAGAGGCTTTGAAATAAGAAAGTGAGAGCCTAAAAAAAAAAAAAAAAAAAAAAATCCCAGCCCTTCCCTTGCTGGGGATTCCAGGGAATGTCACTTGTGCCAGCACTTCTGGCAGCAGGAGGGCTGACAGAAGAGGGCAAGGGCAGGGCAGCCTTCAGCTCTCAGCTGTGCTCTCTCCATGGCTGGAGTTTTCCCAGCTGGAAGTCCCAGCTGTGGGCCACCAGCAAGGGCACATTATTTAAAGAAATGCTGGAGAAGTCGACGTTGTGCTGATGCTCATTGAAATTTTCTCTGCTGGTGAACTGGAACAGTCCTGGATGTGAGCAGCAATCAGAAAAACCTGCTCGTGGTACGGACCCAGGAGCAGAGGGTTTGCAGTTCTTCTGCCCTGTCTTGCTTTCAATAAAACTTAAAAAAAACTTGAAAAAACTTAATTTTTGAGATAGTGAGTGATTCTTGAAGGCAAAGAGAACCCAGGGAGTGAGTAACAGGTGCAAGATTTGAGGATGTTGGAACAGGCAGGGGAGTGTTGGGGATTTTTTGGAGTGTGTTGATATTTGTTCAATGAGGAGATCGTTCTTAGGAACTCTTTTTCTGTTGCTCTGGTCCCAGACCTATCACCCTCCTTCCCTAAAATAACTCCTGAGAGCCATCCTTGGCTTTGGAGGCAGCTCTTGCTTCTGCTTTCTCCTCCCCTTCTCAGGAAATGCTGCCTTGGCCTCTCAGTCTGAGGCAGAAACTGGAAGAGTGAAGTGTGAGATCCTCCAGGGAGGATGGAGTAAATCCCCTCAGCCCCTCGACCTGCCTGGCTGCAGACAGGGAAACCCAGATGCTGGGAATGGAAAAACCAGTTTGCTGAGTGCAGGGGAAGATGCAAATGGTGAAAAAAAGGGAAATCTGGAGATCAGGGACACCCAGATGCTGAGAGCAGTGAGACCAAGCCATTGAGAATGCAGAAATCCAGATGTTGGCCGCTGGCTCCTCAGGTGCTGCTGCTGCAGTGAGAGCATGGAATGCTTTGGGTGAGTCTGTGAGGTGGAAGGACAGCAGCTCCCTCAGCACCAGCACTGCCACCAAGCAGCCCCTTGGCTGAAGTGCTGAGAAGGTGTCAGCCCCCCTCAGGTACTGGAAAAGCTGCTCAGGGAGAGCTCAGGGCCCCTGCCAGGGCCTAAAGGGGCTCCAGGAGAGCTGCAGAGGGAATTTGGACAAAGGCCTGGAGCGACAGGACACAGGGAATGGCTCCCAGTGCCAGAGGACAGGCCTGGATGGGAGATTGGGCAGGAATTGTTCCCTGGCAGGGTGGGCAGGGCTGGCACAGGGTGCCCAGAGCAGCTGTGGCTGCCCCTGGATCCCTGGCAGTGCCCAAGGCTGGGTTGGCTGGGGCTTGGAGCACCCCAGGGTATTGGACCCCATGGAAGGGGTGGGATAAAATGGACTTTAAGTCCCTTCCAATCCAAACCATCCTGTGAGTGTGTGAAACCTGGTCACATCCCCATCCTTGAGGTCCCAACTCAGCTTTGGCTGGCCTTGGCTTTGTGCTGATGAAGTCCCTGGTGCCTGTGGCCAGGAGCAGATCTGTGGGCTGGCAGTGATGGCATTGCTGCCTCTCCTCCCCTGTCTCTCCTCACTCCAGGTGATGCTGAGCAGAGCTCAGCCCTGTGCAGACAGGATTTCACAGCCCTGGTGATGCTCTCGGCCTGAGATGGAACCAACCCTCGCTCCTGGTGAGGCTGCTGCCCATCCCCTCCATGCCAGAGAAGAGCAGCAGAGGCTCTGATTGAATTAGTGCAAGGATTTAATTTAATCCCCAAATGCCTCTCGTTTTAAAGGAGCCTGTTCATTTCCTTCTAGGACCTTATCAGATTCAGGCACCCAGCAATGTGAGCAGAAGGACGGGGCAGATCGGCAGTGTTGGGGCGAGGGCTTTGTGGGGCTGTGTGGGTTTTTCCTCTAATTATTTCAGGAGATAATGATGACAGTGATTGCAAGACAAATAAAACATCAGCAGCATCATTGAGGCACACGCTGGTGCAAATGGCAGCTTGGTGGGGCTGGGAACATTCCCTTTGACAAGGAATTACTGTGGGGAGGGAGCAGAACAGCCCCAAGGATGGGGTGAAAGGAGCATTTGCTTTGTGCCTGACACCAAATGCAGCTGTTTCGTGGATGGAGCAGTCATGAAGGGACCAAGCACATCGTGGTCTCTGAATTTTTGTCTTCAGACTCACTGGGGCAGTTCAGGTGATGCTGGGCCGAGCCAGGCTGGGTGGGACAGAGCCGGTTCTCTCTGCTACAGGTGTCACAGGGACCCTCTGGGTGTGCTAAACCAGGACAAGGCACAGCTGGACACATGTGGGCTCCTGCCCATCTTCCTGGAAACCTGCCCAGCTCTTTGCCCCCTGAGCTCAGGCAGGTGCTGCTGGCTGGTGTCTGTGCTGTCCCCTGTGTGCACATGGGGCTCACCCTCCACCCCGGGGTGTTTCCTGGAGGTGACAGCAGCTTTTGCAGCCCAACATCTGCACACAGCTGGCCTGGGGCTGTCCAGGAGTGGTTACCACTCCTGTGCTCTGGGGGATGAGGGGTGTCCAGCAGCAGGGTGGCTCTCCCAAGGGTGCTGTCACAGGCTGGGACCTCTGTGGGGACACAGCCTCTGTCCCCTCTGTGGGTGCCTCTTCCCAATGGGATGTGAGGCTGTGTGGGTTGAGTCCTGGGGCTGCTGCCCTTTTTGAAGCTGAAGCCAATTTTTGCAGAGGGGTTGTCTTTGTTAACTCCAGGTTTCTGGTTGTCATTGGGTTTGTGAAAATGCTTGGATCTCAGCTGTGAAAATGCTTGGATCTCAGCTGAGGACACAGTGACTTCTTTTCTGGATGACGTGTTAGCTGGGGATGGTTCTGTGGAATTGCCCCTGCCCCAGGATCTGTGTAGGAGGGAATTGCTTCCTAAAGGGAGGATTTTTCTCTCCTTTGGTCTTTTTTTCCCTGATGGGCTGGTTTTGCCCCTTTGGCTTAGGCAGAAAAAGGCAGGACCCCACTCTGGCAGGGGAGGGCTCGTCACAGGCTCCCCCTGCTCACAAGAACAACCTTGGAGGTTTTTTCCCTTGGGCTTTTCCCTTTGAAAGATCAGAGCTTGCTCAGGCCTTCCCCGACTGCAAAGAAACCTGGAAAAAACCAGCCCCAAAGGCTTAAAGCCCCATCAGGGGCTGGCAGGACTGGCTGTGGTTTTGTAGGGCTTGCCCAGAGCCACGGGCTGAGCTGGGGCACTCCAGGGATGGGCAGAGCCCAGCGCTTCCCTTTGGCATTTGCTCACGCCGTGCAGGAGGGGCCAGAGCTGCTGGGTTTCTCTGCAGCCCCTGGGGAAAATCCCTGCAGGGCAGCAGCTCCCAGGGGACACACAGCCATCGGGAGAGGATTCTGCCTCTGTGTCTGGAGGTGAGCCCGCACTCCGGAGTTCCTCAAAACCTCCCGGAGCTGCTGGGTGCTGAAGGAGAGAGCTGAGTGCCACCATTCCACTCCTGCCAGCCGAGGGGACCTGGCGTTCCAGGGCTCAGGAGCAATGGGTGCTGACAGAGCAATGGGCGAATTGACACCGCCTGGGGACGATGCCATCCCACCCCATCAGAGCACTGTTAGCACTGTTCAAATCGGGGCCAGCCTTGTGGGTGGGGTGTGAGGAGGTGAAACGCTCCCCAGGAAGGTGACCAGAGAGACCTGAGGTGCTTCTGCTTTCATCCTTCTTTACCTTTTCCTCTGGCAGATGCTGGAGACGGACGCCGAGAAGCCGGGGCAGATGCACTCGGAGGATGGGAAGGCAGCAGTGGGTGATGTCCCTCCGGCTGCCAAGGCCGAGCCCTGGGACGCTCTGGGGGCCACCCGGGCTCCCCTCCCGGCGGAAAAGCAGCCGGTGGCCACGGCCAAGGGAGAGGAGCAGCCCAGCTCCCTGCCAGCCTTTGTCATCCCCGAGCTGCGGCTCGACAGCACCTTCAGCCAGAGAGCCGTGGGCACGGCGGGCAGCGCCACGGACGGCGAGGACGAGGAGGAGGATGAGGAGGAAGATGAGGATGAGGAAGACGAGGAGGAGGAGGAGGATAGCGACGAGCAGTACCTGGAGAGGAACGAGCTGAAGCGCAGCAGCATGATCGAGACGTCGGGCGGGCAGGCCGGGTACACGCTGAGCGTGCAGGGCTCCCTGCGGCGCCGCACCCACAGCGAGGGCAGCCTCCTGCAGGAGGCCAAGGGCCACTGCTTCACCTCCGACACCACCCTCAACTGCTCCGACAGCCAGGCCACCGCCCCGCACTGGGCTCTGCCCTCCCCCAGGACCCTCAAGAAGGAGCTGGTCAAAAACGGCGGCTCCATCCACCAGCTCACGCTGCTCTTCTCCGGCCACAGGAAGGTACGTGACCGTGCGCTGTGCTGGGACGGCTCCGGGGGTGGAGGTGTCCTACACGGGGGTCTTGTCTCCTTCTGAGGGTCAGGAGGGATCTTGCCCCTGACAGCCAGCTCTGGGAGGTGCTTGGCACCCGGGGCATGTCCCCAGAGCAGCGTGCTGGGGCCGTGGGTGCCCATTCCCAAGGCTGCATCCACCCCCGGCAGGTCCCATGGCCTGGGCAGCCGCTGCCTGCTGGGGCTGGTGGTGGCAGAGGTGCACCTGGGGATCTGTGCTTGCACAGGACTGCTCCCAGCAGCTGTGGGGAGAGTCCCTGGTGACAGTCCCCGGCGTGCAGGGGGTGCCAGGAGCGGTGTGACCCTCTGCTCCCACCAGCCTTCTGCTGGGCTTTGACCACTGGGGGGGTCCATCTCACGACAAAGCTGTGGTCAGCAGTGATGTGTGAGCCCACCACGCAGGAGGAGCAGCAGAGGCTGTGCCGAGGGACATCTGCCCAGGACTGGCCTGTGCAGTCTCAGGGTGTGGGGTGTCCCCTGAGCCCCCAGAGCAGAGCTGGCCCTGGCTGCACTGGTGCAGGAAATGAGGTGCCAGTGCAGACATCATTCATGGGAAGCTGTTGCCATTCTCCCCAGGTGACACTGGCAGGGAGCTGAGAGTGGCCCCTGTCCCCACACCTTGCTCTGCCCTGCCAAGCCCCCCCAGCTCCATCCCTGCCTCAGCTCTGGGTGCTGCCTGGGGCTCTGGTGCTTGGCACAGGACTGCAGTCCATTGCTCAGGGTCGAGTTCCCAGCTCAGGATCTCGTTTCACAACTCAGGACCACGTTTTGCTGCTTGGGACCACCTTGCAAAGCCACAATCTGCTCCAGAGCAATGGGCTCCTTGGCAGGAGAGGCTGCTGCAGACCCTGGGGTTAAACCCATGCTGAGGTTAAACCCATGCTGGATTAACCCTCTTCCTGCCACGCTGCTTAAAAAGCCACCCTGCTGCTGTTTCCTGGAGGAATTTTTGGGGTCAGAGTCCCTGACCAGCTGGAGAGAGCCCTTCCCGGGGTTACAGACCGCTGGGATGGGGCTGCTGTCCGCAAGGGAGTCCAAACTCTCTTGGAGACTGATGCCAACGATTGTGTGCGGTAGGAGATGGGGGGGTTCAGACCCGCCCTACCCCCCGATAAAGAACAGCCACCCTTGTGTCGGGGACACGGTCGCTGCCTGTCACACGTGCCGGAGAGGCGGTGACAGCGTCAGCGCCGGCTGAGAGCGTCCCGTTAGCGCTGCCGTGAGCGGCGCCCGTAAGGAGAGCTCACAGTGCCGCTGTGTGTGCAGCCCCGAGCCTGCAGCCCTGCAGCCCTGCAGCCCTGCAGCCCTGCAGCCCTGCAGCCCTGCCCGAGCCGGGTGGGCTGTGTGTCCCTGGGGGATCCACCCTGCCCCGGGGAGCCGCCAGCCGCGCATCCTGCTCGCATCTGGGGGGATGTTTTCCCGCAGAGGTGAACGGAGCTCCTCCTGCGTTAAACGGTTCTGAGGCACATTAAACTGGGATTTTTGGGGCAGGGATTGGGCAGTGTGGTGGCTGCACCTCCTGCAGCTCCCAGTTCCAAGCCTGCAGCAGCTCTGGCTCTGGCTGCCTAAATCCCTGCCTGTTCCTACTGCCCTGCTCCCTGCTCACATCACCCTGCTCCCACTGCCCTGTTCCCATTGCCCTGCTCCCATTACCCCATTCTCACTGCCCCATCCCCACCGTGCTCCCACTGTCCTGTCTCTCCAGCTGCCTGTGCAGGGTGTGCAGCAGTCAGGGAGGCCAGACACGGGCCTGAGCCACTGTGGGATTGGGCTACTGCAGCCCCTCTGCCCACACTTTGGGAGCACTTCTATTGGTCTGTGCCTTGGAATAGTTGAATGAAACCTCCGAGCTTTTTGGAGCAGGATACTGATGCACAATTCCCATGTGGAATTCCTCCACCAAGCTGTCGAGCACTGGCGGCAGCTGCACCCTGCGGCCTCGGCTGCAAGGCTGTCACATCCATCAAGGTTCTCGGTCATTTTCCCACCTGGGAGTGCTTCAGAGGGGCTCATTCCACAGCCCTATTTAACCCCATCGTGCCTGATGCGCCTCCCCGTTTCCCCCCTCCCCGCGGTGGGGCTGGTTGTTTCACTGGGCATTATGGGGAGCACTGGGACTGCTCGGGAGAGCTCTGCTGTGCCTTTTGTCCCCGAGCCCGGAGCCTCTCCGGACAATGGCAGGAAGCCCCGGCCAGCCCGTCTGCCGGGGCCGGAGCGGCCCGGGGAAGGTGCTCGGCGAGGGCCGCATTGTTCGGGCCCCATAAACTCCGGAAACCCGGGCGCAGAATGGAAGGAAGTGTCCGAAAGCTCGGGCCCGGGGCTGCGGGGCTGAGCACAGGGTTCCCACGGCCCGGCGGCGGGGTGATGATCCTGGAAAGCGCCTGGCAGCCCCGGGAGCACGGGATGAGCTGGGGGTGGTCGGCTGCATGCGGGGCGGGATGCAGGGCTGGCCGGGAGCATCTGCAGGCTTCAGGAATGGATGGAATGCTAAGCCCCCGAGCTCTGCCCGTCCCGCGGGTCTCGCTGCCTGCTGCCAGACTTTGGGGCTCAGAGGCTGTGCTGGGGCTGCCCTGAGCTCATGGCACATTGCAGATCCCCTTTGGTTTGTCCAGATTACCCTGGAGCAGTGGTCAGAGGGCAGACTTGAGAACTGCAGTGATACAATTCAATTAGAGGTGAACTGTTCTATTTCTCCTGCCTGGAGACTGCTGGGAATTCCTGATTGATTTTGGGTGCCCAGCCGAGTTCTGGGGGGCTCTTTGGGTGGTGGCAGGATCCCTGTGCCCACTCAGCAGCAGGAGTAGGAGCATCAGGAGTGGGATTATGAATGTCCTCCCTGTAGGTACCACTGTCAGCCCCTTGTACCTGGAGGGTACCTGGGCCACTGGCCACCTGGCTCCTGGATGACCAGGAACACCACAAGCTGAAGGGGGCAGAGGATGAGTGAGAGGGAGGTTCCCGTGTCAGGAGCTTGTCCCATATCGTTGCCATCATGAGAAAGGACCCTGTGGGTGCTGTGGGCGTGGGTTGTGTGGTGTGGGGACTGTGGGGACGCTGGCCTTGCTGGTTGGTGACACAGAGAGACATCGTGGGCATGTCCTGGTGTGATGACACTGTATTTCTGTTTCCTCTGTAGCTGAGTGGAGCAGACCCTGAGTGCAGCTGTGATGAAGGGGATGAGACCTCCCGCAAGAAACGCAGCAGGAGCCTGTAAGTGTCACATCGAGGGTGGCATCAGGGTGTGCCAGGGTTGTTTGTGGGGTCAGACGCCTCGGCCGAGCCCCACTGGTACCAGGAGCCCTCAGGCTCTCTGTCTTTTCCCCCTGACTTTTTCCAGCAGCAAAGCCATGAATGAACTCGGGTCTCACTGCAGTTGGATTGTTTCCAGGGAGGGTGCTGGGGACACTGCCCAGCCCAGGTGGGAGCACCCCCTTCCACCGTGCCTGGACGGGGTGAAGACACCAGCTCTTGGGAAAACCAGCTTGCCCGGGTTCAGGGAGAGGACATGCAAGCAGTGAAATCTGAGCTGGGGGCCTCCTTCCCGCTGGCCCCATGCCGGGAGGAGGAATGGGGAGGTTTCCCACCGCGGGCCCGGCTCAGCCCTCGCGGCACATCCGCGGCAGCGCGGTGGGAGCAGGGACCGCGGGGACCCCCGAGGGACACCGGCAGCCCCTCTGCTGCTCTCGGTAAGGCTTCGGGCTGCCAAAAAGTGGCTGCAAGCAAGGACAAGGCAGCCGTGGCCTTTGCTCTCCTCAGCCACAGCTGTAGCTGAGCGGGGCAGGCACACAAGCGAGGATGCTCAGGAGGGAACTGCTGCAGGCCGCCATCCGGCCGGCTGCCGGGGCCGCGGGGGTGCCCGTGCCGTGTGCCCCGTGCCCTGCCCCACGTGTGCCGGGCAGGTGGAGGAGCCACACGTGGTTCCAGCGGCTCGGGGTGCCGGGGGGACTGCGCACGCAGCTGCCCGGCCCCGCCGGCTGTGCCAGCGAGCGGCACTGTCGGCCCGCGCTGCCTCATCGCTGCCGTCTATTTTTAGCTCCTTTTTTTTATTATTTCTCCCCCCTTCCCCGCCTCCAGCCCTCGAAATGAAAACGAAGCCCTCGCAGCAGGGACGTCCCCCCGGCCGCGTGGCAGGGGTCAGGGGCGGCGGCGGAGCGGGCTCTGCGCTCACCTTGAGCGGCGGGGGATGCTCCGGGGAGCTGCCGGCAGCGCCATTGGCTGCGCGGAGCGGTGCCAGCCGCCGCCGGGGCTATTTATGGGGCTGCGGCCCGCGGGTCCGCACTCGCTCCTCTGCCGGCACACGCTGCCGGCCCCGATGTGCCACGCCATGGTGGACTTTTCCGAGAAATACCTGGAAAGGTAGGACAGCCGGCGTCCTGCGAGGAACGGGGATGTGCTGCCCGGGGGATGGTTTGGAAGCAGCGCGGGGTGATGGTGCTGAGCCTCGAGGTCCTGTTGGGGTGCCTGGGCAGATCACTTTATAGAGGCAACTCCGGAGTGAAAGCAGCAATTTTTAAATTGAATTATTTTGGCTGTGGCATTTATTGTGCAGTGTGGCCGCAGCCGGGGGCTGTACCTGCCTGTGGCTGTTGCAGCCTGGGTTAGTGCCACTCCTTTGCAAGGCTGTGCAAGAGAAGCAGCACGTGGAAGTTGGGGAACTTCCTTAGGAGGTGTTTGCCCGGTGTGTTCCAGCTGGAAAATGCAGCCAGGAGCCGCGATCACCTGCCTGGTGCGGGCCAGCTGGCCTTGTGCCGAGGGCCGTGCTGTGGAGGTGACCCACGTGTGTCACACAAGGGGTGTTCAGTGCTCCGCCAGCCCCGCTGGGTGCGGGCTGCTGCCCTGCTAAAGTGGGAACACTGCTGGAATTGTTGCTCGAGGCTGTGTGGGATGGCTCGTCCCGTGCGCTGGCGGGTCCCCGGCTGCCGGCGGCGCTGGCAGCGCGGTGATGGGAGGCGATGGCAGGTGGCGCTTGGAGCGGGAGGCTCCGTGTTTGGATCCGCTTCTCCCGCGTTAGCGGGTGCCCGGCAGCAGCGGGACGTGTGTCCTGCTGGGATCACAGCCCAGGGGGTGTGAGGGCAGTGAAACTCTCCGTGTCCGTGAGGGTATGGACGGCACCAGGGACTGCGGGGAGCGATTGCCCTCTACAATCATTCTGCGGCTCACTGGACTGAGCCCTGGGGTTGTTGCACTTCTTTTCGTTTTTCCCAGTGGTTGCTTTGTTTTACTCTCCTGGGACTGGAGAGAGCTGTGGGTCTGGAGGACATCACCTGGGATGGGGTGGTGTATCCGTGCCCTGAATCCCTCCTGTCGCCCTCGTGTCCCTGGGCATGGCTTGGCCAGGCAGAGGTGGCTTCTCTGAGCATCCTTGCTGTGCTACCTGTGGGAGGTCCTGTAACATTAAATTCGCAGAATCAGAAAGAGCAAGGAGTGAAAACTGAAGTCGCTTGTCTAATGAGATGTCAGATAAGAAGTTTCAGATTTAGAGGGCACAGAGTCCGTGTGTGCTGAGAAAGGACTGATGCTCTTAAGTTTTGATAAATGCATTATATCCGCAGGCAGTGAAACCCCGTCTGTGTGCACTTTTATGATGAGATCGAGGAGAGGTATTTTAAATGGAAGAAATTAAAAACACAGATGGAAGCTGTAATTCTTTCCAGTTATAAGGGTTCCAGCCACGTGTAATTAAGACAGCATTATACTTGCTTTTCAGTGAGTGACAGATCACTGTCACTGGGAGAAGACTGCCAGAAAAGGCAGTGAGAAGCAAGGTCCAAGCGCTCAAACTGGTCATTGCCGAATTTTGGGGGGTTTTAGGGAGGTGTTTGGTACCGTCTCCCCCGGGCCGCTCCATCCCGGTCCCGCCGCGTGTCGCTGTCCCCGCGGGTGCAGTGACGGCGCAGCGCCACGCGGGGGCAGCACCGCCCGTCCCTCCGTGCCCGTGCCGGGGGGCTCCTGTTCCCACGGCGCTTCCCAAAATCCTGTAAAACTTTGTGTTTTACACAGAGCTCCCTGCCTGTACAGGGCAGCTCTCTGGGCCAGCCGCGAGCCCCACGGCCCTGTGTCCGTCAGTCTGTCTGTCAGGGATGCTGGAGCACGGCGGGACCCGTGCGCGGGTGACAGAGCGGGGTGTCTTTGCTCCAGTGCCCTGCGCTGCCACTGCCGACCGCTCCCTTTTGGAAATGTCCCCACGGCCATGCCCCACACGGGCTGCCACTAAAGGCACGTGAACACCCGTGGGGTGCGCATCTGTGGGGACACAGGGCAGCGCTGTCGCCTCTCTGCTCCTCAGTCCGCTCCGCCCCGCCGCCGGCCCCGCTGCCTTTGCCGGGATGCCTGCGCTCTATAAATAGCCCTCGTAAATCCTCGCCGTGATTATTTTTCCCCGCCGTCTCTTGAAAGGCCCCACTATCCGCCTCGGCGCTGATTTTTCCACCTTTCCTCAAGTTGCCCCAGCAACGGCGGGGCCGTCCCAAACAGCGGCGGGGCTGACACAGCCTTTCCCCCCGCGCCGCCCTTAAAGCTCCGCGCTGCGCCCTCCCACTTCCCGATCCGCGCCGGGCGCCGCGGGCAGCAGCGCGCCTGGGACGGGCGGCGGAGCGGAGCGCACGGGCTGTCCCCGCGGCACGGCTGTCCCCAAAGCCATGCCCTTCTTCCGCGACCTGTCCAAGCCGCAGCCGCTGGAGTTCCACGCCGAGATGCTGCTGGCGGTGCAGAGGCCGCACACGGGCAGCCTGCAGCGCCGGCACACCATGAAGGAGTAGGTGGCGGGCGCGGGGTCCCCGCGGGGCCGGGGGTCGCCTCGCCCGTCTGCCCGCTCACCCTCGCTCTTCTCTCTAGAGCCAAGGACATGAAGAACCGGCTGGGGATTTTTCGGCGGCGGAACGAGTCTCCCGGGGCCAACCCCTCCGGCAAGCTGGACAAAGTGCTCAAATCGCTCAAGTAGGTGCTGCGAGCGGGTGGCGTGGGGATGGGGGACCGTGGGGGCTTGGGGACGAGCTGTGGTCTGGAGCTCCTCGCCTCCAGGGAGGCTGTGTTCACCCCGTTTGGGGAAGCTGTGGACAACGTTTTTGTATCTGGAAGAGCATTTAAAATGTTTTTTTGGCTGAAAATCTCCTGCTGGAGGGTGAGAGGTCCTGCCTGCGCGGTGGCACCGCAGCAGCTTGGGCTGGAAATTTACCTGACAACAGCGTTCTCCCAATGCCTGTCCATGGAACTTTTAACTGGCCAGAGGATGTCTGAAAAACCACTCTGCTCTGGAGATGCTCCAGCAGCTGGAGACGAGCCCTCCCTGCTCTTGCTCCTGGCAGCTTCCCTGGCTGCTTGAATGGGGCAGCTGAAATCCCACTTTTCCGCAGCTCCGCACCACCCGGAGCTTCTCCAGTTCTCCCTCAGGCACCCCAAGTGCCACAGCTGCCTGCACAGACCTCCTGGGCTTGGATTTTCTTCCTGCCAGCCTCAAGGCAGCAGTTTCCCTTTGGCAGAGCTGCTGTGGTGCTGCCTGGTGCAGAACCCAGTTCTGCCTTCAGCTGCTTTGCTAATGCCAGTGCCGAGGTGGGAGCCAGGGCCAGCCCCTCGGGCACACAGTGTGGCTTTATCCTCTGGAAACGTTTAGCGGGAGGCTGATTTGGGAGCTGGGAGCAGCCGTGCTGGGCTCACAGCCTGCCTTTTAATCCACTGGAAATGTTTAGCAGGCAGCAAAAGCAGCTTTTGCTGCTGAGCTTTGCCAACATGCCGTCCTTTTTAACAGGCCCACTCCCGAGGAAGCACTCAAGTGGGGAGACTCCCTGGAGAAGCTGCTGCTGCACAAATGTAAGTGTATGTCCGTCCCTTCCACTTGTGTTTGCTGCCAGGGGAATATCCAGACACGTGCCTGGATAAAGCTGGGATTTCCTCTGTTAATCCTTTCCGCTGTTTGGGGATGCACAAAGCAAAATTAGCCTCTCTCTTGTTTGTACCCCTCCTGCTCCTGACTGGCCTAGGGGGGAACTTGGTGACAGGAGCCAGGGAGAGCTTCAGGTCAGGGCTGCAGCCCCACAGCTTGGGGAGGAGGAGACAGTGATCCATGTCTGTGCCCAGAGATCCGTGTCTCTGCTCCATGGAGCAGGAGCTGCTTTAGAACATCCCGAAGATGGGAGGACAGCCCTTCTCAGACACCTCTTCTTTCCCCCAGCCCAGGGGCATGGCCAGGGGATCCTGTCCCCCCTCCAGCCCAGCCTCCCTTCTGGCTCTGGGTGCTGCAGCCAGGCTGGGGAGGTGGTTCAGCTCCTGGGTGGGCTGTGCTGGCCTGGCAGTGCCACTGGTGCCTGTTGGACAAGGGGGTTTCTGGGGCAGTGCAGGGAGGTGGTTTGGGCTGCGGCTCTGCAAGAGCTGAGGGTCTTTGGGGCTGTTCCCTGTCTGTGAGCAGGAGTAGAGCCGTGTCCCTGTCCTCCACAGACGGGCTCGCTGCCTTCAGGGCCTTCCTGCGCACCGAGTTCAGCGAGGAGAACCTCGAGTTCTGGCTGGCCTGCGAGGAGTTCAAGAAGATCAAATCCCAGTCTAAGATGGTCTCCAAGGCCAAGAAGATCTTCGCTGAGTACATTGCCATCCAGTCCTGCAAGGAGGTGAGGGCTGGCTCTCAGGCTGGTGTGCGGCTCCCAGTGTGGTGGCTGCCTGGAGAGCTGCTCATCAGCCCTGGTTCCTCTGCCCACAGGTCAACCTGGACTCCTACACACGGGAGCACACCAAGGAGAACCTGCAGAACATCACCCGCAGCTGCTTCGACCTGGCGCAGAAGAGGATTTATGGGCTCATGGAGAAGGACTCGTACCCCCGCTTCCTCCGCTCCGACCTCTACTTGGACATAATCAACCAGAAGAAAGGCAGCTCCCCACTGTAGGCCCAAGGACTGTCTCGGGGCAGGCTGGGAGCTGTGTGTTTACATGGAATTGGGCAGTGGAAGCCTTCCTGGGAGCTGGTGGGAGCTCATTGTCCTGCTCGTGCCCCCGGGCCGTAGGGACACGGGGCAGCTGAAGGGACCAACAGGCCGAGCAGTCTGGTACTGCTGCACCACCCCGTCCCACCATCGCTGGTACGACGCCTCTGGGGTGGCCCCGGCGTGGATTTAGCCAGGAGGGGAGCTCCCACGAGACTACTGTGAAGCACCTGCCCCAGCCGTGAGCGTTGCTGGAAGGTGGAGAGTGAGCCCAGAGCGGCGAGGAGGAGGGGTTCTCCTGCAGGACTCTGCCAAGGGGACACCGACACGAACGTCGTCCTGGATTAAAGCCTTGTGAACTGGAGCAGCCCCAGGATGCTGCTGTGCTTCCCTGTGCTGAGGGGCCTCCCGGCTGCCCCAGAACAGCTCTGGCAGGAGCCCGGCGCCTCCTTGGCTCGTGGTGGGTCCCCCCGGGAGCAGCGAGAGCCGGGTCCTTGCCCCGTGCTGGAGGTGTGCAAAGCACCCCCTCCTGCCCTCACCCCTCGTTTATTTATTGCCCTCCCGTAGCTGGACACGTTGCTGTGTGATAGGAAACCCCCGTGTCCTCCCCATTCCCAAGTTACAAGTGCAATATTTGTGTGTGTCGCGGCCGAGTTCTCCGGCGGAGCGGATGCCTTTTTCTTTTTCCAGGTGTGTAGATTTTGTAAGGTAGCAGGTTTTGTGTGCCAGACCCATTCCCTGGCAGCGGGCCGCTGGGGGAGCCTGGTGTAAATATCACTATATCGATGCCCTGACGACGGAGGGGTTGGTGATGGAGAAAAGCAACTCTGTGCAGCAGCTGC
Organism: Sylvia atricapilla; assembly: GCF_009819655.1. NCBI lineage: Eukaryota > Metazoa > Chordata > Aves > Passeriformes > Sylviidae > Sylvia > Sylvia atricapilla. The sequence continues at coordinate 4,203,154 of NC_089158.1, forward strand.
TCTCCTGACTCTGGATAACAATGCTGTGTTTGGGAAGCAGGGGTCCCTGCTGGCCCTGGCAGGGCAGGATGCACTGCCTGCCTCCCAGTTTACAGTGCAAAGCATCTCTGCAGCTAGAAAAAAAAAGCCTACATTGTCATGGTCATAGGTAAATAAAAGGAGAATATAATTTCTTGTAGCTGGCTTTTGTTCGTGCCGTGTTTGTCAGCACTGGTGGAGCTGTGCAGCCCTTGCCTTGCTGAAGAGTGTAAAATCCTATTACCGTGTGGCTAAAGAAGGGAAAAATCTGGTTCTGTGAATTTCTGGGCTGTTTTTTTACGATAGAGCAGCTGCCAGATTGCTCCTGAGGCCAGATCTGGGTGTAGCAGCAGAGTTTTTCCCAAAGCGAGACTGTTCCCAGGGACAGTGGTCGCTGTTAAACACAGCAGGGCATGAACCTCTGACCAGGGAAATGCCCAAACACAGCAGGGAGCTCCTGCAGCTCCGGCTCCCTCTGGGGACACACCAAAAGCAGCAACAAAAAGCTATTCCAGGTCCATGCATGACTTGGCAGGGCTTCTCCTCCCCAGCAAGGGCAATGCTCTGGTGTGGGATGCAAATATCTTGTAAAGGCTGTTCAGGGAGTGTTTGGTACCTGAAGTGTCACCTGGTTGTGGTTGGCCTTGGCTCAGGGGTGTGGCTGTGGTGTCACAGGGCTGTGGTGTGGCCGCCCAGAGTGCTGCTGGTGATGCCCAGGGATGTGTGTGCCCCAGCTGAGCACAGCTCTCCCCAGCTGTACCATCTCCTCTGGGCAGCTGCCTGCTTCCCCTCTTCAAGCCACCAGCAGGTGATGCCAGGCTGGGACACTGAGGCAGAGCTGAGGGCTCTGCCCAGGGCTTGGCTGCAGACGGGAGGGTTGATGAGGTGGCTCTGCTGGTGACTATCCTGGAGATGCTGTTGGCGTTGCAGGGTCAAGGTCCATGGGTGGTGTCCCAGTGGTGACCCAGTCACTGACCCTGGAGCTGCTGGGACCCAGTGGGTGGGTGCACCCTCCCAGCTGCCTCCTCCAAGCCAGACCCTCCTTCTTCTCCTGGCATTGCCCAGAGCTTTCATCACCTCTCCTTCCCAGCTGTGAGGGTGTCCCTTTGTGTCTGGACTCAACACAGATTTTCTTGCACCTCCTCCCTCTTTCCATCTGCACTCTGCTGAACTCCTCACTCCAGCCCAAACTGTCGGTGTTAGCAAACTTACAGCAGGTCCCTTCATTGTCCTTCCCCACCCATTTTTCCATGTGCTCAAGCTCACTGGGACACCCACAGAGGGTCTGGGCTCGGGGGCTCTGAGGCCACTGGGGAGCTCAGTCCCTGCTGTCACCTTCTCCCTGCCCTGAGCACAGCCCCAGCAGCCCTGGTGCATCCCATGGTTCTGGTGATGCCCAGGAGCATCCCAACCCCATAACCACAGTGGGGTTTGAGCCTACAACTTGCCTTTCCTCCAGGAATTATCCCAGCCCAGACAGCCAGGCAGGCAGGGACGGCTGGAGCTGCTGTGGGGTATGTGGGGTGAGAATCTGCTGCATGACTTTGATCCCTGCACGGGACAAAGGCACCGTGGGGGTGGAGAAATGGGGACCTGGGGTGACTCCCTGGAAATAGCCCTGTGAGTGGCAGGAGCTGTGTTATTGCTGTAAGAGAATTTATTGCTGGGTTCCAGGCTGGCCTGAGTCACTTGGCAAACACCATCCCCATGTGCTCGGGGACACTCAATTCCCTGGAGAGACAGGCCTGGGGGGTGAAGCTGGAAGTGCCATGTGCTTTTTCCATGTTTTCCTGGGATGGCCAGTGACCCCTGCACAGGACAGGTCTCAAAATGAACTCAGGTCTCCTCTTGGACTCTGTGGTGACACTGAAGCCACAGCTTTGTCCTCTCTGTGCTGTGGGAGAGGGGCTGTGACAGCTTCTCCAAGACTTTGTGCTGCAGAGCAAAAGGTGTGAGGAGCTTGGAGGCATCTGGGTGGGAAGTGGATGGGGGAAGTCATCCTGTTTGTTCTGGGGGGCATTGCTGGGGTGAAGACCCAGCCCCACTGCCCTGAGGGGACACGGGAAGCTCTTACAGGGACACTGAGCTCACAACACAGAGGGCGAAGAGAAATGTCCTTTAGCACAAAATCAGATATCCAGGACAGCATTCAGTGATGCCAAGAGAAGAAATTCCTGACTTATCAATGTCAGTGCCACAAGCCTGCATGATGGGAATGGGAATTAGGTGTATTCCTAATTTGAGCCACAGCCTCAACCCAAGTGGCACTGCTGGAGAGACATTCCCATGGCAGCAGTGCTGGGATCCCAGGGGGTCACCCGGCTGGGGATGGCCCTGAGGGAGGAGAGGGGACATTTCTGCACTGAAGCCACCCACGAAGGGTGACAGCAGGAGCTGCTGCCTGTCCTGGGCTCATCCTGAGGATCAGGGATGTGGGGAAGAGCTGCCTGTGGACATCTCTGGGGCTGCGGCCAACGGGAATTTCCCAATGTGGAAACGGGTGCCTTCCAAAATAGGGAGGACCTTATCTCAGCAGATAACAGGGGTTTATCTCTGGGCTAAAAATTAGTGGTTGCTGAGTTGCAAATAGTCACAACTCAGCCGTGTTTGTTGTGTGCAAACAGGGCAAAGTCCACCGAGGTGCTCCTGGTTCATCCACGGGACAAAGCTCACCCAGCTGAAGGCAAAGCTCCCCAGGGAAGGGATGATGTGGGAAAATGGGAATTATCACCAGAAAGAGTTGAAAGGTTCAAAACCTGACGTGATTCTAGGTGTGAAAAAGGTAAAGCGTCCTAAGGTCCTGGGTTTAACATGGTGGTTCCCTCACACCCTCAGGGACGAGGAGGTTGGGATGAACAAAAAGCACTAGGAGAGGTGGGAAAATGTCACACCTGTCCCAGGTGATGACCTTGACCCTTCAGGTGTCTCTCAGTTCAGTATTTCATCAGCTGCCTGACGTGGCTGGCAGCCAGGGATGGGTGCTGGGGTCACCTGTGGTTGACGAAAGCAAAGGAAGTTGTGAATGTGGCAGCTGAAAATGCAGCTCAAGCTGCTGAGCACCTCTGGGATGAAGATTTTCTGGGAGAAGGGAATGAGGAGCATGGTCATCCCAGGTGAGCCCCTGCAGCACCTGGGCTGCAAGGAGCCTCATTCCAGAGCTGGCTGGAAGCCAGGAGCATAAAGCTTTTCTCTTATTTCTGCAGAAATAGAGGTTTGCCTTTCTTTGCAGGTGTGTCCTGTGCCCCAGGACGCTCCAGCACTGCTCAGCCTTTCGTGGGCTTTTCCAAGGCACCCGTCCTGGAGGACAAACTCCCCCAAATAAACATAACTTTCTACTGAGCAAGATCATTCCTTGGACCCCTGATTAGACAAATATTCTCAGAATAGAAGCAAGGCTGCTTTCCAGCCCCAGACTAAACACGGCTCAGCAGTTTGATACTGAAACCACTGACACAAGAATTCTCTGCCTGGAGTAAACAGCTGAGCTGCTGTGACAGTCCCTTTACCGATTACTGAGGCTTGTCAGCAGCACCCTGAGCTCTAATTTGGGTGGCTGAGATGCCCAGGAGGTGTCTGCAGACCCACCATGGGAGCAGCCAGCCGTCTGCACGGCGGGGATGGAGGTCAGGCTTGGTGTGGGCTTGTCTGGGGACTCTGGTGTCCTCTGGGTGTGATAAGGGTGAGAGGGTGCAGAGTGTGTTTGAGAGCTCTTGGCTTTCTTGGTGGTGACCCCGGGGCTGGGCTGGGCTGGCTGAGGGATGCTCAACTCCTTGTCCCGCCCAGGGTGCCACAGAGGCCCTTCCAAAGCATCCTCAGATTGAGACTGGCAGGAGCAGTGCCACCAACCTCTGCGGGTGGCATTAACGATGTCACCCCTAAACAATCCAAGGGAGCAAATGCAGAGAAAGTAAAAGGCTTCTGAGGTAAAAATAAAACCAGACTCAGAGGTTTCTGTCCAGCACACAAACCCAGCTCCGCTGGGCCGGTGCCAGGGCAGGAAATGCAGCGGTGGTCAGAGTCCCCTGGGTGCCTCCAGCTCATTGGGGAAGCATTGTTGTGTCCCTCTCATTGCTCATTTTCTGATTCTTCCCTGCATGAGGTCATTTTTACTCAGCCCGTCCAGCTCACACACTCAGTGGGGCTGGGGAGGAAGGTGAATGATGTGAGTGCAGCCAGCCTCGAGGCCGGGGGAAGCTGGAGGAAAGGAGGGTGAAAAATACTTTTATTTGTAGCTGAGCAGGGCTGGGACACAGCAGGGGATGAGGGAGATCTGCTCCTCAGAGGCACCCAGTGCCAGCACCTCCAGCCCCTTTGTGCACGGGGCACAGGCAGGGATGGAGCTGATATCGGGATTCTCCTCTTGGGAAAAGCTGGGATCCCCCAATTCCCTGCTCTCCTCCTTTGGCAGAGGTGGAGGAGAGGAAGAAGAGCCCGGCAGGAGCAAGTGGGGGCTGTGGATGGAATGTTTGCACAGGAGCCATTTGCAAGTCATTTCTTGTCCCTTCCTGAACTAATGGGACAATTATTTCGGGCCACACGTGTTTCTCATGGAAAGTTCCACCCAGGCCATGCGTCAGCTCCTCGGGGGAGCAGCCCTGCTGTCCCTAAGGTGATTTTCTAGACAAAGACAAGCAGGTGAAACTCCTGCTCCTGGGGACAGCTGTGATGGGTCACAGAGCACCAAGCAAACCTCGCAGGGCAGGAGGGGCTCTGTGCTGATCCCCAGAGCCAGACAAGGTCTGCTCTGCTCGTGGATGGAGCTCCTGGGCTGGACATGGGCGTTTTGGATGCGTCCAGCTGATTTTGTTCTCTCCAGCCACCTCAAGAGGGGTGTGGAGAAATGAAAGGGAATCCTGTAGAGGCTGCTGAGGTGGAAGGATGGGGAGAGGTGGGATGTCACGGCATCCACAGCTTTGGGTTAGAGCCAAACTTCTCTTGGTGACACAACAGGGGACAACAGCACAGAGTGACAGCTTACAGACCTTCAGCTGGGACGACAGGACAGATGTTCTCATGGCAAAGCTGGCACAGCAGGAAAACAGCCCCCAGAGAAAAGGAGTGTCATTGCTCCACCCCAGTCCCAGCTGACATGTCCAAGTGCTGGGGACATTCCTGCTCTGTGGGAGGGTGGGGACAGAGACCCCAGGGATGCGCCCCTGGCACACTGAGGGGCTTTGCAGGCGGACATGGACAATGTCCCCCCAGACACAAGAGGTGCAGGACAGAGCTGCAGGAGGCCAAAGGCCTCATGCGAAGATAAATCCTGTGTTTTTCTACGAGGAAACGACTAAATTCCATAGTTTGAGGATGGGTCCATTGTGTTAATGCTGGAGCTGAGGGAAGAGCCCTTCCCTTTGCCCTCTGACCACTCAGAATCTGTTTGGTTGTGGGTAAAAGACGGGAGCTGAGGGCCAAATCTTGGCCTGGGTTGGGCTGTGGGATGGCCCTGTGGAGCTCAGGGTGACATCCCTGCTGTGCCTAGCTGCCCTGTCCCCTGTCACAAAAGCTCATCTCCCTGAGTGGTAATTTTGATCTCCACATTGTTGTGTTTTCTAGACAGAAGTCCTAAAATCTCTTTTTTTGGCCCCCCAGGGCTGAGCAGCAGCGATAGCTGTGCAGGGCTCGGGGCTGGGATGGAGATCCCCATGGCTCCCACAGCTATTGCCCTACGCATTTTATTTAATTTGGCATTTGTGTGCAAACAATTGAGTTAATTAACTCGATGATCTTTCAGGGAGCACAAGTGTAGCCAGAGGTAAGACGTCTGATAAGTGGATCCAGCCAATCTTTCCTTTCCTAAAATAAACAGAGAGGAAGGAAGTAGGATGGGAGCCCCTGAAAATCACATTTTAAACAGTGTCAGCTTTTATGGCTGAGCCATAAAACCGTAGTTCCTGAAGCGCTGGCATGGCATTAATGAGATGATAATTACGGACACACTCATTACTGCAGCTCCATCAGAGCCCAGGAATTGTCTGTGGCAGGGAGTGGAGTGGGCTCTGCCTGCTCTCCTCTGCTGGGTCCTCTGCCAGGGAAGTCATTCCCAGGGCAGTTCTCCCTGCTCCTCCTGCTCTTCCCACAGCTGAGGCTGCAGCCGGGTTGGTGTCAGCACACAGGGCAATGCTCAGGCTCCCGTGGGCAGCTCTGGGATTTGGAGTCCCTTTGGGGGATTTTCTGGAGTCCTCAGCACAGGACTCGGAGCCCGGTGGCAGAGTGACCTCCCAAGGGACAATCCCTCCCTGTCCCTCCTCTCCTGCACAGAGGAGCCTTGGCAGCAGCTTCAGGGCCACCACTGAAGATCCAGAGGGGTCTCAGCTTGGCCCTCCTGGTCCATCCTTTTGTCTGAAAAGGTTTCAAAGGCACTGCCCCTGTGCACGGGGGTGTTTTAGAGGAATGGAAGTTGGCTGAGGAATGTGTCAGCCCTCGCTGGCTCCTCCTTCCATCCTCCAGAGCACCCTGGGCTCCAGCTGAGCTCTGAGCCAGAGCCTTCTGTGACCTGCAGAGCCACTCACCCCACCAGGGGGTTATTTACTTGCACTGTAGGAAGAGGAGACTCCTAATGTGCCCACAGACCAGCACAAGAACTTGATTTCTCCTGGACCTGGAGAGAAAAGCCTCCTGAGGAAGGTGGGAAGATGATTTCCTGCTCGTGTTTGTGGCTGCACAGGTTCATGGGGTCAGGTGTGGCACCAGCAGCCAGCCTGAGCTCTATGCTGGAGGTGTTTTCCAGTCTCTGGTTTTAAAGACCACTTGTACTTGGGTTTTCTGGTTCCATCCTCTTGCTCTGCTCATCTCCCCTGTTTCTGGGAGTGGCTGAAGCTCCCGCTTGCCAGATAAAGACACGTTTGGGGATTTCAGCTGGGTTTTTAACCCTGAGGGTCCTGTCTCCTCAAACGCTCCATTTCTTGGGTGGGATTTTGATACCCATCTAGTGGGTGCCACTCCTTGGCCTTCCATCCTCTCTGTTCTCTGCTGTTTCTGTGGCTGAGGGTGTTTGGATGGGCATCCTCACATCTGGGCTCAGCTGGAGCTGGGCTCAGGCTGGGCACTGAGGAGGGGCACCCCCAGAGGTCACTGCAGTGTCCCACTGGTGGTGATGCCACAGGAGCAGTGGGACCCAGAGGGGAGTCCCGTGGCTTTTCTGCTCCTCTTCCTCCCCCTGGTCCTACCCAGCACACTCTGCAGCCCTGCCCACCCCCACCTGCAGCTCTGTGGGGATGAAAGTAAGAGCTGGTGAATCCAGGTGAGAGATGGGGAAATTCTCACCCTGGCAGTGCTGCAGGGTCCTCCCAGTGGCCTTTGCATGTGGCAGACACAGCTGGGCTGGCTGGGGACACTGCTGGGCCACAGCCACAGGCGTTGTCCTCAGAGCATCACGGCCAGAGTTCAGGTGGGACTCAGGAAAAAGAACAAGCTCCTGGGTCCTGCTCCTGTGGAGTGACAGGACAAGGAGAAATGGCTTCAAACTGAAAGAGTAAGTAGGATCTTGGGCAGGAATTGTTCCCTGGCAGGGTGGGCAGGGCTGGCACAGGGTGCCCAGAGCAGCTGTGGCTGCCCCTGGATCCCTGGCAGTGCCCAAGGCCAGGCTGGACACTGGGGATTGGAGTGACCTGGGACAGTGGGAGGTGTCCCTGACTGAGGAAAGGACCCTTTCAACCCGAACCAGTCTGGGATTCCCACCTCCAGGCACCACGAATTCAAAGCCCTCTGCTGCTGAGCACCCTGTTTTCTCTGCTCACAGACCATCCTGCTCCTGTCCCCCACTTTTCCATGGATGCACAGAGTCATCAGGCAATGCCAGACTCCTCCAGGATGAGGAGACAGGGATGGAAAGCCCCGAGCTGGAGCAGGGATTGTGTGGAGCCCCACTGGCTGCCCTGTGCTCTCCTGTGGTGCTGTGCTCGGTTATTTCCAGCTGTGGCTTCTGGAAACCTTCAGTGCTTTTGCCACTTTTAGCCCTGGTGGCTCAGTAACTGCTCCTGGCAGGGCTGGGGCTGCTCCTCATTTTCTGGAAAAACCTTAAAATGCTGCCGAGTGTCAGAGGAACTCCAACTAAGGAAAAAAATAACAACCAGAAAAACAAAACCTGGTCTTTTTCCAATCAAGCTACAGTGCTGTTGTATTTTTCTTAAAGAAAAACACATCCCCCTTTTTCCTGGATCCAACTGGCCCATGCACATGCACTCTCCATTGTGCCAAGCTCCCAAAATAACTGCAGCTGTCAATGGAAATAAAGCCCTGGGAGAGTCTCCTGTTCCTGTCTCACCCTCCTGAGCTCCTGACGTGTCACATACTCTGTTGGTGACAAATCTTTGCTGTGGCAGCTGCTGGGTGTTTGAATGCCAGTGTTGTGAGGAGCCATCCCCAGATGTGGCTCCTCCAAGCCTGGCACACATCAAGCGCAGCACAAGGTTGGGAGTTCTGGTTTGTCAGTGGATCCCTGCAGGGTTTAACCCCTCTGGCAGTGCCCCAGTCTCGGCCAGAGCAGGGCTTTGGGGTATTCCTGGGCTCCACCCCATCCCAGCACATCCATTCGGGGTCCAGCCACTGATTCCCAGATTGTTTTGGGCATGGGAGTGCTGAAGATCTGCATGTTCCAGGTCAAAAAAACGAACAGTCACAGCACTCGTTCCTCTGGATGAAATCCCTCAAATTATTGTCTGTTTTTTTTTTTTTTTTTTTTTTTTTTTTTTTTTTAAATCCTGTTCTCCCCCTCTAAGAGGGGGCCTGGAAGCCTGGGGGACTCTCCTTGGGGGTGGCTGCTCTTCCACAGGCCCAGGTGTGTTTACAGGGGCCACTTGAGGCTCCTTTTCCCAGAAACTACAGAAATGCCCTGGAAAATCAAGGTTAAACTCAACCTCTGGCGAGGATGCCCTGGATTGGAGCCCCAGGGCTCCGATTTCCCATGGGAAGACTGGGCTCTGCCAGGGATTTTGGAACCAAAGGTGGCCTCTGTGAGCAAGGCTGGGAGCTGGAGCTGAGGCTGGTCTGGGCTGACATCATCCGCAGGGTGCTGTGGTTTCACCTTGTTGTTCCCTCTGTTGTGCACACCCATTTCTGCAGCCCGGGATCTTTTCTGCCCTGTGGGGCTGCACCACGGGCTGTGGAGAACAGCAGGGATGGGGCAGCAGGTGGGAATGTGGAGGGTAAAAAAGGGCTGGACCTGCTGGGTGCCTCCCACTGCCCCCAGGTGATGAGGCTCCTCCTGCACAGCTGGAGGTGACGCCACTCGAAATGTCACAACTCTTCCTGTCCTCTGACCTCGGTGTGACTGTCCTGCAGCAGGGCTCCTCCAAAGCTGCAAAAGGCCAGGTCAGAACGGGCTTGGGGTGGAGCTGTTATCAGGCAGGGCTGGGCAGGGAAGGGAGTGCCAGCCTGGCCAGCCCCTGCCTGGTGGCACTGGGGGATGAGTCACAAGGGACACGGCAGGCTCAGGGTCATGGCGTGATTCAGCTCCAGGAGTCACCTCTGTGCTGCCTGTGCCCCGTGGTGGGGCTGGCACAGGACACACGGGTGGCCCTTGTCCTGCAGATCCTCAGCAGAGCCGTGGCCACCACAGCACAGGGGGCTGCAGGGGACACTGGCAGCTCCCCAGTCAATCCAGTCCTGACCACTCTCGAATGGAAGGCATGGATTGGGTGCTGCTTCTCATTAAAACCATGGGCCATTAATTGGGGAGCTGAGGGAGTGCAGGGGCTGAGGCCAAGGCCAGTGCTCCTGTGTGATTGCCAGCTCCTGAACTTGCAGGTCCTGGTGTCACAGAGTGTCCTGGTGGGCCCATCCTGGACCAGGGTTTCTGGTGCCAGGGCTCCTGGTGGGATTTGGCAGAGCAGGGCCTCGACTGATTGGGGAGGAGGTGGAAGAAAAGGAGCTGGGCTTTGTCCTCTGAAGCCACCGAGTGCCCGAGGCAGCCCCGTGGCTGGAGCAGGGATGGGAGAGTCCTAGTCCCTGCTCCAAGGACTTCCAGCACCTCGTGGGCAGCTCCGTGGGAAGTGTTGAGCAGTGTGCTGGCCCAGCTCACGCAAGGGGATGTCCCCTGTGTCCCCTCCATGGCCCTGTGCCCCAGGAGGAGCTGCTGAAGGGGCCGCTGCAAACAGGGATGAGCGAGCCCCCAGACCCCGTGGTGGGGCAGGAGGCAGTGCTGGGGCTGCAGGAGATCCCCGTGTTGGCTGCACTCATCTGAGGAGTCTGAAAATGCTGCTGCTCTGGGGGAGATCCCAGAGGTCCTTCTTCAGACACATTCCCTGGAATTGCAGCAGGATGTGGCACTGCTGGAGGCTGGGCAACTCCAGAGCAATTCCACTTAGACCCAGTGCCCCCAGTGGGACCAGAGCCCGTCTCTGGTGACCACCTGCTCCTTCCACCACCCCTCTGCTCTCTCCTCCACCTCCCACTCACTGCTGGGGATGCTGCTGCCTCTCTCCTGTCTCTGCTGCACTCCATGGATTTGTCCCAGGGCTGTTCCCACTGCCTCTTCCCAGCCCGCTCAGTTTCTTAGGATTTTTTTTTTTCCCTGCAAATCTGAACCAGGCTGGTGCTTCTAGGGGGTTTCTGCAGGGTGGAGATTTCATCACTTTGTTGCCTCCTGTTGTGCTGATGGCAAGGCTCGAAGCCTTTGGAGGTGAGGTTTGTTTTTGGGTGTTACCAGAGCAACCCTTGCAGGCTGAGAGCCTTTGCCTGTCTGCAGCACATCTGTCCAACAGCTGTTTCCAGGCTGTACCTGTGGGCTCGGGGCCTCGCAGGGGGGGTCTGCTCTGCTGGGACCCTTCAGGGGGCTGGAGCCTGGTGGGAAGCCAACAACTGGCCCTTGGATGTGGTTCCCTGTCTGCCCCAAGGATGGAACCAGCTCTGGAAAGTGAGTTTACAGTAAAAGGCTGAACTCAGCTATAGGTGGGGGAGTGGGACAGGGCTGGCCACAGGTTCTGAAGGGTGTAGGGGTAAAGCCCATGAGGAGAGGCTGAGGGAGCTGGAAAGGGGCTCAGCCTGGAGAAAAGGAGGCTCAGGAGGGACCTTGTGGCTCTGCACAAGTCTCTGACAGGAGGGGACAGCCGGGGGGGGTCGGGCTCTGCTCCCAGGGAACAGGGACAGGAGGAGAGGGAACGGCCTCAGGCTGGGCCAGGGGAGGATCAGGGTGGACACCAGCAGGAATTTCCTCATGGAAAGGGTGCTCAGGCCCTGGAAGGGGCTGTCCAGGGAGGTTTGGAGTCCCCATCCCTGGAGGTGTCCAAGGAAGGCCTGGACATGGCACTCAGTGCTCCGGGCACAGCTGGGACTCGATGGCCTTGGAGAGATTTTCCAGCCCAAATGGTTCTGGGATTCTGTGTGGCCAAGTTCAGACACTGTCCATGCCAGAACATAAAGGACCTGCCATCCACTCAGTGACTCCCACCAGGCTCTTGGCTTTCCTTTGCAGTCTTTTGGGATCTCGAGGCTCCCTGTGCAGCACCTCCCAAAAGGAACAATCTCCAGCTCTGCAGCCAAGGCTCAGCTGGGCATGGATCACTCAGGCTTGGGCAAGAGTCCAGAACAAAGCTCCCCAGCATCCTCTGATGCTCACCCAGCACATGCAGGAGAGAGGGCTGGAAATAGCCTTGGAGTTTGGGTGTCTTTGTGGCTGGGAACTCGCGGGGAAATTCCCTGCTTGACTGCCAGCAGTTTTCCAGAGGCGTCTGCAAGCAGCCCGTGCCTCTGTGCACATGCAGGGACCAAATAAAGGCTGGCCTGTGTCTGCAGGGGAGGAACAGCCCCATTCCAGCTGCTGTGGCAGCTCCCAGCAGCATGGGAGTGATGGAGAGCAACGTGTCCCCAGCTGCTGGGGCTGTGGGAGAGGGACTGGAGACAAGGGCTGGAGGGACAGGACCCAGGGAATGGCTCCCAGTGCCAGAGGGCAGGGCTGGGTGGGAGATTGGGCAGGAATTGTTCCCTGGCAGGGTGGGCAGGGCTGGCACAGGGTGCCCAGAGCAGCTGTGGCTGCCCCTGGATCCCTGGCAGTGCCCAAGGCCAGGCTGGACATTGGGGCTGGGAGTGACCTGGGACAGTGGGAGGTGTCCCTGCCATGGCTGGGGATGGAACTGGATGAGATTGAAGGTCCCTTCCAATCCAAACCAGCCTGGGATTCTGGGATTCTATCAAATAGACATTTTGGGGGTCTTGGAGAGGAATGGACATGTTCAGGAATGTTGTTCACAGCCGCTTTCAGGGAAGGATCCCTCAAATTTCCTTCACCTTCCTTCCCAAGGTGCAAATTTTTATTAATTACACTTCAAAGAGGTGCTTGTATTTGTTGTGAACCTGTGTTTGAACTGGAGCAGAACAAAGGAACAATGAGACATTTTGAACATCAGAAATTCAGAGGATGGAAAAATAAATTACCCTCAATTTCTTTGGGCTCCATCCCAGCTCCAGGACAATTGATTCTGTGTTTCCCTTGAACACACTGGATGTTCCCTTTACTGCAGCAACTGCAGAAGATAAGAGCCATGACCTGGCACCATCTCTGGGTGCTGAGGAATTTCTAAGCTCATTTTCTGATAAGAGCCTTCCCAGGGTGGTTGGAAACAGTCTGTTTTCATGGGTACTCTGCAAGGTCAAGTTGTTTGGCAAGGGCCACCCCCCAAAAAAATGCTGACCAGACTGAAATTCGGGTGGGAAACAAGGCTGTGGCACTGCAGACCCTGCAGCTCATGGTAGTTTAGGCATGAGGCAGGTCCTGCTCACCCAGGAAAAGCAGAGGGAAGGAAGGGAATTCAAGCTGTAAAAGAGCTGAGTGAGACATTCACGTTGTCCTGCTGCAAGGGGAAGGGGTTTCTGCTCCAGGAGCTGGGTCACCCACCCTGGCTGCCCAAGATTGGCTGTGTCTGATGTAGAGCAACATTTGCTGCCTTTGGCCTGGAATGCCTGTGGACTGCAGAATTGACCCCACTGAATTTTGTGACCAAATCCAAGCTCTGCCTGTCCAGGAGGGGAACAATCCTGCTCCCCTGAGCAGGTGGAGGAATGGGGGGCTCCTGGTTCCCCACCTTGTGCTGCAGACCCATAACTCCATTTCCAGCTCCAGCCCCCCATTGGTGCTGGCTCAGTCCAGGACTCGATTCCTTTCCCTTAAAGCAGCATCCTGAGGGGTGCCCTGCCTGCACCCAGCCCTGCTCTGGAGCTGAGCTGCCCCCTCCCTGCTCTCTCCAGCAGATTCCATGGAGCAGACAGCTCGTGCCAGGCAGGGCAGTGACCCCATGGCTGGACACAGAGGCAGAGCTGCCTGGGCTGGATGTCTGTGAGGAGCAGAAGGGAGAAGCCAGAATCCAGCAGGATGCACCAGGGTCCTGCATCGCCCGCAGTGCTGCGGTACCATTGAAAGGTGTTGGAAAAATCCCACTGGCTGAGAAGTGTCCATCAGCTGGGCCTGCTGCACCCTGCACAGTGCAGGATGTCCCCATTCCCACCTGCCCATCCAGCTGGAAAAGGACTTTGCCTTTCCAGAGGAGTGGCCATTTGCTGGGAATTCACGTAGAAGAGGACAGGGTGTCACCCCACTTCCCAAGGCTTTGTTCAGGGGGCAAAAAGGAGAACAGATGTGCTTTGACCTGTGCACAAACAGCCCCCAGAGGCTGTGGAGCCTGGGGTCACACAGCTGGGGGCTGGCTGGTGGGAGCTGCCAGGAGAAGAGGCAGCAGAACACCTGGGAGCCCAGGAGCAGCACTGCAAGGGGGCTTTGGCGCTCTCTGCTGCACACAGGCTGCTTGTCTGGGAGCTGATCCAGTCAAACCCTGGAGCACAGAGGTGTCATTGACTTCAGAGGGACTGGGCACCTCCTTGAAGGAGGTACTTGTGTGTTTGAGGCTCTGGAGCAGGCTGTTTGCTGGATGGGGGCTCAGGGTGTAACTGCAGGATCCTGAAATGCTTCAGGGCTGAGATCACTCTTGGCCCTGTGGAACGACTGCGGAAGATTTATTGACGTTTATCTTCATTGCTGCAGAAAAATGAGTGGTGTGTTCGAGCCAGAAAGCCAAAATCAGGCTCGGAGAGGGGGGTGAAAGGCACCTCTGCTTGGATCTGCTGCTCAGCTGGTTCCTTGTTGTCCCTGCTGCCAGGATGGAGCATGGCTGTGGAGCAGGGCTGGCACACAGCTCCTCACCACTGGTGCCAGCAGGGCTGGGGGTGGGCTTGGGCTGGTGCTCAGGAAACGCTGCACCTCGTGCCAAGAGACTCTCCAGGACACAGAAAGATTCCCTGGGTTGGGCGGATGGCGGAGGTGGCCCAGGGAAGGCTCCGTGTGTGTCCTCCAAGTGCCCATCCTGCATCCCAGCAGCAGGAAAAGCCTCTGGGTTGTTGGGAAGACACAAACCTTTTGTCTGAGAGCCAATGGAAGAGCCAACCAAGGCTGTGGCTGGTGCAGCTGGCCTGGCTGGTGTTCAGTGGGGCTTGGACCCCTTTGGGCTGTGCTGCCCATCCGCAGGGAGCCCTGGACAACCCCCAGGGACCAGAGCCCAGGAAATGCCGGCCTCTGCGGAGACCCTGTGTCCATCCCAGCCCCTTTAGGAGACGCCCTGATGGAGGTGTGGATTTCTGCCCTCTGCTCCCTTCCCTCTGCTGTTTTCCCAAAGCAAATCTCCAGAGGGCACCTCCGAAATGCGCTGTGCACGGCCAGAGCCAAGGGAAGGACACCCCAGCAAACATCTGGCCCCCTCAGCAAACATCTGGAGCCCCTCTCCGGCGTGGCTGGTGGCCCTGCATGTCTGAGAGCTTCGCTAATGCCCTTTGCAGCTCCGCTGACGTCTCCTGCTCCTCACTCCAAGGTATTTTTAGCAGGAGCTGCATCTGCTCCGGCTGCGGCTCTGCCCGCGAGTCCTCTGCAGCAGATAAGGGAGCAGCGAGGAAACAATCGCTGCCTCAGTTATTTTTGGCTCTGAGGAGCTCCTCAGCAGCAGCATGACTTTTTAATAAACAAAATCCCCCTTTATGCAGGGCGCGGGGGAACAATCGGCCCATTGATCCCCCGCACTAAGGAGGCTGCAGAAAAGGAGTTAATTAATGAGAGCTGGGCTGGAGGAGCAGACAAGGGGCTGCAGAACAACGGGGCTATTCTGGGAAGGGCAGGAATGGCTCCTGGGCCAGGAGGCTGAGTTTCCTCTCTGTCCTGGGGTCTGTTCCTACCTCCAGTGCAGCCTCCCTGAGCACTGGAGAGGACAGAGCCTGTGGGTGGGATCTCACCCATCCCAAGGGATCGGAGGTTTGGGGCATTGGGGAGGTTTGGGCTCTGCAGGAAGAGGAGCCAGAGGAGTGGGTGGCTGCTGTGGGTGGCACAGGGACAATGGCCTGGAAAGGGCTGATGGAGGCCAGGACCTCCCACCCCACTGCCTCCTACTGAGGCTGCTCTGCTCCCACACTTCATCATCCTGAGCTGGGTCATCGGGTCCGACACGAGCAAATGGCTCCAGAGGGATCAACCCCCATCCTGGTGCCATCAGCATTGTCCTAAGCACTGGGACAGCAGCTAAAGAGGAGTTTTGGACATTTCTGTTGAAACAGCCTGGGTTTTGGGAATGAGAGAGCAGCTCTGCCCAGGGCAGGTAAAATCCCAGTATCTGTGCTGGCCTGCCTGGGTAGTCTGGAGATTTTGGGATACGCTGTGGGTTCCTTTCCTGTGCCTCACAAGGGAGGTTTGCTCACTGGGAATGGCTCAGGCAGAGGCACAAGATGAAGATATCTGATAAAAGGGTTTAGTGGTGAGCAACACCAGTTGTGGGGCCTTGTTAAAGTCCTCTGGAGATGCCCTTTCTGTCAGTGCTGTGTCTGGTATCAAGATGTTGAGAGGATTTGGCCCTTTGCCATTGGAGCCAGAGCAGCAGGAGAGGGGTCTCTGCTCCTGGTATCAAACTCAGATCTCTGCTGAGTTGCTCAGCTCTTCCCCGTGCTCTTGGCCAGCGTTAAAAGGGGAATAAAGTCTCCTCCCGAGAGATGTGGGGCTTATTTATAAACAGTTTCAAGTGTTCTGAGCTCTGCAGATGAAAGGGGCTGTTAGAGTACAAACCAAAAGTCTTCTCATCAATCCTGAACTGTGTGATAACAGTTTACCCTGCTATAGGAGCTTCCCAGCTCCTTTTGGTTGCTCTGACAGCTGATCGCTGCAGTTGGAGGGATGCTCAAATATCTGCTGCAGTGACAACTTTCTGTAGCACCCAGCCTCCTCCTCAGCTCTGTGCTGGTGTCCAGGGCTGCCTTGCTGGGTGTTTCCTGGGAAAGAATGCACCTTGGAACAAGCAAGGCAGCCAGACAGGACGATAAAATCAGGTTTTTCATTTATTTATATGCCAAAAATGTGGTTTTTTGGGCAGCAGAGGATCAAGTTGTCTGATTTGACATGGGCTTGGCATCCTGGAGGAACAGGCAGAGCTGCTGGTCTTGAGACTCCCTGGTGAGACTCAAGACCAGCTCTCAGGGCAGCCCCCACCTGTGTCATCCAACTTCTCCAGGCATTTCCCATGTGCTGGTAAAGCTGCTCCTGCCATGACCTGTTTGGGTCAGGGACAGTTCTTTCACACAGTGTCTGCATGAAAACTCCAGGGAAAGCTGAGCTGGCTCCCATGGCTGGAGGGACAGGAGAAAGCACCAAGCAGGGCCTGACTTGTTATCTGCTGGCATCTGCTCAGTCCTGTGCTCTTCTGGGAGCCTCAGATGTGGTCAGGGCTCTGGAGGAGGTGGGGAGACGAGCATGACTGGGGCTCTGGGGGTGTGATTTCCAATCAAGTGATCCCCCACAGACGGGGTAAACACCCTTTGACTGGGGCAGACAGAGAGCTGCTGGCACTGGGCTGCCCTGATCTGCCACCACTGCTGCTCCTCTTCCAGCCCAACCCAAATCCACCCTCTAATACATCCACAGGAACAGCCCTGCTGCCTTCAGAGCTGCCAGGCTGGCTCCAGAGGGAAGGGAAGTTCTTCTTCTTGTCCTCCAAAGGGACAATGTCTTTCAGGAAAGTGGCTGGAGATGTGAGAGGGCTGAGCCCGAGGGATGAGACCTCTGCCCCCTGCACAAGTGCTGTGCCCAGCCACCCCTGGCTGAGCAGCTCTTTCCCATCTGAGAGCTGGGATGTGACTCAGGTGCTCCAGTGCTACTTCAGGACCCTTTTCTCCCAGTCCTGGCTCCAGTGTTCCCTGTCCGAAGCCTCTCAGGGGCTGTGTGGAATTGGGCAAGACCTGCTCTGCCCCTCTCTCTGGAGGGCTGATCTTGGCTCTCTGAGCCCTTGCCTGAAGGTTCTTGTTTCAGTCCTGGTGGTCATCCTGCCCAGAGCCCCCTCCTGGCTGGTGTAGGGTGACCCGTGGCCCTGGGGACAAGGACAATGTGCATTTCCTGTGCTGCCTTCAGCCTGTTGGTGCTATATGTGCCCTTGTGCCAGGCTGGCTCACCTTGAGATGTTTCTGTTCCTCCCGGCTCCTGCTGCCTTGGCTGACCTTCATCCCCGGCTGAGGAGGAAGCTGTGCAGAGAAATGCCAAATACCAGGTGGGAAATAAGACCAGGATAGGAAAATTACCACTGCTGAGTCCTTGGGGGAGCAGAGTAACAAATCTTTCCACCGAGAGCCTGGCACAAGGCCACCTCTGCAGACAGGAAAATGCTCTGCACTTCCATGGCCAGGGGGAGGGCTGGGGGGATGGCATGGACACCAAACATCCTACAGGGAGGGCAGAGAGCTTGGGCATCACTCCCCATGTGCCAGGGAGCACCCAGAGCGGACAGGATCTTGTCTGGAATCCAAACAACCCATCAGCTGCAGCTTCCAGGCTGGAGGATTTCCAGTGGCCCCAATGCTGTGTCTTAGCCCAGGGCTCAGGCACAGTAACGTTGGCCCCCAGTGCCTGCAGAGATGGTCTGAGTGCTCCCACCAGATTCCTTCTTCTGCCCACGTCTGCAGCAGCTCTGAGATGTGTCCTTTAGCTGCCCTGATGTGTCTGAAACAGCAATGGGGGCCACGGCCAAGCACCTGAGCCCCACCCCAGGCTGCCGCTCTGGGTGTTCTCACACAGGTGAGGAGGCTGTGGTGTGACACAGGGAAAGCTGGACAGTTTCTAACCCAGGTGGGCCAGTCTGTAGGGTACCAGCAACATTAGTCCCTCCAGTTCAGACAGGAGAGAAAGGGAATAACTAGGCAAAAAAATGAAAACAAAGGAGGTGAAATATTTTTCACTCAGCACATGCACGGCCTGAGGGGGATGGTGTTGGATGCTCTTCTGGACTGGGAAAGAGGCTGGAGCCTTTCACACTGCACTTCTGGCCCCACAGACTCCCAGAGGGATAAGGTGTCCCCTGGCCATGCATGGCTGGGGATGCTGCTCATCCTGGCAGCTCCACAGCACTCAGTGATGGGGAGTGATGGGACACATCAGCTGGGCCACTGCAGCTCTCCCAGGGCAGATTAAAGGCCCGAGGCTCTGCCCACAGTGTCCCCAGGAAGGGGTGATGGCTGTCACAGCATCCCAGGAGCCACATGGGTCAGTCTTGCAAGAGCTCACTGAGGCTGGCTGCTCAGTTCAGGAGGTTTTTATGGAAGGTGGGGAAGTGTCTGGTGGAGCAGCAGGAATGTGGTGGGTCAGGAGGAGAGAGACATTTCCAGCGTCTGTCCAGTGCTGGAGTCCACAGCCAGATGTGTGGGGACAGGGAGCAGTGCTAGGGACAGCTGCTAATTAATCCAGGGAATGTGGCACCCCTTGGAGAAGTGGGTAAATGTTCCTGGGTCCTCCTTCAGACCCATCTCCAAGAAGGAAAGTTATCCACAGGCTGGGGAGCGATGTCAGCCCCACGTCCTACCCTATGGCTGTGAACTTGAGAGCAGAGAGCCTGCACAGGACACTTGGCCAGGGGATAGAGGAGAATGAGAGAAACTTTTGGCTCATTTTGGCAAGCCTAGGTCTGGTTTGCTTTTGTTTCTCTGTCTCTTTATAGCATCTGTGAATGTGGTGCTCCTGTTTGACTCTTGGGAATAGAGATTTGCTTGCACCATCAGCCTGGTTTATGTTGATGGGAACTTCCCAGCTGGCTGCCAGACCGTGAGTCATTCCATCCCTCCGGGCACAGCACTCCCGAAAATCAGGGACTGCTCCTGTGCTGCAGCCCTGGCTGCCTGTTGTGGAGAGGGAAGCAAAACTGTGCCCAGCTGGGAGCCCAAGTGCAGAGCTGGGCTGAGAGAGCATCTTGAGGAGCAGCCGAGCAGCAGCACAGGGCCAGTGAGCTTTGGGCTCGCTCAGCAGCTTGGATTACCTCTGTGAAAGCCTTCTTGCTGAAGAATTTTAGCTCTGGTGTGAGGCCATGGGTGCCAGTGCCACAGCAGGCTGGGCTGGGGCTGCATCCCTGCAGGACACAGTGTGTTGCTTTGCTGATCCTGCCCGGCACCAGCAACAACTCCAGGGGCTTCCCCGAGGTGCAGGAATGAGGAGAAACAAAGGCCAGCACTTTCTAGAGGAGCTGGAGCTCTTGGCAGCTGTGGGGAAGCTGAGGCAGAGTGATCCAGGGGTGACTCTTGGGGCTGGGTGAGGAGGGGCAGTGCCCCCGGACCTGTCACACCCTGTCACCACTTCCAGCTGAGGCAACGAGGGACGTGGGATGAGCAGGGACCTTCCCAGCCCCAGGGAGCTCAGGGATGTCCTGGCACCATGGCCAAAGGGCTGGGCAGGAGCAGCAGCAGTGAGGAGGATGTGCCAAATGCCCAGTCAGGTTCCCACAGCCCAGTTCCCCAACAGGTCTGGACTGGAGAGGAGTCCCAGGAGATGGCACGGAGCCATGCAAGGGCACCAGGGCCTGGGGAGGATCCTGGGTGTAAACGTTTGGTGCTGCTCCAGCACGAGCACAGGGAAAGAGAAAATGCAAACTTCCAATGCTTTCAGTATTTTACACCTCTGTTTGGAGAGCAAGGAGACAATTCCAGCAGTGATACACTTTTGTCCACTGATGTTGTCTTTATGGATCCAGAGTTATGAGGACAAGTTTTTCTGTGCTGTCACAAGCCAAATAACCCCAACCTGCTGAGAGACCCAGCTGTGAGTGCCATGCACTGGCCTGTCCTCACTCTGGTGCAGTAGATCCATGAATGCCAAGAGTTCCCCCAGATACTTGAATATCCATAAAAAATCAGCACTGTAATCCCCAGGAAAGGGTGTGAATGTTGGGTAGAATAAAGCACCAATTGTGAGTGTTGTAATGACAAACAGCCCCTTTTTTCCTGGGGTTTCTGGAGGCAATGAAGCACGATTAGAAAAGCATAAAGATAAAAGCACCGTGGCCATGCTGCAGCAGAGGAGCAGAGCTAGGGCTGAGCTCAGAGGAAGGGGTTTCACTGGGCCCCTGTGCTGGCCCAGAGCTTTGGGAAAGGTTCTGAGGATAAAACTCATGTGCCTCTTCCCACAGAGCACCTGGCAGAGCTCAGGGATGTCACTTCCTTTAGTCAGCTGCTTTGTCAGTTTGTGCTGTGGTCCCAGGATTTTGGGCTGCCATAGAATGGAATCATAGAACAGAATGCCAGACTTGTGTTGGAAAGGGCCTTAAAGCCCACCCAGTGCCACCCCTGCCATGGCAGGGACACCTCCCACTGTCCCAGGTCACTCCCAGCCCCAGTGTCCAGCCTGGCCTTGGGCACTGCCAGGGATCCAGGGGCAGCCACAGCTGCTCTGGGCACCCTGTGCCAGCCCTGCCCACCCTGCCAGGGAACAATTCCTGCCCAGGATCCCATCCAGCCCTGCCCTCTGGCACTGGGAGCCATTCCCTGTGTCCTGTCCCTCCAGCCCTTGTCCCCAGTCCCTCTGCAGCTCTCCTGGAGCCCCTTTAGGGCTCGGAGCTCTCCTTGGATCCTTCTCCTCTCCAGGTGAGCACCCCCAGCTCTCCCAGCCTGGCTCCATATGACAGAAACCCTCCTTCCCTCTCAGGGTACTTTGGGTCCAGGTTTTCTCAGTCCCAAATGTCTCTGGACAATGCTCTGAGCTGAGTTTCGAGGAATCCAACTTCTCATACACGAGAAAAACCACGTTTGGTACATCTCCTTTCATTTCCTGCTTCTCTACCAATTAAACCAACATAAAAGCCATAATGCCATAAAATATGGGAAACATCTAGAAGGGGAATTGTGAAATAATTTCCTCTTGATGTAAGTACTCCATCCCTCTCAGTGAAACTGCTTGTAATTTTTGTTTAATTATACAGCTAATCATGGTGCTAACGAGTGATCCACAGTGAATGTTCTACCAGGGCTCTGACTTGGTACTGCTTTTGAAGTGGGAATCTTTTCTCTCTTTTGAAAATGAGTAAATGTAATCCTCTGGTTGGCTTGATGCATGGGTTCTAAACGTTTGTGTATTTTGACAGTACTTTGTGTTTCCTCAACTTCACATCATTGCCAATGTGAACAAGGTCAGGTTGGACAAGTCAGGGAGCAACCTGGGATAGTGGAAGGTGTCCCTGCCCATGCCAGGGGTGGTACTGGATGAGTTTTAAGGTCCCTTCCAGCCCAAACCATCCCATTATTCTGTGATTCTATGATTTCTCCCCCACACAGCCCCTGACTGTGATTTTACACAGATTCCATCCCCAGTGACTGGCCCAGAACTGGTTTTGTCTAGAGTAGAGAGAAGCTGCACCAAGGAGGTTCAGAGTTGATCTGAGGGAACATTTAGTTAGTGAGAAGGTGATCAAACACTAGAACAAGGTCCCCAGAGAGGTGTTTCATGCTTCAGGTATGACAGTGCTTTAGAAACACTTGGACAATGCCCTTAACAACAGGCTTTAAAGTCGGGTCAGTCCTGCTCAGGCAGATGATACCTGTTCCTTTACTGGACTATTCTATTCTATTCTATTCTATTCTATTCTATTCTATTCTATTCTATTCTATTCTATTCTATTCTATTCTATTCTATTCTATTCTATTCTATTCTAGTCTAGTCTATTCTATTCTATTCTATTCTATTCTATTCTGTTCTGTTCTGTTCTGTTCTGTTCTGTTCTGTTCTGTTCTGTTCTGTTCTAATCTAATCTATTCTATTCCACTCCATTCCATTCCATTCCATTCCATTCCATTCCATTCCATTCCATTCCATTCCATTCTATTCTTCCATTGACTGAAATTCTAAATCTGAAGGAAAACCCCAAATGTTGGCATTTACCCCAGGCCAGATGATAACCAATTTCTACTCAGTAACACCAGGTTATTTCTTTCTGTTAACGTGCAAACATAAACATTAATGCAATCTTAAGTGTATTTAACCTCCACCCAGAGCATCACATTAATTTGCTGTACTGCTGTGGAGTTAGGACATTATTATTATTACTACCAAACCATTCATTTAAAGCACTGAAATGCACAGCCTGTAAGCTCAAAATGAAGCTGCTCTGCCACAAAGGAGAAATTAGCAATTCAGTCATTCAGTTTTGGCCCTGCTCTTAAGAAAAGTTTTGGTTCCAGTGTGACCACACTCTCTGACAGGAAATTTTCTCCCAGAATAGCTTGGCTGCTCTGTGGTGAGGTTTTATCCTGAAATCCACTTTCCCACACTCTCCCTTTCTCACACTGTGGCTCCACCTGAACCTTGGGTGAGTCTCAGGAGGGCTGTGTTCACTCTCTGGTCCTGCAGGTCAGACCAGGGTCGGTTTTGTTGCACTTGAAGCACTTTGTGCATCTCCAAGGCTTGGCTGAACACACACACCCCCTCTGCAGGGCTGAGGTGGCCCCAGGGTGTCACCAAGGCTGTGGTCACCTGTCACTGCCATTGCTTTGCCAGGGTAAAACTGAAAAATGAAGTTTTTCCATGAGGCTGTGACCTGTGGAAGAACAACCTTTGCAGTGAGGCTGGAAATCAGTTACCAGGTCTGTCAGGTACTGACTGTGCTTGCAGGAGGGGTTCATTTTTATTCCTGTGTAGGCAGCACCCTTTTCTTCTGGCAGCCCAGGACCATCTCCCCATGTCCTCACCACCATCCCACCACTTTGGGCCAGGATGTGGCAGCTGGAGAAGGAGCACTGCTGCTTACAGAGTGAACACCTACAGGGACATTGGGTGGGCACACTGAGGAATGAGAGGCTGGAGAGCAGAGCTGTGGGAAGGGACCTGGGGGTCCTGGTTGATGGTCTGCTCATGAGGGACACGAGTCAGCAGTGCCCTGGAGCCAGGGGGGACATCCCTGACCTGGGGACATCAGGCCCAGCATTGCTGGTGTGGCCAGGGAGGGATTGTCCAGCCCTGCTCTGGGCTGGGGCAGCCTCACCTTGAGCCATGGGGACACTTCTGGGCACCACAATATGAGAAAGAGATTAAACTGTTAGAGAGTGTCCAGAGGAGGGACACGGGGCTGGGGAAGGGTCTGGAGGGCCATGAGGAGCAGCTGAGGGCACGGGGATGGTTCAGCTGGAGCAGAGTGAGGGCAGAGCTCCCCGGGGCTGCAGCTCCTCCCGAGGGGCAGCTCCAGCTCTGCTCTGGGACAGGGACAGGAGCCAGGGAAGGGCTGGAGCTGGGCCAGGGCAGGCTCAGGCTGCAGAGCAGGGAAAGGCTCTTCCCCCAGAGGGTGCTGGCACTGCCCAGGCTCCCCAGGGAATGGGCACGGCCCCGAGGCTGCCAGAGCTCCAGGAGCCTTTGGCCAGCGCTGCCAGGGATGCCCAGGGTGGGATTGGTGGGGCTCTGGGCAGGGACAGGGGCTGGGCTGGGTGATCCTGGTGGGTCTCTTCCAGCTCAGGACATTCTGTGATTTTGAGGTCACCACGGAGCAGACCAGGCAAGTGTGGTCACTGCCATTTCTCTGCTCCACAAAGGTGGGTGAGGGCTGAGTCCCAGGCAAGACAGGGCTTGAAGAAGAAGCTGTTTTTGTGGCAGTGCTGGTCATGGGGAGGGAGATTCTGGCCTCAGCACTCGCCTTTGGCATTGGCAGCCAGCAGCTGCTCTGCCAGAGGGCTTGGCTGGTTTGCTGTAAATAACTCCTGGAGCCTGTGTGCTGTGCCCAGGCCTGTGACGGCAGGAGCTGGGAACTGAATCCCAGCACATGATCCCACTGGCTCCTGTCCACGGCAAAAATACCTCGGGAGGGATCAAGAACTGCCCCGTAGTCAGGACAGTTACAATCTCTCACAAGAGCAGCCAGGCATTATCTGCCCACAAAACACTGCTGCCGGGAGATGTCTGGAGCCCAACAGAGCCCACATGACCGGGAAATTGAGGATTGAGCCTGGATGTCTGGCTGCTGCCTCAGCCCTGAGGAGCAGCCCAAAGACACGGCTTCCAGAGCCTCATGCCATCCAGACAGCTCTGACCAAGGCATGTCTTCCCTTGCCCTCTCTGCCTCCAGGTATTTCCCACCTTTTTTGGTTTTTCCTGCCGGGAGGGCTCTAATCCCTTCTCTCTCCCCATGGGGCTCTTCCAGCCATTGGCAGCAGCTCTCCTGACCCTGTTCTGTGGGGACTGGGGACAGAGGGAGGTTCTCTGCCCACTGCTTATGCTGCTCTTGCCCTCCCTGATCATTCCCATTCTTTGCTGTCCAGAGGATGCTCTCTGGAAATGAGCTGCTGGACAGGCTGGACAGCTACTGCCAACTCACCAAGCTGGGCAGGAAACCTTCTCTCCTTTCTTCCATGTAGGAGAAATACATCAAAACATTCTTCCAAACCCACATTTGAGTCACTTAGGAAAAGTGTTCCCCTTTCCTAAGTAAAGGGGTGACAAAGAATAGAGGAAGGATCTTTTTCCTGAATTCATCTCATCATCTCCTCATGGACTGATGGAGGTTCCTTCCTCTGCTTTCGTCAGTCTAGAGAGAAGCAGTTCTTGGACATGATCTAAGGGATGGGAAGGGACAGCCCAGATGGGGAGGATCAGGAAAAGTGTCCTGTTCTGCACTGCCCTTGGACTGCTGAACTTCACAAATCCTGCCAAAGTCCACTTGACTACAAGAAGAGCTTAAAAAGGTCTCTGGTAGGCCAACACATCAGAGAGAAGGGGCTGGGGGTCTGGAGAAGACGGACTGATGTGCACTAATGGAGAAGAGGCTGCAGGGGAGGAAGGCAGGATAAAGATGTGAGAGGGTGCCCAGGGCAGGGTTAAAAGCTGCTGAGGACAGAGGGAAGAGGGAATTTCCATGGCTCAGTCTTGCTCTGCACATCGCCTGCCCCCAGCCTGTGACATTAATCACTGTCTTTCGCCAGCACCAGAACAAAAAGATCCCTCCCCTCCATGATATAATAATCTGGAAATTCCACAGCTCCAGTTTAGCCAGTGCCAAAAACCTCATTCTGGAGATCCTGCTCCATTTTTCAAAGTCCCTGTGCCTTTGAAGCCGGCTCCCGATGTCAGTGGGATGACGCTCCCTTCCCAAGGAGCGATCCAGCCAAGTCTCCAAACCCTGTGAATCACTCTGGCCTCGGGGAATTGCCACAAGTCACTTGAGTGGCTAAAAATATCTCCAAGGAAGCAGCACAAAAATACCCATATCCGCTGACGCTGGGCTGGGAGGGCACACTTCAAATTCATCTGGTCCCGTTTCTGCCTCCTCATTCCCTGCAGGCTTATTCCTTAGTGGGAGCAGATCCCAGCCAACACAGGGGTTTGTAGGACACTGTTGCTGTTCAGGGGCAGAGGGGTGGTGGAAAAAAAACGTTTGTGTGGTTTAAAGGTGCCCCTCAGCTCTGATTTCCAGGGGATTCTGGAGTCCAGAGTCAGGAGTGCTGAGCAAAGGGGCTAAGGGTGCTCTCAGAATCGTGGAATTCAGCTTGGAAAAAGCCTCTAAGATCACGAGTCCAGCAGTTCCCCCTGGAATGCACTGCCAAGGCCACCACTAAGGATGTCCCCAAGTGCCACATTTACACATCTTTTAAATCCCTTCAAGGATGGTGGCCCCATCACTGCCCTGAGCAGTTCAGTTCCTTAGCACCCATTCCATTGGGAATTTCCCCCTAATATCCAAACTAAACCTACCCTGGAGCATCTTGAGGTTGTTTCATCTTGTCTTGATGGTTGCCAGGGCTGGGTGTGATTCACCTCCCCTGGAGCTGCATCCTGCTGTGTCCCAGCAATCCTGCTGGGAAGATTTCATCCCAACAACTTCTCAGTGAGAAGCTGCAGGTGACAGAGGCACAGAAGGGTCATGCACAGCCTGGATGTGGTGCCCAGCTGGGCCATGGGCCCTGCAAGGACCTTCCTTCTCCCTGAGATGGTTCAGCACAGAGGAGCAGCCGTGGTGATTCCCCATGCAGTGTGGCCAGGAAGGGGAATGTCTCTCACCCCTCCACAGGTCCCATCCAAGCAGGGATAAACCAGTCCATCTCCAAAATACACTCTTCTTTTCCTGTGATAATAAATGTTCTTCCCCAGCCTGGACTCCAGCACATCCAGCAGCATCCAGTCCTGGAGCAAGAGCTCCTTGGAGCTGTGAGCACTTGTGGTGTTTTAGGAGCATCACACTCATCACGGTGCCTCTGGCTGAGGGCAGATTTCTCCTGCTGTCACTTCTGGTTCCTCTCAGACCTGGAGTTTACAGCACAGTCCTGCTTTGCTGTCCCCTGTTCTCAAAGGAGGCTGATGGCCAGGTGGGGATGTCCCCACGGTCTGTCTCACATCCCCAAGGGCACCAAAGCTGTGCAAAGACAATTCCTTGTCACTCCCACGTCAGCACTGGGAACCTGCCAGGATAATGAACTTCAGCCCATTGAGTCCAACTGTCCCACCTGGAGGAGAAATGTCACCTGAGCAGCGAGAGGTCACCCAGACTCCAGAGTCTGATGTCCTGCTTTTCCAGGGGAGGATGGACCTGGGTGACTGTGGCAGTGGCCATAATGCCAAAGACAACACAGGCTCTCCGTGCTGGTCACGTATACAGGACACACACATGGACTTTGTGACAACTTGGAACGATGTCATGTCCCAGATAGAAACTGATTCCAGGGAAGGAGTTTGGCTGTTGCCCAGATTCTGGAGCAAGAGATGCTGAAATGAAAGGGGGAAGACATTTGGGTTGGGAAAAGTGTATATATCTAAAAAAAAAAAAAAAAAAAAAAAAAAAAAAAAAAGTTTGACTGCAAACAAAGCAAAGAATAATAAAAAAAAAAAAAAATTGGAAAGAGTCAAGTAAACATCCTCCATGATGATATTTCCAGACAGTAGAGCTATGGTGCAAAGCTGGCCTGGATTTGTTTATGCTGGACACAGTCATATCCGAGTGGAAGATTATTGCATTCGCTTCCAGAAATAGCTGGAGAATACAAGCACCAAACATCACCCTTGTACAAAGGTTACATCTGCTGGAGGCACAGCACAGATCCCCAGCAGCCAGGGATTGATGTCATGGACAGCAGCAGGAGTATTTCTCTGAGTACAGGGTACCTGGTGTCTCCTTAACTTACAGGAATTTGGTCAAATGGTTTAAAAAAAAGTTTATTTCTCTGTGGTTTTTACTGATTCAACCCATCCTCCCTCTAAGTCACTGCAGTAATTTCTGTCCCCCAGCTGTGTCAAGGTGAGGTCTGAGCACATGGCATCTGCTGCATCCACCAAAACAAAATCAACCAAACACCGTCACGAGATAAAGCGAAGCAAAAATAACAAAAATTAACCCATTTAAGCCCTTTTTACCCACTTTATGGAGGTGGCCCTTGACCCCCCCTCCCCAAAGGCAGGTGGGTGATGGACCAGAGCTGCACACCCTGAGGGCGAGCCCGAGCCCCAAGGCCAGGAGCCCAGGCACCAAAGCCAAAGGAGAAGTGCTCCAATCCGTTTGCCCCACGCTGGCCCACGGGAGGGAAGTGTTTTTCCTTGGGAAGGGCTCTTTGGGATCAGGCAACACGTTAATAACCGAGTGGAGCCTGTCTCGCTGCTGGTGCGCCTGGCTCCCAGCCCGGGCTGGGATTGAATTACCGAGGAGAGAGAGGAGCAGAGAGGAGGAGAGAGGAGGAGAGAGCCCCTCAGAGAGCTCCGAGCTGAGATTGGGGCTGGGCTGTGCCAACCAGCCCTGCAGAGAGGGCCAGGCAATGGGGACACCGGGGCCAGGCAATGGGGACACCAGGACTAGGAAATGGGGGATACCGGGGCCAGGAAATGGGGACACCAGGACCAGGAAATGGGGGACACCAGATCAGGCAATGGGGACACCAGATCAGGCAATGGGGTCACCAGATCAGGCAATGGGGTCACCAGGGGCAGGCTGAGGGGACACCGGGGCCAGGCAATGGGGACACTGGGGCAGGCAATGGGGATACCAGGACCAGGAAATGGGGGGACACCAGAGCCAGGAAATGGGGGATACCAGGGCCAGACAATGGGGATACCAGGGCCAGGCAACAGGGACACCAGAGCCAGGAAATGGGGACACCGGGGCAGGCAATGGGGACACCAGAGTCAGGCAATGGGGACACCAGGGGCAGGAAATGGGGACACTGGGGCCAGGCAATGGGGACACCAGAGCCAGGCAATGGGGGACACTAGGGCCAGGCTGGGGGGACACCAGGGCCAGGCAATGGGGACACCTCTGATGTTCTGTGTGGAGATCTCACGGGCCCCACACAGCCCAGGTGGCAGCTGAGACCTGGCTCGGTGTCCCAGGTGCCACGGGCACTGCCAGAGCTGTGACCCCAGGGGCACAAAGGGGATGATTTGGTGCCAGTGGGAGCGGGGTGTGTCAGCTTCTCAAATCCAGGTAATTTTCTGCAGGACAGCCAATGTCCCCTGGCTGGCTGAGCTGGTGTCCAGCCAAGCACAGGGCTCTGAGGTCCCCCTCACCCCATTGGGGTTGCTGCTCCCTCTGCAATGTGATCCGGGCTGGGAAAAGCAGTTTGGAGGGGCTGGGCTTGTTTAGGGACCATCTGCTGTGGGCACAGCAGGGAGGGGGTGTTTGGGAGAGTTCTCTGGGCATCCTTAGAGCTTTCATCCCATTATGGAATCATGGATATCCTCAGCTGGACGCGTCCCACCAGGATCCCCCAGCCCAGCCCCTGTCCCTGCCCAGAGCCCCACCAATCCCACCCTGGGCATCCCTGGCAGCGCTGGCCAAAGGCTCCTGGAGCTCTGGCAGCCTCGGGGCCGTGCCCATTCCCTGGGGAGCCTGGGCAGTGCCAGCACCCTCTGGGGGAAGAATCTTTGATGCCTCATTTAAAAAGTTCATGGCAGGATGAAAATGAGGCTTTCATTCCTCCTATATTGTTATATTTTTATCATCCGTAAAACACTTTCTGTAGACAAACGGTGTTGATTTGAGACTTGTCCTTTGGCAGAATTGGGGTTTTTCAGGGAGTTGCAGCCTGTCCAGATCTCCTTGTACCTGGCACGTGAGGACACGTCCCTGACAGCTGCAGGAGATCCAGGAGGTTTGGAGCAACAGAGACCTGGGATTCACTGCTTCAAAATCAGAGCCTTCCACAACTCAACCCCCCTAAAACATGTGCATGCTCAATCTGAGACACAAACCTGCTCTAAAAATTCCCCACTTCTCTGATGTTTATGATGTGGAATCAGCGTGGATTTCAGAGAAAATGATTGATTCAGGTTAAATGAGTGTCACGTGCTGAGATCCCTGTGAAGTCAGGTGTCTGCAAGAGAACACACCCAGGCAAACAAAACCTTTTTCTGCTGATTCTGCTTGGCACTGCTGTGTTTTTTTTTTAGAGAAGGTCGGTGTTTATGGCCAAGGAATTTGTTGTCAGTCCTTGGCTGTAATTTACACTTCAGTGGATGCGTGTAATAAATTTTGGCACACAAAGATTAATGCAGGCTCATTTTTAAAGTATTCTTATGTGTTTTAAAATGAACACTGAAAGCCTTCAGCACTTGCATACCAAGCACTTTCTATCTCTCTTGCCATCTGTGTTGTATTAAAGAATACAAAAACTTCAGCTGGGCAATTCCTGCTGAATTCCCTGGGATAACTCTCAGGAAGACAGGGCTATTTTCTGATGGGCTGCCTCAACATTTATTTATATTTAATAGGCAAAAGATCTCGAATCCTTGGCAATTCTTCAGCCCTTTGCTAGGGGCAGGAATTCATAATCAACTCAACACAGTGTATTTACATCAGACTTTGCTGTTTAACACATGTGGGTTGAGAACTTGGGAGGAAATATTCAGCCTTCCCCCCCTTTAATTTCTGACTTGGAAAATTAAAATTTTAGTGGCAAGTGGTGAATCATCATCAGAATTCAAACCACATGGCAGGAGCACTTCTCACATTTTCAACCCTCCCCAGTGCTGCTTCTTCCTTGAAAATAACTCGACAATAGATTATTTCCCTCTTAGCTAAGCTGTAATGAGCCACATGAAATGCTTTGGAACCTTCATGGCTTTAGACTTCAGAAACCACAAATAAAAGTATGAATATTTTAGCCAAGTCTTCCCTTATTCTCTCCAAAGAGTAGTTCATACATTATTGGTGATACATGGAGCTTTTGTCCCACAAAAGGATCCTTTTAGACATGGAAAACAACTGTATTTAGCTGAGTGTGTCCATGGATAATGGACTGTGCTGCACATCTGTGTCTCCTGCAGCCCTCCTTTGCTTATTCTCGTGTTTTGCTATTTCTTAGCAACAAAAGGAAGCTCGAAGAGTTTTGTTTTTTTCCCTAGAAATTGCACCAGAAGTGTCTTTGTGTTCCACTTTTACACTTGACAGTGCACCACGAGCATTTGAGGCATTTCCTTGGCTCATCCTGCTCAGCCTTTGGAGGGTTACCACTGGCTGTGCTCAGTCCTGGATCCACGGCCGGGGAAAAGGCAACAGCACTTCCAACACCTTCATCTGTAGATTGAAAATTGCTCTTGGAGCCAGTCACAGGCCAAATCATGCCATAAATACCAGATCATCACTGGCCAGGCATGAGGGAGGGTTCAGTGCACCAGGGGCTGCTCAGCCCCACCTCTGCCTGGAGCAGGGTCTGGTTCAAGGCTGTGGCAGCTTCAGGTTCTGTTCTGCTCAGATTTGGGTTGTTCTGGAGCCCAGAGAGATTCCTCTGCTCTGGAGCCAGGATGGGAGAGCTGGGGGTGCTTACCTGGAGAAGGATCCACTGAGACCTCCGAGCCCCTGCCAGGGCCTAAAGGGCTCCAGGAGAGCTGCAGAGGGATTTGGGACAAGGGCTGGAGGGACAGGACACAGGGAATGGCTCCCAGTGCCAGAGGGCAGGGCTGGGTGGGAGATTGGGCAGGAATTGTTCCCTGGCAGGGTGGGCAGGGCTGGCACAGGGTGCCCAGAGCAGCTGTGGCTGCCCCTGGATCCCTGGCAGTGCCCAAGGCCAGGCTGGACACTGGGGATTGGAGTGACCTGGGACAGTGGGAGGTGTCCTTGGCCATCACAAGGGGTGGCACTGGATAATTAATGTCTCTTCCAACCAAACCTTCCTGTAATTCTGTGATTCCATAATCTCTGTTGGGGCCCTGAGTAGCCCAAGTGCATCTGCTGGGTGTTTCCACTTCCCGGAGGTTTGACTCAGTACAACAAACATTTAGAGACTTTTCTTTTCTGTGCCAAAGTCCCTAAATTTTGATTCAGAAACTAAATTTTGATTTGCTGCCCTTGGGCTGTCCCCTGGCTCAGAGCTTGGAGAGGACAATGAGATGAGGGGGACCAACCATCTCCTCCGTGTGCTCTGATGGGTTTTGCTTCGGCATGATCCTGATCCTCTTTTCAAATAAAATCATTTTCAGTTTGGTGGGTTTTTAAACCAGGCCTTTTTCAAGCTAATGGCAGAATGGGAAGAAAAAAAAAGGTTTTCTGGGCAAAAAACCTGCTCTGAGAGTTTCTCTGCCCTGTGTCTCCAAGGAGGTGCCTGTTGTCTCCCCAGAAATGTGGAGAAGCTGCTCTGGGGGTTCCACACCTGGCTGGAAAAGCATTTGCTCCGTGGATCCCCCCCAGTTCTGGCTTGGGAAGGTGACACCAGGACGTTCCCAGGGACAGCCAGGGAAGGTGACAGTTCTCAGGGACACCTTTTCCTGCACAGAGCCCCGTGCCCATCCCGTGGCCTCTCCAGACCCCACCTTCCCCAGGGGCCCTGGGATTTGGGGGCAGAGGGGCTCTGCTCCATCCCTGCCCAGCTCCCTGTTTCCATCCTGACTCCTCTCCTCCTGCCTTTCCAGGCTGAGTGTTCCCAAAATGTCCCCCCTGTCCCTAACCAGAGAGACAGAAGATAGCCTTGCTCCTGATCTGTTTTGCAGACAGTGGCTGCTCCTCCCCATGGCCTCAAAAAGTCTCTATCAGCAGCTGTTAAAATCAAAGAAATCATACCAGGATGAGGATTTTACACATTACTTATATTATAATTATTTTTTTTTCTTTTCCCGAAGAAAAGTTTTGTTATTTCCTCTGCTGGCTTGATTTAAGTGTTTCTTGTATTAGAATTTTTTTTTTTTCCTAAGAGGAGGGTTGAGATTTTCTCTGCTGGGTTTTTTGCACCTAGTAGAAGAAAGATCCTGACCATGCCTTGCTTCCCACTGGATTCAACCCCACACAAGCCCTGAGCAGGGGCCACAGTGCACAAAGAGCTGCTGTAAATCAGCCTGGCAGCAGCAACAAAATCTGACAGCACCAAAAGAGCCCCTCGTTGGCTCTGCACGCTGGAAAGGTCTGGCCCCGTGGCAGGGTTTGTGTTTAGAAATGCTCCTTGCTCATTTGTCCACAGCCTGGTTTATGTATTTATTTCTATATTCTGAGCAGAGCTGTTTGCTTTGGCCACCCCGAGGGGCTCTCTGTGTGTTTGGTTTCCAAAGCACAGCCTTGGAAAGGGAAGGGGCAGGCTCCTGCAGCAGGCAGAGCTCCTCATTTGTCAGCACAGCCTCCGGGATTATTTTTCCAGGTGGATTTTTAAGAGGCACAAGGCAGGAGAAGCCTCTATGCAACCAAGGCAGTCTTGGCTCATCCTTGAGGGGGGATCCTCTCCGACCTGAGAGCAGCACAAATGCAGCAACCAGGTTAAAAATGCACCTCTGGTTTGTTCCCTGGCAGTGGGAGGGAAGGTCTGAGGGCGGCAGGAGGTTTTGGAGTTGGTCTCTGCTGGCTGCCATGGATCTGACAGTTGGACATGGAACAGTCAGGGCTGCACCACCTTGGGGACATTCCCCAGCTCTGCCAGGGGACAGTGGCTGGGGAGGGGCCCGGAGCCCGTGCAGGGAGCAGAGCTGTCCTGGGGCAGTTCAGAGCCTGGGGGAAACTGGGGCCAAGCCCTGGGAGCAGCCTTCATGAGCTGGGGGCAATCCCATGGAAAAGCAATGGGAATGTTGCCATGGCTTTCAGTGGAGCCAGGATTTCAGGTTTTCAGATTTTCAGGATTTCAGGATTCCAGGATTTCATGATTTCAGGTTTTGGGGATTTCAGGTTTTCAGGATTTCAGGTTTTCAGGATTCCAGTATTTCAGGATTTCAGGATTCCAGGATTCCAGGATTCCAGGATTTCAGGATTTCAGGATTCCAGGTTTTCAGGATTTCGGGATTTCGGGATTTTGGGATTTCAGGATTCCAGGATTCCAGGATTTCAGGATTTCAGGATTCCAGGTTTTCAGGATTTCGGGATTTCGGGATTTTGGGATTTCAGGATTCCAGGATTCCAGGATTCCAGGATTTCAGGTTTTCAGGATTTCGGGATTTGAGGATTTGAGGATTTCAGGTTTTCAGGTTTACAGGATTTCAGGTTTTCAGGATTCCAGGATTCCAGGATTTCAGCCTCTCCCTGTGCTGAGCCTGAGCAGGTCTGTGAGCAGCCATCCAAGGCTCTCTCTGCACACCCCAGCTGGAGACTGCTGGTTCTGAACGGGTGGTGGAGGGCACTGAACTGGGGCATTCAGCTGCCTGATGCAGGTGATGGTGCTCCAGGGAACCTGAGGCATCTGCAGGGCTGGAAGATCCAGCACGGACCCCCAGGATCTCTTTTAGGATACCCCAAATACCAAACCAGGCTTGTGTGGGCAACTGTCCCCTCCTGGGTGTCACTGGCAAAGCTTTTCCCCGCTCTGGGGATGTTCCCCAGTGCCCAGCACGAACTCCAGCTCTGCCCTGAGCCCCACCAGCATCACCCAGAGCTGAGGCCAGACCGAGTCCAAAGCAGAGGCTGAAATCCCGTGGATTTGTCTGTGGAGATACTCGTGCTCCTCCTTTGGCTTTCCCTTCATCCTTGCCCTCCCTTCCCTCCACTGGGAAGAAGCAGGGAGTGAAAAATCTTCCCTCGGCTTTTCCAGCCTCATTCAGCCTCATGTTCAGCCCCCTGGGAGGGACTTGGGGCTGTCCAGCTCTTGGCCACACAGGGGACAAGCAGAGATACTGCCCAAGGTGGAGTTGTGCCAGACTGAATGGAAAATTGCCCAAATCCATGGATCCACAAGGATGGTGCCCAGTCCTGTCCTTGTCACTGGGCTCCAGGACCAACCTTACCCAAACCAGGGCACTTTTCTGGAGTTCATGGTTTTAAACATGAGAGGGAAGGAGGCACTGCAAGGATGAGGAGTCCTTGAGACAAGTCCAGCACTGATAATTCCTGCCAGACAAACAGAAAGCACTTTTTTATATACAGTGACAAAAATAATGGGAATAACAAACCCAGTGGGTAGAACATTTTGACTTTTGGTGAAGCACTGGGCACTGGAATTTTTTCAGCATCCTTTGGTTGCCCGCTGGCTTGGACAGCCCCAAGTGCTGGTGAATGTTCAGCAAGCACAGCTCTAGGTGGGCTCTGCCAGATTTACCTCCCTAAGAGGCACCAGGCCAAGGAGAGCCGAGCCCTCCCTCCATGTGCCATGAGGTAAATCAACCTGGATTCGTTTTGAGGTGGAGCAAGTGTCCCTGAGAGCTGCTTTGTTTCTTTCCTAAACTTCCTAAATGAGGAGGGAGGTTTAGGGTTGTCCTTTATCTCCACAGCCCCTGTGTCACCTGTGTGCTTTGGTGTCCCCCCAGAGCTCTGGGAAATGTGGGAACAGCACCCAGGAGCAGCTCCTGCCTGGGGCAGGTGCTCACAGGGCAGCGAGAAGCTTGAGGCAGTACCTGGGCTGGGACAGGACTGTCCCCTCCCAGGGCAGGAAAAAGGGAGGAGGGGCAGGAGAGCCCAGCCCAGGGCAGTTTTCAGCCCAGTGCCCAGCGACAGGACACGCTCCTGGCTCGGGATGGGGCTGGGAGAGGCTCCTGCAGGGCAGGGATGCTCCTCCAGCAGCATCCAGCTCCTGGCCCTGCACCTCCAGAGGCTCTGGGTGGGCTCTTTCCACACTCCTGCTCCGGCCAATACCTCCACTCCCCTTCTGGACCTCGGATGTGCCTCAGTGTGGCCAAGGACCTGCCCTGCAGGAGGTTTAACTTGAGCACACCCACGACTTTCTCTGTGCAGTCAGCCAGAGTCCTTGACAGGACAGCAAAATCTCTCCTTTCCCAGTGATCCAGTATGGATTTTCCAAAGGAGCTCAGTCTCTCCTCTGCAGATGGTCTCTGCTGAGGGCACAAATCCCTCTCTGATGCTATTCTGGGGTTTCCTGCTGCTCTATACATTACCGGGGGATACTTGCATAATTTTAACCTCAGTCCTATGTAGGCCACTTCTTATTTTTAAAAAGGAAGTTCAAAGTCAAATCCTTCCCAAAACTCCTTGAGAAGTCGATTAAGGTGTGTCCTACTTTCTTACAAGTCCTTCAACCAGAACATTCCCCCACGAACATCCTCCTGAACAGCATCAGTTGTGTCCCCATCCCCGTGGGGACCTTCCCCACCCCTGTCCCAGGGGTGAGCAGGGCACAGCAGCAAGGATCCTGTGCTGGCCACCCAAAATCAGCGTGTGGCTGTCAGGGGAGCTGTCCCTTGTCCTCTGTGTCACTCTGAGTGACCCTGGGCCCGCTGTGGGACTCCTGTGTCCAGCTGCTGAGTTTGGGGGTGTGTGAGAACGAGTGAGAGCAGCTGGATCTCAGATAACATTCCCCTCTCTGCCTGCAGAGCCTTGCCCTGAGCTCTGCCGTGCTGCTGGATGCCTGCTGAGGGATTTCATCCACCTGAGCCTCCAAGTGGGAAAAGCCCTTGGGAAATTGGAGCTTGCATTCCCAAGGTCACCCCTCTGGTTGTATCTCCACACTCAGGATGAAACCTCTGGCTGCAGCTCCAGTGAAGGAAAGCACAAGGAGTTGGCACTGAAGGTTCCTTGCAGCCCTGGAGTTATTCTTTGGATCCAGATCCCTGTTTTATTTATAGGTGCTGCAGGCTGGGGGTGGCTGGTGCATTCCCAAGCCTCATCTCCTTGTCCGTGCTGGCTGCTCACCCAGATGCTGCCAGATCCCTGCAGAGCAGCAAAGGGAGAGCTTAGCACAGCTCAGGGAGGAGGAGGAGGAAGAGGAAGGGGAAGAACATGTGTGAGGTGAAACACTGGGTCCTCCTCGAAGGAGATCATTGGCTTCCAGAGGTCTGGTTTGCACTCAGGCTTGACAAATCGAAGGAAGAGATTCCCTGGAGGATGGGAGTTAACACCTAAACCCATTATTAAAACCATTATCAAACCATTATCATCACCAAGTTTTTAAAAATAATTCCAGTTGCCTAGATGTGTTAATGATGACAACACAAACCACAATTGGGCTGACTCATAGGAAAAGAAGCATTTTCCTTCTGCCTTGTCATGAGCCTGGTCCCAGAGAGCCACTTGCTGCAAGCCAGGATCCCAAAATCTGAGTGAAAACTGTTAATGAGAGCCAGAGTGTGAGTCATGGTGTCTTTGGACACCTTCAAGATTTTCCTGAATGACAGTAGGTGATAGAAATAGAAAATACAGTTAGGAGAGACAGAAATAGAGATAAATCACCCCAAATCCTGATTCATCATATTTTTAGCCATGAGCTATGTGGGAAAAAAGCCCTTGGCCTGCGCATGAACAGCCCTGTGTCCTCAACAACGCTGCAGCCAAGGAGAAAGGCTCCAGCCAGCACAGAAACACTCTGCTCTGTGAGGCTGGACTTGTCTCCATAGCACTGGGGAGTTTTAGAAGTGGCAGGAATATTATCTAGACGCTTCAGAAACATCTCCTGGTGCTTGCTGTGCCTGGTGCAGCTGCAGCAGCGTTTGGGGAAGCCTCGTGGACACGTCAGTGGGAAAAGGAAAGTTTTGTGATGAGGCTTTGCTTGCATAACATCCAGGAAACTTCCCAATAGAGCAGGTTCCCAATCAGGAAAATCAGACTTCCCAGCATACTTTCCTGGAAAGCAGCATGGCAAGTCCTTTTCCCTGTCCCTGGGGTCCCTCTATTTCTGATGATAAGTGCTTCAGGAGAGTTTCAGCCCCTCCTTTCCTCCCTTGGAGTCACTTTGGTTTCCTTTTGTTTTATCATTAAGGCAGCCCGATCTTTATTGCATTGTCAAGAGTTCAAACAGGATCTCTCTGCTAGGACCTGGACATTCTACAGAAAGGACAGGGCCCTGTGGGGGCAGGTTTTGAATTTCACAGGCAGTTCTGACCATTCAGAAAACAGAAGGCAGCTTTTGGGAATACCCCAATAAAAGCTGAAGCTGGGTTGGAGATTTCCTCTTTTTCCCCTGTCTGGTGAGCAGATAACACGTGGGCAGCTGAGGAGAGCCTGGTTAGCCCCTGGCTGCCCCATCCATCAGCCTTTCCACCCCAAACCCAGAGAGAGGAGTTTCATCCCCATGAGGACAGGAGATTCCTGCATCTCTGCATCTCTGGATCTGGAAAGGTTCTTCATGACCAGCTCATTCCATCCCCGCCATGGCAGGGACACCTCCCACTATCCCAGGCTGCTCCTTTAGGCCCTGGCAGGGGCTCGGAGCTCTCCCTGGAGCTTCTCCTCTGCAGGTGAGCAGCCCCAGCTCTGCCAGCCTGGCCCCAGGGCTGGGGTCTCACCTGAATGGGGCAGGTGAATCTCTGCCCTGTGCCCATGGCACTGGGGGATCAGCTCAGGCTCGGGGGTTCTGGATGCCAGCTCCATCTGGGAGCCCTTCCCGGGAGCTGCTGAGCACAGCCCGGTGTGATATCAGAGTTATTTCTCAATCTGCATCCCTCCCCTGGGGCTGCAGTCCCCAGGGATGCTCAGAACACCCGGCTGCAGGCACTGCAGTGGCAGCAATTTGCTCTCGTTGAAGGCCCAACCTCTGCCTTTATTATCAGCTGGATAATTACTTTGTTGTAAAAACTTGTCACCCTTAGAAGTAATTAATTTCTTGGAAGCAAGCACAGCAGATGGGCTTCTAATTTCTTTGAAATCACGTAGGAAGCAGGGGAGTCTCTCGCTCAGTTTGATAAACACGGCATTTGAACCCGGCAGTTGATTCCTTTTCAGCCTTCCTGGGAAATCTCCCCTTGGGGGCTGGATGCTGATTCACTGCAGGGCCGAAAGGCTCCGAATGGGATCAATTTATGAAGTGTGGCCTTGCCTAATCCTTTCTGGGCACATTTCCTGTGGGCAGGATGTGTGACTAGGCTGGGAGGAATCACCCTGCCGCGCTGGCAGCCGCTGCCTGCGGAGTTTGGGATGGATTTATTGGGCTGGGCAGGTGCAGAGGTTCCCTGCAAACAGCTGGAGCTCTCCTCAAGCCTCCCTGACAAGGAGGATTTTCCCCATATGCCAGCCTTGCTCCAGCCCCTGCTGCCGGGTTATTCACTGCCCTGCAGGGCTCTGGGGAGGGATTTGGGCTCCTCAATGGCAAAGGTTTCCATTCATGCTGCAGTCTGCCCATCTGTTCTCTGGCTCGCCGAGTCCTACATTCTCCTTCCTGCAGCTTGAAAGGACAGCTGAACTCGGAATATTGGGCTGGGAATAGCCAGGCGGCTGACAGAAAGAGAGCAAAGCTCCCAGCAAGGAAAGTGAGGGGGAAACAAGAGCAGGAGAGCTTGGACTGCACTGGAGCGCAGTGGAGGCGCTTGGGGCTCGTCAGTTTTGGCCAAAATCTGTGTGGGAACGAGCCAGTGAGGGAATAATCCCAATTCCTGGGCAAAGGAGGTCTGGCTTGATGGGGATAAAGCTCCTCTCTCTGCTCTGGTTTGGGTTGGAAAGGTTCTTATTGATCAACTCATCCCACCCCAGCCATGGCAGGGACACGTCCCTCTGCCCCAGGCTGCTCCAAGCCCCTTCCAGCCTGGCCTTGGACCCTTCCAGAGATCCAGAGGAAGCCACATCTTCTCTGGGTAACCTATGACAGGGCCAATTTTTGTTCCCCAAGAGCCACTGAGGCAGAGAAACTGTGACCCCCAAAACCCACAGGGCCCAGAAAATGGATTTTTTTAAGAATTCCAGCAATAGCTGTAGAAATTTCTAAAGGAAATTACAGTGGAAATACCTACATTTTTTCCCCCCTTTGCTCAGTAGAAAAAATAACTTCCAATTTTTCAACATTTCTGCAGAAATCAGAGCTCTTCCTGGAACTGAGTTTTTAAAATTTTATGGAAATCCTTGGCAAACACTTCATGTGGGAGGCTTCCGGACAGTTGGTGTCTGTCTGTCAGCCCAAGAACCTAAATCCTGGAGGGAGTGCTGGGGGCAGATGACAACCAGAGGCTCCTGAAAGTGTGCAGTCACTTCATGTGCAGTAATTAAATGCAGGATCATTCATGGAAGGCTCCCAAGGGCTCCCAAAAATTCCCTCCCAGCAGGAATAGGCCGAGCTGCACCTCTCAGCTCTCAGGGCTCTGCTGGCTCCTGCCACTTCCCATGGATGTGTCTCCTCCTGAGGAAGCAGCCAGGCCCCTGTGTGAGCCAGGGATGGTGTTTTGGGGGGTTCTCATTCCCCCCCAGTTCATTTCCTGAGAGCTTGGACCTCATTCCTCACAACGGGAGAGGAAACCAAGGTCCAGAGCACTCCAATCCCTGACATTTTCTCCCTGTTCTTGCAGGGAATGACCTAATCCATGCTATTGTTTCCTAAGCCACTTGAATTTCCACTCAGCCGCGTTTCCATTCTTTCCTCAGTTCTTAAAATATTTTTCGACCTTTTTATCAGGAAAGAGCAGAGACCTGACCATGCCTTTACTTGTTCAGTTTGGGGAAAGGCCATTTCTCCACAACATATTTTTGTTCTGTTTATACAGAACTTAGCGAAGAGGAGAAAAATGTGGAGTTTATTGCTGCTGAGGAAGGAGCAGATTTGCATTTTCCAGCCCTCGCTCTTGGCTGGGCTGCTCTGCCCTCTCTGCTGCCCTCAATCTGGGGGATTAATAAAAATATAGATCTGCCCACCCTGCTGTGAGTTTCTTCCTAAAATAGTAAACAGATGCAGCCTTGAAGAAAGGAACAAATCACAGCTGTATCATCACCTCCTCGGTACCTTTGCTGAGTTTTCTCCTGTTTTCTACTGCAAAAATCAAAAGATTCTCTCTCTTTTGGGGGACTTGTTTAAATCCCGAATTTATATATATTTATATAAATTTAAATATATTTATATTTATATTTACATCTATATTTATATAAATTTATATTTATACATATAAAATTATGTATATAATTATACACCCCACTGCTGGGAACATTTCCTTCAGTGCAGCTCATGCTTTGACCCAATCCATCCCAAGTCATGGAGATGTTTTTTCTTAGCAGCTCAGCAGCCTCGAAGAACACGTCCAAGATCAACATTTCCAGGTGGCCTGAAGTTCTCTCCATGTCCCTCTCTTTCCAGCCACCAAACAGGGTGTGAGGGACCCACTCCAAGGACTTCATGGAGCTTCTTAGGTCTGGGGGAGACAGTTGGGTTTGTAGGACTGATTCCTCTCCTCTCCTCTCCTCTCCTCTCCTCTCCTCTCCTCTCCTCTCCTCTCCTCTCCTCTCCTCTCCTCTCCTCTCCTCTCCTCTCCTCTCCTCTCCTCTCCTCTCCTCTCCTCTCCTCTCCTCTCCTCTCCTCTCCTCTCCTCTCCTCTCCTCTCCTCTCCTCTCCTCTCCTCTCCTCTCCTCTCCTCTCCTCTCCTCTCCTCTCCTCTCCTCTCCTCTCCTCTCCTCTCCTCTCCTCTCCTCTCCTCTCCTCTCCTCTCCTCTCCTCTCCTCTCCTCTCCTCTCCTCTCCTCTCCTCCTCTCCTCTCCTCTCCTCTCCTCTCCTCTCCTCTCCTCTCCTCTCCTCTCCTCTCCTCTCCTTGTGGAATTGTGTATCTCATTTTTCCTGCTCTAACTCCCTGCATTGGCTCCCAAACCTCCCCATCCTTTGGCGGAGTTAAAGCATTTGGCTGGAAAGGAATCACAGCATGGATACAGTACAAACCCAGACACGGGATATAAAAAGCCTGCTTCTAAATTTAAACCTCTGTTAACAGCTAATTTAAGCAGCTAATTATATAAAAAATGCGCGAGCCCCAAATTTGCCAATTAAAAGTTAATTAAACGAAAACTCAGTGAGCTTCAATTTGTCAGTTAAATCCATCTGCTTCCTGAAGCTTCCTGCGATCCCAGAGCCTCAAAGCCGTGCCCGCAGTGGGAACGGTTCTCTGCTCCATCACAGTCACACAGATGTCCAGAATCCCAGAAAAAGCCCCAGGAGCGATGAGCAGCCTCGGCCCCTGGGAGTGTGCCCAGACATCTCCGTTCGGGGGGCCGCAGGGGAGGAAGGCTCTGCTTGGGGCTGGGGCTGCCCCTGCCCCGCTGAGGGAGTGGGAGGGGACACGGAGGTGTGCAGGGGACATGGGGCTGTGCAGGGACACGGAGCTGTGCAGGGGCAGGGAGCTGTGCAGGGACACGGAGCTGTGCAGGGGACATGGAGCTGTGCAGGGACACGGAGCTGTGCAGGGACACGGAGCTGTTTAGGGGACACTGAGCTGTTTAGGGGACACGGAGGTGTGCAGGGGACACGGAGCTTTTTAGGGGACACGGAGCTATTTAGGGGACATGGAGCTGTTTAGCGGGCAGGGAGATGTGCAGGGACATGGAGCTATGCAGGGGACACGGAGCTGTTTAGGGGACATGGAGCTGTTTAGGGCACACGGAGCTGTTTAGGGGACACTGAGCTGTACAGGGGACACTGAGCTGTACAGGGGACACGGAGCTGTTTAGCGGGCAGGGAGCTGTGCAGGGACATGGAGCTGTTTAGGGGACACTGAGCTGTGCAGGGACACTGAGCTGTGCAGGGACACTGAGCTGTGCAGGGACACGGAGCTGTGCAGGGGACATGGGGCTGTGCAGGGGACACGGATGTATTTAGGGGACACTGAGCTGTGCAGGGGACATGGGGCTGTGCAGGGGACACGGATGTATTTAGGGGACACGGAGCTGTGCAGGGGACATGGGGCTGTTTAGGGGACATGGGGCTCTTTAGGGGACATGGGGCCGGGCTTGGAGCAGGCAGCAGCACCATTAAGGCTGTCACCATTCAGAGCAGTCTGCAGCAGGGCTGTGCTCAGGCTGTGGCTGCAGACGGCGGGATTCCCCCTGGACACTGTCCCTGTCCCTCCGTGCCGGGGGACACCCGCGGGGCTGTGCCGCACCGGGACCGAATCCCGGGGGATGCGCTGGAGGATGGAGGCGCCGGGCTGCGATCGGCCTCAGCACGGGACAGTGTTCTGGGGCTTTCGGGCTGTCCCTGGCAGCTGATGATGCTTTTCATGAGCCGCATCTGCCGTCGGCTTTCTTATTGTGTTTGTTGAATAGAGCGGCGCTGGAGCAGCACAGCGGATCTCGGGATCAGCGCGTTCCCTGGGAGCAGCGAGGTGGGCAGGGCGGTGTGCCAGGGCCGGGGCACGGGGGCTGCTCCTGTCCTGCCTGGTGCCTGCTAAACCCGCTGGGACACGCGGGTCCTTTGCTGCTGGTTCCGGGGTTACCCTGATTCACGGCTTTGGCACGCTCAGCTGGCCACCAAAGGAATTTGCTTCCAAAAGAAATAAAACCCCCATCGACGTTATGTCCCTCCCTCTCCGACTCTTGCTGCCCACACGCTTCAGAGCAGAAGAAAGATTTTCACTGATGTTGCCTGAGCTGGAATTTCAATTTCCAATGGATGCAACTTGACGTCCCACAGCCCAGATCGTGCTTTGGGCCCACGGCTGTTAGCCCAGCAGTGAGGCCACCACCTCCAGCACACGAGCATCCAAGCTAAGCTGGTGCCAGACCGGCGAGAGACAGCGGCTCTGCGGCTTTGGGCAGCCCAGAAACTCCAGGGGCACATCTGGAGGCAGGCTGCCACCCAGGTGACAGGGCTGGGACGTGGCTCCCTGGTTCTCAGCACCTGCATTTCTGCCTCCGCCAGCACCAGCAGCACACCCAGGGCCCTGCTTTGATCTCCTTCGGCCTCGGCTCTTTCAGCTGCCCATGTGTTCTCCAGCTGAGAATCTTCAGCTTGCTTTGTGACTTTCCCCCTTTCTCACTGTGAGAGGACTTTCATCCCACTCCCAGCTGCGTTTATCTCTAATGGCACCGAGTTTGGCCTTTGTTTTCAAACAACACAGGCACGGCAGGCTGCCCCACGGGGTCTGGGATGTGCTGTGGTGTTGGTGGCAGGGACACAGCTCCTGGGGATGGCTGGATGCTGCAGGAAGGAGCAACAAGTCCTGGCAGTGGTTCCTCTGAGTGTCAGAGCAAACCTGACAGAGCCAGGGCTCTGCTCCCCGTGTGTTGTGTCAGGTTTGGTCACTGGACACGCAGAGCCCTCCTGTGCAGCGCTGCTCGTGGAGGGTCCCAGTGTCCCTGTGCTCAGCACAGCCTCAGAGCAGGAGCCCAGAGCCGAGTGCTGAACCGGGAGCACAAGTTCGTGCCCGTCCTTGCTCCAGCCTGTGGAGAGCTGGGGCTGGGAATAACACCTGGGGACCACCAGAAAGCCTTTCTGACTCCTCCAGGGCTCCTCTGTGCCTGCAGGAGAGGGGTCACACACGTCC
Organism: Sylvia atricapilla; assembly: GCF_009819655.1. Lineage (NCBI taxonomy): Eukaryota > Metazoa > Chordata > Aves > Passeriformes > Sylviidae > Sylvia > Sylvia atricapilla. Next base: position 4,246,907 of record NC_089158.1, read on the forward strand.
AGCCATCGGCACCTCCACATGACAGCGTCAGGGCAGAGCCAAAATCACCCCCATGGGAGTTTCTCCTGGGTTTTCCTGCTCCGGCTGCAGCCAAACTGGAGACCCCAAAGAGCAGGAGGGCAGCAACCTCCCCCCTCTCAGGGTCCTCTCGAGGGAGGGACTGAAGGTCTGGCCCAAATGCCATTCTGAAAAGTGTTTGGAAGCACTGTGGTGCTTGGGGAGGGGAGAGGAGAGAGAAAATAATCATAAAAAGGGAAAAAGTTGGGAGCAGGTGTGGTGTGGTGGGTTCAGTGGTGACCAAGCAGGTCCCTGAACCCAGAGTCAAGTGCAGAGCCTGGGAAGGGTCAGCCAGAAACCACAGGCTTGGACAGGAAACAGCTCCAGCTCCACACTGAGAGGGAAGAATTCATCCTGCTGCCTTTGTCCCCTCCCTGAAGGAGCATCCATGAGCAGCAGGGTATTCCATTTGCCCAGGTTTTTTGGTGCAGTTGAAGCTGTAATTCCCCAAATTTGACTGCACCCTGGGTTGTTGCTGCTCAGGAGTGCACAAAGCTGCTCTCCTTGGGATCTGAATAGCCCAGGATGCCGTCCCCAGAGCCCAAGGGAGCAAATAAAGGCCTTTCTGATGCTCTCCAGTCCTCTGGCACTGCCACCAGTCCAGCTCCTGTCTCTGTGTGCTGCTGTCTGTGCTCTGCTCCTCACAAGAATGGATTCAATATCCCAATAATGCAGTTGGAGGCTGCAGCCTCTGCTCGAGCCTCTAACAAACCTCCTTAAAATAATTCTTTGACACAGCCAGGGCTGGTTTGGTTTACAAGGCTTGAGCACAAGGTTTATAAATGAGGTTTGGAATCAAATTCCTCTTGGCTCCTGAACGATCTAATCGAAAACCAGCTGCCCTTTGTTTATGTAAGGAATCTTCTGGCCCATGGAGGTGTCCTGGAGACAGATTTGATGCTGAATTTTGGGGTTTTGCAGCAGCACATCAGGGAAGCAGTGCAGGGCTGAGGACAGCTCTCAGAGGGTGTGTCTGCACTGGGACACCTGCGCTGGCACCTGCACCAGTGGGAACAGGGATTGAAACATTCACTGCTCCATCCCCAGGGAACAGCTCTGGAGTGCAGAGCTGTCTCTCAGCAGCCCTTCTGGCTGGGATTGGGAGCTCAGACCACCAGGGTTTGGGCCAATTTCTCTGAAGGTGTTGGCACAAATCTGGGTATTGAAGCAGCATTTTTCAGGCACCCCTTGGTGGTGTCTTTTGAGGTGCCACATGTCTGGATGCTGTTGGTAGAACCCAAAACTGAGGATCCACCAGGGCAGAACAGCAAACTGGTCTGCACAGGGGCTGCCTTGGTCCTCTCCCAAAGCCAAAGACATCTGGCTCTGGGTGAGGTGGCTGGGAATGGAGGAATGGGAGGAGTGGGAACACTCCTGGCTGGAGTTGGCTCCTTGGGTCGATGTGGCAGCCAGTGACACTCCCATGGCACAAGGGAAGGGACAATGCACAGCTGGATCAGATCCTCAGGATGGGGCAGGGCAAACCCATGGCTGACCTTTCCTGGAGCCCCAAGCACCATGTGGGGCTGGGAACACCCAGGAACTCCTCCTGGCCAGCCTCCCTGGGGCAGGGCTGGGTGCCAAAGAGAGGAGAAAAAGGGAGATGGAACCATCAGATCACACCTGGGCAGCACAAGGCACGGGACACCCCATCCCCTGAGCCAGGGTGTCATCCTGGGGAGGGTGATGCCCTCACAAGGGGACAAAGGACATTTTTATCTTTCTCAGCTGCAGCCTGCCAAAGGCTGGGAAAGTCCAGAGGAACATTCCCCAGGGCACAGTTTGTCTTCCAGCAGTGACGAAGCGCTGGAGGTTTGCTCACCTGTGTTTGAAGCTCTGTGTGCTTTTGGGACAGACAGTCTCCTCTGCTTTGCCAGCCCAGATGCTGAGGGCAGCCCAGATGTTCTGCCTCCTGCTCCTGTGGACATCTGTTTGGGAGGAGAACCCCTGTTGCTCCAACAAGTGCAGGCTTCTGCCCCGATGAACATCAGGCTTTATTGACAGAATGAGTAAATATTGACCAGTGGAAAGTTAAAGCCAATATTTGCTCTGAGTTTCCCTAAATCCAAGTGTTTACAGAAAGTGAAATTCAAAGTGCTGACCCACAGGTTCCCGTTTGTGACACTGCCTGGCCCCCTCCAGGCCAGGGAACGGCCAAACTCTTTGTTCCCTCATTCCCAGACATTTCCAAAGAAGGTGCTGTCTGTGGGTCAGGCTTGAGGAAGGCGCTGACCCACACATTAAACAAATTCCTTCCCAGAAGAAATTATGAGTGCAGAAAATGGAGGATTTGGTAATCTCCAGTGTCAGAGTCAGGAATTTGATCAATACATGAGATGATTTCTTGGCAAATCAACTTATGAGGGACAACAAATAGTAATTCATTCCCCCTGCATGGTTGGAAAGGAAATGACAAAGTCTTGCTGCAGCACAGAAAGGTTTGGGTTGGAATTTAAAGGTCATCAAGTCCAATCCCTCTGCAGTGAGCAGGGACATCTTTAACTGGACCAGTTTGCTCAGAGCCTCCATCCAACCTGCCCTTAAATATTTCCATCAGTGGCCTCACTCCAGCCCTGGGAGTTGTCCCACCAAGTGTCAGGAATGACAACAAGGTCACAGCTTCCTTCCCACTCCAATTAAGATATTTTATCTGCTCTAATTATACCTGACCCTCTAGAGGTGGCATCTCCACCCTTTGAAAGTGCCCCCCTTAACTCATCTTGATCTTTCACCTTCCCATTAAATTCCTTAATTCCTTTTGGCTCCCAATATTTTCCTCACAATCCCACCAGCCTCCCAAGCTCCCCCTCCTGCTGCTGTTTGCATTTCCATGTGGCAGATGTTCTTTTTAGCAGATATTTACAGTCCAAAGGAGGGGGAGTCCAGCTGCGCTGATGGGCACAAACAGAGCCACATTATCTCTGCTGCGGCCAGGCATGAAATGTAACCAAGCCTGCAGAGGAATAAATGTTTTGAAGGCAAGGCGAGACAGCCTGTTCAGTGCTGAGTTCAGGATTTATTATGAGGACAAACACTCATGTTTAGGCCTCCCATTTAGAGCTTTTGGCTTTGTTTTTGAGTATGAAAATAGCAAACTGTCAGCAAAATGTTTTGGGTTAAAAAATATTGCTCTGGGGGGAGAAAAATTTCCCTTGGTAGTTTAATTGCCCACTTTTCTAGTGGGTATTCAACTAAAATTCAACGAAACTATAATTTCTAGAGCAGGGAGTAAGAAAATACTTGGAGTTCTAGATCCAGCTAACCTGGAGTAATCAGGACCTTACAGCCCTCTGGGATCAGAGCCGGGCTCCAGCCCTGTCTGTTAGAGGTGCTGGAAGGTTGGGTCACAGAGGGAATTTTAATCCATGTTTTATTTCCCTGCTTGGCCAATTTTTTAGCCATTTGAGGGCTCAGGCACAAAGCAAAGTTCAGTGACTTTGGGTGGATAGTAGAGTTTTTTGGCACAAAGCCCTCTGGGGGCTGGTGTGTCCCTGCCTGGTGCCTGCAGCCCTTTGGAGAGCACCAGGAGCCCTGGACAGCCCAGGAGGAGCTGCTCCCAGCCCAGGAAGGGATCTCAGCTCGGGGTTGTGGGGATGTCCCAGCAGCAGCAGGGTGTAAGAGGGGCTGCTCCATCTGAGCTGTGAGCAGCTGTGGTGCTCCATGGTCAGAAGAGCTTTCCCAGAGCCTGGCAGAGAGACAGGAGCCCAGGGCTGGAGGCCACCAGGGACCCTGTGGTGCTGACAGGAGGCACCAGGTCCTGTCAGCACCATGGAGGGGATGAGGGACACCAGAGCCCAGAGTCCCCAGACTGAGGCTGTTCCGAGCAGCTGAGGAGCAGCTCTGTGTCTGCACCATCATTAACTGACCTGGCACCGAGGAGCTCCTTGGGGTCTGATGGAGGCCAGGCAGCCTCAGCTGCTTTCTTCAGGTCTGGGACTTTATTACACACTCAGGGGGTTTCCACCTGCAAGGACTGAGCTGCTTTTCAAGGCTCCTTCCCAGTCCCTACTCCCAAGGCAGGGCTGAGCCTTTCACTATATGATGGAAAATTTCCTGACACACGCAAGTCAAAGCAAAACCAGACAGTTCCTTTTGCAGAGCTGTTCCTGCCCAGAATGGCCAATGACCTTAGGAAAGGCTTAGGAAACAAGAAAAGGGGAAAAAAATAATCAAGGTCAGAGTGAATCTTTTTTGGTTCACCCTGTTTCTGGCCAAAGTAAATCAGGGACATCCTGACTCGGAAGTTAAAAAAAAAAAAAAAATCACTTTATTCAGCTTGTCCTGACCCTGGAGGCCTCACACTATTCCACCTTCCTTCCTTCCTCCCACTTCCCTACCAGGCTTCTCCACGCTGGCAGAATTCCTGCTGGCATCCCCGCTTCTTGGGCCCCCAGAAGTGATAGGAAACATCTCCACGGTGCTCAGGATTTCAGGACAGGATTGTACCTGTCAGGTGGAGAGGGTCAGTTTAGATGGGAGATTGGGCAGGAATTGTTCCCTGGCAGGGTGGGCAGGGCTGGCACAGGGTGCCCAGAGCAGCTGTGGCTGCCCCTGGATCCCTGGCAGTGCCCAAGGCCAGGCTGGACATTGGGGCTGGGAGTGACCTGGGACAGTGGGAGGTGTCCCTGCCATGGCAGGGGTGGCACTGGACGGGCTTTAAAGTCCCTTTCAACTCAAACCAGCCTGGGATTCTGCAATCTTGGGATTATTGGACTCTGGGATTCTCTGTGCTAGGGAGGTGACACCTTGGGGTTTTTTGCTTTCTCTCACCTTCCTGGGCCAGGTGCCCTCCTGAGGAGTGAGCAGGAAAACCTGTGGCAGGTCCTCAAGGACACTACAAAGTAATTGCAGTAAAGGGTCACTCTGGATTTTCCTGCTCTTGGCATTTTTATCCGTGAGTCCTCACAACTGGCCAGTGCATTTCTGGTCCTGGCAGAGCTCCCTGGGGATCAGTGCTGGACAAATTCCAGCCCAAATCTCCTACTCTGGGAGCTCCAGGAGCCCCACACTAATTTCCCACCCAGGTCACCTCTATTTCAGGAGTGGCCTGCTTCCCCTTCAGAGAAGCCTGGGGAAAAGTGTCCTCCAAAAATTTCCAGGAGCCCTCTGAGACTGGTGAGAGGAAAATCTGTTAGAGGAGACAGGGGGGAGAATAGAGGACACAGAGTTTGGGCACAGCTCTCGTGGGATGAGAAGCCCTTTCTGGTGGAAATAGAGCCAAGGAGCCCATTCCCCCCATCTCCAGGTGATTTTCACCCACACTGAACTCTGCACAAGTCCTTCTTGGACCAGAAGGGCAGAAAAGGCCTCAAATTTATGTAAAAATGTTCATCTAACTGTATAAAAAGCAGGTTTCCTCCTCAGAGAGCTGCTGGGTGGTGATGTGTCAGTGAGTTCTTGAAAAATACAGCGGCTTGGAGAAAGAAAACACGGCTGAGGATTCCCCTGTGCTCCTGGGGAGGTGGCTCATCCCTGAAAAATGATGATTTTTCACTCTGGATCTGAACTCTGTGGCAGGAATTGATACCAGGATCAGGGTAAACAGGGTAAAATTCACCTCACCGTGTCCCTCAGTCCTGCACATCTCTGCCCCTTGAAGGCACTGGATCAAATGTTAAACAGCACCAAAATAAAAAAGTCAGAAATGACCCCATCCTGTTCCAGCGGGCTGTTTTTGTAAAGTAAAAAAAATATTGCTTTTGCATAAAATAAACACAATCTTGCCTTTCCCCCTCTCAGGAATGGATTTCACTTGGAGTAAAAGAACAGAAATAGAACCAGGAAAAACTTTGTGTGGCAACAAACCAGCCTGATGTTAATGATGCTTCCCCTGGGGCTGCTCTGAAAATTCTCCCCCGGCTGCATCACTGAGTTAAGGAAAAGTTGCATTAACTCAGTGTTTTTCTTTCGGAAAACTATTCCTGGAATGTCTCTTGTTCCAACACATTACGTCAAGTGACTCCAGGGGTTTTGTATAGTCTCAAAGGCTCAGCTGGAAAAGACCCTTTAGATCATTCAGGCCAGAGTGAAGCTCCTCCTGAGGGGGCTCAGGGCAGGCTCAGCTCTGCCCACTTTTGCTTTTTCTACTTGGCTCGGTTCTACCCATCCCATTTCCTGCCTTTCCCACCGTTTCTGGGATTTATCTGCTTTTCATCTATTCCTTACCAGAAGTTTCTGGCCCATCCCATCCCATCCCATCCCATCCCATCCCATCCCATCCCATCCCATCCCATCCCATCCCATCCCATCCCATCCCATCCCATCCCATCCCATCCCATCCCACTTCTTGGCCCTCAGTGTCACTGCTCAGCTGCTGCCTTTTCTTCTTTTATACATAATGTGTATTTATATAAAATATAACAATAATATGAAATATAAGAAAGTAAGTACAGACAAATAAACAAATGTATGGATACATTTATAGTTCAGAATGTGTAAAACCAGGAGCTGAGAAGGGAACAAACATCAGCCCAGCCATGGTGCCAGTGGCAGTTTCCTGGGGGACAGTGGAGGAACACCACATTGGTGATTTTGGTCACCTCAGCAGCTTTTTGGGGTAAATCCTTGGCACCATTGGTCAAAGCTGATAAAGAAAACTGCTGCTACTTGTGGATTTTACTGATATTGGACATTTTCTAATGTCAAAATGACTTTGATACAACTCATTGGAGATCTAGAGTCAAGACAAAGAATAAACCCTGGGGGTGATTTCCAAGACCTCCCCACTCTTCTCCTCCATCCCATTCTTCTGAACCATCAGGAGGTGCCAAGGCAGAAATCAGGGCAAGGGCCACCAAGAAATTGGGTTCCTCATGGATTTTTCAGGCTGGGGGTGCTGAAAATCGCAAATACAAGGATAGTCCCATAGGAGGACCTAAGTTCTACACTTGAGTACCTGAAGCAAGAGAAATTTGGATGCTTTGGTGTGACAGTTCTGGCTTCTTTTTTCTGCCAGGGGTGGGATTAACAGCACCAGAGACAACGTTCACGTTGGGACTTAGATGTTTATTAATTCTTATCTATAACACAGACTCATGAGCCGTGAGCTCTAACTAGCAAAATAGAAAATGGGGGTGTCTCTAACTCTTTCCAACGTTATTTAAGCATAAACTACCCAATAACAAGATGACACCTGTGTTATTTATACTTTTGACCCAATAATGACCACCATAACGTGGACCTTTTCCACCCAGTTAGAAAAAACCACCCAAAACCATGAAGAAGAAGGTGAAGAAGAGGGACTTAGACAATGCCTTAAATTCTCCACATTGCCCCACATTTATCTCTAGATACCAAAATCTTAAAATCTAAGTTTATAAAATTATTTTGGGCAAAAGAGCTGATCCTGACACACAAAGTGGAGTGTCTGAGGAGGTGCAGCTTTTCTGTGCAAGATCAAAACCCACAGATGAGGAGGAGCCAGGGCAGCAGATCCAGCTGGGTAAAATTGGCCTGAATTAGAAAGAAAAAAATGCAGCCATTGTTTTGGTACAACGATCTGCCAGAATTTCCTGAAGACCATGTAAATACATCCTTAGACCACAAATATTTTTAAGCTATAAAAAGCGTCTGTCAGACAAGCTCCAGCTTTTAATGCAGCCCAAATATGGTCTGTGACGTCAATCCCAATCTATTTCTTTCTGAAAAATGTAAACTGCAGCAGTTGTTGAGGCTCTTTTAGCAAATATCAGAGGGAGAATTCATGGAGATCTTGAAAACCTTAATGAAGAAGTGTTCTTTTATATGCCTAAGAGAGGAAACCCCTGCCGCAGCAAAAAAATGTAACAAATATTCCCAAAATTCAATACAAAGCACTCAGCAAAGATTTGGAAATCCTCCTCCAAAATCAGAACGCTAGATGGGATTTGCTATGACAACCCCACATTCCTATGGAAAAAAATCAAAATGTATAAAATATTTAATGGCAAAAACGGCTGAGTGGGAAAGTTCCCATCTTGGTCATGGGAACAGAGCATTGCAAAACCCTTCTGTCCTGAGACTGCAGCTCCCGAGTGGGGCCTGGTGTGTCCAGAACAGGAGAGAAGGACTCAGCTCGTCTCAGGAGCCAACTTGCCCAAGTGGAGTCCCCCCAGGGGCTGTATTCCTCAGCACCACTGCCCAGATGTGCCCAGATGTGCCCAGGTGTGCCCAGGTGTGCCCAGAGGAGTGACCAAGGGAGTGCCCAGGGAAGTACCCAGAGGAGTGACCAGGGAAGTGACCAGAGGAGTGACCAGAGGAGTGACCAGGGGAGTGACCAAGGGAGTGACCAGAGGAGTGAGCAGAGGAGTGACCAGAGGAGTGAGCAGAGGAGTGACCAGAGGAGTGAGCAGGGGAGTGACCAGAGGAGTGACCAGGGGAGTGCCCAGGGGATAGCAGAGCCCTGGCTCTGATCCCTGGAGGAAACCCCTGCCATGGGCAGCCTTCCCTTGACCATGCCCTGAGATGGGCAGGGTGGGAGGAGATGGGAGCAGCCCCAAATTCCCCAATTCCCCCTTCCCTGGAGCCGCAGGAGTCCCAGTGTGTGGGATCAGTGTGCCAGGAATGCAGCCCTGGAACAGCACCTCTGAAGTGCAGCTCTTCCCCTCCCTGCATTGTCACTCTAATGGCAGCAGCGTGTATTTTGATTTCTACTGGCTAATTGCTTCTTAACATTGTTATTCACAGAGACTTTCTCTGCTTTGTTCTCATTTCAATGAAACCGAGACAATAAAATGTCAAGAAATACCAAAACAAAAGCAAACCTCCTGTAAATGAAGCATTTAGGTGGCATAGCTGACAGAAAAAAGATGGGGAATGTGCCATTATGGATTTAGTGTTGCTGTGAAATCACCTTCATTTCAAGTTGTAGTTTCTGTACTGTTTTCTGTTTGTTTGATTAATATTTTACAAATTCTGACAGAAAATGCATCCTGTAAAGTACAAAAAATAACATCCCTGGTAATAAACAGCCGACTGAGGCTTCTCTTCCCTGCTTTTACTGCAACTGAATAAAACAGCACTGACTAAACATCAAGAGTGTTTTTTTTTTTTTTTTTTTACACAGGAAAGTTGGATTTATATATGGAAGAGAGTTATTTCTAAAAACAATCCTTGGTTTTATTCAGAAAGGCTTGGGCAAAGAATGGAAAATAGATTTAAATGATCAGATCTTTCCCCTGCCTTGCTTTTGAATGGCTGGAAACCTGGGAAAGTGTCAACGTGCTATACACAAAACCATGCCCTCTTTATCCTCCCTCTGCTCAAAAAACAGAAATAAAGATTGCAAACAAGGCAATCTTACAGCCAGCACAGCTCTGAGCGGCATCAGGGGTTTGGGGTTCCCTGGGTCACAGAAATTTCTGCTTCCTCCCCTCATGGGGAGTCCCAAATCAGGGGCATCGAGTGGAAATGCAGCTGCAGAGAGACCCTGATACGAATTCTCACCTCTCCCCTGATCAGGAATCACAGTGTCTATGCCAAATAATAGCCCTAATTATAATGAGATTCAAACACAACTCCTAAATCAGCCCGAGATTCTATTTAACAGTCATCTACTATAATGCAATGGTTAATCATATCTAACCTTAATACCAGCCTAATCCTTCAAATTATTTCAAATTTAATTCCAGCCCAAAGGCAATTATCTCTTGAAATTTAAAATCTAAGTCCTTGAGTTTAATCATCCCCACAGATATAACCCTAAAACTTATCTAAACCTACAGATACAAAGAAAAACCTAATTGTATATTTTAACCTCCAAAGTAACCCATTTCTAATTAAAGCTCAGTCCTAAACTCCTCGTTATCCTGACCAAGATTAACTCCAACTGTAATCCCCCATCCTGATCTGCAGTTCTCTAAATAAAAGGAAAATAGCAAAGGAGAAATTCTTTTATTCTCTTTTTTTTTTTTTTTTTTTTTCCCAGCTGGATGTTGCACACAGACAAGGGAAAGATGTGGAGAGCTTCACGTTGGTTTTGGTGCCCACCTCATGCCAGGGAGGACTGAGGACATGGAGAGGGACTCCCCAAAGGCTGTGTGAGCCAAGCCAGTGCTGGAGCTCCAGAAATACCTTTAGTTGGCAAAATGGATCTGGTTTTGGAGTTTTTCATTGCTCCTGCAGCTGTGGCTGATGTTTATGAGCAGTGGCTCTTGGCCAAACTTTCCTCAGCCCAAAGCCACCAGCAGAGCCCCTGTCCCTCCTGTCCCTCCTGTCCCTCCTTTTCCTCCTGTCCCTCCTGTCCAGCCAGGCAGGGAATGCACAGGCAGGGCTCCAGCCCAGGCAGGAGCACTGGGGAACAGTGAAATTCCACTTTGGATGTTGATTTTCTGTCGGTTTTGAAGGAGGTAAATTCCAGCCTGCCTGGCTCCCTTCACTTTCCTGAGCTACAACCCACAAGATCCAAAGGTTGGGATCATCACCCTCAGCACCTCCTTGGGGTCATTCCTGGAACCTTTCCAGTGCATGATGTGCCACCTTTCAATAAAAGCCCCTTTCCCCTCTCTCCTGCCTCCCCAGCTGGAGCAGGTGGATGTTGGCAGGGAAGCCCCAGGAGCTGGGCTGGGTTAGGTGGGTCCTGCTGCTCCTCATCCCCTCCAGAGCTGCTGAGGATGTGACTACAAAGAGAAAAATTGGAGCTGTCATTTGCTAGTGACCTGATTTTTTTTTTTTGAGAGGGGGAAAAAAAAAAGAGATGACATTCTACAATTAGTTGAAATCTTTTTTTTTTTTTTTTTTTTTTTTTTAGGTGCAGGTATAATTTATTTGGCTTGCTCTCATTTCTCATAAAGAAAGGAGGATATAGACTATTCCCACCCCTCCAGGCATTCTAGGGTTTTATTTAATGTGGTGATTATAAAACCATAGAATCACAGACTGCTTTGGGTTGGAAGGGACCTTAAAGCTCATCCAGTGCCATGGTCAGGGACTCCTTCCCCTAGACAAGGCTGCTCTGAGCTCTGGCCTTGGACACTTCTGAAGACACAAAAAAGAGAAGAAATTGAGCAAAATTGCGTTTGTTTCACAGACTGAACTCCCAGATTAAAGAGGGGAGCTCCCAGGGCTGATGGATCCACTGTGCCAGCCCTGACGTGATTGATACCCATGACACATTCACCCAGATCACAGATTTGGCTTGAACAGGGTGTTGTCTCTTCAGGGAACAGACCCTGCTCTTTTCTTTCCTTTCCCATTTCTGTGTTTTCAGGTCTGTGCTGATGTTTTATTTTTTCTGCGAAAGGCTTTTTCTCCATTAGGACAATATTTTTATTTAGCAAAAATGAGGGATCTTATGTAATTCTGTGACTCCTGGAGCTAAAGGTCAAACATTGCAGGAGAACATCAGCCTTGGCAGCAGTTTTGGTTTGTTGAAGCTTTCCAGCTTCCAGCATTTGGGATACTTCCATAACAAATGAGTCTAAATAGGAAAAGCTGGTCCAAGTCCATTTGCTTTTTTTGTGCTCCTGTCCCTCCTCTGGATTTGCTCAAAGCTCTTCCTGTCCCTCACAGCTCCTGCAGTGCTGTGGTCAGCTCTGGGGTCCCCAGCACAGGAAGGACTTGGAGCTGTTGGAACAAGTCCAGAGGAGATCATGGAGATGAGCAAAGGGATGGAGGATCTCTTCCAGGAGGAAAGATTAAGGGAGTTGGGATTGTTCAGCCTGGAGAAGAGAGGGCTTGGGGAAAGCCTAAAGTCCTTCTAAGATCCAAAGGGGCTCCAGGAGAGCTGCAGAGGGACTGGGGACAAGGGCTGGAGGGACAGGACACAGGGGATGGCTCCCACTGCCAGAGGGCAGGGCTGGGTGGGAGATTGGGCAGGAATTGTTCCCTGGCAGGGTGGGCAGGGCTGGCACAGGGTGCCCAGAGCAGCTGTGGCTGCCCCTGGATCCCTGGCAGTGCCCAAGGCCAGGCTGGACATTGGGGATTGGAGTGACCTGGGACAGTGGGAGGTGTCCCTGTCAGTAGGCCAAGGATCCTCCAGGTGATCCTCCAGGTGAGCACACACTCAGAGCACTGGAATCTGGGCTCCTTCTTGTGCTGGGCTCCCTGGGCACCTCCTTGCTGTGCCTCTGCCCACCCCAGCTCCAGCCAGGGGCCATCACATTCACATCCCTCAGTGCCATGAGCCTCCAGCTGCACAGGAAGAAAGGGGATATTCAGTGCCTCCATTTTCAGGGATTAATCTGCAGTTTTCTCCTCCTCCTGTCTCCCTCCTGAGCATCCCACGGGGACACTTCCCACCCTTCGTGCCCTGTCAGAGCTGTGCAGGATGGGGATGTCCTCCTGCAAAGCCAAGTGTGATGAATCATAGGAGAAATTCCGTCCCAAAGACATCCAGAGGGGTCACATCTGCCCCAAAGCTTTCCAGGGAGATGGAAGCACCGTCCCAGAGCAGCCAGGTGTGCCCAGACACGGCTGGGATGTGTGGCCCTGCAAGGCAGGCTGAGCTGCAGGTGGGGGGACACACTGTTCCATCTGCCCTCCTGCCTGGGGTTGTTCCATCCCCTGCCCGGAGAGAGGCTGTTCCCTGGGCTGGGGCTGATGGCACAGGGAGCCCAGTGCTGCAGGGAGGGGCAGGGCTGTCCCCAGGACAGGGAACAAAGCTGGTTTTGTGGGTGCCTGGGAGCAGCAGCTGAAATGTCACCTGACACTAATCCTGCTTGTCAGTGATCCTGTGCTGGGGCTCCCCCAGAGCCCCGAGGTGTCCCCCCAGTGACCCGTCTGCAGCTGCTGGGGGCATTCCCTGGTGCCTGGATGGGGATCCCTCCGGGCATGGGCATGGGGAAGGATCTGCTGGTGCAACTGGAGCAGGGCCCTGCTGCTCCTGTCAGAGCTGATGGAAAGCTGCTGCCTTCTGCAGCCCCCACAGCAGCTGCCCCCTCGGCTGCAGAGGGAGGGAGAGGGGGAGAAAAACGACCAAAAAGAAAAAAAAAACAGAGGTGAAGGGGGCAGGAGAGGGTTCAGCCAAACACCAGGAGCAGGAGCTGCTGAGGATGCAGTGGGATCCCAGGAGTGGGAGCTTTGGAGTTCAGAGGAGGATGGGTGTGGAAGGGACCTGGTTCCGAAATGAAAGAGAAAAAGGAAACTGGGTGTGTGGGTGGTCTGTGAGGTGATTTAGTAATAACCCAGAGCACTGAAATCCCGGAGTGTGTCCCCCACATTTGGACAATGGGTCACTGTCACCGCAGACACAGCCCTGGGCTGATGCTCCAGGGACTCCCAGCACCGCTGAAGGACCAGCTTTGGGAAGGATTTCTGCAGGGCTCCAACACTGCAGCCTTGCAGAGAGCAAGAGCAGCCACCTCTCAGCTGAGTCCTGGTCCTGCTGAGCTCCCTCCAGAGGTGCTTCACATTCCATGGGACCGGACCTGGCCACCCGTGCCCGGCTCTGCCACTTCCTTGGCCTGCAGGATACACCTGGCAATTCCTTTCCCACACATTATTTTGTTTGTGCCGCTGCCCAGCAGCCTGGAAAAGGGCTGGAAGCCTCGTGGCATTTTATTGCAAAGGAATTCTTGGCCACTGACATCCTCCCCCTGCTGCCCAGCACAATGTGGGGAAGGGAGGCAGGTGCTGCTTCAGCCTGAAGAGCTGAGCAACAGGAAACTCCCACAGGGCTTTCCAGGCTGTAATGCCAGGAAATGGGGCTGCCAGGCACCTGACTCCTGCCTCCCAGCAGTGGGATCACCCAAAGCTGGCTCCCTCACCGCCCCTGGGCTCCTGCATCCCTCCCCTGGCTCCTGCATCCCTCCCCTGGCTCCTGCATCCCTCCCCTGGCTCCTGCATCCCTCCCCTGGGCTCCTGCATCCCTCCCCTGGCTCCTGCATCCCTCCCCTGGCTCCTGCATCCCTCCCCTGGGCTCCTGCATCCCTCCCCTGGCTCCTTGCAGCCTCTTTTCACTCACCTCCCACTTCCCCAATGAGGTTCCTGTGAGCTGCTCTGCGTGGCCACAAACTTCTGGGATGTCTCATTTCTTCATTCCCCGTGCTCAGGGGAAGGAGTCAGCACTGCTCATGAATAATTGGAAAAGATATGGGGCTGCTTTTCCCACTGCGCCCTGCACAGCCCAGGGCAGGATCCGCACTTGGATGCCTCTCAGAGCCACCTTCTGATTAGGATGATGTTTCTCTGAAGACAACTGACCTTCTTGGAGCATCCCATTGTTGTCATGGCAGGAATGAAGGATTTCCAAAAGGCTTCGGGAAACTGAATCGCTGCATTTTGACTTCCAAGGTGTGGTCACTTGTGCTGCACATTCTGTGTTTTGTGGCTGCCTCAGGTACCTGCTGCAGCTACCACACACAGATGCTCCTGCCACACACAGATGCTCCTCTCTGGGAAAGCTTTGGGTTTGTTCAGTGGAACACTTTTGATTTTGGTTTTCTTGCTGCATGTCACTGAGTGATGCTCAGCCCATCCCGTGTTGTGAAACCTCTGCTCCTGCTGTGTTTGTTTTCCCTGTGATGCTCCCCACTGCCCAGGGAGTTGTGGGGAAGTGCAGGTGCACAGCCCACTCCTTGGAAAGCCTGGACGTTTTTAGGTCAGCCTCAGCTCTGATCCTGGAATGTGGGGCAAGAGGTGAACTGCAGGGGAGGGAATGAAATCCCAAATCCCTGAACTGCCTGTGGTCTGCAGAGAAAGGTGAGACCTTTCCAGCTGATCTGGCTCTCTGAGGACACTGCTCAGGAGTCACGGACCAAGAAAATGAAGAGGAAAAGCCCTGCAGGTGCTACAGGGCTCTGTGGCAGCTCTTTTCCTATGCAGTGCTCATAAATCTTTTCCCTTCTCTGGCTGATGCTCAAGCAGAGTCAGCCCCAAAGCTGCACTTGGTGTTTGGTGCAGATCACCTGCCCACACGTGCTGTGGGAGGTCCTGGGCATAACCCAGAGACCCCTGCAGGATTTTACAGCCTCAGGCATTTTACAAGCCTCTGAATCAGAGCCTCAATTCCCAAATGCTTCTGGGAACTCCAATCCAGGTGTTGCCTCAATTCCCCCTCAAACACAGCTCTCAGGGGGCAGAAATGTGGACAGTGCTCCTGGCTGGCAATGCTCTGTCACAGCTGCTGATGTCTGCCCTCGGTCCTCACTTGGACCATTCCTTGCCTAACTTTCCCTGTCCTCCCTGGCTTACTTTGTCTGAATCTCTCCCTGCCTCACCTTCCCCAGCTCAGGGTCTTTACTGCCACACCTCCCACCTGGTTCTGTCCGGGTGAGGAATCCCCGGGGTTCTCCTGACCCAAATCTCCCACCCATGGAGCTGTGGTGGATGCCAGCTGAGTGCCATTTGCCCCTCCATCACCTTGTGCACCCATATCTGTCCCTTGCCTTCGATTTCCAGACACTTGGATGAGTATTTCTGCCTGAAGTTTAGTGTAGTAAACTCTCTTGATCTTGGCATTCAACACCAACACCTTCCCCTGTGAAATTTCCAGGAGATGCTGTTGTTATTTCAGGTGGGGAATGTGTAAAAGCAGCTCTTCCTAGTATGAGTGACTACCTTGGTGTTTGATTAATTCTCTATTTCTGAAGCTCTGATGAGAACGATGGTTGGGAGCCCCAGAGGAGAGCTGTGGTACAGGAGAAAATAGAAGCTGCAGAACAGAGTGTAGCTTAAATTAGTGGGATCAGAAGGAAAGGACTAAAATCCAGGGGCTGGAATCTGAAAATATCAATGCTCTCTCACCTTGCAGGAAGGACATGTCCTTGTCCCAAAGCCAAAAGGCAAAAGAGGGTGGCCAGCAGCACAGGAGGGATTGTGCTGAACCCCCCAGCAACATTTCCATGGGAACATCTTCCCCCAGGTTCAGAGGCCCAAGAACATCAAATGCAACAGTGCATGGCACAGCTGGCCCATGGACCGTGACAGTGTCCACCAGGGAAAAGTTACTGGAGTCAGGGATGGCAGAAGAGATTCTGGACAACATCCAGGGGCTGGACGAGGTTCAGGGCTGTAATGAGGATAAAATTCACCTTGGGGCACAGGCTCAGGATACACAATGTGTGCACTGAGCAGAGCCCCAGCCCAGGGAAAGGGCTGCAGCCTCTGGGGCTGTGCTGGAGGGCGCCAGCTGAGCCTCTGCCCTGGGGCTCGGAGGGCTGAAATGGAGCCAATGCTGCACTTCAGCATCTGCTGCCTGGGGCCAGGGGGCTGAATTTGCCACTAATGTTCCATGAAATATAAAACAAGAGTCGAGGTCGTCTCTGGACTTCATTAACACTTGGAAAAGCCAAGGGGAATATCACATTTGACTATGGGGCCAGCACAAGTCAGCAGAGAATCTAACATTTCAGTTCCCACTCTGAAAAACCCAACAGCTTTGTTTCAGTTCTGACTGCCCATTCCAAAATCAACGGAGACAACCAGTTACTGTGAAAAAAAAAAAAAAAAAAAAAAAAAAAAAAAAAAGGTATTGCCAATGAAACCAACTGAAAAGGCTCATTCTGTTCTCTTTGGGGATATTGACCCTCTTTTGTTTATGCTCAGTCTATGAATTTCATGGCAGAAAAGGAGCTCCTTGAAACCGATCCTTTCACTTCTCAAAGCCCCACATTCACACGTGGTCTCAGCCTTGGGAAAGACACGGGATGGATTCTGGGCAGACGTGGCCATATGAGTGTTAATAACAAAATAATTCCACTGCTTTCCCCCAGCAGCTGCACAGTCACCGCCAGTTGTGTCTGAATCAGGACCTTCCCGAATGGTTCCCAGGAAAATTCCCCCTGCAAACACAAGCAGACTCACTCCTAGAACGTGCTTTCCTTCCAGGGGAAATGTGTCACCCTCTGGCAGCCCCGGGAGCACTGGGCTGGACACTCCTGTGAGGTGTGGGGTGTCCTGCACAGCACAGGAGGCACAGCAGGCAGCCTGGGTGTGCCCAGGGCTGGGGAAACCTTCACTCCAGCCGGGCTGTGTCCCTGCAGACTGCCTCCTGCTGCTCCCACCGCTGGGCAGGGAGAGGGAGAGAAAGGAGGGAAAAGCCAAGCAAACACACACCTTCAGCAGCTCTGCCTTCCTGAGAGAGGAAACACAGGGTTTATTGAGAGAGGGAGCCAATTTCAGGCTCCTGGATCATCCTCTGTGTTCATTGTTCAGGGGTGATACTGGTGATGGACTGGGGAATTACAGCGGTGGGTGTGCTGGAAACCCGACTGGACACTGGGACTCACAATTCCCCTCCAGCCCCCAAAAACTCTCCAAACGCTGTGCTCACAGCAGCTGAGAAAACAAAACCAAACCAAACGTGCTTCACCTCCGTCCTTGAGCGGAAGCAGCAGAATTCCCTGGCAATGGGAGCTCCTTTTGTGAATCTGGGTCTTACAAAGAAGCAAACTTCCCTGTGAAGGAAAAGTGGTGGGAAGGTTTAGTTTGGACTCGTCATCAGCCTGACTCCTGGACTCAGAAAACCAAAAAAACACCAAAAACCCAAAAAGCAAAACCCCAAAAAACCCCTACAAAAAACCCCAAAACAAACCAACCAAACAAAAAACAACAACAACAAAAAGGAGAAAGGGTTCAGTGTAGATTTGCTGAATGATTTCCAGGGATGCAGAACGGATGGAGGACTGAGAGGAGTGATGGAGGACTAACAGGAGACTGATGCCTCCTGGTGGTCCCGGGCAATCCCACCGGCCTGTGGAATGCTCTGGGCACCTTCCACAGCCAGCAGGGCTCCTGGTGCCGGGGAAATCCCGGCGGTGAGCTGGAAGATTCCCGGGACACCGACTGGGAATGCTCAGGAAGAGGAGCCCAGGCAAAGGGGCAGGAGGCAAGGGCTGGGAATTGGGGGAAGGCAGAGGTGGCTCAGGGCTGTGGACAGGAGCAACAGCAGCGCTGGGGGCAGCTTTGGGCAGCACAGTGTGACAAGGGCAGCACTAAGGGAGGGTTTGGGGAGGGACACGGGGATGGGGAAGGGTCTGGAGGGCCCATGAGGAGCAGCTGAGGCACTGGGATGGTTCAGCTGGAGCAGAGTGAGGGCAGAGCTCCCC
Organism: Sylvia atricapilla; assembly: GCF_009819655.1. Classification (NCBI taxonomy): domain Eukaryota; kingdom Metazoa; phylum Chordata; class Aves; order Passeriformes; family Sylviidae; genus Sylvia; species Sylvia atricapilla. The sequence goes on from NC_089158.1 coordinate 4,264,927, forward strand.
GGGGGCTGCAGCTCCTCCCGAGGGGCAGCTCCAGCTCTGCTCTGGGCCAGGGACAGGAGCCAGGGAAGGGCTGGAGCTGGGCCAGGGCAGGCTCAGGCTGCAGAGCAGGGAAAGGTCCTTCCCCCAGAGGGTGCTGGCACTGCCCAGGCTCCCCAGGGAATGGGCACGGCCCCGAGGCTGCCAGAGCTCCAGGAGCCTTTGGCCAGCGCTGCCAGGGATGCCCAGGGTGGGATTGGTGGGGCTCTGGGCAGGGACAGGGGTTCACTGATCCTGGTGGGTCACTCCAGCTCAGGAGATTCCAGGATTCTCTTGGTTAACAAAACTGGAGCCCACTGGAGAACTGCTGAAAGCTTCAGCTCTGAGAAGGCTCCAGGCACAGGCGGGACCAGTGAGAAGGGAAGAACCAAACCAGTGTGGACCTGACACCTGACTGATGAGAACCCAGCCCAGGACTTGGGGAGGCCCCGCTGGGGCTGGCAGGATGCAGGGCTGGGCTCTGCTCTCCCCAGCCTGCTTCCCCCCAGAAAGGTGTGCAGGGACTGATAACTGAGAGCCTTGACACAGAGACAGTCAGGACAAGGACTTGTCCCTCTGCTTTGACATCCCCCAGCAGCATTGCAGGTGGGACAGGCCACCAGCACTGTCACCTGGAGGTGCATGGGGACAAAAACTCTTCTCTGGGTTAAAAATGCTGTAGGAAATGGGGAAAATCTGGAGATGGTCTCGTGGGGTGCAAATGATACTGCTGTGCACTACAGTCAGTGACGGTGACAGAAGAGTGGCCGTGGCTGTGATGGTGCAGAAATATTTCATCAGGGCAGTTGTACCAGTGCCAAAATATTGAACAGCTGGCCTCAGGAATAATTGTCATTTCTGGTGTGAGACAGCTGTGGAATGAGCAAATTAATCACAGCCAGGGCCATCTCCAGACTTTGCCCTTCTGCTTTTTGCAAAGTGTCACCCTGGGGCTGAGCTGCTGTGCTGGCAATGGGCAGCAGCACTGAGGGCATTGTCCTCTGTGCCTCCCCTGCTCCTGCCTGGTCCGGGCTGAGCCAGGCCCATCTGACACAGGAGATTGAAAAGAATTGAAGGGAAACAAAGAGAAATTCTAAGCTTCCCTCAGAAACCTATTAAAGTCCCTGTCATTTACTTGGAACATATGAAATAGCCTTTATTAGAGGCATTTTGCCGAGCACAAAAGCTACTTTCAATAACACAGGAAGGGAAAAATCATTACAAACTTGCAAGAATCAAGGACCATCTTGCAGAATCTCTTTGTCATGAAACAAATTATGAAAGGCTATAAATAGATGACCATTATTAGAACAAGGAGCTCTCGAACTGGGCTCTCTGCACAGGGAATGAACTGCTTCCCTCCCGGCCAGGGGGGAGCTGAGGCAATCAGCAGGTACGTCACAGGCTCTCCAGGGTGCAGGAGAAAGCAGAATTAAAGTCTTTGCCTCCTGCTTCTGAAAATGGGAGAAGCATTCGGAGACACAAGTTACTTAAAAGACTGTTGGAAATACACAAGACGCACACAGGTGCTCATCCATCACAGGATGGAGCTGAACTCAGTCAAGGTCACGCCCTGGAGGGGTCCAAGGCCAGGCTGGACAGGGCTTGGAGCAGCCAGGGATAGTAGAAGGTGTCCCTGCCCATGGCAAGGGATGGAATCAGAGAAAAATTTAAGGCCCCTTCAACCCAAACCATCCCAGGCTTCTGTGATTCTGTGGTGTCACTGCTGACTGGAGCACAGGACAGGAGCTCTGTGCTCATGGAGTCTGGCTGTGCTCTCCAGCCCCTCCATAACCTCTTGGTTCTCTTTCTCACCTCTCAGGGGGTTTCCTTCTCCTTGGCTGCTTGAAAAAAATGACTCCTTTTGATTTTTAGATTTTTTTTTTAAAATTTCAGCCTGACATATTCATTCCTGCTCATCATGTAATCGAGTTAAAATAGTTCTTTCTCCTTCTGGCTGTTTACTTGTGTGGCATTTCTGTGAGTTACTCACGTCTACTTTTAGCCTTCCTGTGGACAGACTAAACATAATAAACTCCTTCCATCCCCCCCTCTAAGGCAGAGCTACCATTCCTTTGCCATTCCTCCTGGCAGATTCCTGGATGTGCCCCTCAGTCCCATTTGCATGGCAGGGAGCCCAGGTGAACCTGGGCGTGGCTGGCTTTATAAAGCTGGGTCCAACTGGCACTAACTGCTTTTTATAGTTGAGTTAAATTTGCAGTAACTACAGCAATCCCGTGCTCTTTCCCAGGTTTTCCATGGAGTTATGGCCTGCAGGAATGAGGAAGTTTGCTTATATTCCAACTGCCCTGAGCAGGTCAGTGGGATCTCCCTGGCTGAGTCCAGGAGATTTATAATGCCAGCATTAAACCCCGAGGGCCCTGCTGTGGAAAAGACAAGATATGGAAATTCTCCAAGATATGGAAACTCTCCAAGATATGGAAATTTTAAGGCTGAGCAGCACAGTCAGGGAGAGACTGGGAGCTGCAGGATTTCCAGAACAGGCAGTTGTGCAAAGCACACTGGATGCTAAGGAAGAGTTTTGAAATGCTGCCCCAATGGCTTTGAGACATTTTTTGCCAGCACTTTACCTGTCCATGGGATCTCTTATCCCCATGGGAACTGCTGGTTTGGGGTTTTCTCCTTGAGCAGGGCATAATCCTTTCCAAACCCTCCAGGAGCAATGTCTGGGATGTGGTGATAATTGATAATTGATAATTTTTCCATTCTGAGCTGCTCTGTTCAGCACAGAGCCGAGCTTTGCTGCCTGCCAGGGCTGCTGCCTTTCCAAGAGGCTCACACATTCCAAAGGAATGGGCAGTCAAATGGGCCACCAGGATTTTCAGTGCTTCTGGGAAGGTGCCATGGGAATCTTGGAGAGCAGCAGGAGCATGTTCACACCAGGTTCTGGTGTCTGCATTCAGCCTTTGGGGCAGCCAGCAGCTCTCCCTGGAGCTGGTCGTGCTGAATTTTAGGCTCTTTTTGGGCCTTGGGGCTCAGGAGGAGCAGGTGGTGATTCCACAGGCTCCAGGAGATCCCAGAAACACTGAGGCTGGAAAAGACCTCCAAGATGAAGTCCAACCTTTGGCCAAACACCCCTGTGCCCACTACACCATATCTCAAAGTGCCACATCTACGGGGTGTTTGAACATTTCCAGGGATGGTGACTCCAGCACTTGCCTGGAAAACCTGTTCCAATGCTTAAAAGGCAGGGAGATGACAATGTCCCTGGGAAAAAATCTGCACCAAGGCTTTGGAGAAATCGTCTTGGCTGTGAGTGGAAGATGGGCACAGATGTCCCTTTGGATGCTGTACAGCTCCCTGTGCCTGGCACAATGGAAAATGCAGCTATTATTTCATATTTTTCATATTAATTCAGAAACATTTCTTATTTGGTTTTTTTTTTTAACATTATTGTTAAACCCACAATGTCTTGTTTGGAATAATGGATGGAGTGTACTCATTATAGGAGAACTGGAAAATGGATAAATTTGGGTGATTTTTTTTCCCACTCTGAATTCTGCAATCCTACCAACTTTATTAATTATTCTTTCTGTGGCTGAGGCTACAAAGCTGCCCTTTGATCCTTGTGTATGTTAGATTTTAACATTAGTGTCAGTTGTATTTCTAAGTCCAAAACCTCTTTAAACATGGGAACATTTTCACTGGCTCTGGCTCAAGGCTTCCCTCCCTGGATTAAATTATTTGTTGTTTCCCACGTGTCTTAAGAAATGGATTAGTTGAGGCATTTGTGGCCTTTCCTAGGATTGAAGTGGAGGCAGAAATGCAGCTCTGTAACAGTCCTTGGACTGGAGCACCCCGATGGTACAAGGCTGCTGGGCCACAAAATTGTTTATAAGGAAAGAAATGATTTCTCTGGCCAGCTTGATGGAGCCCTTGGAGGGAGACTGGGAATGAAAATATTCCAGAGAAATGCACAGAATCCAGGATGAGTTTTAGGAACAGAAATTGGGTTCTGAAGTTGTAAGGAGAATATCAAAAACAAGTTTCCATGGATAGAGAGGAAGACACCTTTAAACCTCCCTAAGAAAAGCAATAAAAGCCTGTCTGGGTGTGGGTTGGGCAGGTCACAACCTTGTCCCTGAACAAAGCCACAGGGGCCCAGCCTGGTCCCCTCCCTGTGGCAGAGCTGCACAACCTTCCCACACCTCTGAACACCTCTGTAGCATTTCCAACCCACAGGTCACAAAGGCCATGGAATCACAGAATCCTGGAATCTCCTGAGCTGGAAGAGACCCACCAGGATCACCCAGATCCCACCTGCCCAGAGCCCCACCAATCCCACCCTGGGCATCCCTGGCAGCGCTGGCCAAAGGCTCCTGGAGCTCTGGCAGCCTCGGGGCCGTGCCCATTCCCTGGGGGACAATGAAGAGGAGCCCTCCCACCTTTACCTGGCCTCCAGGATTTGGATATAAACCACTCATTCCCCCTCTAGTCGAGCTTTGTGTTTGAAAGAGAAGAGGATGATGAGTGCTGGATCCAAAGGGATTCCAGGGCCAGGTCCCCTGCTAAAAGCCAGCTCTGCCCCAGGCCAGTGCTCAACAAGCAGCATCAGAGAGTTTGGGCTCTGCACTGCAGCAGGGTTACTGGGAGAGGAGCTCTGGCATTAATATCAGCCACTGCACAGATTAAGAATTCAGCAAAACACATCCTGAACATTTGTCCTCTTTGCACAGAAAGGAAAGACATTAATTTTTCAGAGGATCATTTCCATCCCCACCAGGCTCAGCTAAGCTGAACCCACAAGCCTGATTGCAAAAGTGAACTTGAACCACAAAGATCTTTTTGGGTCTTGCTCTGTGGTCTCCTCTGAAAGCCAAATAAAGAGATAAAGCTGGAATGAGGGACAGGGGGAAGCCAGGTAGAGCCATAACAGCCTGGAGATAAATTCCTTTTTAGTAAAACTCATCTGCCCATTTTCCAGGACCTGGGGTTACAATAACAGTAACTTGTGCTCGTTTGTTAATTGCAGATTAGTGGGAACCCTGCTGGCTTCTGTTTCTTTGTCCTTACTGGGATATATGCAGAGGAAAGAGGGAAATTCCTGCAGGTCACTTCTCATGGGGAGGAAACACACCAACCCTCGAAAGCTCACTTCTTTGGGGCAGCAGAGCTGGAAGGAGCCAGCCTGGGGAGAGGCAAACAGAGTCCCATGTCCCTCATGCCACTATCAGGCTTTTGAACCTTCCTTCCCTCAGATGAAAAAGGCCCTTTTGAAATTCAGAAATTACCTTTTCCATCACTGCTTTGGCTCATTTGGACTCAGTATAGGGAGTCTACTTGAAAATGAAGAGGGAAAAGAGATGTGCAAAGGCAGAGGAGGAAATCTCATTAATCTGGACAGCCATCATGGAATTCAAGATGCAAAATAAGTCAATCCCTACCTATTTCTTTATTCGTAGAAATTATCACTTTCCAGTTCCCTCAGCAGGGTTCTGTAGATGACTGATGCTGCTGTTCCTCCACAAACCACATTCATAAAGTTTTCAGCCAGTTCTGCAATTACTGAGCTCTGGAGCCTTAATTCGATCATCCTGCTGATGTCAGAAGAGATGAACCAGCTCTGACTGTAAATACCTGGCAGCCATTCCAGCTTTGTCCATCCATAAAACCCTCACAAAGTCTGCAGGCTCCAGAAGCTCCAATTCCTATTTTTGGGTGTTCCCCTTCTCTGATTGCTGTACATTAAAAACATTTCAAGGGTACAGCCCTGAGCACTGCTGGTTGCTCTGCTCCTCCTCGCCTGCTGTTTGGTGTAAGTGCTGGGGTATGCTTGTATTTCTCATGGGCTGGGGTGGATGCCCCAAAAAACATCAGCAACACTTTGGGAACAAACAGGAAGATAAAGCAGCAAGGTCTTTGCAGGAGGTGTGAAACCTCCCCAGGCTCCAGTGAGATTTGAACTCACGACCCCTGGTTTACTAGACCAGTGCTCTAACCCCTGAGCTATGGAGCCTCCAAAATTTGAGTGCTTTTGCCTCTGTGAACATTTCATATCATATTTTTCTCATAATTCTGGTGTGAAATGGCCCCGGCCCTGCTGGAATGTGCTGCTCCAAGGATTGTTCAGTTCTCTTTGCAAACTGCACCAAAACCCATCAGAGACACAAACCCACCACCACCCAAAGCTGGAATTTGCTCTCCTGTCAGGACACCAAGATGGTTGATTCCCTTTTCCCCAGCCCAGCAGCTTGAGAAGTTTACAAAGAGATGATGATATCGGGCCTCTTCATAGTTGTTGCACTTATTTATCAAAAAAGGACAGAAACAGGGGCCATGAAGATGCTCCAAAAGCTGGAGCCCCTCTCACATGAGGAAATGCTGAGAGAATTGGAATTATTCAGCCTGGAGAAGAGAAGGCTCCAAGGGGACTTTATTGTGTCCTTCCAGTACCTGAAGGGCCTCCAAGAGAACTGGAAAGGGACTTTTCAAGAGGGCATGGAGGGACAGGACACAGGGAATGGCTCCCACTGCCAGAGGGCAGGGCTGGGTGGGAGATTGGGCAGGAATTGTTCCCTGGCAGGGTGGGCAGGGCTGGCACAGGGTGCCCAGAGCAGCTGTGGCTGCCCCTGGATCCCTGGCAGTGCCCAAGGCCAGGCTGGACACTGGGGCTGGGAGTGACCTGGGACAGTGGGAGGTGTCCCTGCCATGGCTGGGGTGACACTGGATGGGCTTTAAGATTCCTTCTATCCCAAACCAGTCTGACAACCTCTTATACCCCAGTGCTCCCTACTGGAAATCAACTGTGTGTTTATTTCTCCCTCTCAGCTCTTCACAGATGTCACTGCTGCCTTAGGAGTCCGCGTTTTGTTCCTTTCCCGCTGCTCCATCCTGCCTTGGGAAGCCCTTTGGATGCCACCTGGAGGCTGAATCTGATGCACCGTGGCACTGGACACTCCCCAGGCTGAGCTCCCAGCTGGGGACGAGCCTGTCACAAAAGTGGGGGGAATGTGGAGAAAGCAAAGAATCACAGAGAACAGAACTTTGGGTTTAACATTTGGCCAGTGAGAGCCTTGTGACGGCCAGGAATATTCCTGCAGGATTGTTCAGTACGGGCAGTGACTGGGGACTCCACCCTGATGCCCTGGGCTGGCCCTTGGGGGATTTCTGTGCACAGGAGGAGCTCTGGGACAGCCCCTGCACAGCTCAAGTCTCAGCTTCCTCACATCCAACAGGCTGCTCCTGCCGAACTGGACTGGAAAAGCTCTGCCTGGAACACCTCAAATTTTGAGGGAAGTATTTGTGGAGACTGTCAGCAAGTCCAGGAGAGGATGCTGGCTGTGCATTAAACCCTCAGGCACAGAAATGTCTCGTGGCAGGGGAAAATCTACAGCAGCAGCTGAAGAGGACTCTGAGTTTCAGGGTAGATGCACAAAGAGAAAATATAAGTACAAATGGTTAAAGGGTGACTCAGAATAAGCCACATTGTGTCTATTATTCCTGGTCTTTTTTGTGGAAGAAAATTGCTCTCTTTGAAAGAAACCAGAAATTAAGACCATCCATCCTCCCAAGCGTAGAAAAACACAAACCCTCATTAGGTGGGCTGAAAGGCAATTCTCAGGCCTTTATCTGACAAGCTAAGAGCAGGATTCTGTCTACAGCTTTTAAGGAGAAATGATGAATTACCTGGCATGGGTTCAGCGCCTGAGCTTGGCATTGGATAAACTCACAAAGAAGCCTGAAGCCAATCAAACAACTTTGTACAAACCCTGCTGAAAGCAGCCCTTTGGGGGCACACAGGGAGGACGTGCACCAATAAAATAAAGCTGGAAATAATAACCAACATCCCATGCAGGAACATGTGCTTGGAGCGTGGTGTCCAAGAGCAGCTGGGCTTGGAGCCTGGCAACACATGGCTGAGCCATGAGAGACTGCCTGGCAGAAGGCAATAATGGAGCAGTTTGATACAGGCTGTGTTCAGACCTTGACTTGAAAAATAATATGGTTGAAATGTGCGCTGATGCTTGGGAGCATTTGGTGAGAAACAAATGCTGCTGGTAATGAGAAGTGATGGAGTGGTGAGTGTGAAAGGCTGGCAGGTGCTGGAAAGGTTGTGTCCTTGCTTTCCTGAGTGAAACTCGGCCACGTTTCCCAATGTCAGTGTGTTCTTGGACATTTTAACCTCGGTGTGGACCCTTGCAGGACTGAGAGCTGGCCTGGAATGGAGCTGGAACTGCTGCAGGGGCCTCTGGCACCAGTGAGCACCAGGAGAGCTTGTGCTGAGCCCTGGCAGCCCTGTGCCCTCCTGGCACTGTCCCCACAGCCTGGGCATGTCCCCAGATTTCAGTTTCTGTTTGATCTCTGCTCCATCCCTGCCCATCCCGGGAATCTCTCCCGCTTTTCTCTCCCTTCTCCTGGTGACTGCTGGGGTGTGACCCGGGCATCTTGCCCTGTGCCCTGGCCCCCAGGCAGGACTGCACCTGCACCCTCAGATGAACAGCCTGGTGCCTGCAAGGCTGGCCCTTCTTCTATTTTTACCCCTCAAACTCCTGCAAATGCCTTTCTTCCTACTGCTGAGAAGGAAATCATTCTCCTGCACATTTGCAGTGAGATCTGCCCTGGCTGGACAAGGGCTGTGAGTCCATCCCAGGATTTCTGTGCTAATCCTCTTTTCCAGCTGCTCTGTGGCCAGGCAGGATGAGCAGTGAAGCCCCCCCAGACTCCTGTCTCACCCCACAGACCCCAAACCAAAGCCCAGCTCTCTCCTGCCGTGCTGGGGGGCTCTTCTGGGCACCTCTGGTGGGAAAGATACGGTGACAAATGAGGGAAACTGGCAGGAATAATTATTGCTGGATGAGATGGGAATTGTCATCTGTTTGTTGGGTCCCGGCAGGACAGCTTCAGCTACCAACAGGCTGCACAATAGAGGGAATTTCTCCTGGTGGAGTCATAAGACTGGAACATTCTGCTCTTCCAAACAGTGCCTGGGCCAGCTCCTGATGCAAAGTTTGTCCAGGGTCATTATGAAATGACTGCTAATGAATACATCATGAATTTTCTTCCTCAGTAGGAACCGGGCCAATGAGAAATCAGATTTTGATTAGTTTTTCATGTTTGGATCTGTGTTTACAGCCAGGTACCATAATTTGGCTTCTGCTCTAAGAACCACTTGATTATCAGGAAGGTGGAAAGCTCTGCCCCAAAATTCCTACATGAGATACTTCCTGAGTTCAAAACCAGCACCAATAGATTGTCTCTCAGCACAAAGCTTCCCTGGGCTGCTGACACAATTCTGCTTTTCCTCTGGAGCAGACCTTTCATCTCCTTCCCATGGGGAGGTGTGAGCCCTGCTGCTGTCACAGAGGGCTCAGGGACAGTCCTGGTGGATCTGGCTGCTGGGACCCTGACACAGAGCCCACTTTGTCCAGGTTTGGTGACTATATTAGGATGAAGAGACTCTGGTGGGAGATGGTGATGACTGTGAGGGCTGAAGAACTCAAAGTTCTTGAGATTACACAGTTTGGGGATAAAATGTGCGTTCTTTGCTCTCTTTACCCTTGCAAGCCCTATCTTAAAGAGATGTTTATCCACTACAGTTGGATCTCCAGTTTCCACCAATGACTTTTGCCCCGGTCAAACCCATCTTCTGGATGCTCTCTGCTTGTGGAACACAATATTTTTCACTTGCCACACTGGTAACATTTAGTTACCAATAAGTAAATTCACCTGTTTAGTTAAAATTTTCAACAAACTTAAATATCATCTGCCCACTTAGACAACACCTATCATTGCAGAGCCAAATAATCTTTTAGATTTTATCTCCTGTTGGAGGCTTCCTGGTTACTTTTTAGATCCACACTCCTTGGAAACACTGTGGAGCTGTCCTGGTTTTACCTGTGAGATGAGGAGTCTGAAAAGCAGAACTCGACAGTTCCAATGCCTCTGGTTTTCATGGGAAATAAGAGTTTCCACTGTGTTATTTGCTTTCAGCCAGAGATGAGGGAAATTGCTACAAAGTGGAAATGTTTGTGTACAGCAAATCAGGCATTATGGGCATGATTCATGGATAATCTTTGCAAGCCTCAAGAAAATTCTCTGAACAAAAGCCATATAAAGGGAGTCCCTGGACAGTGACCTCCCGCTGCTCTGGAGAGGCAAAAGGCAGCAGTGGGCAGCAATAAAGCAACAAACCAAAGCCCAGATGTTTGTTTTCCATGGATGGAAACATCCCTCCTGAAGGAACAGCGAGCTTTGCTGGCATTATTGCCAGGGCATTTATCTCCAGCAAATGAAATTGTTACATCATGTCGGATTTCTGCCGAGCCCGAAGCCCCTGGAGCCCGGCTCGGATGTGAGCTGGGGATGAGAGGCCACCTCAGCTCACACACGAAGGCTGGACAACGTGATGGGCTCTGTAAAACTCTGCCTGAACAGACTCTGGTAATGATTCCACCATGAGCTCAGAAGCTGTGTCCTCTTAATTATAAGAAAGCCACAAAACCTCAGCAGAGTTTTTGATGGGATGCACGGAGAAGAAAACACTCATTTCACTCTTGTAGCCATACTTGACATTGTTTTGTGTCCTTCTAGAAGTGAAAAGATGAAATCAGAAGAGAAAATTGACACAGTTAATACGATATGACAAGGCAGGGGGTTCCTTCTGGCCTTAAAACGAACCTGGAAGTTTGGACGGGCTCCCCCAGGCTCCCCCAGCCTGCTGGGGCTTGTGACAGTCACCACTGCCTCAAAGTTCCTGCCTTCCTTTAAAGTACCCTTGTAAAGTTTTCTTGGAAGCCAGGAGGAGTTTCCTCAAGCCCTGGGGGGAAAAAAACCAAAATAAAGCTGGTGTACTTGTTTGGAATAAACACATTGCTCTGAGGGTGCCAGGTTTGTTCCCTGTGCTGAGGGAACAGGAGTTATTTCTGGAATGCAGCTGCCTCTTTTTTAGCTGCTGTAACTTCTCCCTGGAGCCTTCCTCGGATACAAAATTGGTCAAAATTTTACCCTTGACCCGTTTCAGATTAGCAAAAGAGCAAAATCCAGTTTATTGTGAAAACCACGTGGAGCTGCTGGTGCTGTGCAGGCATGAGGAGTTCTGGGGGCACAGCTCAAGCTGCCTTTCCAGGAATTTTCAAGAACACTTGTGAAACACAAAGACATTGGTATTTCTGAGTATCCCAGTGCCCAGCAGCAGAGGGATTGTGCCCAGCTGGAAACCTGCATTTCCCAGCCCCAAGAGCCTCCAGCCTGCCCTGCCACCACCCTGCAGGGCTCTGAGGTCCCCTGGTGTCCAGGAGGGATTGGCAGAGCTTTTGGAGTTCCTTGGGAATAAACCCCAGCTCAGGGCAGCCTTTAGCACCTGACAGCCCCCAGAGAGGAGGATGTTTTATTGACAAATGCCCTTAATTACAGATGAGTTGCTGAGCTGCAGGAGCTTAACAGTTTGTGAGCCGGGCCAGCCCCTGTGGGCTGCAGGAGGAAAATCAGTTTATTGAGTTTCAGTCCTGATGTAATGGTAATCATGAGAGAGGGCAAAAAAGTCCTTCCTCATCCTCAGGAAAATCTGCCCCCAGGTTTGAGGAACTGTCCCTCTGAGGGACACATCTGCTGCTTTGCCCAGAGTTTATGCAATGTGCAGGCAGCACCCAAAATCCAGGGATTTCACTGCCACTCTCAGGTTGTGGTTTGGGGCATTGTCAGCAGGGATCCACTGCAGCTGTTTTTCTCTTCTGCTATCCACTGTAAATAAATAAATTTAGTCAAGTAGTCAAGTAATTTAGAAGAAGTATGTTAGTAAATAAAGTAATTCGGAGGAATTAATGAGCAAACAAGGATGGCAAATTAAAAGGGCCTTGCTCATCGTCAGCAGGCTTAAATTATGGGGAAAAAGCAGTGCAGTTCCCATGTGAGAAGGTAAAGAGAAGACACTGCCCTGCTGTGCTTCTGGTGGGAATTGGATGATCCAGTGTGGGCTAGGAGTGAGGGTTGTTTTCTAAAACTGGGATTCTGGGCTCTCTGTGGGTGCAGCTCTCAGCTTTAGAGTGATTGATCAAGCTCACAAACGATCTACAAAATAAACACTCCTGGCTCTGCCCTGAAATCAATAGTTCTTCACATGAGCAAAGGAACACACGGTGTCAGAATCGATGACAATGTGCCTGGAGCTGTTTGTCACACAAGGTTAAGGGTGAAGTCGTGGGACTGCAGGGATTTCACTGTCACTGCTCAGCCAATGCTCTTCTGGGCATGGAACAGCTGGGGGTCAGTGGGGAGCCACAGGAGCTCCTCAGCTGGACCCACCAGGATCACCCAGCCCAGCCCCTGTCCCTGCCCAGAGCCCCACCAATCCCACCCTGGGCATCCCTGGCAGCGCTGGCCAAAGGCTCCTGGAGCTCTGGCAGCCTCGGGGCCATGCCCATTCCCTGGGGAGCCTGGGCAGTGCCAGCACCCTCTGGGGGAAGAACCTTTCCCTGCTCTGCAGCCTGAGCCTGCCCTGGCCCAGCTCCAGCCCTTCCCTGGCTCCTGTCCCTGTCCCAGAGCAGAGCTGGAGCTGCCCCTCGGGAGGAGCTGCAGGTCCCGATGAGCCTCTCCTCAGTCTGCTCCAGCAGAGAGTCGACAAGGGACAAGAGACAATGAAGTGTCCTCAGCCACTCCTCACACAGCTTCCCCTCTAAACCCTTCACCATCTTCATGTCTCTCCTTGGACACTCTCTAACAGCTTTAGACACTTGGAGTCATCCTCAGATGATCTTGTGTTTCCCAAAACTGCCCCAGCAGTGGAGCAGAGGCTGCCCCAGCCCAGAGCAGGGCTGGACAATCCCTCCCTGGCCACACCAGCAATGCTGGGCCTGATGTCCCCAGGTCAGGGATGTCCCCCTGGCTCCAGGGCACTGCTGATTCGTGTCCCTCTGGCCATCAACCAGGATTTCCAGGACCCTTTCCATGGAACTGCTTTCCAGCCTCTTCTTCCTCAAGCTGTACATCCAGAGTTGTCCCATCCCAGGTGCAGAACCTGGCCTTTATCTTCGTTAAACTTTATTGAAGTTCATTAAATGAACCCCTCTCCTCCACACACCCCCCTCTATACAGAGTGGGAAACGTCCAGGTCACAAGCACAGGTTGAAGCCAGCACAGGTGAACGGTCTGGGGAGGAGAGGAAGTCCTGGTGGTGTCTCTGATTCCCATCTCATTTCCATCCCAGCTTCTACCTCCATAAAATGACCCAGGGAATGGCTGGAGGTTTGGGCAAGGCTGGCTTGTGAGTGTTCATCTCCAGCCTGTGCATCCCATTAACGAGATGAGAACCAGCAATTCCCTGCCTGGGGAGGGTCCTCGGAGCTCTTCTCCAGTGGCCTGAAAGGATGAGAAAGCCCAGAAGTCACTGGTTTGGGGAAGCAGCTACTGGGAAGGAGGTAACAGGACTTGGGGGCTGGGGCAGACAAACCTGACCTCTCCAAACTGAGTTTTCAGCAAGGAAAAATCCTGATTGGAAGGGCAGAATTGTCACATCAGACAGAAGCAATGCGTGTACACAGTCACGGGCTCCAGCTCTTGGGAATATCAACTGATACAATCTCACTCCTCTCCTCTCTGAACAGCCTTTCATATTAAATTCCTTATCAGTCGGTTTTGCCAGCACAGCACAATCTGTGTCTGCACAGCCTGAGCTCCTCAGGAGACAAGTTTCCAAACATCCAAGGGCAGAAATTAGCCATGGGAAGGGAGGTCTGGAGAAGGGGTTATTGAAAGGAACTTTTCCAGAAGCCCTGAAATCAGGTTTGCAGCCCCATCAGAGCTGGGTGAGGCCTGAACTCCTTCAGGCTTAGAAGCAGGGGAACAACGGATCAAGCACAGCCTTAAAATTCCCTGCAGTGAGAAACTTGGCAAAGTAAAACGTGATCCTCTTTCCTTCTTTATTCAGGCCGCACAAGGGTTTATTATTCTATCCTTAAAGAAGGGGCAGGGCAGAGGTGATTAGAGCTGAATTTTCAGGGGGCAGCAGCAGATTCCAGCGGCTGCCCAGACAGATTGGACACCTCCGTAAATAAACTGGCTGCAGACAGGGAAGTTGTTGTCTGAGGACCAGCAGCCCCACACGGGAGATGTGATGTGAGGAGTGGATTTGCCACACATATTCCACATCATCTGAGCTCAACCCCGAGAGCAAAATAAAAATAACCCCGCGGAAGCCGATCCCCACGGGATTTTGGCAGCAAAAGCGAGCTCAGGACCCGCGTGTGTGGCAAGAGCTGCTGCTCTGGGGCTGCCTGGGGGTTCCTGCTCTGCAGGGTTGTTGTGGTGTCAGCTCCTGCTGGAGACAGCGTGGGAACTTCTGCTCCAGTGACAGGAACACTCGCATACTTTCATGGAATTGCCTCATTCCCAGGGGTGCTGCTGAGCCCCTGGGTGTGGCAGCAGCTGTCCCATGTGAACTTACCCCCACCAGGTTTGCTCTCCCGTTTCACGGGCTGTTCGCACAGATTTGTGACGTCCTCCAGCAGCCAGGCACAGTTTGCTCTTCTCCTTCATGCTTTGAGAAGCTTTTCGTCACCGGGGGATGCTGGGGTTTGCTGCTCAGGGCTTCTCCCAGTCCGTGAGTGTGTGGAGCTGCCCAGGTCCCACACAGAGCCCACGGGGAGATCTCCCCTCACCAGAGCTGACCACTGACCTCCTCTTCTTCTCCTCCACCTGCTGTCAACCACCACTCCACACCAGCACCTTGGTCCTCTGTTTTCTCAATTCCCTTAATACTTCTGATAAGGATTCTGGCCTTTAGAAAACCAAGTAGCTTTATCAGCTGGCTCACCCTCCATCCGTGTGGTGCCTGTTGGCTTTCCCCAAGGTCTGCAGAGGGCTGGGGAAGCGCTGCTTTCACTCGGGGCAGCCCCACGGGCTCTCCTGGAGCAGCTGCTGTCACCTGGTGCTGACTCACTGCCACCTGAGCGATGGCCAGTCCTGCTGGGCCACTCCACACCCCCCTGGCAAACCCGGGACTTTGATCAGCCCAAGAAATCTCAAGTCCTTCCCCCTGTTGGAAGCCGCAGCTGAAGCCAGGGCTGGCCCTGCATGGACAAACCCTCAGGGCAGGTGGGCTACAGGAACAGCCGTGGAGAGCAGGGAGAGGGACACTTCTAGAACACGTGGGTTTATTGCGAGGGTGGTGGGTCACAGGGCTGGGCCTCCAGCCACCAGCCTGGGCTGAAGGGAAGCCCCAAGGAGAGAGAGAGAGAGAGGGGGAAGGAGTAAGAGCCAAGAGGAGAGAGCAGGTGAGAGAGGTGACAGGGGTAAGGGAGGTGAGCGAGGTCAGGTAAGAGAGTAAAGCAAGAGGTGTAAGAGAGAAAGGGAAGAGGAGGAGGTAAGAGATATAAGAGGGCGAGGTCCTTGTTCCAATCCGTTATATCTCCTTTTGTGTGGAATATTCTGATTTACACAGACCAACCGGTGTGACATACAGAACCTACAGACTCTGCACACAGCCTGTGAGAACTGCTCTATTACCATGTCATTCTGTACATACATATCATTCATATGTATCATGATACCATATCATTCTGTATTCTAAACTCTACAGACTACTTTTCTGATCTGCCTTTCCCCAGATACCTTTGGGGGCTGCTCCCTGGAGCCCCTTTGTTTGCTGTCACCCAACCCATCAGCAGCTGATCGCTGTCCCCCTGCCTGCCATGCCTACATCTCAAAACCAGCGTTCATTTCTATTTCACACACAGCTTTTATAATTTTAGTGTCCCTTTCCAGGCAATCACATTTTAGGCCTTTCCCGTGTCATTCCATCAGCCCTGCAGAGCCCGGGGGGTCTGGGCAGGGGACGGAGGGCGCTGGGGCATTCCCTCGCAGCCCCTGTCCCCGGGGGATCCGGGCTGGCCCCGGGCTGTCCCCGGGCTGTCCCCGGTGTGACCCGGGCTGTCCCCGGTGTGACCCAGGCTGTCCCCGGTGGTACCCGGGCTGTCCCCGGGCTGTCCCCGGGCTGTCCCCAGGCTGTCCCCAGGCTGTCCCCGGGCTGTCCCCAAGCTGTCCCCGGGCTGTCCCCAGTGTGACCCAGGCTGTCCCCGGTGGTACCCGCGCTGTCCCCAGGCTGTCCCCGGTGGTACCCAGGCTGTCCCCGGGCTGTCCCAGGCTGTCCCCGGGCTGTCCCCAGGCTGTCCCCTGTGTGACCCGGGCTGTCCCCGGGCTGTCCCCGGTGGTACCCAGGCTGTCCCCGGGCTGTCCCCGGGCTGTCCCCGGGCTGTCCCCGGGCTGTCCCCGGGCTGTCCCCGGTGGTACCCAGGCTGTCCCCGGGCTGTCCCCGGGCTGTCCCCGGGCTGTCCCCGGGCTGTCTCCGGTGGTACCCAGGCTGTCCCCGGGCTGTCCCCTGTGTGACCCGGGCTGTCCCCGGGCTGTCCCCGGTGGTACCCAGGCTGTCCCCGGGCTGTCCCAGGCTGTCCCCTGTGTGACCCAGGCTGTCCCCGGGCTGTCTCCGGTGGTACCCAGGCTGTCCCCGGGCTGTCCTCGGTGTGACCCAGGCTGTCCCCGGGCTGTCCCCGGGCTGTCCCCGGTGGTACCCGGGCTGTCCCCGGGCTGTCCCCGGGCTGTCCCCGGTGGTACCCGGGCTGTCCCCGGGCTGTCCCCAGGCTGTCCCCAGGCTGTCCCCAGGCTGTCCCCGGGCTGTCCCCAGGCTGTCCCCAGGCTGTCCCCAGGCTGTCCCCGGGCTGTCCGGGCCCCGGGCGGGCGCAGCGCGGTTGTGCGGGGCAGCAGTGCCCTCTAGTGCGGGCCCGGAGCCGTCCCGCGGCCGCCGCAAAGGGACACTCGGAGCCAGGACAGTCCCCTCCGCACGGACCCTCCGCACTGAGCGGGCTGCCGGCACCTCTGGGAACCGAGGGAGGAAAGAGGGACACGGAGATGTCCTTTTAAAATTGTCCTTTTCTTTGAAAAAATTGCCACTGCTATTTATTTTACGTCTTTTTTTTAAATGTTATTTTATTATTTCATTTTATTTCGTTTTATTTTATTTTATTATTTTATTTTACTTTATTTTTATTTTATTATTTTATTTTATTTTGTTTTATTTTATATTATATTTTATATTTATTTTATTTTATGTTAATTATTTTATTTATGTTAATTATTTTGTGTTAATTATTTAATTTTATGTTATGTTAATTATTTTTGTTAGTTAATGATTTTATTTTTATGTTAATTATTTTATTTATGTTAATTATTTTCTGTTAGTTAATTAATTATTTTATTTTATGTTATGTTAATTATTTTATGTTAGTTAATTATTTTATATCAATTATTTTATTTGATTTCACTGTATTTTATTTTATTTCATTTATTGTTATTTTATATTTTTTAATTTTATGTTAATGATTTTATTTTATGTTAATTAATCATTTCATTTCATTTCATTTATTGTTATTGTATATTGTTATTCTGTTTTATTTTGTTTTATTCCTGACTGTTATTTTAATAGTTTTCCAATAGGTGTGAGCTTTTGCCATTGCTTTGGAGAATTCCTTCCTTGGAGCTGTTTCAGGTTTTGCACACTTGGTGTCTGGGAGGAAAACCAGGTGGGGAACGTTTCCCATCCAGGATCACTGAAAAGTGACAAGATGCCCAAACATGTCACGTGCCCAGGATGTCACAGCAGACACCTGGATCGTCTCCCGAAGGGGAAATTCCCCCAGGGAAGAGCCCAGCTCGTGGGAAAGCTCCCTGGAAGGGGATGGCTGGCTGTGCCCCCGCAGGGCTGCACGACGTGTTTCCCCCTAAAACCCGTCTGGAGCAGTTTTCCTGCGTGCCCCAGAGCCCGAGCTCAGAGCTGAGCACAAGAGTTCAGGCAGAAACAGGGAAAAGCAGCCTTTCCCCACAGAATGCGTTCATCTACACTCATTTTTGACAATTCCTTCAAGCTCAGTTGGTTTTCAGCACAAATGCTAATTTTATTTATTTTTCTTCCCCCCCCCCTCCCTTCACCTTTTCTTTTTTTCCCCTTTAATCCTGCCCTGCTCTCTTGTTTTCTGAACTGTTTCTCTGTGGGTATTTCCAATTCCTGTCCTCATCCTGCTGGGACAGAGCAGAAGTTTGGTCCTGTAACAGCAGAGGTTGTGCCTGTACCTGGCAGGTGCTTCCTTGGTCCCAGCCTGGGATGAGGGGTGCTGCTGCATCACCGGGTGAGGCAAATTCCCTCTGCCTCATTTGCAAAGTGGGAGAACAGCCCAGTCCCAAAATGGCCCAAAAGTGATTCTCTGCAGCACGAATCCAAGGGCTTTAGCTAAATTCCCTTCAAAAATCCCTAAATGAAGCTGTCCTAAATTATACCACTTAGACTAATATGACAGCGTCCATGAAAATTGCATTTTCCCAGTTGTTGGCTCCTCCTGAATTTGGAAGCATGTTAATTTTCTAGAGCAGCTAAATAGTTTCCTCTGATGATTAAAAAATGAATAATAATAGCAGTGCCCGCCTTCCCGGGGCTCTTGTAGGACTTAGCAGCAAGAAATTAAACACAGTAGGAAATTCCTTGAAAGAGTTGGAAAACAAATGATTGATACAATCTCGCCCTCCCTCCCGGCTCTGTGATCTGCTTTTAGAATGATTATTAAACACAGGGAAATTCATTTGGTGCTGTAACATGAACAAGACAAATTACAGTCTCTGGAGCTCAGTTAATTGCTAAAGAACACTCTGACCCTCTGTGGGTTCATCAGTTGTGGGAGGTAATGAAGGGAGTGCTCTCCAGCCTGGGGGGCTGCAGGATCAGGTAGGGTCCCCTCCTTGGGAGCTCCAGGGGGAAATGATGGAAAACTCAGCACCTGGAACCCCCTCACAGGGCAAAATCCAGGGATGGAGATGCCTGGGGGCTGTGGAGGGGTTGGGAGGTCGGTGCTCAGATCCCACCCTTGGTTTGCTGTGGCTGCTCTAAAGGGTCTTGGTGAGATGGAGTCTGCCAAGGTGGAATTCATCTCCCGAAATTCAGATCTCTGGAGATAATCCAACCTGCCCAATCCAACACCCAGCGAGTCCTGAGGGTATTCTCCATTTCCCAAGGGCAGCAGGGGCTCTGGCAGCACCTCACCTTCCCCAGGGTTTGCCAGTGGGATCCCAAATCTCAAGTTGGCTTAGGAATAGGTGTGAGATTTTGGCATTGCTTTGGAGGATTCCTTCCTTGGAGCTGTTTCAGGTTTTGCACACTTGGTGTCTGGGAGGAAAACCAAGTGGGAAATGTTTCCCATCCAGGATCACTGAAAAGTGACGAGATGCCCAAACATGTCACGTGCCCAGGATGTCACAGCAGACACCTGGATCGTCTCCTGAAGGGGAAATTCCCCCTGGGAAGAGTATGGGAAGTCCTGAGACTGCCCTGCAAACCCCTGGGTATTATGAGGTGGTATTTGGGCCAAATTCAGGTGACAGTTTGGATTTTTTTGGTGTCATCACAGAGGTGGAAGTTGGAGATTTGCCTGTGGCCTTGGAATGCTCAGCACAGGCACTTTGCAGCACAGGAGTCATGATAAATTCATGAGCTCTTGGCAATGCTCCTTGCAGTGTCACAAACAGAGCCATTGCTCTCTTTTCATCCAAACATGCCAAATTATTTTTTTCTCTTCTTCTTGTTCCCTGTTCTTATTGTATTAGACTGAGATGTAAAATTATTAATAGAATAGTCCGTTAATTTTATGATATTTCATTATTCAATTATTTCCTCCATTATTCTTCCACATTAAATCTGAATAATTTATTCAGTGAATTTTGCAAGCAAAATGTTCAACGCATAATTTTCTCCTTTGTTAATATTCTCCCAGTTCTAATTGTCCATGAGAATTTGATCTAACGCTCTCCAGAAGAGCAACCCTAAGACAAAAGACCCAACACAGAGCTGTGCTCAGCACAACGATGGTGTTGTTCCTGCTCGAGGCTCTCAGTGCTCCCAGTGGGATGGGAAGGCAGGAGGGAACAGGCTGTACCTGGCACAGGAGGGAGCAGCAGCTCCCACTCCATGTGAGTAGTGTCATTCCGTTTGGGAATGGAGAGCAGAGCCCTGGGAGCAGTGGGGCAGGGAGGTGTGGATGTGCCTGACTCCCTTCTCCCAGCAAAGAGCTCTCAGCCCCTTGGGGGGATGTTGAAATGGGGCAGAATGAGCTCCAGTCCCACGCTGTGGGTCAGGATGTGCTGCTCCCCCAGGAGGCACTGGGCTCCCCATGGGACACACTGCACTCACGGGCAGCAGTCCCAGCCCCCTCTGGGGTCCAGCCCCCTCCTGTCACTGAGCTCACACGGTTGGTGCCTTTGGGATGTGCTGGAGTTTCTCCTTTGCAGCACATTGGACTCGCTGTGCCCAGCCTGGGCCCCACCTGTCCCGTGGCCATGGAGCTGCTGGGATCTGCAGCCTGGGCTGTCCTATGGAACAGGAGATCACAGAATGTCAGAATTCTGTCACAGATCACAGAATGTCCTGAGCTGGAGGGACCCACCAGGATCCCCCAGCCCAGCCCCTGTCCCTGCCCAGAGCCCCACCAATCCCACCCTGGGCATCCCTGGCAGCGCTGGCCAAAGGCTCCTGGAGCTCTGGCAGCCTCGGGGCCGTGCCCATTCCCTGGGGAGCCTGGGCAGTGCCAGCACCCTCTGGGGGAAGGACCTTTCCCTGATATCCAGCCTGAGCCTGCCCTGAGCGGGCACAGAGCCCTGGGCAGGTGAAGGAATGTGCAGGAGCAGCTCAGGGTGGGCTGGGTTACCTCTCACCTCCTGCAGAGCTGCCTCAGGTCCAGTGAGCACAACCTGTGTCCGCATCCTACCCCAGCCCTTCCCTGGGGGAAGAAGAATTCCCAGCACTGGGCAGTGCTGATGGGAAGAGCAGGATTAACACTCACTGGATTTGGCTCCTGACAGCTGGAGCTGCCCAGGGACATTTGAATCAGGAGAGAGCAGCTCCTTGTGCTGGACTTTCAGACCCTTTGGCTGGGACAACACTCCCAGGCACAGGGTGGGATTGTTGGGGTGTCTGTGCAGGGCCAGGGCTTGGGCTGGATGATCCTGGCAGATCCCTTCTCATCAAGATTTTCTGTGGTTGTGTGGCTCAGGTCAGGATGGACTCACAGCCCTCAGCTGCCTTTCCTACACAAGGAGCTGTGCAGGTGACAAGAGGCCACACCAGGAAGGCAGAACTGAGGTGATCAATCCCCTGCTCCATCATCAATAACATCAAAAATTCCTTTGCTAACAAGGAAGTGAAGTTTTAGCTTCAGCTGAGGTTTGTTTGCAGTCTTCTGCTGTGCATTTTCCAAAAAGGCCTTATTTTGCCTGGCACTCACTGGTTTGCTGGGAGAACTTCCAGCCTGGGAAGCAGGGGCTGAGCTGAGGAGCGTGGGAGCACTGAGGCTCTCCCTGACACGAGTGAATGAAATGTAGGAAATAGTAAATAAGGAGCTTTAAAGTCAAAATTAACTCACAAGCCAAAAGTTTGGGGAACTTCAGGAATTTACTGTCCTTTCCATGAACACCACAGGCATCAGTGGGATGTTTTTTAGCAAATCTGGGGAACTGTCACAGTTTCCCAAATGAAAATCCAGGCAAACTGAGCCCTTTTATTTCCACTGAAAACCACTGACCAGCCAGTCACCTTCCCTGCTCCCTCACCTCAGCTGCCTGTGCTGTTTTAGAGCTGAAATCCAGCTCTAAATGGGACACAGCAACTCCATATTAAGGGTCGTGGCCAACATGAACTCAGTGTTGGCATCACAACAGCTCCAATTCAGGGAACATTTTCCCTCCCCATGCCAATAAATCAGTGGTAGGAACAGTGATAAGAGTGGTAAAAATAGAGTGCCCCAACGTGAGTTTTCTGTGCTGAAAGCTAATAGCTGCTGTTTTCTGAAATAACATCTTGGTGCCACCAGCTCTGTAGAAACATATGGACTGTCTCAGCCACTGCAGCCTTCCCAGCAACTCACACGGAGATCTTCTGATCCTCTTGGAATAAAATCTACACAAACAGACCTGCTTGGAGTCTTTTGGGGTAGAGGCACTCGAGACACAAAAATAATGGGGCTGCAGCAAGACCCCAGTGCTCTGGCAGCCCAGATGAGTCCCAAGTTTCTCTGCCAGGAGAGAGGAGGCTGCAGACTCTGCTCTGCAGAGAGGAGAATGTCACCTGGAGGCTTCACTGAGCCACGGCCACGTTGTCCTTGGGGGTTGGCAGTGACCTTTTGGAGGGGACAAAGCCAGCCCTGTGTCCCTCCAGGGAGCTCTGCTTTCTGCCCAGGGTGTCTGAACTGTGGTTGCTGCCTTTGCCTTGGTCCCCATGGGGCTTCTCTCAGCAGAACCGAGCTCTGCAGGGCACAGAAACTCATTCAGTGCTCAGGGAGGGGAGAACCTTCCCTGCTGCCAGCCAGAGATGTTCCCAGCACTGGAGATCCCGGGCTGGGGCAAGGAGAGGGGCAGGAGGACCAAGGGGTGGAATTTCACACCCCTCAAGGGACTGCAGCCCCTTGGGTTTGCAAGAGCTGCAGGGCAGCATTAAAGGTGTTGTCAGGTGCTTGGGCTTCCCCTTCCCCTGCCTTGTCCAAACAGAGGCAAAAAATCAGCCAAGGAGAGAATGTTCACTTAAAGGCTTCACACATCGTCCCTGCCAAAAACAAAGTGTGAGCATTGCAACCAATTTTAGCCCATATGCTACAGGCAGCAGAGATTTGGAGCTGAATTCCCTCAGTAGGAAGCCCGTGTTTTCAGGAACTGGGAAGAAAACATGATGTGTAGACTAAAATGGTATTTTCCATGCAACAGAGAAACCACCTGAATCCTGCCCTGGCTGTAGGGCCTGAGCAGGGGACTGAGAGCAAGGACTTTGGGTGGGGATGTCACCTGCAGCTATCTAAAAAGTCTATCTAAAACTATCTAAAAATCGTTTTCTTCCTCAGGTTTAGGCATGGAGCAAAAAGTAAACCAAAACATAATAGAGAAAAAAGTAAAACAAACGAACAACAACAACAAAAAAGGAGATATTAATTTATTTCTTTTGGTATAATTTCATGTGAGGAACACGTGAGGTATTGCTGGAATAGTGGTGTCTGCTGAGCACTGATTGCAGACACAAGGACACTAAAAGGGAACAGGAGCTTTTTAAATTGGAATTGAAAAGCAGAAAACAGACCTGCTACTCATTGTGCAGTGCAGAGAACTTGGGAATCCTTGTACTTTTGGAGCCATTAATTATTGCTTAATTCGAGCAAGGAGCATTTGCAGGATACGTGATAGCAGATAATGGCTGATTCTCCAGAGAGGCTCGGGTCTGGGTACAGAAATAGCAATTCCTTGCACAAAGGGCAGCTGATTTTATTGGGAAAGGAGAAGTGGCTGATCAAGTTCATGGACAGGGAATATCTTCATGTGGCAGTGCCAACACTAATCCCAGGCAATTTGGAGAAATGAAGGGGGAAAGGAGGTGACCTGCAGGAGCAGGTCTGGGAACAGGAGGTGACCTGCAGGAGAAGATTTTAGGGACAGAAGGTAACCCGAAGGAGGTTTTAGGGACAGGAGGTGACCTGCAGAAGGTCTGGGGACAGCAGGTGACCTGCAGGTCTGGCACACCCCTGTGGGGACTGGACAAACCTCCCTTCTCATTAATGCCATCCTTTAGGGAAGCTGCCACCAAGCACCCAGATTTCAGTGTGGTCACCTGGGTGTGGGGCTGGCCCTGGGCTGTGAGGGGTGGGATTGGGGACCAAACACCAAGGGCAGGTTTGGTTTCAGACTCAACAGCAGAGCAAGGGCAAACCCTTCCCAAAGTGTCATTTTGGGCACAGTCGTGTCTCCAGGTGGGTCTGTGGATGTGGGACAGGCAAAGAGGGCTGCTATGGCCCCAGTGAGACCATTTGATTGTGACAAAACCAAAACTCCAGATATTTATCAGGAAATGTCCAACTAAAACTGGTTATTGAGTCAGATATTTGAGTGGCAAAAGAGCCTTGATTTTCATCTTTGCCTGTACTTTCCTCCCTGTGTTTTAAGAGAAGGTGCAGCTCACTTTGTCCCACCTCTCCTGTCTCCAGCCATCCCTTTAACAGGGAACTGGTGTTTCCAGGTGTTTGACAACCACCCTGTGCCCACAGCTCCTCTGACAGGTTTGGGTGTTTCCCTGCTGCTGTTCAGGACCTGTCACAGCTCCCTGTGGAGCTCTGTGTCTGTGCCATCACTGCTCCTGGGACAGCCCTTCATCCCCTAAAGTTTGCCCTGCTGTTTAATGTAGAAAGATCAGCCCCTCCTCTCCCAGCCTGGCTCCACAGCCCGGGTTCTCTGTGCTGAGCACTGACTCTGTGCACCTTCACTCGAGGTCTGAGCAGTAATTTGTGTGAACATGTGAAGCCTCTGCAGAAACACTCCATCAGCTGCATCAAACCTTGCACAGTTCTCAGCTCCATCACAAAGGTGGTGACACCGTGGCTGCATTTCAGGATTTCTCCAGCTCCCTTCCTTCCGGCTGGAAGCAAAAATCCTGGCCCACAAATGCAGGACCCAAAGCCTTTTTTGGGACTTCCCTCACATTTCCCTTGCTCCAGTCCTCAAAGTCACCAGAATTTCCAGATTCTCTGAAGCACACTCACCTGCCAGTTGTGTGGCAGCAGAAATTCCATGAGCTCATTCCTGCCTCCTCAGCCAAGGTCACTGAGTAGAAGATCAGTGTGATCTGCTCCAAGGCTGAGTGCTGAGCCCCCTGTGCCCTCCCCAAGCCCCACAGACCCCTCTCAGCACACAGTGTGCCTGTTTTTCCGGGCTCAGTCTTTAGCCCCTTGCAATTTTTGCACTAATCCCCATCTTTTCCAGCCTAAATAATAATTTCCCAGGAAGCAGTGTATCAGAT
This sequence comes from Sylvia atricapilla, assembly GCF_009819655.1. Taxonomy (NCBI): domain Eukaryota; kingdom Metazoa; phylum Chordata; class Aves; order Passeriformes; family Sylviidae; genus Sylvia; species Sylvia atricapilla. Next base: position 4,289,756 of record NC_089158.1, read on the forward strand.
CCTCTGCTGAAGTCCGTGCAGAGGGATCTGCATTCCCCTTGCCTGCAGGATCTGGTATTTAATTGAAAGAGGGGACTGAGTGAGCCTGTCTTGATCTGTCCAGGATAAATACCTGTCCCATCCCCTCTCAGTCTCTACCTTCACTTCTCTCATCATTCTCTGGAAATTTTAAACTCCCACATGTTCAAACACCGTTGTTCCTGCTGTTTGCACACCACCTTTTGCAGATCACACAGAATTTCGCTTGGTTAAACGCACTGAATCAGGCTTTTGCCTCGAACCTGGGACTGCCCAGTCCCAAACCCTCCTTCATCAGCCTTTTCTAAAGCTGGTCTGTTATTGTGGAGCTGCTGCACCTCGTCCTTTTAAGCCTTGCTCCCAGCTGACTCTCTGGCAGCCCCACATCCATCCTCATCCCTCTTATTCATAAACCCAACTCCACCTTTTCCTGTAGGATCCCACAGCACAGCAGGATCCTCATCTGCCCTCCTCACCTCTCCCACAGAGCCACCTTTGTAGCTGAGCCCTTTGCTCCCACCCTCAGACCTCACCATCCCTGCTCTGATCCTTCCTGAGCTTGTTATTTATGGAGCCACCTGGGAATTTTCCCCACCTACTCTTCCCTTCTCCCTCCACTGAGTTGTAAATTCCATGGTTTTTCCCCTTTGGCTTAAAAAAAATCCCACACCTCCGCATTCAGCTCCCTGGGCTTCTGTGGCCAGCTGACTTCACTAAATAATTTTGTTAAATTTCTCCTAATTTGCCCTTTATGAAGCCAACCCCCCACTTACAGGTTTAGTTGTTTGGGGTTTTTTCCTCCCTTCCCTTTAATTCAAACTGAATCAACCCCCAGTCGCACAATCCAAGGTTATTTTCTACACCCACCTCCAATATAGACTCCTCACCCTTTGCCCAAACCACGTCTAAAATAGCATCCACCTTTGGCTGCTGCCATGACTAATTGATGCAGAAAGTGGTCATTTCCACCCAGAATTACCTCTATTAATGGGATCATTGATCCTCCAATCTGTACCCTGTAAAATGATGCTTCACTGCCCTGTTCAGGTCACCAGGGCTTCCAGGCACTGGAATTGTCTTTACAGAGAGTCCCGGGTGGATTTTGTGCTGACTCTGACTGTAGGAGCACAGGTTTAGGGAGAGCTACAAGGAGATGTACAGCTCAGTGCTCAGGGAATCACAGAGGGGTTTGGGTTGGGAGGGACAGTAAATCCCATCTCATCCCACCCCTGCCATGGCAGGGACACCTCCCACTGTCCCAGGTCACTCCAAGCCCCAGTGTCCAGCCTGGCCTTGGGCACTGCCAGGGATCCAGGGGCAGCCACAGCTGCTCTGGGCACCCTGTGCCAGCCCTGCCCACCCTGCCAGGGAACAATTCCTGCCCAATCTCCCATCCAGCCCTGCCCTCTGGCAGTGGGAGCCATTCCCTGTGTCCTGTCCCTCCAGCCCTTGTCCCCAGTCCCTCCCCAGTCTTCTTGTAACCCCTCTTTAGGCACTGCGAGGTTTCATATCAGAAAAGTATCAAAAGCCTGTCCAAATTCCCCGAATCTCCCTAAGGCAGCTTTGCCATGGGATGGGTGGTTACAGATGAGGTTATAAACTCACTCAGGGATGTTTTTGACAAACCTGTCAGACACTTCATGAGCAGTGATTTTCCAGCACAGAGTTTAAACCAACCATTCCTGTGTTTCAGTCCCTCACACACCTTTTCCTGTGCTGGACACAACCTCCAGGAGCCCACACTGGCAGAGGCAGGGCAGGAATCAGCCACTGCTTTTGCTCTTCTTGTCCCGAAATGTGACATTTATTAGCAGCAATAGCAGAGGAAGATAAAATCCAGGGGCAGAGACGACAGCTGTGTAATTTTAACAGACTCTTCACTTCAATTTTCCCAGCTTTAAATTTTCCCGGTATTTAAATCACTCTTTAACTTCCCAGTCAAACGATTTGCACAACCAGAGTGCAAAGCAGAATGAGATTATTCCATGTGTCCTGAGCCTTGTGGTCCCACAAATGCAAAAGGCGACACAATTCAGCATCACCACGGGACATCTCCTGCCTATTTCCGTATTTTCCAAGGAATATTTGAGGCAGACAAAGGTGTGGCAGGTCCCCACCGATTCTCAGCGGGGTTGGGGCAGCACCCAAAGGACGGAGCTTTATCTCCCTCCCATCAGCTCTGCCTGTGAGGCTCAGGGGGACTCTGAACCCCCGAAAAATGCTCCAATTCCTGCCGAACTCCGCTTGCCTTTGGACCACTAGAGGGGGGTGCCTGTGCTGCTGTGAGCTCCCGAGCCCAGCGCTGGCAACTTCCGAGCGTTTGTAGGGAACATGGAAACATCAAACAGCGACTTGAAGCCCTGTTCCCCGGCTGACAAATGGCAAATGAAATATAAAATAAAAGCTGTCAAGTAACAAATGTGCTGCTGCCGAAGGTATGGGGAGCTGGGGAAGGAGTGACACGGAGGGGAAGGCTCTGGGTGATGATGCTGAGGAAGGAGCTGGAGGTGGAATTTAAGCAGAAAAGGTGCCAAATCCCCAGAAACTGCCCTGAAAATTTCCACTGTGACAAGAGTATCACAAGCTCCCCAAAGTCAGGCTTTTCCCTGCCTGCAGCCCCTAGGCAGCTCCGCAAAGCTGTCCCCAGGGCTGCGGGGTGGGGACCAGGGGAACTACATGGTAGGACCAAAGGGTTCATCCAGGGTGACCTTATCAATGTCCTCTGGTCTTATCAGTGTCAGTCCTGTGTGCAGGGAGGGCTCAGGCATGGACCAGCTCAGCTCCAGAGCCCTGGGCACTCCCTGGCAAATCCCAGCCATTTTCCTGCACAGGAGGCACAACAACAACCAGAGAAGGGCTGGGGTCACCTCCCTGGGGACATTCCAGAGCCACACGGACACAATCCCCGGTGAGTGCTCCAGGGGTCCCTGGCTGAGCTCCAGGGCTCCCTCCCAGCCTGAGCCACCCTGAGCTTCTGCCAGGGCTGGGCTGTTCTCCTTTGGGACACAGGAGGAACCTGGGTTATTCTCCTTTGGGACATTTGAGGAACCTGGGCTGTTCTCCTTTGGGACAGGAGAGGAACCTGGGTTGTTCTCCTTTGGGACAGGAGAGGAACTCCCCGGCAGCAGATGAGGCTGGGAGAGAAGAGGGAAGGAGAACAGGGCTGGAGTGAAGGTCAGGGAGGAGCTCCTTGTGAGGAGAACAAGTCCCAAATTCCCAACCTGAACGAAATTTCCTGTCGTGTCACCTTCTGTGGTTTTATCAAGCCATGAATTCACCTGTGGATGTGCTTTGCCCGCTGTGGCACGGGGCAGTGTCACTGTCACTGTCACCCTCCCCAGTGCAGAGAACACGGAGCTGCTGTCAGGGGCTCCCTGCCACATCCATCCAGCCCTTCCTTCCTTCCTTCCCTGCCTGTCACCGTGTTGTGGGGGATGTACAGCAATTAACGCTTCACACTCGTGACTGTTTCCTGGTTCTTGCTTTTTCTTTCATATATTATTCATTTTTCCTACTTGTAGTCGATGTTTGCAAGTCTCCCAGCTTTGAGCTGTGAGGAGAGCACTGGGCTTGAAAGGCTTGATGCTGGTGACGTCTTTGTGCTGCTGTTTGCTGGAGCAGCTCGGGGTGGGAAGGGGCAGGGATGGGGCAGGAGGAGAGGGTGGCATCTGGCATCCCTGCCCCTGGATCCCTCCTGAGGGATCCCAGCCCTGGGAGTGCTCCCATCCCACCCCTGCCCAGCACAGTTCTTCTTCAGAGATGCTGAGGAAAGGTGAGACTTAAATAGGTTTAGATAATGGAACTTTTTTTTTTTTAATACTTTTTGCAATTTTCTCTCCTAAAAGGCCCCTTGTAATGCAAAATACCCAAGTTTTGTTCAGCCAAAATACCAAGAACTGAGTTCAGAGAACCACAGAATATCCTGAATTGGAAGGAACCCACCAAGACGATGGAGTCCAACTCCTGGCCCTGCTCAGGACACCTCAACAATTCCACCCTGTATCGTGTGGCATTGATTTGAGTTCTTAATTTAATTTGCTGCTCACTTCTGCAAAAAAATTTTTTTAATCTATTCTTGTAGGATCTTCTAACAAAAATAGAGAAATGATTTTTTACAAATGAATGTGAGTGCACACTTCCATTAGCACCCAGAAGAAGCCTTGAGGTGCTGGGGTTCTGTGGGGAAGATGGACCAAACCCCATTTCCAGCAAAAAATGAAGCTGATATCAGAAGGAATATTAATGGCACAGTCTCCAATATAAGTTTTATTTGGAATCTGCCAGGCAGAGATTTAAAAATGCAACATCTGAGAAGACATTTTCCTTTCAGCATTTAAACAAGGGTTTGAAATTCAGTTCACACATCAGCGACGTCACTTGAACACAGGACCTGACATTTATTTCACCTGGAGCTGCTGAGCTCTGGTGAAAACAGGCACTGGAGAGCAGAGCTGGCCACAATTGCATTAACAAAAAAAATCCTGCCTTTAAATTTCTGAAACACACGACATGAGATTTGAAGGGTTTGCCTTCAGTGTTAGACACACTCAATATTCAATAAAATCTGATTATGGCTCAAGCATCAACATCCTGTTCTTTTACACAGATTGCCAGAGGAGAGAAGGTTTGTCTGAAGGTTTTTGAGGCAGGAATGTGTTCAGGGGTAATTTTTGCTTTGGCCAGAAGAACGAAACCCTGGATTTCAGCAGGTTTTGAACATCAGAGCTGGAAAATGTCTCTGGTTTTTCAGAAGAACCACACCAAAATGCTGCAAACCACCTTTGTTAATTTGACCAAAACAGAAGAAAAACCACCCTCACCAATTATTTTCCTTCAACGACAGTCTGGGTGTGCTCTTCTCCTTCAACCATCCCTGGACAGCACTGGAAGTGCTGATATTCCTACTCAGGATTTTCATGGTACGAGGGGATTTGCCTGTTCTTCCTGAGATTGTGATAAATGTGTTCAGGGCTGGGGGATTCTGGTTTCATGTCCCCAAAACCTCCTCCAGGAAGGGCTGAATGCCACAAGTCAGTCCCCACCCGCTGCTTAGAGAAACTGCCCCGGGGGCATTGCCTTGGTCAGGTCTGTCCTGAAGGAATAATTCTGTCCAAGGGGATCAAATCCCACCACAGGGGATGGACTGGGAATATTTTTGCCGTTCCACAGCGATTCAGACCTGAGGGGACCAGACTGCAGTGGCCAGCTCGTGCCACCAGGCAGGTCTATTGGCAGTAAAATCAGGTTTTTTGAAGAATATCACTTTTATATCTGCATTTTCTTCCCGTGGCTTTGCAGCTGTGGAGGAGTTTTGAGTAGGACGGAGACTGGAAGGACCTGGAAATGATAATTAATGTGGGAGCTGGGACTTGTCTGTGTTAGAAAACAATAACAAAGTTAAAGCATTCGGGCTCTGTCTCTCTAGGCTTGGGAAAATCCTGTTAAAAGGCCTAAAGATCTTGGGCAGGAGATGCTCAGTGTGGTTGTGTCCACACGAGAACCAAGGAGAAGGAGAAGCTGCCGTGAACAAAACACAAAACCTCCAAGAAAAATGAAAAACTTTGGCTTTTCTGATGGAAAGTCATCATGAGACCAAGAAACGTGGGGAAATTGAAAAGGGTGCTGGGGTGAAAGGCAGAGGGTGTGGGACAAGCAGGATTTCTCTGAGCATTTTACAGCTCTGTTACACAGGTTTGGGCTTTGCTCTGCCTGACCAAACTGGGAGATGGTTCCTGTCTTGTTTTACAAGGGACCTGGCCTTGGTTTCCTGCTGGAGCTCCTGCACCTAATTCCCATCCCCTGCAGTGACCCAGCGGGATGGAGAAGGCACTTGGTGACTCTGACCCTAAAAGTCCTCACAGTGGAGCCATCCAAAGGCCACTTTGCCACTGCTGGGAGGAGGCTGAGGGGAAAATTCAGCCTTTAACAGAGGCTTGGTTTGGTTTGAGGCACAGTCCAGATCCTCCAGCACCATCAGGGAAGGTGGGATGGCAAAAGTGAATTCTCTGCTATTGGGGGAGCCAAATCTTTTCATATTAATGATCACCAGGGGTTTGTGCTCGGTGCAGGCGTGCCTGGAACTACAGAAACAGCTCCAGGGAGTTGCAAGGTGTACAAAAAAATTACATTAGAAACTGTCCAAATTGGAATAATTTAAAGAGAGTTAAAAAAGGGCATTCAAGAATAGACTTGTTCTAAATGTCTCCATGCTGATTTCTCTGCCTCCAAATGTGAGGTGCAGGTATTTGTGGAGTTAGAAGTAGGTCAGTTATTTTTGTCACTCATTATTACTTGTGAAAAATGTGTGTAGCAAATGTACCAACATTCTGTAGCAGCTGAATTTGGGACGCTGGCATTTCTCTTACACGTATTCGGGGTATAAACGACATGATTTCCTCATTGCAGGGTACAAGGCAGTGATCTCCAGAGGCCAGCCCTGTGAAACCCCCACTCCACTGTCATGGAAATGCCTCAGAGAAGCCCTGGGTCAATCTGCAATCTCAGGGGAGCTGGGGACACCTTCCTGGAGCTCAGTGAGGTTTGGGTCCCACTTGGGCCACAGCGTTGGGGTTTTTGCTGGTGTTTGCAGAATTGTGTTTGGTCACAGAGAGCACACAGGGCTCAGGGACCCCTGGAAGGGCAGGGACAATGTCCTGGCTGAAAACATCTCCTCATGCTTCAGGAGAGCTCTGGCTGCCTCTGCAGAGAGACTCCACAGATTCAGGGAATATCCTGAAGGGATGTGTTTGGAAAGGACCCACAGGATCACCCAGCCCAGCCCCTGTCCCTGCCCAGAGCCCCACCAATCCCACCCTGGGCATCCCTGGCAGCGCTGGCCAAAGGCTCCTGGAGCTCTGGCAGCCTCGGGGCCGTGCCCATTCCCTGGGGAGCCTGGGCAGTGCCAGCACCCTCTGGGGGAAGGACCTTTCCCTCATCTCCACCCTGAGCCTGCCCTGGCCCAGCTCCAGCCCTTCCCTAGCTCTTGTCCCAGAGATTGGGGCTTGTCCCTCCCCTGCCCCTCAGGAGGAGCTGTAGATCCCAGTGAGGTCTCTTGTCACAATCCCAGTGCCCTCATGGCCCCTCCAGACCCTTCCCCATCCCCGTGTCCCTCCTTGGGACACTCTCTCATGCCTCAATCTCTTTTTTCACCGTGGTGCCCAGAAGTGTCCCCATGGCTCAAGGTGAGGCTGCCCCAGCCCAGAGCAGGGCTGGACAATCCCTCCCTGGCCTGATGCCCCCAGGACAGGGGTGGACACCTGGTCTGGAGACGGGGGAGAACCTGCTCCACAACCTGCTCTGGGCTCAAGCTGCACATGGACATTTTCCACATTCATGGGAGGGAGATGGATACTCCAGCAACACCAGCAGGGTGTTCCCCCACCCCGTGGGTGCCCTTGGCGCAGGCAGGGCTTGACTCCCCCCAGCAATGGCCAGCAGTGACTCCTGAATGCCCACCCACTGCAGAGGCCCGGCTTTGGCTGGAGAATTCCTGGCCATGTTCCTTTGAAATGGGGCTCAGCAGAGGGTGGGAAGAGCTCTTGGAAGAGGTGCTGCTCCCTGAACTTCTGCAGAGCAGATGGGGACAGAGGTTTGTCCCCAAGGTCATGCCAAATTCCAGGCCCTTTTGTGGTGGGATGAGCTGGGAGCTCAGAGAGGGTGAAATTGAACCAGCATCTGGCCAGAGTTCAGGATAAAGGAATTCTTTTGGAACAGTGGCTCCTCATTCCTGCTTTTTTCCAAGTTCTGGGTCATCTTCCTGCATCCCTGCCTCAGAGGGGAAACTGCTTCTCCACCCTCACCAAGGAAAAGAGAAATTTTTTTCTCAGGAAAGGAAGTGTTTTTTTCTCAGGAAGGAGAAAATTTCACTCTCTTTTTTTATTTTAAAATACAGCAGCAGATGCCAATTCTGTGTTAGGAATATCCTGATGGAGAACTCCCTCTTGCTCTCTGGCTGAGTTTGCTTCCAGCACTGCAAACAGGGAATATTCAAGCCAGAACAGAGGCATTTTTGGGTGTAGAATATTCACAGAACTGCTGCAAATGCCTGAGGGAGGGTCAGGTGACCCTCAGGGCATCAGTGGGATTTCCCTCAGGCTCTTTGGGATGTGCAGGGATGGTGTTCCTGCACCCAAGTCTCAATTTTCAGTAGCAAAGTGGATCTTCCAATGCTCTCTCTGTGCTGCCAACGGGAACTTCACCACTCTTCAAAAGAGAATTTTAGCTGTTTTTCACGGGAAACGAAGAATTTCTCCTCACTTCCTCATTTCGAATAATTTTTTGGGACTTTGTTTCTTCCTTGGAGAAAAAGACAAAAAGGAAAAAAAAACCAAAAAACAAACCCAAAACCAAAATAAAAGCGTTTTCTGCATCTTGCACTGCAGCCTGTGAAAATCCTGGCCCCGAGGCTAAATTGTGATGCTGAGTCCCTCTGAGTGATCATTTACTGCATTTTCTTTCGGGAGTTTTAAATTTCATGTCATTCAATTTCGGAGAATATTCTTTTGCTGTTCCAAATATGAAAATAATGAATCAGAAAATGATTTCTTTCCTCTAGACCGTTCATTATTTCCCATTCCCTTCCCTGCTCCCCACTTCTTTTGCTCTCCTTCAAAACTTAATTCCCCCCACCTTTGAAGTCTCTTCACAAGAGCCCCTTCTCTCTCTGTAATACGTGTTTTCAGAGGGAATTCTGCTATTCAGAGGTGCCTAAGGCTGATCCACAAAGAGGTTTAAACATCTAAATTCCACCGAAATTGAGGCGAATGAGCTTTCTAAATGCTTTTGAAAAGCCGGGGCTTGTACTGCTCCATTAGGTGCATTTGAAAGCCCAGGACTGAATGGCATCCTCGGGGATGTCACACAGACAAATCTGGGCAATGGTTTTAGGATGTCCTTTGGATTTATTTTATTTCTTCCCCCCCCCCCCCCCCCCCTTCTTTTTTTTTATTATTTAGAGAAAGAGAAATCATTCCAAAGGCATTTAGAGGGACTCGTTGAGTCCGTTCGGACGCGCTCTCAAAGTGAATCTGTAATTTCCCTCCAACAGCTGCGTGTGAAAAATTCTTTGAAATATCCTCTCACTTAAAAAGCAGAAAAGTTGTCCAAAACCCGAGAAATTGCACACAAAAAGAGAGATTTTTTTTTTTCTCACCAGGCAAAGGCAGAGTTTGCTGTTGAGCAAGTGAGAGCTTGTGAGCTCTTGTGAGCTCTTGTGAGCAGTGATGCTCAGTGTCTTTAGCAACCCACGGGCTCGATTTTCCCTCTGAAATCTCCCATTCCTGATTATTTTCCATCTCTCCAATTTCTCCTTTCCTGGTTGGACCGTTCCACTCATCTGATTTGATAGTAATGTATCTGAGAAGAAGTTGAACTTATTTTTAAGACTTGGGCTTTGTCAAGGTCAATGGTTGTACAACACCAGCGAGAACTAAATCTGGCTGAGGATAAAAAAAATCTACATATTTTTTATTTCCAGTCTCAAGGAAAATCCTGGGTGTTCCACTCAATGACCATCAAACCCCAATTAAACCAACACAACCAGAAAGAGAGCAAAAACCCCAAAAGATTCACAGTGCTGCGGTAAGAAAATATTCCGAGGCAGGCAGAGGTGCAGGATTGAGGAGGGAACATCACCTGCATGAGAAAGGAACCCGGAGTTCCTTTATCTGAGCAGGAAAGCAGCGCTCCTCTTCATTATGTAGGAATGGCAGGAATCCTGCTTCCCTCGGTCCGAGGAAACCCACACAAAAGGTGAAACTTTCCAAAAGCTTTGGCAAATCCCTGCCTTCCACAGGCTCCAAGCTGGAAATTGCAATTCGGAAAAAACCCAAACAAAAAGGAGTGTGAGGAGGTGCGGGGTCATTGAGGAGGTGCAGGGGAATAGAGCAAAACTTTCTGGAATAAACCTCTCTCTTTTTCCCCCTCTTTTTTCTTTTTTATTTTTCTTCTTATTTTTTTTTTCCCTGTGGTTTTGGCTTCCCTGGCAAGTGACAAATTCTGTCCCCAGCAAGGCCAGGAGCTGTGACCTTATGAGCTGAGCTGGGGGCTGAGAGGGGCTCTGGGGCATCAGAATCCATCCCAGGAGAGGAGGAGAGGGACTGGAGCATCTTCTGTGTGTCCCACCAGAGCCCCGGGGAAAGGGGAGCGCTGGCATCAGGTCACTGAATGTTCTTTGTGGATATTGGCACCCAGGGAAAGAACTTAGCAGCCACTCAGGATTTGGGGTGGATTTGGAACATGTCATGTTCTCCTGTTGGGCTTGCAGGGAGGCAAAAGCTGACTGGAATCCGTATTTCTGATGTGGGTTTTAAAAATAAAACCAGAGCAGGCTAATTCCAGCCATCAGCCCTCGTTTGCAGGCTGGGCTTTCCTCTGCTGCAGCTCCACAAACCATTTTTAATAACCGAGATGAAACATCAGACTGTGACCTATCACATCATATTGCATCAGTCAAATTGTGTTACATCCAATAATAAACTCCTGCCACTGATGTTACCCAACGTGACAAGCCAAATAGAAACCTCGAGCTGGAGAATTCAAAGGAAAGTGCAGTTTTGATAAGCCAAGATCTTAAAAATATCTGAGCTGCTTTTGATGGGGATTCGTAGATTTATTCTGAAGTCTGAAACCCTTGGAGAAATTGGCCTGGCTGTGAGCAGGAATATTTTTCTAGACAGTTTGGAGGATATGTGTCCTATAATTGCTTTTAAAATAAACTTCAGCTACTGTTCCTATAAAAACAGCAATTCCTGGCATGAAGTGGGTTGTGAAAAAAATAACAAGAAAAGCAGGACCTAAAACTACCCTTTGAAATTTTGGCTGACATTATCTGGATTAATAATCAACTAATAATTAATCCAAATATCTGGTTTCAGGGTGCTCCAGAGTGAATTCTGTCAAAAGAAGAATGGGTGAAAATGGATGGAAAAATTAGGGCATTTCTGATTTTTCATTGTCACGTGGCTCAGTGACAGAATTACTTGCACAGGAGTTTTTAGTAAAGGGAAGAAAGATCTCAGCAATCACACCAAACTAGCTCATGTTGGGAAGAACATTTTGGTAGTTCTGCATTTGGAAAATTTCCTTGGGTTAGGACACAGAAAACACATTTTAAGGCTGTCAGCTTTCAAGAGAGAGCAATGAAAATATCAAACCCTTCAACTTGGAGCTGAAATAAAACCTCAGTTATTCACAAGGTGGTAATTCTTTCACAAGGTCTGGCATCATTTTATTTAGAATCATGGAATGGTTTGGGTGGGAAAGGACCTGAAAACTCATCCCATCGCACCCCTGCCATGGGAGGGACACCTCCCACTGTCCCAGGCTGCTCCAAGCCCCAAAGGACACTGCCAGGGATCCAGGGGCACTCACAGCTACTCTGGGCACCCTGTGCCCCTTCTCACCCTCCCAGGGAGGGATTTTTTTTATCTATTTACCCCAAATTTCCCCTCTTTTGGTCTGAGCCCATTACTCTTTTCCATATCATTTCCTACATCCATCATTTCCATCATTTTCCTACACCCCTGTGTTTTAAGGGTGTGCACAGGACGACTTTCAGGGTCAGAGCTGTGCAGAATCATCCTCAAAATCTGAATGTCTGGGCTAAATGGTTATAAAATGCGATTGAATCCTATTGCCTCAAATAATTCTATATCTTGTAGGCATCAGGCAGAACATTTCCAAAACCCCCACATTTAGAAACTACTTTGCACTTGCATTTCAGAGATGTTTGTGCATTCAGGTTGCAGATATTTACTCAGAAATCCCTGCTAAAAGCTCCTGTCTAAGAGAATAAATCTCTTTCTGACCACGAGGTTCATCCAGGTCACAAAATCACCAATATTTTAATCTGGGAAAAATTCCTGTTACCAGGTATTTTGGGAAATGTTTGAGGTCAAAACCACCCAGCAGCAGCTGCTTCCCTGGAAATTCATCCAGAGCCCAGTTCCTGCTGTTCTGGGGTCCACGTTCCCCACCCCAGTGTTAAAGAGAACTGATTCCCCACAGTTTTAACACAGGGGGATGAGGCCATAAAACACCAGTCCTGAGTCATTCAAAGGAAAAAAAAATCATATTAAAGCCCCAAGTATTTTACTGCAAAAATGAAGCAAAAAACTGAAACCACCCCAAGTTTGATATTTTTGTTTACTGGATGCTTTGCCATCTACTCTGAGTATTTCTGTGTTAATGAGGGGGAAAAAAATCACACATAGTGTATCCATTGTTTTGTACTCCTTTTCCTTTATTTCCCCATGAAAAAGAGAAAAGAGATTGATTGAGCTGAAATTTGAAGCCAATCTCAAGGGATTAGTTTCATATTCACTTAGTTTCCTGTAAAGCTTCTGCATTTATAGTTATTTTTAAAGAAAAGCTAAACTGAAGGTTGAAAGCCATTAGCAATAACTCACTTGGATTTTAACTCATTCTGATGTTTACTTATTTTGATTTTAATGCACTCTGATATTCTTATGCCATTTGCTGGCACATTTCCATGTATTCAAGGAGCTGAATTGTTCTGATTTGCCAGTCTGGGAGCAGGAAGGAATTCGGAGCACCAGACCCACCGAGGACCCAAATTCCTTAAGATTTGATTGAATTTAATATTTATTGATAAAGGTTTGGTTTAACCCCTTCAGGAATATTGCCTTCATCCAACCTGACAAAAAATGCCTCCAAATCCATCCCAGAGTTTCTCGATGGCCATAAAATCTGAGGCATAAGGAGCAGGGATATTTTTCAGTCTGGTGCAAGGCTGGAGGTGCAGAGCAGGTTCCACCCCAGAGCTGCTGATGCCCTGGGTGATGGGGGCTGTGTGATGTGACCATCTCTGCTGCACCCCTGGCCAGGAGCTGCTTTCTGGAGCCTGCACATCCATTTGGGGAGCAAAGGGAGAGCTGGAGGTGCTGTCTCCAGCAGGGATGCTCAGCACAGGGATGCTCAGCACAAGAGTGTGGACAATTCAAGCTGTGAGGGCTCAGCAGCTCCAGCGGGAGCAGAGAGGGGTGGGTTTTGTATGACATCACCACTCCAGAGCACACAGAGCCTGAGGGGACTCCTGAAAACGCAAACCCTGAGCACTGGGAATGAGTGGGAATGAGTGGACAGCGATGGGCTGCTCCTTCCCCTGCACAAAATGCACCAGGATCCCACTCCAAAATCCCCTGATTGTGCTGTGCTGACAGGGAGGGAGTCAACTCAAGCCTTAAAGGCAGCCAGGCTTCCCTGGACAGATCCTCATCTTCTCTTTGCAATGTCCTTTATCTTCATGCCTCTGGAAGTTACACTTCTCCCTCAACCAAACAAAAAAGCGTGAGCGCGCTTCTGGGAGGGAAGAGTCCACTCAAGGCTGCCAGTCCCGGGCTGCCTCTTGCAGGGATGGCATCGGCAGCAGAATTCCCAGAGAGGAGCCAGGTTTGACCCTCAGCAGCTCTCTCATAACTCCCGGGGTGCCTTTGGGGGTGTTCTTGTGACGTCCCTCTGCGCACGAGGTCGTGAGCACCTGGTGAGTCACGGATCAGGAGATGTCAGAGGAGTGGCAGCAGCTCAGAGAATCCAGGAAAGAGCAGCACAAGTGAGGAGGGGATGGGAATCATGACATCTGAACAGATGTTAAAAGAATGAGGTTCCTGTAGTCTAAAAAAGCAGAAGAGCAGTTGTTTCTCATGGCTGGTTTGGAATGATTTTTAGGAAAAAAACATTGCGCTGTCTTTAGGATATCAGGGCGGTTTGGTGTCAGGCTGGATCATCTGGAGGAGCTGTAAAATCTCCTTTACTGAAATCTCAGGGCATGGGGGAGCAGAGCACAGCAATGCTCAGGGCACAGCAGGGCACCCTTGTCAACCCTTGCTGAGAGGAGACCAGAATCCACCACCTAACATCAATTGGGAATAAAGAGCAGGGCTGTTCCAACACTAATGGTGCCAATCGAACCTGATGGGGTTTATTTGGCTGTGTGGCTGAATTATTTCAGTTCCGTGGCTTTTCACTGGGAACATGAATATTTTCCAAATATTTTATCACAAAGGCCAGAACACAAAATGTTCAGGATAAAGCTTCTCTGTTCTGGAATAACCTGATAAACTCAGGAAGAGCAACAAACACCAACTTTGGAGGGATTTGCTCTTGCAGGAGGACTGAAAACACTTCACTGCAGTGGAACTTTAATGAATGCAGCAGTACCGTGGGGTAGGTCCTGCCCTCAGATGTGACTCCAAGCACGAGCAGTGAAATCAGTTGCACAATCAGAGTTTTGCAGCTCTGCCTCATCAGCCTCCCACAGACAGAAGAAAATGGGATTGAGAACTGCTCCCCTAAAATATTGTTTAAATGATCTGTTGTGGAATTTTGCCCTCAGGCTTTGGCAGCAGACCTGGACCTGGATCTGGCCCTGGTGACAGCACGGTGGGACAGGGACTTCCCAGCTGGAAGAGACAGTCAGGGTCTCTGGGGTGTAAAATTCACTAGAGATACCAGACACTGCAGGCAGGAGATGCTTGAAATGTTTAATTTCTGATTCCTTCCTGCCCCTTGCAGAGTCAGGATGTCACAGCCACTGTCACATCTGCTGCTGCTGGTGGTTTTGCAAAACTGCTTTCGAGTGCTGTGTTGGACTGGGCTGAGTGAAGACAAACCCACAGACTTTCAAGCAGCCTGCAGATTTTCCAGGCCTGCTCTATTGAATTGAGTCTCTTCCTGTCTAAAAAGGGATTTAAGTTGTCCTCCTCTGGGCAGCAGCAGCTCAGGACACACAGGAACCCTCTGGAGTCATGGGGGTGTCTCCCAGGGTTTGATCTGAGATCATTTGTGCAGTCAGAGGCTCCAGCAGGTGAAACTTGGAAGGTTTTTGTGTGGACATCATCCTCAATTCCACCTCACTCTGTCCCTTTGGATGTTCAGGGAGGCTGAAGCTCATTTGGGAGTCTGTACAAATTCCATCGATTTAACTAAACCCATAAAAACGGCGCCTTCTGAGGCAGGCTGGGGTCAGGATCCAACAAACCCCGCTGGGGACAGAGGTTAACCTGTGCTGGGGCACACAGCAGGTGCCTCACCTCGGAGCCTCATTCACCTGGAACAGCCCCAGCTCTGCTGCAGCCTCCTGAGGGACTGAGGGCAAACCCTGCTTGGGTCTGTCTGGGAGCCCCCTGCTCCTGTTCTAAACACAAAATGCATTGTCACTTCACGGGGGAAACCTGAACAATCTGCAATAGTTCCAGTTCAGAGCATGAACATCCAACGTCAGACCAACTGGGAATTGTGGCCACTTGGGAGGGGGAGCTCCTGAGAGCAGAACCATGGAGGTGGTGCCAGGGAAAAGACACAATTAGTGAGGGTAATTAATCTTTTGGGGACACAGAGTGTCCCCTGCTGCACGTGGGGAGAGCACCTGCCATCAAATCTCGCAGCTGTGGTGCCAGTGTTGGGCTGCGAGGCTGAGCAGGTCAGAAAGGGAAATTCCTGCCCTGCCCTGTGACCAGCCCTGCATGTCACCTTTTGATTCAAGGCAGGTTTGTCCTTCGGTCCCTGTCCTGCTGTGGGGAGAGCCTGCAACTGTCACTTCCAAATTAACCAACCCAAAGGGCTGAATCCAACCTGGTTTCAACCTTCCTTTTCTCATTGCCCTCTGCTCCAGAGCAATGGGAAGGAGCAGTAAGGAATTTATTGCCCCTGGGAGCTCCTGGTGTTCCTTTAAAATCCATGGAAAATGTGCAGTGGTTAATGAATAGGAACTTGCTCCAATGCCACGGATTTGTGTCAATTCCTGAAGAACTGCCCCTGTGCCAAGCACCTGATGAGCTGTGAACTTCAGGGTGGGTATTTTGGGTGGACCTTGGTCTAATCCATTCACGTTTGGAGTTATCCATCCTTACCTTTTCCCTGCTGCCATCCCATTTTTCTGCCTGTGATGGGCCCTCAGTCCATGGGATTCCCCTCAGGGCTGCTGCAATGAAGAATTATCAGCACATATTTTGCTCTATCTAGAAATTCCCTTTTAGAGATGATCACCTTCACTGTAAGTGCAGCAGGGCCTCATTCCAAACAAAATGAAGTGGGATTTGAAGCTCCTCTGGTGCCTCTGACCTGCACGAGCTGTGGAAGGCAAAGTCACAGTGGCTTTCAGGAGGAGCAGTGGCACCAGAAGGGCCTTTTGGAGCATCTCTGGCCCATCTGAGCAATCCCTGTGTTGGAGCCCAGCAGATCTCAGGACTCTGCCCTCGCTGAGCCTCCTTTAGGAGGAGCTGGTCCAGCTGGAGAAGGTCATTTCCACCCAGATGTTCAGCAGCAGCCCCTGCAGAGCACTGGGCTGGCACAGGGCTCGGGGATGGCTCACAGTTCTCTGGGCTTTGTTGGAGCTGTGTCCCAGCAGGGTCCCTGCAGGCAGGGGCAGCCTTAATGCCCTGTCACAGGGCTGGGATAAGCCAGCAGGAATGTGTGTGATAATCCAGGGCTGGCACTGCACACCCCCAGGGAATTCTGCTCACCTTCAAATTCACTGAGGGAAAACTCTTATTTTACCGAATTGGCAGCGTTAGGGAAAACCCCCAAATATTTCATTAACCCTCATGGGCAATAACAAAGACTAAACCATAAATATCCTGGAGCTGCTCCTCATCCCCTTCAACCCTCCCTCCCTCTGGGCCGTGGTGCCGAGCCAGCGCTGTCAGGGGAAGGTTTGATCACTCCGTGGGCACCACTGCTGGTCCTTCTCAGCATCACCAACCCCGTCTTGTCTCTGATCCCGTGGGAGCAGAGCCTGCCCTGATCCCTGCACACCCCAGGTGCCTCCTTAGCACACAGCCAAATTCGTTCCCAACCCAAAGGAGCTGAAGTGTGCAGAATAAACTGCAGACTGCAGAGCCAGGCAGAGCAGTTGTGGCTGCAAGTCTGCTTGAGTGCTTTGCTTCTCCTGTGAAGTGCTGTCAGTTCAAATCCAGGCTGGAACCTCAAATAAAATGAACTCGTTTTTCCTGCCTGGAAACTTCCCAGGACTTCCAAGCAATCTAGTGTCACATTGGCAGCAGAACTGGGCAAACGATTTATCTCACAATTTTTGTTTCTTTTTTTCCCCCCCCTCTTGCAACATCTGTGGGTAACTCAGGATATTTCTTGATCAGATTTCTTTGATGAGATGATGGCAGGGCTTTTTTCCACTTCACGATCTCTTTGCCAGGAAAATCAGACTTCTCCTCGCTGGGAGCTGTGGTGCAGTTTCTATTCCTGTGCAGTTCCTTGCCCCCTCCCAGGCTGCAGGAGGAGCCTCCAGAAGTTACCCCAGGTACACCTCTGCAGTGAAGGACATGCAGAAATCCAGGTGCTCAAAGCAAAAGGAGCAGTTGCTTGGCTGAGCCGGTTCTATCCCATTTTCCCTGCAGGATGCACGGATGGGGTGTCCATAACCCAAAGGAGGGGGCTGGTTGTGGGAGTGATGTCCCAGAGAAGGGGAGTTTGGCAGCCTGGAGGGTCAGTCCCTCTCTCAGGCTGGGAGGGGCTGAACCCACAGCTCAGTGTGCCCCAAGAGCCACTCCCAGTGTGAAAACCCAGGGCTGAAATCTTCTCAGGCTCCAGATCGGTGGAGTCCTACTGAAATGTCCCTCAGAATCTCAGAAAGATTCCTTGAACTGGGAGAGACCTTAAAGATCATCCTGTTTCTTATAGTTCATCCAGAAATGATCCAAAAGATCAAACTCGATGGCCTTGGCCAACCACCCGCCCCAGAGACCTGGGAGTGACCACAACTCCAGAGAAGCTGATGGATGGAGTCAAAAGACCCCTGAGGACTTTTAGTGCCTGGGAACATCAAATTCACCTAAAAAGAGGGGGGAAACAGTGGAGCAGCTGGAGCCTGAGTTCTGCTCAGAAAGGGTCAGGCTTTAGAGCAAACCAGAGAGAAAGAAATATTAAAGGTGTGGCGGAAAACAGGATTCCGTGCAATAAGGAAATTGCCTTACAAATAATTCAATCTGCTCTTTAAACCCTCGGTGTATCAGGCAGCAAGATGCAGCAGAATGTTTGAGAAATAGATTTCATTGAGGAAAAAAATCCTATAGTGCTGATAAGTGGCAGACAGCTCAAGAAAATTCACTAAACAAAGCCAGGAGAGCGGGCCAGCAATAAATGTAATCCAGGTGAGCAGGCTGGAGGTAGAAAGCAACAATAACTGCAGGCAGCCAGGCCTAAATGTGCTGACAGTTCCCATTATGAGCCTCAGTTCTCACTTTTTGATAACTTTGCTACTTTAATTCACTTGGGCTGCAGCTCTCCCAGCCAAGTTCTGCTCCACACTGGGTTTGAAAAATTGCTGCCGTGGATCGTGCCGGGGGTAAGGTCTCTGGGAATTTATTAGACAAGGATGACTCCCCATCCTTTTTCTCCAAAACACTTTAAAGATCAGGGAATTCATCCGAACGCTCTGTTAAAAGGGAAGTGAGGCTCTGAAGGGAAGCACCAGAGGATGTGGAAGTGGCAGCACGGGGTTGCCCTGCTCTGTTGGTGCTTTGAGTGGAGAACCCCAGAGCTCCTGCCAGGCAGAGCCCTTCTGTGATGTCACTGCCACGAGTGGAGACTTCAGGCTGCCACAACACCAGATTTTCCATTTTAGTCTGGGAGACAGAAGATCTCTAAAGATGTGCCTCTCCCATTACAGCCTCATTTCTAAGATTTATTGCTGTTTGTGCAAAGGCTCAGCGCTGGGGACAATCTCCTCTTTCAGGTTTGTTATGCCTGTTTCAGCTGCATCCGCAAAGGGGTTTTGGTGCCTAAATATCTCTTGAGTTGTTTAAATCAAACCCAAAGGTTCCCCTGACATTTCTTAATGCTCCATTTAGAGTCATCTTCTCTTGGCAGGACCTGGACCTTCTGTGCTTTATGGGCTGAACCTTTCCCAAATCCTGGCCTTACAGGGCTCTGACTCCCAGCCCTGACTGGGATCTGTGTCTGCCCTAAACCTGAGTTAAATCTCTGGGGCTGACCCAGAGGCTCAGACCTTTCCCAGCTCTGCCAGAGATGCCCAGGAGGCCTTGGACCCAACAGGAGAGATAAACAGAGTTTTCTGTGCCTGGAAGGTGCCCTAATGAGGACAGGTCAATGTGGACTGCACAGGACACTCACTGGGCAGCAAGAGAAGAGCCTGTGATGCTTTTGCTCCAGGCTTTGGCCCCTGCCAGGGTTCAGGGATAGCCCAGGCAGGATGGGGAGGCTCCCTTCCTGCTCTAGCAGGGCTGGGTGAGCTGCAGAGCTCCTTTCAGCCCCAGAGACTGAAGCACCACAATTCTCTCACACTCTTGTTCTCTGCAGACCCCTTGTTCTCTGCCCCCCGCTCAGGAGTGAGGCACAAGATCCTGTATTTCACACACACTCGGTGAATCCTCAAAATCTGACTTGCTATGGGAAGTGTATTCTGGTGTAGATCACAGGATTCTGGGATAATTTGAGCCAGATTTGATTTGGGGTGAGTCCTTGGAGCAGAACTCTGTGATGCTCAGGAAGACTCAAACCCCAGGCTGCCCTTGCTGGGATTTTCACCCAGAGTCCCACAGCGCAGGGCTGGGTGGGGGCAATGGGGAACACTTCCATTTCCCTCAGTTTGTCCAACATTTGGGCACTGCCTGTGGCAGGATGTGACCCTGAGAAGCCTGTTGAGCTGCCTCCCAGGGCTCTCAGGTGGAGCAAAGCCCCAGCCCTGCTGCTCCATGGGGATCGTCTTTACCTCGTGTGTATCCTCAGCTGAAGTTTCAGTTCCCAGCCCACTTTCAGACAGGTTCAGTCTGTTTTTCTGGAGATTCCTGACCTCCAAAGGCAGCTAAGGCACTTCCCAAGCAGTGATGTCCATTAGAAAAGCACAAACTGGTCCCTGCAGTTGGAGGTGGGCTCCAGAGCAGCCCCCCAGTAAAACCAGCAGTGGCTGAGAGCTGCTTCTCAGCACCACCAAGCGCGAAGGAACCTCAGCACTGCTGCTGCAAATTCCCAAGGAATTCAGGGATGAGTGTGGATGTAGGCACATGGCTTCAGTCTGCTTGCAGAGGGAAATCAGCATCTTAATTCTAGCAGGGCAATTATCCTCCTACAGGCTCCACTCCTCACATGAGCACTTGTTTGCAGCACAGTTTCTGTTTTATCTCCCTTTGCATTCCTGGAAAAGCAGGGACACTAAAAAGCTTCCGTGGGCAGGGATGTGAGTGGGAGCTGTACTGGTAAAATTATACCGGTGGTGTAATTATCCTGATCAATTTTCCATATAAAAGAGACTTCAGAAGAACTCATTTGTTTAACTATGTAAGCCTCAGCCTTTACTCCAGTGGCATCTCTGTTCACCAATCAACATAATGAACATAGGCAATTAAGGTGCACCAGAAACCTGGTTACATTTCCTAAAGGCATTTCCCAATGTCCAAATGCTTGATTTGCAAAATTAATGAGCTGCTGAAGTCCCTTGGTATAAATCAGCACTTCTTGACTGACTTCAGATGAGATCCCCTCATCCAGCTGAAGGTTGGGCCCTTTGTTAGCCAAGGGCTGCTCTGAGAAGTAGAATGATGGTTATTTTCAATATTTACAGTTGGATCCTGGAAGTTAATTTGGACAGTGCACCCAGCGATTGAATTAAACAGCAGCCCTGAGCACAAGAACTTGTGCAAAGGGGGGTAAAAAAGGCTTTTTCCTTTGGGCAGAGTTGTGCCTAGCGAGGTGCCCCACTGTGATGGGCAGCCCCTCATTCCATCCAGGCGGATTTCTTCCCCAAAACCTGGGTACAAAGTGCAGGATGTGTGTCCAGATGGCGGGGAGCAGCAGGATTCTGGGATAACAGGAGCCAGAATCTCTCAGCAGCGCTGGGATTTCCTGGTGCCTGTGGCACATTGGCCATTTGCTGAGTGAAGCCCATGGAAATGGGGCAAAGGCTCTGCTCCTCGCTTGCTCCAGCAGCAGAAGGAGAAGGGATGTCAGGTCCTGTGCTCACGACTGCGCTGGCTGCTGCTGCCCTCAGGGGGTGAGACTCCTCCTGAAACCTCCCAAGGGCTGGTGGCTGAGCTGAGGGAAAGCGATTTGCCCTAAACCCTCCCTGGATTTAGTTCTGCACTAAAGGACCGGCCCTGCTCCTGCAAGGGAACCTGATTTCCATTGTCACATCAGCATCTGGGGCCAGCAAAGTGCCAGGAGGAGAGGCAGTGAGGGGCAGTGTCAGTGACATCCTGAGTCCCCAAGCCCTGTCACCCTCAGGGACCCTCCACACCCCCACACCCAGCTCTGGGAGCAGCAGGAATTTGTAGGGAAAGGGAAGAGTTTGGGATCTGAGTCGGGTCCACAGCTGCTGGCTGTGTCCTCCCCCAGGGATGTGGCATCCCTCAGAGTCGTGTCGAGGCCAGGGGAGGTTTATGTGGGATATTAGGAAATGTTTTTTCCTGGAAAGGATGCCCAGGGAAGGGTGGAGTCACCACCAGAACAGAACAGAGTAGAATTAAATGGAATGGAATGGAATGGAATGGAATGGAATGGAATAGAATAGAATAGAATAGAATAGAATAGAATAGAATAGAATAGAATAGAATAGAATAGAATAGAATAGAATAGGATAGGATAGGATAGGATAGGATAGGATAGAATAGAATAGAATAGAATAGAATAGAATAGAATAGAATAGAATAGAATAGAATAGAATAGAATAGAATAGAATAGAATAGAATAGAATAGCACCGCTGCTGGATGTGGACCAACAATCCTGAAGTTTTTGCTAGAGCTGGATCCATCCAGGCTTGAGCTCTGCACTTCAGGAAAAACAAGGGACAGTTGGCAGTGAGTGCTGGAGGTGAGTGCAAGCCAAGAGAGCTTTGGGTTGTTTGAGATAGACTAGAGAAGTTGGTGCTGAGAGCATCTTCTGAGAGGTCTTGTGCAGCCCCCGGGGCAGGCAGGATGAGAAATGGGGCTGGATTTACCTCAGGGATGTTTGGATTGGGGCTGGGAAAGCCTCCCCAAGGATCACCAAGAACAGCAGCTCTGTATGTCAGAGGCTGGTGAGCACCTTTGTCTTACAGGAATGGAAAACATCTGATTTTCACACAGTCCTGGCCAGGGGAGAGATGTGGACAAGGTGGGAACCTTCTGGCTGGAACTGGGAGGTTCTTGGTTGTTTGCCACAGCACTTTGACAGGAAGTCTGTTCTCTCTTTCTGTACAGAATCACTGACACATTTTCTTTGCCTCGACATGAGGAGAGTAAATGGCCTCAAGTCGTGCCAGGGGAGGTTCAGATTAGATTTTAGGAAACATTTCTTCATGGAAAGAGTTGCAAGGCATTGGCACAGGCTGCCAGGGCAGTGGAGGAGTCACCATCCCTGAAGTGATCAAGGACCGTGGGGATGTGGTACCTGGGGAACTTGGTGCTGTTGATGGTTGGACTCCATCATCCTGAGAGTCTTTTCCAACCTCAGTGATTCTGTGGCTCAAGTCCAGCTCTGTGTGGTCTCCACCAGCAGAAAAGTCTGGGAGATCAGCTCAGAGCTCTGTCCAGCAGCAGAAAATGAAATGAAAGCCCAGAAAATGGGCAAGGAGCAAGGGCAGAGCTGTTGGCTCATGGTGAAAATGCAACTGGGTCACTCCAGGAGACACTGAGCCCCAGCCTGGCAGAACATAGAGATTATTGTAGAATTCTACACATTTCCAGAGAAATTTGCATCTTTTGCAGTGCACAGGCAGGCCAAGCAGAACATCCTTCACAGCACAAGGACACGGGAGTATTTCAGATGCAGAATCTGAAGCATTTTTGATGACCCATTCTTTACTCACATTCATTATTTAGGTCTGGCTGTTTCAGACACCTGACGGTTTCTCCTTATTCTTAAAGACAGATGCTGATGCTGAGCTGGAAGGTTTTAATCTGCTCTTTACATCGGGCTGACCTCTGTCTCTCCTCCTAACAGGAGCTCTGAAATACAACGAGACAAATCCAGAGCCCTCGTCCTGTTCCCAGGGCTGCAGAGGGAAGAGGGTTTCCTGTCACTGATGAACTGGTGCCACATGACTTTGTCTCACTGGACATCTGAACCAGGCTTGTCTTTGTATCACCAGGGACAGGGAACTGCTGCAGTGACCCATCTGAGGCACCAAAACCTGAGCTGGTGCTGCCCTGCTGGGTGGGGTCATGTCCCATCTCGGGGGGTTCCAGCTGCTGCTGCTGCCTCTGTGCCCCCATCTGTGCAGAGCAGGCTGCAAACAGCTCTGAGAGACCCCTCCCTCTGCCCCCTGCCCTGCTCCCTCTCCTCTCTCCACAGCCAGCACCGTCCTGTCTCCTCAGACTGCACCATCAAATGTCCCCAGTATGAAATGCCATCGTGCCTGACATCGCACATTCCTCACATTCCTGGCTTCTCCTTGCTCGAATTTCCCTTTGTAGCTTTGGTGCCCCTACAAAACACACTGGAAGTAATGCTGTTTCTAATTTACTTTTTAATACTTCCAGCCCATCCCATCCATCTGTGTCCCTGAATCCCTGAATCCTACTTGCACTCTTTGCCCTGGGCTGCCAAAACGCCCTTTTGTAGCTCAAAGGCGGAGGGAAAAGAGGGACATTGGATTTTTGGGGCCACTTCCCTGCCAGTTCCAGCAAGCCAGAATAAAACAGAGCAGAGCAGCCACTGAAGACAAAAGCCTTTGATCTGATTTTATCAGAAATACCTGTGCCAATGAGGAGAGGAACGGGGCAGAAACTTCAAGGTAAGAGTCAGGATCAGCAGGGTCTGAATTTCCTTTGAGTCCTTTCCATTTGCCACATGAAAGCTTCTCCCCCTCCTTGTCTTCCTTCCTGGGCTCCCTGGAACATTCCAGTCTGGCTGCAGGTGATGGTCTCAGAGCAAAGTTTCACTTTCTGGAGAGGCAGCTTTTGAAATCTCCTTAACTCACTCTGCCCACTCTGTGCCCTTCAACGCAGCTTCAAAAGTCATTTCCCTCCCCAGCGTTTTTCCTTACATATAGAAATGTTTACCCAAAGGTTAAAAACCCATTTCCTGTGACTCGGGAGATGTGCCTGGCACTGAGGGCTCTCTGGACAAAGACACTGTAATGAGGACTTAATTAAGTGAAAGTTGATACAGGAAATCAGGGTGGACAGGGATTTTGTGCTGGATGTCAGACTTCTGTAGCTCTGAGTGAATTGGGCAGGAGGGCAGAGCCAGAGGGAAAGGTGGCCTCCAGAAACAGGAATTTGTGATCACCCACAACGAGAAATTCTGAGAAACCTGCAGAGCAGAGAGATGTTGGAGAGGACTCTTCTCCCGGTGTGAGGCAAACCCGACCAAGAAATCCTAAAGCTGGAGCCACAACAACCCTCACCAGAGCTGCCCCAAGGCTGTGGAGCTTTGCCCACACTTGGTTGTTTCTGTGTGTGACACTCGGTGCTTGGATTCCACATCTGCTCCTGGCCTGGGAGTGGAGATCTCTGACCTTTGGAGAGCAGGAGATTATTGGACTCCACTGAAAGAGGTCTCAGCCCAGGTTCCTGTGGTGTGGATCCAGAGGTGTCTCCACTGCAGGTCTCAAGGTCATTGTCCCACCATTCCCACATCCTTCATTTCCCAAAGACTAAAGGGGCTCCAGGAGAGCTGCAGAGGGACTGGGGACAAGGGCTGGAGGGACAGGACACAGGGAATGGCTCCCAGTGCCAGAGGGCAGGGCTGGATGGGAGATTGGGCAGGAATTGTTCCCTGGCAGGGTGGGCAGGGCTGGCACAGGGTGCCCAGAGCAGCTGTGGCTGCCCCTGGATCCCTGGCAGTGCCCAAGGCCAGGCTGGACATTGGGGCTGGGAGTGACCTGGGACAGTGGGAGGTGTCCCTGCCATGGCAGGAGTGGGATGAGATGGGTTTTACTGTCCCTTCCAAGCCAGTCTGGGATTCTATATCTGAGAAGGAGCTGGGTGCAGTGATTTCTTTATTATTTGAAGGGATTTTAGTATGTTAAATCCATCTTCTATTTTTCCACTTTATTTTTGGTGTATTTCTTCAGGAGAAATCATTACAGAATTTTTTTCCCTTAGCATTTCACAGGAGAGCCTGCAATGGTTTTGACTGCAGGAGCTTCAGCCAGGTTTGACTGAGATTTGCAGCAGAGCCCTCAGGTCCTTCCCCCCGGGGTGAGGTCACGGGGTTCCAGCTCTGTGGGTTTGTTGGGAGAATTCAAACTAAGAAGTGACAGCAGTGGCTGTGGCTTGTTCTGAACTTCACTTCTGGAGGCTTCAGTCTCTTTTGGAGGCAGTGGGTTCTGTTGTCAGGGAGGTGCTGGGCTCCTTGATCCTGTAATTTGGAATTTGGGGAGCACAGAGGAGCCACATGGCCATGAGTGCCCTCGTACCCACACAGAGCTCCCAGCACAAACTGTCTCCCTTTGCCAAGAGTAGATGAATGTTCCTCCACCTTTTAATCCTGAAGAACCATCTAATGATTTTTTTTTTTTTGAGAAAAAACCCCATTAAAATATCCACAGAATTTTCCACAGCGTCCCCACGTGGTTTTCATTTTCAACCAAACCAATGTGAAGTCTTTAATGCTCACTTCCAGTTTTTATTTTCTTGTAGGGTTTTTCTCCTTCACTTTCCAGCTCTGGGATTCACAGGGTTTCCCTACACCCTTTTCACAAAGACTTTGAAGAATATTGCCCATAAATTCCCAGAGCTGTGAAAATTTTCAAAGCCTGAAAGAAATAGCATTGGTTACTTTGACCCACATCAAAAGAAATATTTAGTGACAGAGAGACTGGCTGGGGTGAAAGAAGAGCTGATTTTTTTTTTTTTTCTTTTCACAAAAATAGTGTTTCCTCTTGTTCCATATGAAGGTTTAGTGCCCAGCTGAGTTTATTTGTACACACAGAACAACATTTCAGCATTGCTCTCCCTTCATGAGCACTCCCATTCCCTGCCTGTCTCACCTATTGAGCTGCTTCCAAATGCCCCAGAGGATATTTGTGGTTACACAAGACTTGGCTTTTTTAATATAAAATTGAAATAGAAGCAGCAGAAGAAACAAACCCAAAGCACCACCAAAATAATTCGACAAATTTATTTCATCAGATTTATTTCCCTTTGCACCTTTGAATGGCCGAGGAGCTGTTGTGTGAATGCCACCCTACAGGATAAATCCCTGTTTTCTATTGGGGTTTGCAGGAATACAACCATAGGAATACCCCTGGAGCCAGACTGTGCCTCAGAAACAGGATTTTTTTTGTTGTTGTTTTTAATATTTTCTCCTGCCTGAGTGTAACAGCAATTCTGAACATTTGGAATGGAAGCGAGGCAGAGCCTGCCAGCTTCCCAAAAGGAACACAAGTATTTCTAAAGAGCTTCAAAAGGAGGTTGCAGGATGTTAATTGCCTATGGATACTGTAAAATGAGAACTAAAATACCAAAGGTTGCCAGGTCCCCTTCAGTCATTTTTTTCCCCTAGAATTCAGGCTGCAGCTCAGACTTGTTCTAAAGGTAAAAGGCTTTTTCTTCCGTACCTGCAGCTGCAGGATGAGACTTGTCCCTGTCTTTTGCTTGCAGACAGGTCAGCAAAGACCATCTCCAGAATCTGCCTGAGATTGACATTCTCCTGTGCTCATTTCTGACGTGCAACCTTTGCAGGCTCTGGCAGGGCAAGAAATTAGAATGAACACATTAAAACCTGTAAAATAAGAAGCATGAGCTAAAGCAGTGGAAATCTCAGCATTCCCTTCTGTCTGCCTGCTCCAGCCAGCACCTGAGAGACCAAATCCTGCCCCACTGAAACCACTCCAGCCCCTGGAGGCAGTGCTGTAGTTCGTCCCTGCTGTGTGAATTTTGCTGCAGGAAATCTGGAGTTGATGGTGATTATTTGCTGTCAGCACTGGGCACAGCGATGTCTCTAGCTGGGCTGAGTCCGTCCATTCAGCCACGAGGCATCTTGGAGAATCCAACTCCTCAGCCTTTGGTGGCCCTGAGCAGTGCAGACCCCCCCAGCCCTGCAGGAGCTGCTCCAGCACCTCTGTCCCCTCTGGGTTTGGCTCCTCCAGAGCCAAAGGAGGGCTGGAATGAGACTGAAACCAGTCTGGGATTCTGTGAACCCCCAAACCAGGAGCTGTCACCCTATGGCCACCTTCCCTCTGCTGCTGGCACAGCTCAGGATGCCCAAAGCAGCGCAGATTTTGGGATTAATTGTTGTCCCACAGGAATCAGCCATGGCTGGCCTGTCCTTCAAACCCCAAATGTTCTTTGCCCTCCTGTTTGCCTCTTCCCAGTTTGAGGCTTCAAGCAGCTGCGCTGTCTAATTCTTGCCCCTCTTAGAAAATAGATTAATACACAAAATAACATCATGAGCAGCAGGGATCTGATAAACTCAATTGGCTCAATGACTGCTGGCAGCGTTTTCCCTGAATCAGAAATCATTCTGGGAGGGACAGGATGAAAGGAAGAGTGAGGCTCAGTGTGTGAGGCCTGTGTGTGTGCAAATGTGTGTGTGTATAAGCACTTGTGGGTGGTTTTTTTTAAATCAGCTCAGCATGCAAATATATATATTTCTGCTGAAATGATGTTCAAACAGTCAAAGCAGAAACAGATGTACTGAAAATATAAATACGGGGCTTAATAAATATTTTATCGTCAAATATTTCAAAAATGTCATCTTTAAAAACATGAAAATTCAGCCTCAGGAGGACCAAAATATTTAATCACTCTCAAGAAATTCTTTAAAGGGAATTTCTTTCCATCAGATTCCTTCTAAAGAGAAGAATGAATTTCCAGGTGCTCTGAGCTATATTTATTTTAATCAAAATCACTCACTGAGTTAAAGGAGATAAAATAATCAGTGAGGTCATTATTAAGTGAGATAACAACTTCTGAATGAATGCTCTCATTAATCTAATTATAAAATGGAATGGTATCTTGCTAATCAGGCTGTTAACTGCACCCCTGGAAGTGTGAGGCTGTAATCACAGTTGTGTGAGGCAGGACAGGGCTGTGGGGAGTGAAGGGGAGTCACAGCCCAGCCCCTGCTGGCACAGGTGAGGCAGGGACCTGGCAGAGAACGTGACCTGCAGCTCAACCCCACGGAGCTGAGGGACATCAACAACTGGGATGGAGCCTTTGCTTCACCTGCCCTGTTCCCATTGGCCTTGGACATGGAGCAAGGCTCCAGGAGCATTCCCAAAGAGCTCCAGGAGCATTCCCAAAGGGCTCCAGGAGCATTCCCAAAGAGCTCTGCAGGCGGGGCTTTAGGGCTGGGGGTGTTGGAAAGGCACTGTGTGTTTGGAGGAAGGATGTTCAGCGGGGCACAGGGCTCAGGAGGGTTCTCAGGGGGCTCTTGGGATGCCTTTGTCAAAACCTGCTCTGGGATTCACAGCCAGGGCTCCTGTCAGCCCAGCTGGACCTGGACACACCTGCACAGCCATAAATACCGGGGCTCACATGGGG
The DNA here is from genome assembly GCF_009819655.1 of Sylvia atricapilla. NCBI lineage: Eukaryota > Metazoa > Chordata > Aves > Passeriformes > Sylviidae > Sylvia > Sylvia atricapilla. The sequence goes on from NC_089158.1 coordinate 4,318,175, forward strand.
AATTCAAAGACACGTCTGGAGAGTCCAGAGGAGGCCATGGAGCTGCTCCCAGGGCTGGAGCCCCTCTGCTCTGGAGCCAGGCTGGGAGAGATGGGGAGGAGAAGCTCCAAGGAGAGCTCCGAGCCCCTGGCAGGGCCTAAAGGGGCTCCAGGAGAGGGACTGGGGACAAGGGACAGAGGGACAGGACACAGGGAATGGCTCCCAGTGCCAGAGGGCAGGGCTGGGTGGGAGATTGGGCAGGAATTGTTCCCTGGCAGGGTGGGCAGGGCTGGCACAGGGTGCCCAGAGCAGCTGTGGCTGCCCCTGGATCCCTGGCAGTGCCCAAGGCCAGGCTGGACATTGGGGCTGGAGTGACCTGGGACAGTGGGAGGTGTCCCTGCCATGGCAGGGGTGGCACTGGATGGACTTTAATATCTCTTCCAGCCAAACCAGTCTGGGATTCTCTGAACATCCTGGGCCCATTCAAATCCTCCCACACTACCCCAGCACCCCTTGATTTATGTTATGGCATCTTCCCACTCCCTGTGCACCTTCTGTATTTGATTTCTCTCTGTGGGAGTTTCCACTGTCCAGGTGATCTGTCACCTTGACCTGTCCTCACCAGGGGCATCCCAAACCATCCTCCCTTTCTGTCACGGTGAGAAAACAGCCCCAGGGCCTGGCACACTCCTCACACTTCCTCAGCTGCTCTGAGCTGTGTCCTGCAGGTCTCACCCCTTTTCCTGCACCGTTCTCTTCCCGCAGTTGGTGGCTGCTGATGATTTACCAGTGTCAGCGCTCCTGCTCCATGGAACACCAGGAGAGGATGGCTCCTGCCTGTGGCACTTCTCTGAGACTGCTCTGAGAAAGAGGAAAGAATTCTCCCTCTTTAAGTGATGCCAGGTGAACGAAGAATTCTTGCCTGGTTCAAAATGTGTACTAACAAATCCACGCATGGCAGCTTGATGAAAAGCTACAATGACACATCCCTGAGTGAGCTTCCCAAACAGCGTCACAGCATTTTAAATATTTGAGAAGAAAGATAACGTTGTACAAATTGTATAAAATGTGACTGCACCAGCTCTTCAGGGGAGAGCAAAGGTTCATTTTGTGCTCAGGTGTTTTCATAAACCCCACCAAGACCTTCCTGCATTTTTAGCTCCTAAATTCTTCTACATTCTGACATAATCATTTATTCCCTTGGAGGGGGAAAAAAAGAGAGAAAATATTTTTCTCCTACTTATTAATGCCTGGTAAGAATTTTCACGGCTATTAATAAACTCAGAGTACTTTATTTCACTTGAGCAGATCCAGGAGCCAAGTGATGTCCTACCAGACATGTTTTGAAATTTCCCATAAATGCACTAAAAATATTTTGCCACAAATAATATGGAAAGTGCTGTTCATTGCAACAGTCAATTTCCTGTTGTCTGTATAAATGTTCTACAGGCAGGAGCATTCAGATTTTGAAATATGGAATAAATTCCAGTTTAAAAGAAGTAAGAAAGGTTACTGTTGCAGAAAAAGCCTTCAGTCTATGAAATTTCAGGTCAGCTCCCCTGGATTATAGAAAGAAGGTGCTCAGAAAAGTGAAGTGTGCTTTAGTGTTTATTTTAAGGCAAACTTCTCTAAAGGGTGGTTCTGTGAAGGACGGATGTGCTGAGCGACTTGGAGAATTTTCCTGAGCATTTGGAAGACCCATGGCTGAGTTAACAGAGCAAGCAGCCAGTGTCACCCTCAGTGGCACTGCCCTGGTGCACTGCCCTCTCTGATGTTGCAGTCACTGTCCCCCAGGCAGCTCCAGAGACATCAAAGCTGCAGTTCAGGAGCTCTGGGTGCATTTGGGAGCATTGAAATTCAAGATATCCCACCCTGGAGTGGGAGCAGCAGTCAGGGTATAAACCAAATTGCCCAAAGCAGTGCTGATATAGAGAGAATGCAAAGGGCGGGTTTGTCTCACCAAAACACGCCCCAGACCTTGCTGAAAGCTTGACTGGAGATCCAAAATCCAGATTGTGTATTTGTCATCACATCCCTCGAGTTCCTCTGCATTGCAGCACTCGTGTTTGGCGGAACCCATGGATTTGGGATAGAGCAGACTCCTGAAGGAGCCAGCTCAGCCCCCCCAGATGTGTCATTAAGGTCTAAACCAAGGAAGGCAAAATCCAAAGGTGTTTCAGTGGTGAGGGGGAAGCAGGGAGCAGCAGGGATGTGAAGCCCTGGGCACCAAGGAACAAGCTCTGCTCACCTGTGACACCACACAAAAGTGCCACTCCCCCGTGAGGACACCTGGTGCCACCCGGTGCCCGTGTGACAGACCCTGGCTGGACTGTCCCGGGGCAGGGAGTGTCCCCCAGCAAGGTCAGCCCCTGTGCAGAGCTCCATCCTCCACCCTGCCTTATCCCCCTCCACCACGGCCCTGTCCTGCCCCAAGACACCTCCTCTGATGGATCCCAGCCCTGGACTCCTGGACTCTCCTGTCCCCTCATCTCCAGGGTCACCCCCTTGGGTCTCGCCCCAGGACATGTCCCCTGTCTGTCCTGCCCACCCAGAGCACTGGCAGCAGTCCCTGGGATCTGGACCATCCTCATCCCAGCTCTCTGGAGAGAACTGGGCTGCACTGCAGGGCCTGGGGGGCACCGGGCTGGGGCTGGGGGCAGCGATGCTCCATCTGCAATGGGCAGGCTCCATTCTTTCCTCCAAGGAAACAATTGTGCCCTGGAAAGGCACCGAGGGCAGATCCTGGGGTGTGTCTGCCCCCAGCTCGGCTCTCTGGCTGCAGTGAGGGTGTATCTGCTACATGAATGGGGAAGCACTTGAGATAAAGAAGCCAATCCACCCATTATTAAACATTCCCTTCCACCCTTTACCAAATCACATAATACTGATACTCGCCCTATTTCGCCTTGGGGAAGGCACGGTGGGTTAAAATTAACAGCAATTCTATATTCATTGCAAGCTCCTAATTAACCAGGCTGGGCCGTGCTGCTCCAGCCAGATAATTCCCCAATATTTAGCCATTAGTTCTCTCCAATTTGGCCTGCTGCTGCTGCTGCTGCTGGCAAGTTGTGTCTCATAAACAATTATGCTGAATGCCAGCTGTCCCTACAGAGCGCGCCGCTGCCGCCGCCTCGTCAGCCCGAGCTGGGGAGACAGTTTGACATTTGACATCCCGGTGTGGGTACAGGGGAGGCTCAGCCACAGCCCCAGAGAGGACTTTTAATTGCAGCAGCCTCGTGGGTTGAGCCCCAGCGCAGTTTTATCCTTGATGAGCCGCTGTTTCCTGCGCCAAGGAGACCCATCCAGGCACCGCCAGCCTCTGCTGCAGCCAGAGCTGGATTTGCACAGGAGGAGCCTTTGGAGGCTGTGGCCTGGACAGGGGACAGGACAGAGTATCACTTCTAAACTTGATATTTTACTCTGTGGGAAAAGAAAAATAAAATGAAAATTGTAGCATTGTGCAACTGCGCGTCCGTGAGAGCGACCAGCGCCTCGGGGCCTGGAGCACTCTGCTGATAGAGTAAATGGTTTGGCACTCTGCTAAAAACAAAATAATCTGACCCCTAGAGCGAGGAGATGGGCTCCCCTTTGGAAAGCCGAGGGCTGTTTGTTGTTACCTCTTGTCTCATGGGTACAGCCCCCAACGTGTTCCAGGGAGCAGAGCCAACAGGGGGCCAAGGATCCAGGGTTATACACCAGGTCAAGGGGATGCTTCTGAGGGTCCAATAGTGTGAAAAACGAGTTCTAGTCGCTTTAAAAAATGAGTTTAATAAAAAATAAAATAGACAATTAGTAGACATAAGAACCAGCGTTTCAGTTGGGGTGCCTCACCAGAAAGCACACCCTTTTCTTTCAATTACTGTGTTTTAAGGATTTGCAGGTTTACGTATTCAATAGATATTAAAACATTCTTCTTTGTTTTAAGTTTCTTCAATCATCTTATTTGATTGATTTGTTTGTGGGTGGCTTCACTCTGTCTGGTAACATGGGCCTTGGCTGGTTTTATTTTGATAAAAAACCCAGAAATTCAGCAGCCTTTTTGCAGAGCCACAAGATGACTTCTCTTCCATAATTTTTGGCTTGGTCGGTTTCAGATGTTATAAAGAAAATACCCAATTCACAGTATGTCACAATCAGAAAATACATTCATCACCTTTCTAAACTCTTATTAACAAAACACAGCACAGTACAATTATACAGATACTATTCATTCCAATATTTGTGAAAGCCAACTTTATGATATATATTTATAACAATAGGGAGAGGGAAACATGGTGCAGAGGGGTGGCCAGGGACTGGGGGGACTAATGGGGTCTCAGGAGTGTGCTACTGGGGCAAAAATAACCCACTGGGGTTCAAGGGAAGGAAGAACATTCTGGCAGGCAGGAATATATGGAATATATGGAATATATGGAATATATGGAATATATGGAATATATGGAATATATGGTAACAGGGTAACATAAACTCAACAAACCAATAAACCAGCAAAACCTAAGAAATATTAACGTGTGGGTGCAAAGACCCATGGGAGGAAAGTTTTCCTCACCATGATCCAAAAGGGGATTTTTCCCTATTTTCCTTGGTCCCTCCAGGGCTGAGGCACAGCTACCTTGGGGATAAACCCCTGGGCCTTCACAAGGAAAAAAATAATAAATAAAAGCAGAGATCTGGGCATGCTGTGTGCAGGAGCCCTGGGGGAGCTGCTGGTGTTTGTCCTGCAGCCCCCCAGCAGGAGGATCAGAGGGGCAGGATCCCCAGGATCCCCAGGGTGGGATGTCCCCTGTGCAGCCCCACAGGCACTGGGGGGTGTGGGAGCCCTTGGTGTGGGGCTGGGCAGTGAGGGATGGACAAACACAAGTCCCTGTCCCATTCCATGACAGCACCACAGGCAGGTGGATGGTGCTGAGAACCTGGGATTTGTCCCACAACCAGCTGAGCCCAGAGTGGGATGCAAAGAAGGGCTGGGGTGGGTGGGATCCTCCCCTGTGCCCTCCTCTGGGCTGTCCTGGGCTTGGGAATCTCCATCACTCACGGTGCTGTGCTCAGGAACATTCCCCAGGATCTGGGTGAGCTGCGCCAAGGAACTGCTCTACTGTTTATTTTCACTCAAGGGTTGTGTAGTACCAGAAGAAACTTTTCTAGTTGAAAAGGTTGGATTCACATTAATGCCGAAGAAAGCAGTTGCCAGCTGAAATTCCCTGGAAGAGGTCTCATGGGATTCAGAACAGAAGCAAAGAAATGTGCATGTTAATATAATATTCTTTCAGATTCCCACATAAAACGTTGCATGTTTTTATGCTCGGTGTGGCAGCTTACTTTTATTTTAAAATAAACAAGTGCAGGTTTAATGGAAGGGCACTTGTTGACAGACACATTAATTTCTCACCAGAGAAACAGAAGCAAAGCACAGGTAAATTCCTGAGGCAGGTGTATTTCCAGATAAAAGGCTAATGATGTTGCTCAGTTGCTGCTGCGAGGAGCTGAGAGGCAGCAGCTGAGGTGGAACAGTCCAGGCTGGCTCCAGGGCCAGCACAGAGGTGACACCAATGTGTTCCAGCTGTGGAGACACCATGGGGACACAGGAAAAACCAACTCTGCCAGGTGGGGTTTGGTTGGGGCACTTTGCTGGGACTTTTAAGCAAGTTGAGAAGCAGAGGAGTTTTGTTGGCACTGCTGAAATACTCCCCTGGCGTCCATCTCTGTCCCAGGTCATCCTCCCAGCAAACACAAGTCTGGAACACTTGCCCCTAATCATGAGCATCTTGCAATTTAGAGTCACTGTCACCAAGAAAAGGTGATCAGATTAATTACTGTAGGTTTCCATGTGAAAAATCCCATTGCTGCAGAATTTGGAGCTGAGGAGTCTCCCGGGATGGAAAACAACTCCCTCCCCAAATTCTATTTCCAAATCTGTCAGGTTCAGCCTCTGCATATCAGGGTTGCAAATATTTTGACTTGTAAATATCTCTTTGGGTAGCTGGGCTGGCTGCAGGGCAGCTCCACAACTTGGTCCCTTGATAAAATCTTGGGCTTTGGGGTTTTCAAGCTAGTCAGAATCTCCCAAGGATTCACTGACCATGACTTGGTGCCACAGCCCTGAGGTCCTGCTGGTGGAATTCCTGGGGAACACCTCACCCAAAAGGCTGCCCTGGAGCATTAATTTCTGCAAAGAAGTAAGTTAGTAGAACCTCCAGACAACCTTGTGCTCAATACTTCAGCATTTTCACCAGCAGGAGGATCAAGGAGAAGGAACCTGGAGAAATCCTCAGATTCCAAGGGCTCAGCAGCCCAGGCCAGCTCCTGGCAATAAGGAGCAGCCCTGCAGTGAACCAGCCACAGGATCTATCTGTGCCCCTGTTTTTCTCTGTGAATATTATCTCCTTATTGAAAGAAGGAAAAATAATTAATTAACCAATTAATTAAACCTTCCTCGCTTTTTATTCCAGTCCAGCTTGCAATTTAAAACTGGCCTAGTGGTTAAGATAACATTAATTAGGAAGGCAGCCAGGTGTACAGCGGGATTTCCAGATGAACTTTGTGACTTGGAGAGGGAAAACATTAAACCAGAGACCCTGGTCTGCTTTGTCTGAGCCATTCCATCCTCCTCAGGGCTCAAGCAGCTCTCAAGTACCTGGGTCACTGCAGGAGGAGAACAGAGAGGGGCCCACTGCCTGCAGGGACTCAGCAGAGCAGGAACCTCAGCAGAGCAATCTCCAGGCTCCAGGGGTGTCCCTCAATCCCAGGGGAGGGAATCCTCAGATTTGTGCACCACCTGCACCCTCTTATCCCCAGCTGAGGTTCCCTCCCCAATCTCAGCTGCAGGAGGGTGAATTTGACCCAGAAAACTTCTCTTCTACACCTTGTCCTTGGTCTGTAACTGGAAAGATTAAGGATTCCTCTCCCTCTCTGCCTCCCAGCAGCTCCTCAGTAGGTGGGAGCTCCAGCCGTGTCTGGTGATAATGATCCTGTGTCTGTCACAGCTCTGCTGTGCTCAGAGCCTCCTCACTGATTAATACCAAAATACCAATTTCTGGGCTTTTTGCATGCTTGGGAACTTTTCAGCAACGTGCTACCATCAGGTGTTGTTTTTTTTTTTTTTTACTCTTCTATTTATTCACCACATTACGGCGACTTTAAAATTTAAATGAAGATGGAGTTTAGGACATTGGACATTGCATAATATATTCACTCATCTGCATATTAGAGTTCAGAAAGCAACAAATGGCCATTTATTTTTATTACAGGAGGAGTTGACAGAACTGCTTTACGTTTCAGGTTCCTGACAGCTCCGTTTTAAAACATTGCTCTGAATCACTTAAAACCTTGCCAGGTCTTGAGCATTTTGTCAGGAACTTTCTGAGTTGAGTTGCTGCTTCAGATGGATGCTTTTGTATCCACTTTTTGGCAAACTGACTCTCAAATAGGCCTATCATTTCTTTGGATGCAGTTAGGGGTGATCCATTGCTAAGCTGATGTTGAAAAGCTCTCCAAGTCGTTTTTGTTGAGCAGCTCTGATCCCTCCCCAGTTGGGAGCAGCATTGGAAGGTCGGGAGGGCTGGCAGTGTGTGTGTAGGATATTGTTACTGTGGACAACAGCCAGCTTTAAATGTCCTAAGGACCACAGGAAAGAGCAATTCTGATTTATTCTGGAAGCTCATGAAGATGCAGCTGAACTGTGTGAAAGCCCAGCTGTGCTGCAGGTGCTGTCACAGGGCTGGGGGCTTGTCCCTGTCCCCAAGGGCAGGGAGCGGTGTGGGGCTGAGGATGGGCATCATTCCCCAAACCCCAGGCAGAGGTTGAGGATGTCCCTGCTCACTGCAGGGGGGTTGGACCAGAAGCCCTTTAAAGGTCCCTTCCAACCCAAACTCTCCCATGATTCTGTGATTTCTGCTGGAACGTGCTGGTTCTGCTGATGGAACTGCATCTTATTCTTTTCCTGCTCTTTTCCTGCTCTTTTCCTGCTCTCATCAGGTAACACCAGAGTCTTCCTTGTAAGGCTGGACTTGGCCTGGGCCATCACTGCTCTTCCTTCAGCTTTGGTAATGAGGAAGGGGAAGCAAACCCAAGCTGGAGGGTGCAGCTGGTGGCTTGTCACCCACTGTTATCCTGTCACCTTCTGGGTCCCTCCAGATGCCCCCGAGGTCAAAAGGAAAACGTTTCCATGCAATGCCAAGGTGATGGAAGCAGCAAAAGGCTCCCTCAGGGTGAGGAGGCTCAAAGGGGATGGCCTGGCTGGGTTATGGGGAGTGTGGGAATCACTGGGACCTCTGCTAAAAGATGTGATTTCCTCCTCCCAGGATCTCAGGGAATCAGGGAGGGACAGGGATGGGGACAGTGCTGGGACACCCAGACTGTGCCTGCACAGCCCTGCTGGGGATGCTCTGCCAGTGTCTCCTGAAGCCACGTACCTTTTTATTTAAAAATGACAAAACCACTAATTAGAATTTTCTCTCTGCATTTGGCTATGGGAAAAAAAAATTAAAAATGTATAAGGCCCTGTGTAGTGCGTATGTATATTTTATTGCTGCATAATTGGGATCTTCATTAGTTCCCTGGGTGGTGGAGTGACAGGCTTTTCATGTGCTGCAGACACTAACGCAGGGTGATACGGCTTCCTTTTCCTTTTTATTCCGAGATGCTCCTTCCCAAGCACACTGCAGCTCCCTCAGAAAGACTCGTGAACCTGTTTTTTTGGGGAAAATATACCTTTTTGTACCTTTTTACACTTTTGGGTGCAGCATCACCCAAAGCCGAGGCTCCGATCGCAGCAGCAGCGCGGGCGGGGCGGAGGAGCCGTCCGGAGATGGAGAAAGTATTAATTACGTTAATCCCAAACCCCAGGGAAGAATTGCTGCTGCTCTCAAACAAAATGTTACTTTTATCTAAATGACTACGGTGGGGAAAGCACAATCCGGTGTAATTTAGCGCCGGAGAGAACAGGGGATGTGCCTTTGGGCGCCGCCGCTGAGCGGCTCCAGCCAGGGACAGCAGCGACAGCCCCACAGAGCATCCCAGGGACAAGGCTGGGACAAGGAATTCTGCTGCCATGAGATATTCTAGAACACGTGGGTTTATTGCAAGGGTCTGGGTAAAAGGATCCTGCCTTCAGCCACCAGCTTCAGCTGAAGGGAAGCCCCAAAGAGAGAGGGAGAGAGAACAGCAGGGTGAGAGCTGAGAGAGAAGGGAGCGAGAGAGCAAAGGGCAGGGGAAAAGAGCAAGAGCAGGGGGAGCGAGGTCCTTGTGACAATCCATTATATCTCCTTTTGTGATGAATATTCTAATTTACAGTGACCAACAAATACAAGACACAAAATCCTATAGAATCTACACGCAGCCTATAAGAACTACTATATCACCATACTGTGTTATATTTTAAACTCTAAAAACGACTCTTTAGACTTTTCTGTTTTGCTGCATTGAAACAACGTAGCAAAACAGATCCCTTGGATCCCTTGGCCGGCAGAAGGGTATTTTTCAATCAAAAGGGATTCACAGCTCTGCTCCTGTGCCACTGGGTCACCCCTACAACTGAGCAGCTTCACCCAGCCACGGCCAACAGGCAGCTGAGCACCTCACAGACAATTCACTGGGACACACTGAGTTGCCTCCAAGAGCACAGATCACTAAATTGCCATGCAAGACTCTGATCCTTTATTATTTCAAGTGGGTTTGGGTTTGGTGGGTTCTGTGTCCTAACACATCACATTTTTTTTTTCAATTTTTTGTGACAAACTCTTAAAATTAAAGATACAATGGGCCCATGCAAGACAAAGTTTCCTCCTGACCTGCCCTGACTGCTCCAGGGTCAAACAGCTGGTTAGGAGGAGCTTCTGATGCAAAAAAACAGGGTGAAGGATGAGGAGCAAAGCCAAGGGACTGCAGACTCTGTCTCAGAGCATGTGGCAGTGATGCTTGATCAGTGACTCATGATCAGCTCATCAGAACCTGGAATTACTGGGAGAAACCCCCTGCACCCCATGGAATAGGTTCATGTCACTGCTGAATCAGAGGTGGCACCAGCATGCATTTTAAAAAGTGCGGTTTTAAATTCTAAAAGATTGTTGACAAATATACGTGTCCCAGTTTTTTAAAAGGCTGATCATAGTTTTAGTTCTTTGAACAGAGTGAAGATCAGCTTTTCACTTTGCTGTCAGAGCTCCTGATCCACCACCGTCCACTACTGCAATTGGTGCTTCTGTGAAACACCCAGCTGAGAATCCCTGTGCTGGGGCAGTCACCAAACTCCCATCGGGATGTGACAGGAGTGGGAAAAGGCACCTCCTGAGCCAGATCCATCCCCCTCATCCCCTGTCACTGTCACTGTGGGATGCCCAGAATGACCCTGGAGTGACTTTTCCCTGAGGAGTCTCCCAGCTTCCAGCAGCCCAGCTCCAGGATTTTTTGCTCAACATTCCTCTACATCACTGTGTTTCACACAACATCCTTCTCCTCCATAAACTGGTTTCCTTTCCTTTGGAACCTGTTTGTCACTTTGGGCTCCATGACCTGCTCAGCCCCTGTGTTATGAAGATTAATTGTGCATCCTCAGGGATCTTCCCTTTGCTGGCTTTAAACTTCTTGCCTGATGATTTGAGATGTTCATTGCAGTGCTTTGTGTTTGGGAAAACAGGGAAGAACTGCTCTCTGCTCACTCCTTCTCTGTCACTCATGATTTTGTAGCTCTTTGTCCACCACAATCTGTCTGTTCCCTGTGCAGCCATCCAAGCTGAGGTGTGATAGTCACACCAAAGTTGTTCTCAGTCTTTGGTTAGCCTTCCTGGCCATCTCTAAAACTCTTCTAGTTTACAGGTTTTATTGTTTTATGGCAGTTTTAATAGGAGTATATGTCAAGAATGTGCATAATACCCAAAAGATGGTCATTCCGTAGAGTTATAGATGCAGAAAGTTGTCTCTAATATGCAGATGAGGGAATATATTACGCAATGTCCAATGTCCTAAACTCCATCTTCATTTAAATTTTAAAGTCACCGTAATGTGGTGCATAAATATAAGAGTTTACTCCTGTTGTTTCCTCTTTTTTTTCCCTACCCTTCCCTTTGTGAGCACTTCCAGGAGTTGCGCTGATGTTCCCCAGAACTCTCCAGAGTGACAAAATCTTTCTATACTTGCATTTTATTGCTTTGTGCATCTTGAGATGCCACTTGGCACGGCAGAACACAATTCCATGTATCACATGGACTCTTTCCAAGCCTCCAGAAAGGGCTGGACACGGCCACAGTGACCAGCAGGAATCTCCCAGGGCTGTCGTGGCTGCTGGTGAATCCATCACTGTGCTGATACCCGGCTGGGAAAAGCCAAACCAGGAAAAGAGCAAGGCAGGATAATGTTGGAATCAGTGAATTCCTGAGTTCCACTGCCCAGAGAGGTTCCCTGGCACTGTTCAAACCTCCCTGGCTTCAGCATCACTCTCTACACACAGAGGTTTTCCTCCTGACAATGTCCATGTCATGGAAGTGGCCCTCACACCATACAAGGACCTTTCTGGTTATCTCATGACTGGGGAAAGTGTATTTGAAAGCTCTTTTGGAAATCTAAATACTCAATCAAATACTAATACTCAATCTGTCCTTTCCTGCAGGATGTAGAATTGCTCTGTCGGTCAATTTTGGATGAGATAACAGCTTGTTCTGTCTTAGCCCTGCTGGTTTTGTTCTTTATTATGGTGTCTCCCCGCTTTCCTCATAAAAAACCAGGGGTCTCATTTCACAGCTTTCTGTATTTCTCCTCCAACTCCTTTTAATAAATTGGAGAGAAATTCTCAACTTTCTAATTTCTCATGCATAGGTGAAGTGACAGATTTCCCAGTACAGTTAATAGACTGGAATTTCATTTTTTATTTCCTTCGCTGCTCTTTGGAAAATACCATCTGGTCTTGATGAATTTTTATTATTCAATTTTTAATTTCAAGCCTAAAATATAAACCAGTTCCTCATACTTATCCCTTGTAATGAAAATTCCCCAAGTGGGAACATGACTAAATTCCTCTGTTTATTTAAATTTCCTGCTGTGCCCTTTCACAGTTCTCCCACTGAATCCTGATCTTCCATGAGCTCTACCATGGCACAGAGTTACCTTCTAGTGCTCAAAAAAAGGGTTATCATTACTTTTAATGTCTTTAGCAAGTTTCTTCTCAAGCATAATTTTGGCCCTTGTTAATAAGGTTTACATTAACTTGCCAGAGTTATCCTTTGAGTTCGAGTTGCTTCTTTTATGCTGCTTTATAGCCATGGCCAGAATGACTTTTGCCCATTTAAAGTTTTTTTAATAATGTTCCAGAGCTTCTAATATGATTTTATTTCAAAAGTATCCCAACCACTTTCAATCATTTTACGCTTCCAGCCATTCCCTTTCAAATCCCTTTTAACTAGTCTCCTCTTTTTTTTTTCTTTCTTTTTTTTTTTCTTTCTTTTTTTATATATATATTTTTTTTAATTTCCCTTTAAACTTTATCAGAGTGATTTCTGCTTTTTTTTTCCCCCTCCTCCTCTCCTGTCGAGTATTGAACTTCAGTCTATTAGGTCACTGTTCTTTGGGGATGGATTTTGATGGTTCCCCTTGAACCAGGGTTCCTGGACTGCTCCACACTAAATCAAAAGTCGCTTCTCCTCCTCCTGCACTGGGGAGCAGCGGCACTTCTGCCGCCTGAAAATGGAGTCTCAGCCCCTCAGCCCTTTGTAGCAGTCACCCATCACCACAGGGGGACTCGGAGTCTACTTTTATTTTTGTGTTTTCAGCCCTGAGCGACCGACTATCGCTGCTGAGGCTTTGCTGACTGCCACTGCCGTGGGGTTGTCCCTGCCCATGGGGCTCGACATGGCCACCAGCCCTTTTCTTCCCACACGTCCATGAAATTCCCACCCGCAGGAATTGCTGCTCGCTGACACAGTGAACTCCTTCACCTCGCTGACCTTTAGGATCTCCTGAGCATCTCATTCTGCTGCTGGAGGTTACTCGGCTGTTACTACTGCAATTCCTCCCTGGTGGAGTGAGGGAGCCTGGAGAGGACCCCAGCTGAGAGACCCTCAGCCCTGGTGCCCCTGGGTGTCCCTCTGTGTCCCTCTGTGTCCCTGGGTGTCCCTGGGCATCCTTGGGTGTCCCTGTGTGTCCCTGGGGGCCCCTGTGTATCCCTGTGTGTCCCTGTCTGTCCCTGGGCATCCTTGGGCATCTCTGGGTGCCCCTGGGTGTCCCTGTGTGTCCCTGGGTGTCCCTGTCTGTCCATGGGCATCCTTGGATGTCCCCGGGTGTCCCTGTCTGTCCCTGGGTGTCCCTGGGCATCCTTGGATGTCCCTGGGTGTCCCTGGGTGTCCCTGTCTGTCCCTGGGTGTCCCTGGGTGCAGGGAGGGCAGAGCAGGTCCGGAGGACACTCACTTCCCTCAGGACTTAGTGCCAGGGTTTCATCACCTCCATTGTTGAAATCTGGGGGGTGATTTAGTCCGAATTTCTCCAGCTTCAGCTCCCAGCCATTAGTTCTCATTATGTCTTTCTCCATCGAACCAAAGAGCACCTGGTTTTGTCTCCCGGTGCAGGTACTTAGAGGCTACTCAAGCCACCTCTCACTCTTCCTTTCCACAATCTAAACAGATTGTGCTTTTCAGAATCAGTCGCTTTAGGGCAATTTCTCCCGACCTCAAATTATTTTTGTGGTTCTTTTCTGAACTTTCTCCTGTTCCTTTTCCCTTTTACAAGCACAAACATGAGGCTGGCATCTCCTAATCCAGGCTTGATGTGAGCATTTCCATGTGGAGGGGAGAAACCTTCCCCTGCCTGTCCCTGTGTTAACAGAGCATTAACTCTTGCTGCACTGGCAGCTCACATTTGTTCATTTGTCCACAGTGGTCTTTAACCCATTCTAAGGCTCCACTGTTTTCCAGGAGGTCCTTTTTGCCATTGGATGGATAAGCTTCACTTGGCTTCACATCCATACCTGTGATCCCAGTCACTCAATTTGCTGCCTGGTCAGGGGCACTGAAACATCTGCTGCTTCCCAAACCCACTGCCAGTTCCAGCACAAAGGGAAATCCGAATTGTTTGACAGCATCTAATTGCTAGGAAACCACGTGGAGCAGCATTTGTTGATTTTCTAGGTGTTTAATCTGAGGTGAAAGCATTGCACAGGACCACGCCAGGCTCAGTCAGGAATAACTGATGTTAGCCCAATACCCCAGCCTGAGCATCAACAAGGATTAAAAGTTCCCATCAGAGTATAAGAAATTTCCTCAGCCTTGTTTTAGGAAGCTGAAATATGATGTTAAAATGTTTGGATCGAATAAATGTTGCTTAATATTATCCTGCTATAAGAAAAGACAGGGGAAAAAATATATCTGCATGCCTTGACAAGCACTGAGGGGCTCAGTGCCCTCTTGTGCTCTCCAAGTGCCATTTTGCCATTTAAATGAACATTTTGTTTGAGTGTCTGCAAAGGACAGCAGCCAACTGGAGACTTTCTGTGTGTATTTTATTAATTCCTTATTTATAAACCATGGCTGACATGGCTGAGTTTATGACAGAGTGAGGGTCATTACAGGCAGGTGGTGGGGCTGAAACTATGAAATGTTTTGCTGGTTTTATTCAATATTATAGCAAACAGACCAGATGGACAGGGCTTGGAGCAACGTGGGACAGTGGAAGGTGTCCCTGCCCAGGACAGGGCTGAGCTTTAAGGCCCTTTCCCACCCAAACCAGGCTGGAATTCCTGATTCTCTGCCCCTGAAGCAGAAGGTTTTCATGCAGTGCTGCCAGCTCAGAGCCTGTTCAGGATTCTCTCTCTCTCTCTCTCTCTTAAAAAAAGAAGTGTCTATATGAACAGCATTTGTAATTATCATAGAGTGCAGAGCATTAGCACAGCTACAGCTACAGTTGTGTCACTTTGTAGTGCTAATGGTGCGAGGCTGGGGCTGTGTTTCCCTGCAGTGACAGCTCTAAGGAGCTCCAATACCTGGCAGCCCAGGTGCCAAGATCCAGCAGCATTTTCCTGCAAAGGTGGGGGAAATGAAACAGATTTATGGCATGTAAATGTACATTGGTACACAACTGGAGCATAACACAGTCCTTCCTCCTCGTGCCAGGAGTTGGGCTGTGGGAGAAAACAGTGATTCCACATGGAACAGCTCCAATCACTGCAGGATAACAAGGAGAGTGAGGGGTGTATTGACTGTGCACACAGATTACCAATAAGTGTGAGTTATGCAGCAGCACTGGCATGAAACACCCATGGAAGTGGCTGAAGAGGAGGAATACTGTCAGGAGGACAACTGGGTTGGAGGAGGACAACAAACCCAGAGTGACAAAATCTCAGCCCCAGGTGCCAAGCAATCCACCAGCTCTGTGCTCCCCTTGGATCAGGAGGGTGTGGGGACACTCCAATTCCCTTTTCCTTTTACTCTGCCTCCCCTCCACGTGTCCCTCTTTGTCCTCCCACAGCTGCTGTGTAAAGTCACCAGTCAGACCATGGAGGGAGCTCACTGCTCACCTGGGCACTTCCCTGAGCTGGACTCTGCAAGGTTCCTCAGGGATCTTCCGTGGCAGCCAGGCTGGGATGCTGAGCTCCCATCCCAGGGCTGGAAAGCTCTTCAAGAGAGTGGGATCAGCACAGGACAGTGACAGCACCCTCTGCCTTCACTCCTGCCTCCTGACACACCTCTGGGGAAGGAGAAGAGGCTCCAATGAACTCTGTAAAGCTGTAACTCAACCCTTCCTGGTGACCTGCTGTGCCCAGGGATTTATCCAGCACTTAGTGCTTGGATTCCTCTTACCGTGTGCACCAGGCACCTTGGGATTGACAATTATGGTCTGAAGGAGCAAATTCCAACGTCGCTCCAAGTGGGAGAGTGGCCACTGGCAAACAGGAGCTGCTGGACAGAGCTAGGCTGAATCAGCAGCTCCAGCTTGTCCCAGTCCCAGGCTTGGCAAGCTCCCCCCTGGAAGAGCTCAGGAGGCAGAAACCCCATGAGAACAGCCTGCAAGGGAACCTTGCTTGCGTTTTCGGAGACTTCCTCTGCTTATTTTAGCTACAAGGTGAAATCCTGACAGTCCTGAGGGGGCTCCTCACACCCACCCCCATCCAGGCTGTGGCTGCTGTCCCCCACCCACTGCCAAGAGCTGAGAAACATCAACCACGTGT
The DNA here is from genome assembly GCF_009819655.1 of Sylvia atricapilla. Lineage (NCBI taxonomy): Eukaryota > Metazoa > Chordata > Aves > Passeriformes > Sylviidae > Sylvia > Sylvia atricapilla. The sequence goes on from NC_089158.1 coordinate 4,334,298, forward strand.
TTTACAACAGACTGGGGAGACTCACTGCGACTTGAGCTGGATCTGACACAAATTTCCTGCTACTTACACACCTTCAGCCCAACGCTCAACTTTTTGCCTCTTTCAGCCCATTTCTCCACTTCCAGCAGTGTGATGGGCAGGGAGTCACTATTTTCTCCTGACACCTGATGCCACCCGCCCTGGGTTTGTGACACTCTCAGGGGAAACCCACAGGGAAGCAGAAACAGAGCCCAGGAAATATCAATCCTAAAGACTTCCAGCTATGTCCAGGTACAAGGCCTGGAAACAGGCATTGGGAAGGTCAGGTATTGGGAACCTGATTGCTATTATGGGTGGTCCTACTTTTTCTCTCCTCTATGGACTCCAATATCAATGTTTTGCTGATTTAGGGTGATAAAAAGCCACAATGTGTCTAAAAACAACAGAGAGAAGTGAAGAAAGCACCTGCTCTGGTCTGCTTTGTACTCAGTCTTTGGTGACTCTAAGGAAACTCTCCCAAATGCACCACTGGACCTTCCCTCTGCACATTTCCCTTCCCTCCATCTTCCTGACAACTCTGGGCCATTGGCTGTGGCAAGGAAAGGGAGCACAGGACATTTGTCAGTGATTTGGCTCTTTGATATCAGGTGGTTCTCCTGCCCTCTGTGCCAGGGCCATCTCCCTGCACCTCACCTGCACGGGCACCCTGAGCTCCTCTGCATTCCTCCTCCACCCGAGTTTTCCCTCCCTGAGGGGCACAGGAAGGTGTTGATTGAAGATCCAGGTAAAAAGAGGTGGCCTGGCACCCTCTCCATCCTGCTGGGAAGGTTGTATTTCTCAGTAGCAAATTAAGGAGACTGATTGATCTAATTCTTGTGGCATTTTCCAGCTGCTTTGTCACACGAGGTCACTTCTTTGGCACCCTCATGCTAAGCCTTTCTGAGACACTGCTGCCAGGAAATTCATTATTTAAGGAGGGAGGTCCAAAGCAAGGAGCAGGGTTCCGTGTGCCATGCCCTCTGGAGGGTTTTCCAGCCAGCTGGTGACATTTTCCTCCTGCAGCTCCTAGGAAGAGCTGCGAAGGGAAGAGCACCAGGCAGCTCTGCTGGGGTGGGCTGCCTGAACTGCCACAGCCTGCTCTGGGTTCCCAGAACTGGGGGGGAACTGAAGGGCTGCAGGTGCCCCGTGGCAGCCTGGCAGACACCCACCCTCACTGGCAGAGACCAGCAGCTCCTTGGAGCTCTCAGCTGGAGCCTGGTGGCCCCTGAACATGTTAAAGACAAACATTAAGCACAGAAGGCTCAAATGTATCTTCTGAGGGGTCTAGAGAGGCTTGACTCTGCTCCAGGTACCAGGGCAGGAGGAGGGGATGTGACACCACCCACACAATTTCCATGGCTGGGGGTGGGCACCTTGTCACATCTGAGGGGTGTCCCAGCCCCTCAGTGTCCCCCCTTGCTGATGGATTGTTTCAGGGGTCACCCACTGTCTCGTCTGGCCTGTGGTCACACAGGTGACACCAGCACAGCGTTTTGGGGGCCCCAAAGGTGGCCAAGCTCCCCTGAGCCCCAGCCTGCTGGTGTCCCTGCAGCTTTCCCAAACTTGCTGACCCCCATGTCCCATGCCTCCCACATCTTTCCCAGGGCACAGTGCAGCTGGGGCCAGCGCACTGCTCTCCTTTCTCCCTGAGCAGCCACAGCCCCACAGCTCTGAGGGCTCAGAAGGGTTTGTCCCAGCTGAGCATCTGGGTCACAACAGCAGCTGTTCCATGCTGCCACCAGGTTTCCTTGTGATTTTTCCAAAGAGATGAGGCTGTTGGAGCTGAGCTGTTCCAGGCACCTCTCCTTGGTCCTGCTCTGCTCTCTGGGTGTCACTGGACCCACACGATGTCTGAGGGTTGTGTCATTGGGGGGGTGGAGTTTGGGGAGACACCGAAATCTGTGGAATGCATTTCCTCCCACCACAGCCCTGGGCTCCAGCGGGAAGAAGCTAAGGCCCATTTGAAATGGGTGACTGTGACCACACCAGAAATGCCTTTGCCTTGGCTGAATTGATTCAAGTGCACCAGTTCAGCTTCCTGTGGTGGCCCCCACCTGAATCCTCCTACATGGGAATTTCTGTTCCTACGAATCCCAGTATCCCAGACTGGTTTGTGTTGGAAGGGACCTTAAAGCCCATCCCATCTCACCCCATCCCATCCCTGCCATGGGACACCTTCCCCTATCCCAGGATGCTCCAAGCCCCATCCAACCTGCCCTTGGACACTTCCATGGGGAGCCCAATGTTCCAGAGCAGAGGGAAATAAGGAAGGGGACACCCCCAGTGACCTTGAGGCTGCTGAGTGTCCTGTAAGTGCTCTCAGTCCAAGACACTTCACCCTGAGCCTCAGGATGCTGGTGTCACACGTTGTGCTCTATAATTACAGTGTTTCCATTGCTGACTCAATTTTTAGGAGGTTTATAACTTTCCTTAAGAGAGTGAGCAGTGATGACCTGCTTCTGCATTCCAAGCAGGTTTTAAGGTCATTGTGTGAGTGTTAACTTTCTGCTGCATTGTGTTGTAATGGAATGAGTCTTTCAGAGGAAAAAGCACTCCACAGGATTGGCAAAAATGAGCATATTCATCTTAATTTTCGCATCTACTTAATTTCAGGAGGTTTTATAATTAAATGTTTGGTTGCACTGGCAAATAGAAGAAGCAAATCCTTGCCATCATGAAAACAATTCCATTCCATCTGTGTGCTGGGCTGTGGAGGAATGAAAATAGCTTTACATGGATCTTCTCCTTAAAAAGCCAAAGGACGACTTTTCCTTGCTGGAAGAGCAGATGGGTGTTATTTTCTCCATGTTCTTTCTCGCAGGCATTGGATCCTGCTCTCCAGCTGGTGTCCAGGGATCTCCTGCCTGGGAACGTGTCTTCCCAAGGGAATTGCACTTTTTCTTGCACTCCTGGATTGAGTTCTGCTACAGCATCAGGAGTGGGATCTGCCACCCTGGAGCTCCAGCAGGGCTCTGGGAGGTGTGGGTGTGGAGAGTGGTGGCCGTGGGGACAAGGCAATGCCCTGCTCTCCACAGGGACACCAGGACACACGAAATCATCCTCCCACAGCTGAAGGACACGGGCCACCAAATGTGTGACCTTTCCCCAGGCGACAAAACTGCCCAGGAGACCACACTGAGAAGAGTCTGGTTCACAGTTACTGCCTTTTTTCTAGAAGGAGACCATCACATTTTGTAGGGTTCCCACTGGGATCATTGCTCAGAGCAAATCAGAGGAGTTGGGCTGAACTTGAGCTTCTCTCAGATGTGTGATTCCGCCTGGACTCACAGCCAGAATTCCTTTTCCTTTAGGGAACCACCACCCTGCAGTGGGAAAAGTGGATTGTTCCCAGAGCTATGGATCTTGCAACCTGCCTGCAACTGCTGACCCCACAACTGGAAAAAAATTCCTATTAGGAACATTTCCTATTCCTCTATCAAATGTTTGCTGGCATGTTGGGCAGGAGGGAGGGAAAGAGAATCATTCAAAGTCCGGGCAACAGCATTATAATCCAAAACATCCACTCAGCCTTTGTTATCAGTCCAAAAGATGTAACTCTTAGATTTCAAGTTCTTTGATGGGCAGAGGAGCTGGAATGGTGGGTGAGTCTTGGACAGGGGTTTGTCTGCAGAGTGCACCGAGGTCACAGTGAGGATTTGCAGGATGAGGGTTAGAGAGTGGCTGGTGAGAATTAGGATTTTTACCACGGAAAGTGAGGACAAAGCTATTTCTGAGCCCTTCAACCCACTGCCTCCCAGGCCTCACACCCTGAGCATCTCTGTCTGCAGCAGGAGGACGTTGGGGTGTTACTGAACCAGGTGAGAAGTGATCTCCCAGGAGAAGAGATCTCCTTGCTCCTTGGGCAAACGGGAAAGGAACAAAGAACTAACTTAAGGGGGCAGAGCCTGTCTCAGGCTGTCCTTTTGTAGAAGCTCCCTGGGAGCACAGACCCTCTTCAGACCTTTATCAGAGTTCACAGAGTTAACTGAAATATTCCTGCTCCTACGGCTTTAATTCATTCAGAGTCGCTCAGAAGCTTCTGATAATAAGACCTAATTTATAATTAGGCTTTATCAGTAATCAGTTAATTTATAGAACCCTAATTCTCACGAAGGTATTTTGGAGGCTTTGCTTATTACAATGTGGAGTTAATGCCCACAGACAACCAAATCAGTGATAGGATGGAAACAAATTTCAAGGTAATCCTGCTCCGTAACTGCCTGAGTTATTTACTCGGGATTTCATGCAGCGGGTGGAACAGGGAGTAGCATTTCAGCAGCCAGGGACAAGGGGACTTCCTTCCCTCAGACGTGTCAGGGCTGGGGTATCAGTGGCAGGTAACCTCCCCTGTGCACTGAGGCAGCTGTAATCTGCCAGGGATTCCCAGGGCTTGGAGATGTGCTGGGAAATGAATCCCACACGGGGGAAGGGGAGATGCTGATGGGGAGGGAGCCAGGGCTGGATGGTGAGACATGGCCAAGGCTGAATCAACAGCCCACAGAGAACCACAGAATGCTCCTCATCAGCCTCAGGTCTGATGGTTCCAGCACTGCCAGTAAGAGTTCCCCAAAGCTCCCAAACAGTGGGATATTTCTGGTGGAACTGAGTCCCTAAATGGATGGTCACTGTGCTCTTGTGCCTCTTTGGGATGCAAGCCTGAATTGTTCCCCCTTTCCTGCCACCATGTTACCCTGCAAACCCATCTTCACCTTCCCATCACCCCTTTCCCTGCTTTCAGACCATTCCACAGCTCTGACTCCTGCTTTCTCACCCAGGCAGAACTTTGCTGCCCGATCGTTCCCTCCAAAGCACAGAGGAAAAAATATCCAGACAATTCCTCTGTCTCTCCCTCTCTCCAAATCCCATTACTGACAGGTAAGGCTTTAGAGAGGGAAGGCCTCGTAACATGGCTCTGGCTTGTTACTTAGGCTAAGTGGAAGGGAACTGTGGGAGAGTGACTCAGCTGGAATAGGGGTAAAGAGACAGGGGAGAAGTGAGACATGTGAGAGAAGTGAGAGATGTGAGAGAAGTGCCGCATGCCCACATCACGTCCTGCCAGGTTTCTGGGGTGTCTTCACTGAAGGCTATGGCGATGGGCAGTGACAAAAGCAAGTGCCTTATTGCATGGCTGAATCAGTCCCATGAAGGCAAAGCTGTGACTGTCCAAGCTGGTGTGCAGCAAGCCTCTAACAGAGTCTGTGAGTCCCAAGCAGAAGCAGCAGCCACAGCGCCCATAGTCTGTGTCCTGGGAGCATCTCAGTCACAGCAGTAGCAACAACAGTGGTGTCAGGTTTTTTGGGAGTCCTCTGTGTGTGTGTTCTCAAAGTAGTGCATTTTTATTTTATTCTTAGTCACTGAGGTACATACATGGATTTTCTATAGTTTTGCTGGGCCAATCCTAAATAAGACTGATGTATGAAGGCAAACACAGAATCTTACACAAATTCTATGTATAGAGCTCTATCTGTTCCATCTAGCAAGGCCACATTATTTTTGTTATGACTAGGATTTAACTAACTTTGCAAAAGGCAATGTTACTTGAACTTTAAACCAGGCTTTGGAGCTCCTCTCACTAGCTAATACAGGCACTTAAAATTCTCTATTTATTTAAAACTAAACTTGCATTTCTACCTCGTGTCTGAGTGGATTAATGTATTTCAGTTTTTCTGAAGGTTCTAATTCAACCCTCATATTTCTGGGCACTCCTGGGTCTGTGTGGATTTGGCCCAGGGGGATTTGTACCCCAACGATGTCCACATTGAGGGCTGTGGTGGTTGGTTGACTTGGCCTTGTTGTCCCTTAAACCCATGTAAACTGATAACCAGCAGAGTGCTTTAAAAGGCTGTGTTTTTGCAATAAAGAGCATCCCTTTGCACCTGCCTGGGGTCCCTGCATGGTTCACTCCCACAACAAAATCCTGTCCATTGCTTGTTTCCCTTCCAGAAGAAGCACAGTCTACAAGCACCTCGCCATGGCTGCTCGCAGGGAATTGGTAAGAATCGGGAATTGGTAGCTGCTGTAAGCCCAGGCCCTGCTGAGGCTGGAGTGCTGCCTTGCAGTGCACAGCTCTCCTCAGTGGACTGTCATTCCTCCAGCCCTTGGAGAGCTCCCCGTCAACCAGTTTCAATTAAATTTCAATTAACAGATTTGAGCCAAGTGTTCTCTGCCTCGGCATCACCAGGAGGGCTGGATTAAAGCACGGAGATGAGCAGCTCACCCCGAGGCCCTTCACTGTGGGACTGTGTGGCCACGTGCCAACCCCCCCACAATGGGGCTGTTCTGGTGGTGGCTGTGTGTCCAGCTCGAGGCAGGGCTGTGGGAATGGGAAGGAGTTCCCATGCCAGCAGGGAGCCCCTGGCCTGCAGGAGCCCTGGGCCAGCAGCCAGAGGATGCTGTCCACGGGGCACAGCTCCGCCATGGCCCTGCCCTGCCCCAGCCCTGGGGGATGCAGAGCCATGGGACACATGTTCCACTCCATCCCTTCAGCTCCTGACTTCCCTTTGGTGTTGGATGTGAGTGTCTCGTTCACCACTGGTATTTGTTTTACCAAAACCTTGGGAAGGAGCTTTGTTAAGTCCTTCCAGGTCTCGGCTGCAGCAGCTGTGGGTCACCACCCATTCCAGCTCCCTTCCACAGGCACCACTTTCCCCCATGTTCTCCCACCCCACCGTCCCAAGGGATGTTTCTGTTCTCTACACCTGCAACAGCAGCTCAGCGTGTGCTGTTCTCCAGCCCCTGCCCCTCCCTTGGAATTCCACCATTCCTCACTCAGATCCCTCCCACTCCCCAGTCCACTCCTAGGACAGGTTCTCTTTGATCCCCAAAAGTCTGAGCTGCCTTCTCCTGATGCCACATCAGCCAATTCTCCTTCCCTGTGACTGCAGAGGAGCTGCAGCCTGTGGTGGTTTAATTAAAGTGTATTAGCAGTGGCGTGTTATTGATTTACTGTACATTTGTATTAGCTGAGTACTTCTTGCTCTTATCTGATGGGCAGAGCATGGATCCAGTGCGCAGAGGCTCCCTGGTGAACCTCGAGCAGGAGAAGGAGCAGGCCCACCTGGGTGGGTCTGCAGAGCTCTGGCCGCTTGGCAGTGCCTCCTGGAATTGCCAGGTGCAAATCCAGGTGATAAAGCATGAAACCCCAAAACCAGTTTTATTCAGACTGGCAGAACTTCCCAGACCAAGTCTTCCACATTTTGTGCTTCTGTCTGTGTTTCCTGGCTCGCAGCACAGAAAATGCTGTGCCTTGTGCCCCTTCTTGCAGGGTAGGAACCACCCAGCTCAGTAAAACACACAGAAAATTGTGAGTTCATCCCATCAAAGCAGGCTCACGGTGTGGGAGGTCAGACCTGATGCTTCTGTGGCCAGGGGAACACCCTCGAGGTGCTTGTCCCCACCAAGCCAAAAAGGCAGTTCCTGTGCTCCAGTGGAAAGGAAAGGACCCCCAAAACCAGCCTGAGAACAGCCTCAGCCTGTCCAGACTGAAGGCATGGAGGGTTTATGGCAGACAGAGCCCAGGCAGATCCCTCGATGCACAGGTACAGCCCAAGGTTTGGGCCAGCTTGTGCTGAGCACATGATCCCCCCATGGCAGAACTTGAATACCTGAAATCTCCAGGGTTTCACATGTACCCTCAGCCTTGGGGGAACAGTTTGGCAGCAAAGTGAACCCCACCCTGCTGGAAAACCCCAGCACACATTGGGAAGTCCCATAAACCAGGTTACCTGCAGCAAACCTGGTGGATCTGCCCCTGCAATGGCACCATGGAGAGTCTGCTCTGCTCCCTTAGCCCACAGCTCCTGCCCACACACAGCCAGGAGAACATGGGACAGGGGCCTCCAGCAGCATCCTGAGCTGCTGAGTGCTCCTGGAGACATGGCTGAGGTTCTGGACAGCTCTGTGTTCCCAGCAGGAAGGAGATGGGATGTGGTGTCCTGCCAATACCACTCCATGGGTTGCCCAGAGAAGCTGTGGCTGCCCCTGGATCCCTGGAAATATCCCAGACCAGGCTGGATGGGGCTTGGAGCAACTTGGGATAGTGGAAGGTGTCCCTGCCCATGGAAGGAGGTGGAACTGGACAAGATTGAAGGTCCCTGTAAGGTCCCTTCCAGCCTGCCACAAAAATTTTGAGGCTAAACAAGCAGCTATCATCACCCTCCTGCCACCTCCAAAGATGCTCTGCTGCCCTTAGGCAGACCTTTGGAAACTGTAGCATCTCCTGCATGGCCAGCCAGGGCTTCCTCACAGCTTGGGCATCCTGTGCCTGTGGTCCCCTCTCAGTTTTCCTGCTCTCAGTTTTTGGTCTGTCAATGCAGTGTCCAAGTGACTGCATTCAAATACTCAGACAGCTGTAAATAAAAAGATCTTCGGGGTAATTCAAAAGAAAACTGAAAGAAGACAGAGCTAGCCTATATTAATCTCAATGAGTTTGCAGCAAAAACCAATGTGAAGTGCACATTTCCATATGGGGGCAGTTTCATCAGCTGACAGGGATGAGCTGAGTAACTCAGTCTGTTCTTCACTATGGATGTGGCAGCTATTTCAAATATTTGGGAATTCAGAGTTATCTGCTCCTGCACCATTTTTTAAATCGATTTGCAATGGTTCTTCATTGACCTTGCTGCAGAAAGCTCAAAGAAAATAAAAATGTCCGACCCTCATTAGAGGATCTGGAACAACATCAGCCAACCGTGAGCATCATCCACCCCAGCCCCTGGAGCAAAGCTGGGTCTCATCTGCCCTGGACTGTCACTTCTCCTGTGGTTATTAGTGGGTCTGGGGACATCACCTGTCCCAGACTGCAGCTCCTGGGCTTGCAGTGGACACAAACCCAGAGCAAACAACCAGCGTGGAGCTCTGCTGAGACCTTGGCTCTCCCCCTTCAGCCCACACTCATCATTCTGTTTGTCCCTGTGCTCTGAGAGCTCCACCCTGTGCTGCTCTATCCAGGGCTGATCTGCCTGTGAATCCCCTGCCTCCATCACCATCCTCCTTCCTCTGGGATTCCATCCAGAGATATTCCCCAGCCCAGATTTAAACCCTGCCTTTGTGGCCATGCGCCACAAATGTTCCAGCTGAAGTGACTATTTCAGCCTCCACAAGAACATTCTGTCTTTCACAAACTTGTACCTTTTCCCAAAATTCTCCTATTGGAATGAATCTGCTCTATGGAAAGTTGGAGGCGAATCAATCTGGCCACATTTGCATGAGGAGAGAAGAGGAAAATCGTATTTTCCTACCTTGGAAAAGCCCCCAAACCCCCACATCAGAGATCCTTTCCAGCCTCAGTGACTCTGGTTCTGACTCTTCGCCAGGAGCTGCTCAGTGCTGACACTCTGCATCCCACCCAAGCCAGAGCAGAGCAGCAGCAAAGGGGCAGGGATGGAGAGGAGGGAGAGCAGACACTGGGGCTGTTTGGTGGCCACCAAGGTGATCCACGAGGAGAAGAAAAGGAATTGTTGAGCAGACAAACAAACCTTTACAGGCCCAGGTGGAGCAGGTTCCTTCCAGTGCCATATTCCCACAGTGGTGCCATCAGTGAACTCACCTACTGATCCTGGAACAGCCCACAGGGTTTAAAGGACTGGAGGTTCTGCCTGGGGGCACGTTTAGCAGTCTCCCAGCAAACCAGGTACCAACACAACGAAGCCAAAGGTCAGAGGGGAGAAGGCAGGGAGGGATTCAGAGCAGCTCCCAGTGACGGGCTCTGGTGAGTGGAGGTGGAGAGGGATTCAGAGGGAGCTCTGAAGGGAGTTCCCAAGGGAACAGAGCTCCAGCTGTCCCCCCCTCATGGGCGACTTGGGACATAAAGTAACACTGGTGTGCCCTCACAGCTCACCTCTGAGTCTGTCACAACATGGTACAACTTTGCTTCAGCTAAAACCAGTTTCTAGTTGGCTAAAACCAAAGGAAACTTGGTCCCCTGTTTAATGAAAGGATCTGTTCAGAGACTTGCATCACTCAAAGCGTTTTTGAGCCATGCAATGGTCTATGTGACTGGGTTTCATCAGCTCAACACGGTTCAAAACCTTCCGGGTTGGAAAAAAAATGGTTCACAAAATGTGATGCTCCAGCAGAAGTAAACACAGACCTGCCAAATTACTGCAGCTTAATGAGTTCCTTCTTGTCAGCTGAGCTGGCCTTGTGTGTGCCCTTTTTGAAGTCAAATGTACTCATGTAAGCACCCTAAGAGGCTTTGGGAACGGATTCCTGTTTGGTCAAAGGTTCACAATGGCTGGTGCTGGCATTGTCAAGAATTAGGTGGTTGCTTTGCTAACATTTTCCTTCTATCCTTGCCTCCAGTTGAGTCTCTGCTTCATAGGCTGGCTCTAAACAACATCCCTGAGCTTTTATCTGCAGGTGACAAACAGAGGCATACAAACTGGATTGGCAGGAACACAAAGAAAGCTTTCATCTCATCACCGTACGAGGCACTTACAGAAACTTCTCAAGGAAAAAAAGAGATTATGCATCAACATTGTGAGCATAAAGACAATTTAAAAGGGATGTTAAGAAACTTCATGTCAGGAAAATATAGAACATCTGCAAACAGATGAGTATTCAGTAATAAGCTACGTCAACAATCTGGGAGGAAAGAGGCTGTTCTCCTGCAGTGACAAGCCCAGAGAACATCCCAAAGGGCATTTGAACAAGATAAAGTGCTCCTTGTGGTCAGAAAACTCAGCTGGCTGCACTTGGGGTTGTTGGGCTGGGCCTGTTTCACCTGCTCCAAGCTCTTTGCTCCTGTCTCTGCCACATCTCACACCTGAGGCAGGTGTGCAGGTCTGACCCAAGGCTGGGACAGGGAACTGTCCTGGAGGATTTCTGGATGTCACAACCCCCCCAACACTCAGTTTTGTGGTAGTTTGTGATATTTTCCATCAGCTTTGGCAGGAGTGGGGTGACAGAAGCAGCAGGACAGTTGCAGGCTCTGCTGTGGTCCCTTCTGGGTGAGTGACTCTGCAGGAACACACAGAGTGACTGTGATTATTATAATAATCCAGGAGGACAGGAAGGGCTCACCAACTAAAATACAAGGTGGTTTAGCTGGTTATTAGTCCACTAATTAGTGGATAACTAATGGTAATGCATGCTTGTTCCCAGCTGTCAGCAGCCACTGCCTGCACTCGGGCACTGACGCCTTGGAGCTGCTGCATCCACGCGGGAAGCGCTGAGCTGAACCCATGTGCCAGCACAAACCCTGTCAGAGCTGCCAGGGTGACAGGGGCTCTGGGTTTCCCTGGCTGACTTCACCTTCCCAGGGCTCTGTGCTCTTGCCTCTGCCAGCTGGATGCAGCACGGTGCCAGCTGGTGGGGCTGCCGCCTTCTCCGGGAGGTGGCTCCGCCTGAGTCTGCTGCCTTCTGCTGCACCAACAGTTGGCAAAGAGACGCCTCAGAGAGTCACCGTGCTCCAGGGTGTCATCCCCTGGGACATCCTGACACAAGCCATCCCCACTGCCCAAGGCATTTTGCTGATCTCTTCACTGAGCAAATCCAAAAAGGCCTCCCTAGGGGGACTCGGCCAACTGGCTGCTGCTTTTGCCATATAATTTCTGATACACTTGTTCAAACACCACCCTGCTCCTGCCCTGTGCCTGGATTCCGGCCTGGACAGGCTGTCCTGACCTTTTCCAGCTGCTGTCTTAACCCAGGCAGCCTCAGTGTCCTGAGAAATGAGAACCTGGGCAGGCTGGTGAATTTGGACCTGCGCTGTGTGCACTGTTCCACCTCTCCAGCTCGGTGCCAGCAGGTTGGCACTGTCCCTGCTCCTCTGGGTTTAAGATGAAATCATGCAATATTTAGGCCTCAGCACAGTCTGGAGTCTTTCCCACCAAATGCCCCTCTGCAATCCCAAGGAAGGCAGTGAAGTCCAAGGAATAAGCTGCTCTTTGAGAGTCCTTTAGGAAGTGGTGACCCAGGACTCAGTCAGCTGCTGCCGGACACAGCCCCAGAGCTCTGCAGGGTGGGCATCCCAAAATCCACTCTGAAATCCAGGCCCTACATTCCAAGCACTGGCTGTTGTCATGAGACCTCCTGAGCAGTGCATTCTCTGTTTCTGCAGGGACCCCAAGAGAAAGCTCTGCCACCTCCAGCCACTTGTCACTCCCTGTTTGTCCCTTCCACTCTGCCACAGAGGGAAAAGCGTTAGCCTTCCCTGCAGTGGATTTGGGAGTGATCCCAGCGTCCCTGCATCCAGCTGGGCTGGCTGATGGGCAGGAACAAGTAGCTGGGGAAGTGGCCACATTTTCTGTCTCTTTGACCGTTTGAAAGTGAGCTCCCACTGTGCCAGGAGGACAGGAGAGCTGCAGGAGCAGCAGGAGACGGGACACAAACCAGCTGAGCACAGGCTGGTCCCTGCGCTTGGCTCAGCAGAGTGCAATATTTCCACTGAAATGATTCAAACTTCCGTGGGCAGGAAGGGTGTGGATTACCTGACTTGCTCTTTTGAGCACCTGGATGTGTGGCAGGGATTCCATCCCAACAGCAGCAAGGCTCCTGTGTTGGCACAGCCTGTGCGGGGACAGGGGGACAGTGACTGCCATGGGCTGAGAGTCACCTCCTCAGGCTCCAGGGGCTGCTGGTTCTCCACCTGCCCCACCACTGCTTGTCAAGCCCAGCCATTTCTCCCCAGAACTGGTTTTTATCTCAAGGGATGCCTTCCAGTGAGCTCAGGTTGCACAGAATCCATCTGCTCCGTGACCAGGCTGGTTTGTGCCCTCCCAAGGCTCCCCAGGAAGCCAGGAGCTGTCCGTGTGTCCTGCCAGGGGTGGCTCTGGGCCACCAGAGCCCTGTCCCCATCGAGGTGAGATGGAGCTGGGCTGCAGGAGGGAGGGAAGGGTGCTCAGCACACAGTGATGGCAAAGCTGCACCTCACATGGCACCTGGGGGTGAGCCCTGGACACATCAAGGCTCCTCTGGGGACGAGGGCAGGTAAAGGAGCAGCAGGAGGAGGAGAGGAGGAGGAGGAGGATATACAGAACACAGCATCCAGGACCATGTGTGTGCTGGGTCTGTGAAGGGCTTCACTGACTTCTGCTCACCTGGGGAGCACCTTCTACCTGCAAATATCCCCTTGAAGCAAATCATTTGTCTGCATGGGAATTCCGACAGCTGGAAATGGACCTGCTGGTCACTACCTCTGGAAATCCAGTTTGGAGAAGTCATCTCTCTGCTTGGAGAAATGCCTCTCGAGATAGTTTACACACTCAGGAGCACTGAAAGCACACAGCTCCTCCCCTGGTTTATTCTTTGGGGCTCTTCTCTCTAGCCTGAATGAGACAGGTAAATCACAGAATCATTTGGGTTGGAAGGGAGCTTTAAGGTCATCAAATCCAACTGTCGCCCCAGCACTGCCACAGTCACCTCTAACCCATGTCTCCAGGTGTCACATCCACACATTCTCTGAGCACATCCAGGGATGGTGACTCCACCAGGGCCCTGAGCAGCTTGTGCCAATACCTGACCAGCCATTAGTGAATAAATTTTCCCTGATTTCCAACCTAAGCCTCCCCTGGTGCAGCCTGAGGCCGTTTCCCCTTGTCCTGTCACTGGTTACTCGGGAGAAGAGCCTGACTTCCCCCAGCTGCCCCCTCCTGTCAGAGAGTTGTGGGGAGTGAGAACGTTCCCCTTTTCTCCAGGCTGAGCCCCTCCAGCTCCCTCAGATGTTCCTCATCAGCCTTAAGTACAGGGTCCTTCCTGCCATCAACTGCCTTCGCCAAGTTTTGACTGAATTTCTCCTTAATGACTGCAGCTTTGTCATTTCGGGGATGTTCCGGCAATAAGATATGACAAGGTGTGAATTATAGGACAATAATTCATGCCTGGAGCAGTGTCAGGCACAAGGCTGGGAGCTGAGGGCTGTCTATGCAGCTCAGTGTGAATTATTGCACCATAATTCACGCCGTGAGGACACACTAAGGGACTCACCAGAGACTATCCCCACAAAAACAAACCAGGGGTTAAAACTCTTTGTTTTATTTAGCTCGCTGGATTCGTGGGGACTAATTAAACTGTCTGTAACATTCCTTTTGGTCCATCCTCATGTTCTCTTCGCTGGAGTCAAATGAAAAAGAGAAGGCCCAGCTGGATGTGCGAGGGGTGAGGAGCATCTTGGGGGCTCCTTGCCCTGGGAGCCACCAGCTGCAGGGAAAGCAGTGGGCACCTACCTGATCCTCCTCCCTGCTTTAAACATCCAACCCCTGACCCTAAAGCATCCAGGAACGCAGCACGAAGCAGGATTCCCTTCCCCTGGAGGGTGTCACACGAGGTGGCACCTGGAGCTGTCCCAGCACGGAGCTGTGCTGAGCCTGAGCCTGAATGAGACAGGTAAATCACAGAATCAGCAGGGAAATCAGCAGCACCACCCGAGGGGGTGAGCAAAGGGGAAAAAGGAGTTTTCAGCCCCAAACTGCCCCTTCCTGAGGCTGCTGGGCTGCCTCTGCCTTCTCACTGCCTTTGGTGGCCAGCTCCAATGCAGAGCTCTGGGAAAGGCTCAGCTGAACGTTTTCAAGGCTGGGGTTGCAGTTTTCATGCAGGCAGTCCACACAAAGTCACACTTGTGAAATCTTTAATTTATTTTTTTTTTAATCTGAGAAAACAGCCACCAGTGATAGTCATCCCTTCCTAGAAAGCTGCTACAGTTCAAAAATAAACCAGATGATTCTCCAGGGCTCTGTGGGAAGTGATCTGCCTCCAGGAGCCCCCCAAACAACTCTGTTTTGCAGTAAACATGATCCAGCCTGCCCTTGTTTTGGGGCTTCAAAGACAGATGCTCCAAAATCTCTTCCCAGGTTTTTTTTTTTTCTGTTGAACAAGGAAGCAAATCCTCACCGTGCATTAAATGCTCCTCTCCATGCAGGGGTGTCTGCAATCCCTCGTGAGCAGTGACAGACCTGGGAGAGCTCTGAGGAAGAGGAAGCTGCCTTCATCCCAGAGGCCACCTCAGGGACCAGGGCTGTGGGTGTTTCAGGGCTGCAGTGGACCTAAGGCAAAAGATAATTTAAGGTTATCCAGAGCAAATTCCAAGTCATTATTCGGGCTTCAGTTGCCCAGTCAGTATAGATCTCATTTTGAAATGTCTCCAGGTTAATTGATTGCTGTTTCAGACAGCTATTGATTTTCAAATAATTATTGTAATTATTCGCCATCCAGCTAGCTTTCTCTCCCTCTCCTCAGGCAGTCTGGAGACATTTCCCTGCAGAGTCTCACATGATTTTAGTGTTTCCATTGGGGAACGGAGGCAGCACAAGGCTGGAGGAGACCCTGCCTCATCCTCTGCCCCTGGGAGGGACATGGAACCCTCCACGCCCAGCCCCTGGCCAGCACTGCCAGAGCCCTCTGCAGGCTGTCAGCAGTGCCAGGGCTGAGAGCCCAGGGCGGCTCTGCAGGGTGCTCTCCAGCTCTTTGCAGAAACCTGCTGGAATCTGGAGATCCCAGAAGAGCTCAGCTGCTCCTCAGGGTTCCTGTGTCCTTGTCCTCACAGAAAGCTCCGGATGAATCCCACCTTCAGAGTGCAGGAGGCACCAGCCCTGCCCCAGCCCTGCTGCTGACATGGAAGGACTCCCAGTGGAACTGAGTGTTACAGATTTATTCCCCATTTTCCTCGCAATGCCATTTAAATGTGCCAAACGGGACCGGGAGTTCCTTCCCAGGATCTGCACAGATAAAAGATGCAATCTGGTGAATTCAGTCTATTTTCAGCCTAAAACCAACCAAGAGCAAATAAAACAGGACAGAAATGTAATGACAATGTTGATTTAAGAGTCAGTTGAAGACAATAAACTTGCCTTTTTAAATCACCCATTTCCATTACACTCCTCAAAATTCTGAATTATTATTCTAATTCTAATTTATCAAAATATTTCAAAATATCTTTATAACTTAAAAAATTGCATGTGGGCTAGGTGGGATTCCCTACATTATTCCAGTGGGGACAGAGTATCTGGAATTGCACAGGGAGGGGGAAGGGTAAGTTGGACAGCCTTAGGAAGGTCTGGAGGATCTTCTTTGTAAAAATAAATTCAGGAGTGTGTGAAGCAATATAGGGAGGGACATAAAGGATTAGCTGGGATATCTCATCTGGCCATAGAGGACAGAAGGACAGACACTGAGATGGAGGGCAGGCTGAGCAGGCTGGCAGGGGACACCAAGCTGAGGGGGCAGTGACACTCCAAAGGATGGGATGTCACACAGAGTGACCTGCACGAGCCCAAAGAAGCTGCCCATGGGAATGTCATGAGGTCTGATGAGAACAAGGGTGGGTTCTGAACCTGGGTCAGGGCAGCCCCAGACATGAGCACAGGCAGAACTCCCTGGGAGCAGCTCTGGGAGAAGGACCTGGGGGTTCCTGTGGGGGAAAGCTGAGCCTGCCCTGGCTGTGTGTGCTGGCCTGATCCCCCACATTCTGCCCCTGTGCTCAGGTGAGACCCCACCTGCAGGGCTGCCCCAGCCCTGGGGCAGTGCAGGACCTGGAGCTGCTGGGGAGATCCAGAGGAGGCTCCAGAGATGTCCAGGGGCTGGAGCCCCTCTGCTCTGGAGCCAGGCTGGGAGAGCTGGGGGTGCTCACCTGGAGAGGAGAGGCTCCAGGGAGAGCTCCGAGCCCCTGCCAGGGCCAAAGGAGGTTGTGAAAGGAGAGAGACTTTTGACGTGAGCACAAAATGATAGAAAAAGGGGTGGGAGTACTAAACTAAAGGAGGAGAAACTTAAGTAAAATGTTAGGAGGAACCATGTCCCTGGCAGGGTGGGCAGGCCCTGGCACAGGGTGCCCAGAGCAGCTGTGGCTGCCCCTGGATCCCTGGCAGTGTCCAAAGCCAGGCTGGATGGAGCTTGGAGCAGCCTGGGATGGAGGAAGGTTCCTGCCCATAGGATGAGCTTTCAGGTCCCTTCCATCCCCAACCATCCCATGCAGAGAGGTGGCAATTGTCTCTATTTCCTGCACCTCCTGGCTGCAGGGTGGCAGCTGGCAGGGTGGGGAGAGGCTCTTTGTGCCACCACACCCCGAGCTGAGGGAACTGCCAGAGAAACTCCTTTTCTGCAGGACATTGCTGTGGGAGGTGAACGCTGGAGACCTCCTGCAGGCAGCAATAAAACATCAGTGGCATCTCTAAAAATTATCTGTGATAATTTTCTAACACAAAAGAGATGGCACCTAACGTGAGGTAATTCTATTTTAGATCTTATTATGATGGATAAAGATGAATTGATCACTGAACTAGAAATTGGTGGTTGCCTGGAGACCGGTGATCATGACCTGATTACATTAATTATGGGATAATAAAAGACAGTCCCAACCAGTAACAAATACCTGGTGCTCCTCCTTGGATCTGTGAGGCTGAATAAAGGGGTGAGGGAAACTTGCTGGGAAGAAAAATAAACATGTACGTAAATGAGTGAAAAAATAAGAACTTCCCACTAAGAGTTGCCAACCTGGTTAAAAAGTTCTATTTGTGCCATAATTTTTGAAGAATGGCGTTTGATTTTGAGATCTCTCTACATGAAAATGAAAGCAGCAATTAGAAAAAGAAGCGGTGTGTAAAGAATAGGGGGGAAAAAAGGGAAAAACTAGTAATCAGGATAACTTAACATTTCTGAGTGGTAGGAAATTGATAAGGGGAGGCAAATGCATTATAGAAAAATCTGGCTGATGAGTTATAGGTACTAAGAGCTGTTATTATCAACAAGAAAAAGAACCCTAATTGTGGTCCCTGCTTCTACTTGAAAAAGATGATAAAAATGATAAAATTAGATGGTAAAATTAATAACAGTGTCACCGAGAGGATCCAAAAATGTCAGAGCATCATTATCTTGGTCAAGCAGTTCATAAACTCCTCGGGGCATTGGAGGAAGCTTAAATTTAGAGAATCTTTTCTTCTTTTTCCTCTGAGGGAAAAGAGACTTTTCCCTCTGAGGGCTTTGGGGCACTGCAGCAAATGGTCCATTGCATTCTGCCAGGGCTGAAATCCAGCATCCCCCTGCTTTGGGCAGGGGCTGACCCAGGCCACACACTGCTCTGCTTCTGAGCCTCTCCTCTGTCACTGTGCTCACAGTGTTTCAAAATAATGGCTTTTAAAATGATGGCCAATTGCCCTCCCTTACTCTGTGTAGATCTTATCTGGGGACAGCTGCTGGCTCAGCGCCTGCTGCTGCAGAACACAGGGGGGGAAAAGCAGTCAAAACCAAGATTCTTTTTAATCTAAACCCGAGATTATTTGTATAACCGGCATTATGAGAAGAGCTGGACCCCTGGCAGCCTCTGGCACATCCATCCTCACAGGTGGTGATGAAGGAGAGAAGGGGATCAGCTCATGTGGGTGGAATGCAGGGTTTCCTCCAAGCAGGATGGTCCCGCTCCCAGTAACGCCACTGCTGTGTCACCGGCACCTCTGTGGCCATGTCCAAGTGTCACCTGAGCTCGGGAGGAGGTTTTCCACTCTGTACTTGCCCCCAGGATGCTGCAGCCATGGGCAGTGTCCTGGTCCCTTTGCTCCAAGCAAAGTGCCAAACTCAGCATCCAGGAGACAACAGGATCACAGAACATGGAATGGTTTGGGTGAGAAGGGATCTAAAGACACCTTGTTCTACCCTCCTGCCATGGCAGGGACACCTCCCACTGTCCCAGGTCACTCCCAGCCCCAGTGTCCAGCCTGGCCTTGGGCACTGCCAGGGATCCAGGGGCAGCCACAGCTGCTCTGGGCACCCTGTGCCAGCCCTGCCCACCCTGCCAGGGAACAATTCCTGCCCAATCTCCCATCCAGCCCTGCCCTCTGGCACTGGGAGCCATTCCCTGTGTCCTGTCCCTCCAGCCCTTGTCCCCAGTCCCTCTCCAGCTCTCCTGCAGCCCCTTTATGCCCTGGAAGATGCTCTAAGGCAAAGGCAGAGTGGATTCCAACCCTGGGAGGTGGCCATTTCATCATTTGTTGGAGGTAGAAGGAAGCTTGTCCCCAGTCCCTCTCCAGCTCTCCTTGAGGCCCTGGAAGGGGCTCTGAGCTCTCCCCAGAGCTGTCTTTTCCCCTCTGGAGCAGCCTGGGCAGGGTGAGTGGCCACAGCCCCGGGGTGGTGCTGGAGCTCTGCTCCGGGGAGGGCCTGCCTTGCTCTGGAATGCAAAATACAGCTTTCTAGAATGCCAGAAAGGTAATTTAAATGTTAAAACATTTGTGATTGCATAAATTGCACGTATTATTCCAATTGAATTGTAGTGGGATTAATCTGACCTTAATAGAATACTACTAATAATTTATATTATTATCTTTAATAATATTAATTCAACTTAATTTTTTTTCCATTTACTTCGTTCATTTAAGGGCAGCTCCACTGAGCTCTGGAGCATTTAGCTCGTGGTGTGCAGCAGTCACTTATCATTTGCACAAGTGGGGATTCCACCAGGCAATTTTCAGAGAAATAAAGATCATCTTTCAGTGAAAGGAACTTAAAAAAAATTACAGTATTAAATGAGTAGATATTAATGTGTCATATTTAGAATATAAAACAACCCATAATCTGTGCTGAAGTCTCTTCCACCTAAACATATACTTTTTTTTTTTTTGCCTTCTAGAGGGATCTTTTATTCGGCTATTTAACTTATTAGACACCATCATTCCAACTGTTTTAAAATAAAATTGTTAAGATCATAATGTCAGAGAAATAAAAACCTTGGCAGTATGATAGTGCCTTGTGAGCAGAGCATCACAGTTTGTTGGGGATGAATTGGAATTGCGCATTTCATTAGAATTTATCTCACAAGCCAAGGGATGAAGCATTATTTCATTAAGTATCTTGAAATTTCACCGACCTAATGAAGCTGTCAAAATTCTATTAATAAAGCACTGGAAATATTTATTTGTTTGTTTGTAAGGATGCATTTGCTATTATTTAATGTTGTGTTTGCAGTTTGTTAATTTACGAGCAGAGGCTCAGTGGCGCGGCGGGAGGAGAGCGCCGGGGGCTGCGAGAGGGGCTGGCAGCGAGGGGCTGAGGAGCTGCTCTGTCCTGTGTCGGGATGGGGACATGCTCCCTGGGGAGGGAACGGGACACTCGGGCCAGGAGCTGCTGCTAGGGAACCAGCACAGCCACACGCCGCCATCGCCGTTTTAAAATGCGTCTTTAAATGTGCCTTTTCCTGTAAAACTTGCTCAGTGTTACCATTTTATTTGTTCTCAGTTCATCTCTGAGTGGGGCAGAGCTCAGTGAGAGCTGTGCCCAGCTGATGCTGAGTGAGAGCCGTGCTAGCTGCTGTTTGTACTGACCAGGGCCAGAGAAATCCCCAGTTTGACCGAGCGCCGTTCCGTGAGGATCCGCGCTCTGCTGCCAGCTGCACACCTGGATTGGCCACAGCTCACACTTACCTGAGGTGTGTCAGCAGCTGTGGCAGGATTACAAATGACAGCATGTTACATCTTGGTCAGGCTCTTTGTCATGCCTGAGCCCGGGGAAGTTTGTGGGGTGTTTTTTTTGCTGTCTGTGGTGGGGCAGCGAAAAGGGCTTTCCTGGCGCGTGTCTGGCAGGGACACATTACTCACACGCAGGGAAGCTGGATTGTGAGTGCAAATAAAATTCATCACACCACTCAGTCATGTATAATTTAGTATATTCTCTTTGTGACGGTAACAAACAGCCAGGAAATCTTCCTCTTCTTCAACCTCCCGCCCCACGGCCCACACGGGATGAACCAAAGGGGTTATAATGAACTTTAAAAACTGTTTATGCTCCTTACTTAGCCTATGTCTTGTGGTCCAACTCTCCCACGTGTGTGGCTGCTTCTTGTTGCTCCAGAGCAGCCACAACTCTCCCAAGCTCCCTGCTCCATGAGGCTTCACCCCAGCAGAGCAGAGTGAGAGCCCCAGCCACATGGGATCATGAGGGCTGGAAAGGGAGCAAATCCTTATGGGAAACCAAAGGAAAACCCTGCAAATGAGCCTTGCTTAATGAACTTTCAGTTATGAAGTGCAATCTTGTACGAGACCATTGTCAAATAAATTCTGCCAGTGAAATTTATACGTAAGATTTCCGTGAGTATTAATTACACAGGAAGGTTGCGGGGTCTGCATTACTCTGCTAATAGGATCTTCAGGAAAAAAAAAGAAAGACAGGTCTGCCACAATGTATTAGATTTGCTAAAGAACCAATTTTTAATTAGTTTGAACTGATAAGTTAATTAATGAATTTGCAAATACATACCCAGGACATGTATTCCACACTCTGCACTGGATGCTGGGGTTTTGCAGGGAATACTCTTTAACGAAGGGATTCTGTGCCTGCCTGAAGTGCAGAATTCAGCAGAGCTGTACTATGGATCCCTAAACAGTGATTTCCATAATTACACAATTAAAGCAGAAAGACTCAATTTACGGCATGCAAATATTCTTAATTCTGCTCTGCCATGCCACTGGAAAGAAGAGACAGATGAATCTGATTATGGTTCCAGAAAGCTACAATTCCTCTCTAATACTGAGCTGACAGTTGCCTGTTAAGGCAGAGCCGAGTGAGGATTTCCTCAGCAAACTGCCTGCACTTCTCCTAAGTACAACTTTAACTTCCCATTTCTTCCCTTTATACTGCTTAGCATGTGGATAACTGCAAATCACTTTAATCTAATTTACCCCAAAATAGTGATGATACATCTCCCAGTATAAACTACTTCTTAACATAACATCTCTCTAGGAGTATCAAAACCACATATGATTTTTCAATTAAAGCAGGAACTCAACCTTTTCTGTCTGAGGAATGCTTTGTTATCTTTTTCTAAGCTTACAGCACCTGATGTGTGGATAAAAAATCCGTCTTCTGGGGATTTTCAGCTAAATCTATTATTTAAATCCCATTTATTAAGATTCTTTGCTTCCTTGTCAGAATTTCCTTGGACACCTTTTTCCTGGCAAACACAATTGTGGGCACGGTGCATAGGCTGAGCTGTACCCAAACACACAGCCCTGCCTCATGTGCCAGCCCTGAACACTCCCCGGGTTCTCAGCCAAGCTGGGACAGCACACAGAGGCTTCTTCCCCCCAGTGCTCTCTCCCTCAGTCCAGCGTGTGTTTCTCAGGTACATGAATGCAGAGCTTCCCAAGCTCTGCTATCAGCTCCAGCACATCCCAATATTGCCTCCAGAGTGGCCCCTGGGTTGGGAGAGGAGCTCTGAGCATCCTCCTGCCATAAAAGCAGGTGGCCAAACTATTGCAGCTGCAACCCCACCTGGTGGACCCACGGGTGAGGATCTGCTGCCTTGTACCTCCGGGTAGAATCCCAGAATGGTCTGGCTTGGGAAGGACCTGAAAGCTCATCCAGTCCCACTCCTGCCATGGCAGGGACACCTCCCACTGTCCCAGGTCACTCCAAGCCCCAATGTCCAGCCTGGCCTTGGGCACTGCCAGGGATCCAGGGGCAGCCACAGCTGCTCTGGGCACCCTGTGCCAGCCCTGCCCACCCTGCCAGGGAACAATTCCTGCCCAATCTCCCACCCAGCCCTGCCCTCTGGCACTGGGAGCCATTCCCCGTGTCCTGTCCCTCCAGCCCTTGTCCCCAGTCCCTCTGCAGCTCTCCTGGAGCCCCTTGAGGCACTGCAAGATCCTCTAAGGTAAAGGCAGGGTGGATTCCAACCCTGGGAGGTGGCCATTTCATCATTTGTTTGAGGTAGAAAGAAGCTCTTTGTTGTAGCAATAAACCTCTTCCCATCAGCAGAAACGTGTTGTGTGGTCATTAAAGAGTGATTAAGAGGTGCCCCATGGTTTGGGATTTTATTGCTTTGCAGTTTGCTCTGGAGAGTGTCATGTTTATACAATCCTAATGCTTTTAAAACCAAAGGTTTCATGTTTTATATAGGTAAAATTCACACTCACATGCTCGTAAATGCCCCCACACCCTGGCATTTGCTCCTGAAATTCAGCTGCATCCTGAGCCCTGCACAGCTCCAGCCTTTTCACCAAGCACCTGGAGCAGGAGGAGCAAAGCCCCACCTGCATCCCAGCCCCACCATCAGCTCCACAGTCAGAGGCATGGGCTCCCACTGGAATTTCCCCAGGACACGGGTTTATTGGCATTGCCCAAACAGAGCCCATCCCAAGGACTCAGCCACAGTGATTTCTGACAAGGCTTTGATGCTTTTGAAGGACTCCTGAATCCTTGTTCAGGGAAAAGCTTTGTACCTCAATCTGGATGTTCTTGGAGCTCCTGTTGTCCACAGCCGGTTTTCAGTGCATTCAGGGATCCTCAGCCTGTGCTGCATCTCACACCAGTGCAGATCCTTTCTGTGCTCAGGGCACACACGGTCCCGGCAAAGGATGGGACAAAAGCGACCACAGCTGGAAGAGGAAGGAGCAGTTCAGTGCTGACAAGAACAAATACAGCCCAACACTTCCTTTCTGTAAAACCGTTGGCAAACATTTCTGATGAGCTTTAATGCCTCAGAGCGAAGCAAACAGACGGTGCTGGGGTCAGGAAGAGTGAAGTGGGGATTTATTTTTTTCTGCCGGTCTCACAAATATCTTTGCAGATAGCAGTGATTATAAATAGCCCTTTGGCCATTTCCTGACTGTGGTTTGCAGACTCTTCCTTATTGACAGCAGTGATTAGGAGTGTTCAGCGTTTTGCCCCAGCACGGGGCTCAACCTCAGCATTTTGGGCACAGAATCCAAACTTCAGAGTGGGCACTGGAACAGAGGGAACCCCACATCCCTTAGGGATAACCTTGGGCCCAGATGAGTGACTGCTGTGATGGGATTAAAGGGATGGTGAGCTCTAGATTTACTTAGGCAGACTGCTATCAATAATTTCCTCCTCCAGACTATTGAGCACATATCCCATAAAGAGGCTCCTCGCTGGAATCAGCACAAGTGCCTGATGTAGAATCCTCACAGCCTCGCTGGGCTTCGCCTCCACTGTGTTTTATCTTCATCCTCAGGTGTGCTTCCAAAGAATCACAGACTCTCCTGAGCTGGAAGGGATCAAAGATCATCAATCCAGCCCCTGTCCCTGCCCAGAGCCCCACCAATCCCACCCTGGGCATCCCTGGCAGCGCTGGCCAAAGGCTCCTGGAGCTCTGGCAGCCTCGGGGCCGTGCCCATTCCCTGGGGAGCCTGGGCAGTGCCAGCACCCTCTGGGGGAAGGACCTTTCCCTGCTATCCAACCCAAACCTCCTCACTTTTCCAAACTGGAGTTAGCTGTGAACTGTGACACCTTTCCAGGGGCTGAGTGACATCTCCCTGTGACTCGTTTGTCCAACAGCCTGTCCCTGTAACCAACATCCCTGAGGCCAGAGCTCAAGCAGAAGTCCAGGCTGCAGCAAGCAAACCCCAGGACACTCCGTCGCCTCGTGATGGATGCCCTGTAGGCTTGGACACTTGCACAGAGCAGCAACTGTTACTATTGCCTGCCTTAAAAACAACCTATGGAGAATACACAAGAATACAGCACAGTAAAAGATTATCAAGCCTGCAGAACCCGCTCCTGGCTCCTACCAGGATGGCATTCTCAGTCTGAGATGACCACAGAGCTTCCCTGGGAAGGTGAAAGCATTGCTGCTGCTTCATCTTAAGGGTAGGAAAGGAGGGAGAAGTCACTGAGTCACCTCTGGCAAGCCCAGTGCCATGCAGATGCTGATGTCCCAGGAGGAATCCAATCTTCTCAGGCTGGGAATCCCACAGAGGTGTGAGCACCACCGTCCTCCCTGCCTGCAGACACCAGAAACTGGAATAAGAAAAGTGACTGATCTTTATTGGAAAGTGTGTTCTGAAATGTGATGTGGAGAGCTCCTGGCTGCAATGGGCCTGGCAGTAGTTGTTACCCAGGGAAGGTCTGAGAGCACTTCTAAATAAGGATGTAGGTTTTCAAGCTTGAGTCACTGATCAGGAGGAAGTTTTGAGAGACAAAGCCAAAACTTGGTATTCAGGACAGAAGAGCCCACTGGATGCTGTCGGAGTGGCAAGACTGGCACGGCTAAAACATTTGTCCCAAATAGGTCACCTCATCAGAAGGGACTTCAGCCTGAGTGACCTGATGGGTATCACTCTCTGCCAGGAATAAAACATGCTTGGAATTCCTTAGACCTAATCCCTAGAAATTTCCTAATCAAGGATGTCTTGTCTTGAAGAATTTCTGCCTTAGACCTCACCCCACTGGAGGAGAAGGGGCTGTCTCAGGCAGGAGGGGTCACCAGTGATGGTGTTTGGTGTGTGTAAACAGCACAAAATCGGCAGCAGGAACACAGGCGGGTTTTATGGGCTGGTTTCCCAAAGCCAAGAGCAACCAGCAGCCAAATCCCTCAGGAGGGAGGCTTTGAACTCTGAGAGCTGACCCAGAACTGGGAACTCTCCCCTGTGGACCCCCAACCCCCCCACCCAGAGCAGCGTCTGTCAAAGGAGACTGCAAGGCCATTGCAAAAACACACATGACAGAAATCTGGTCGGGCTCTCTGTGAATTTCACAGTTGCCACTCCTTTTCTGCATCTGTTCTATCTCCACGACCAGAAGACATGGGAGGTTTGGGCTGAGGAAGCTTAGAGAGCTCAAACATGGTCCTTCCAGAGGGAAGAGAGCCCCCCAAAGAAGGTGAAGGTATGATTTATCCACATGGTTCGTGGACATGGGAGGCAGGAGGTTTTCCACGCTACAAATGGATCAAATGGAAGCAAAACAGGGTCGGACTCGAAGTGAGAAGGGGACAAATGGTTGGCCAAGTCACCATGAGCTGTGAGGGGTTCTCCAGTGCTGAAGATGCTTCAAAGCACCCAGGGATAGCTTGAAATGTGCCCTCAGACATTGGGGGACACAGTGGGGTGGGCATCTTTCACCTCCAGGCTTTGGCTTTTGGAGGTCAGCGAGCAGGTTTCCAAAAACAAAGGCATGATGAGGGTATCTCCATGCTCCTCCTCATCCTGCAAACCCCATATCAAAGTGGCATTTTCCCCCAAACTCTCCTCAAACATCGCTTGTTAAAGACTGAATTGTGCTTCAGTCTGCTCCACGGGGGATTCCTTCTGGTTGTGCTTCCTGCCAACACTGGGGCTGAAAGCCTCCTGAGTGGTTTCTGCTTCTTGACTTCCCATATCCCTTCTAAGCTCATTTGGAAAACATCTTCCCTTGCCCAACGTCCCCACCAATTCCCCTGCCTCTTTGTTTTTATTTAGGTCTGTAATTACATTATCTGACCATACAGCGATTTGGAATGAAATCTGCATAAAAGTTATTAAGAAAAATAAATCTGTGTTTTGCAATATCTTTGAAGTTATCCTTAGGCTGGGCAACAAGAGCAAAATCAGCATTTGGCTCTCCACAAATCCTTGATTTTGCAGAGCTCTTGGGAAAGAGGGTTTCATGGGCTGGGGCAGAGAAATTCACAAGTTCAGATTATTTTATAAATACTATTAATAACTATTTTTGGCACTGCTTCACAAGGGAGAAAACACCAGGTATGCATGAGATGTAATTATGTTTATAGTTAGTGGTGTGCTTTCCAGGAGAAGAAAAGCACTGATTTTTCCCCCTTGTTTTTTGGAGGAAATTAACAAAGTTTGCTGAGGAAATGAACGAAGTTTGCTGAGCAGCAATGACCACTGTAAGCACTTGGTGAGGAAAAACTCTTGGTGGAGGGACAGGGGGTCAGGATGAGTTTTGTGTGAGGGTAGAGAAAGGCTTTTTCCTGTTTTGTGTTGTGGGAAAACAGCTCTCAGACGTGGTGGGACCAAGAGCTGGGAGCTTCGAGCCTACAAGGGCACGAGGCAATTTCAGCCCTGGGTGCGCTGTGGGGGGAAAGAAAGAGCTGGGGGAGAGGAGGCAAGCCATTTGGAGAATCGTGGAATCCCAGACTATCCTGAGATGGTAGAAACCAACAAGGATCAGCCAGCCCAGCCCCTGTCCCTGCCCAGAGCCCCACCAATCCCACCCTGGGCATCCCTGGCAGCGCTGGCCAAAGGCTCCTGGAGCTGTGGCAGCCTCGGGGCCGTGCCCATTCCCTGGGGAGCCTGGGCAGTGCCAGCACCCTCTGGGGGAAGGACCTTTCCCTCATCTCCAGCCTGAGCCTGACACAGCTCCAGCCGTTCTGTGTCCCTTCTGGCGGGCCATCTGTCCCCTCTCACCCCGCGTCCCCTCGGGTCCCGTTTCGTCCCTGGACCCTTTCCCTCGTGCTCAGCGAGGTGTAGGAGGTGTGGGAGGCCTGGGGAAGCCGGGGATCGACCCGGGCTCTCCCCGCGGCTCCCGCCCGTGCCGGGGTCCCCAGCGCTGCCCCGGGGACCGTCCCCGCGCCGTGCCGGGCTCCGCGGGGCGGGCCGGGGTCCGCACCCCACACCCCCAACACACCCACACACGCACCGGGACAGCCCCGGGGGGCGCCGCGGCGCGGAGCGGCCCCAGGGCTCCGAGCGGCCCCGCGCCCGCCGGGCCGGGCCGGGCCGGGCCGGGCCGCGCGGTGCCCGGCGCGGGGGCGGAGGGCAGCGCGGGGCCGGCCGGGCGGGCGGCGGGGCTCCCGCGCCGGGGCCAGACTCAGCCCCTTTCTCCCGGCGCCGCCGGCTGCGAGCGCCGCCGCGGCTGGAGCTGCCCCCAGAGCGGCTGGCGATGGCGGCGGCGCGGGCTCGGCAGCGGGAGGCGCCCGCCCAGCCCTGCGCGCCGCGCCGCTAGCGGCAGCGCCCGTGCCCGCGGCGGCCGCCCCGGCCCATGCCCCGGGGGGAAGGGGGGCTGCAGCAGCCCGGCGAGCCGCCCACCCGCGCAGCGGGGGCATCGCCCCCACTCGCCGCTCCTGGGAGGGCGGAAAGGAGGCAGCGGCGGCGGCGGCGGCGGCTTTGTGCGCGGCGGGCGGATCGCAGGCCGCGGCGGCGCGGGGCTCGCCTGCTCCCGCCCCAGCCCCATGAACCAGCCGGACGGCTCCGCTCCGGCGGCGGCGGCGGCGCAGGTACGCGGCGGCCGGGCGGCGTGTCCCCGGGGGGAGGCGGAGGGAGCGGGAGGAAGGGAACGGAAGGGAACGGAAGGGAAGGGAAGGAGGGAGGGCGGCAGCCGCAGCCGCCCCGTCGCGGAGCCCCGGCGGCGCTTTGGCGCAGTGCGCGGGGGCAGCGGCGGCTCCGCGGATCCCGCCGCGCCCGGCCCGGCGCCGCTCGGAGCGGGCGGAAAACAAAGCGGAGCCGAGCAGCCATGTCGGGGACGAGCCGCCCCTCGGCCCGGCCCGGCCCCGCAGCCCGGCCCGGCCCGGCCCCGCCGCGCTCCGCCGCTCCCCGCCACCCTGCCCGGGCCTTGCTCTCTGTTCTTCTCCTTTTCCTTCATTTTTTTTAAAATTTATTTTTTTTTAAATTATTTTCCTCCTTTTCTTAATTTTTTTCCTCCGGAACGTTCTTTTTTTTTTTTTTTTTTTTTTTTCCTTTTTTTTTTTTCCCTTTTTTTTTTTTTTTTTCCCATTTTTTTCCATTAAAACGACGCCACCTAGAGGAGACTATTTCGTAAATTAAAAAAAAAAAAAAAAAAAAAGGCGAAATTAAAATTGAAAAAAAAAAGGAAATGTTCTGCTATTTCTAATTTTTTGTTTTTCCCAGAAAGTTGGGGCCGGATCCCTCCTGTTGGGGTTCCTCTGGCAGCTCCCCGCAAATTTCCTGGGCGTCCTTTTGGAGCCAAAGCAGCCAGCTCATAGAAATGAAAATTAAACAGGAATTTGAATGAATTCAGGTTTTTCTCCCCTCCACCCCCATTTTCTAGAGAAAAGCGGAGCCCGGGAGCAGCAGAGCGCTGGGAAAGGAAAGTGAGTGAAGTTTTTGGTGGCCCCCCGGCTGAGCCGCAGGGAGGTTACTTTGGGAAAGTGGCAGAATTGCTGTTCCGGAGCAATTAGGAATTGGGCTTCATTGTAATTTTGAACTTGTGCAGCGAGCTTTGCCAAAACTCTGTGTTTTTTTTTTTTTGTTGTGTGTGGTTTTTTTTTTTTTTTTCTCTATTTATTGCTGCAGTGCTTGAAGTTATTTTGTTTGAAATGAGGAGTTTTGCAGGAAAATGAAGAACCCAGAAAATTTGCTGTGGACACACCCAAATTTTTTTTTTTTTAATTTTTTTTTTTTTTTTGGTGATTTTTGGATTTCACGCAAAACTGCTGTTAAACAATGAGGTTCTAAACGCAATCCAAGAAAACACGAGGACAAGCAAAATTAAGAGTCGAATGTCAGTTTTATTTTAGAATTTCTTGGCTTTTTGGATGGTTTCTCCTGGCATAATTAAAACACTTTCCAGCATTTAATTTCTTACTTCTTTTGTAAAGAAGAAAATTTCCATACTCTGGTTTCTTTTTTTAAAACGCAGTAATAACTCCAGGTTCTATGGCTCACATAAATCTAATATTTACACAGGTTTATTATAAGGTCCGCCATGATATTATGAATATGCATAATTAACAATATTGTGAAAAAAAATTTGCAGATTTAGTAATTTTCTTTTTTTTTTTTTAAATGAAGTGCCTTTAAAGGGCTCTGCCATGATATTTTTCACAATTTCAAAATCCTTTTTCTCCTTGACTGTTAAAGCCTTGCTGGAGTTTGAATTGAAAATATTTTTTTTTTCATAATTATTTCTGGTGGGGTTTAAAATTTTTATTTTTAATTTGTTTGTTTTAAATGCTGTCCTGTCCCTATTATTTTGCTGTTACAGAGTGTCTGTGAGTTCTGGACTGTGCACACACTGGTTTATTATTGTAGGGTTGCCCTTGAATACTGGGGTCTTGGTATTGATCTTTTTAAAAATAAATAACAAAAGAGCACTGAAACATGCATTGTTTCAAAAAAAAAAAAAAAAAAAGCAATCTAGGAAAGCTCCATGGCCTTTCCACCCAAAAGTGGGGGAGGGAAAGGAAGGGAAAGATTAGGTCAACATTGAGTTTTACCAACCTTGACACAGTATCCTCTCTAAAATGGGGACAAAATAGCAAGATGGCTGGCTCCACAGCTGCAGCAGTTTGGATTTTTTTTTTTTTTTTTTTTTAAAAAAAAAAGGCATTTTTAAATTTTAAACTCCAAAGTCAGTTTCTGGAGCTGCCGAGCACCCACCAGCAAATGCTGAAAATCTGGGCGTTGCACAAAATAAAATTAAATTTCAAGCCAGGATGAATTTTGAATTTTGAATCTCAAACCCCTGAAAAAATTTTTTTTAAAAAAAATTTTTTTTTTTTTTTGGTTTGGTTTTTTTTGTTTGGTGTTATTTTAGTTTTTTTTTTTTTTATTTTTTTTTTTTTTTTTTTTTTTTTTTTTTTGGTTTTGATTTTCTATTCCCTGTAACTTGATCTTTGCTGGAAATCAGAAAGGAATGGCTGGTGAATTCAGGGTTCGGGGGCTGTTTTCACTTTTCTCCCTTTTTATTTGTTTCATGTTTTGAGTTTTTCAAAGGGGAGGAGGGGGGGGGGGAATGGAAAAAATTTGCCAAGCAGGATAACTCTTGGATGGAGGAAGAAATACTCGGAAATGTCAACTCCATATTTTTATTTTTGCATTTATTTGCCCCCAGCCCCCCCCAAAGGGACCCACCCTCTTCCTGAATCCCTTTTTTTAGCAAATAATGGAGCGGGAGGCTGGTGCCAGCCTGGCAGTGGTGCAGTTAGAGCCGGGTGGCACATCAGGGGAAAAATGACACACAATGCTCCAAATTGGATTAAACAGTCCCGGAGAATATTTTATTCATGGTTTCATCCAGGAAACTGGAGCGTGGTGGCTTTTCCATGTTCTTACCCTCCAAGAATTCCCTTCCTCGAGCTGCACCCCAGAACTTTTACTATGATATGGTTGTACCCCAAGAAACTGTTTACTGTAATTTTTTTTTTTTGAAGGTTTCATAATTTTTTTTTTTTTCTCTTGTGAATCAAATCTTTTGATGCTGCTGTTCCTTTGCCCTGCCACGCACCCGGAGATCTGGGGAGTAACCCCGTGGATTTGGGGTTTGGGGGGGCACACATTGATGGGGGCTGCATTTTAATCAGAATTAATGAGCAAACTCAGTTCTCGGGTCACGGTGCCGACGTTTGGCAATGCCACTTTTCGAGTTTCTCCTGAATTTGAGGAATTGGAGCTGGGCAGGCCTGGACTGGAGCTGTTGTGGAGAGCCTGGGTGCTGCTGGGGGTGCTGTGGGTGTCCCCTGCAGCGCTGGGGTGAGGCTGTGATGCTGCAGCCTTGCCCATCTTTAACTCCCTGGGGAGCAGCTCTCCAGCACCAGATCCCACAGCTGGGGCTTTGATGGGTCTGAATTCACCTTTCTGGCTGTCCTTCCAGCGCAAACCTGCTCCTGCCTGGAAAAGATTTCATAATTTTTCATTGCAGTCTGCCTTCAGGGAGGATTTTTTTTTTTTTTCTTCTGGAAAGTTGATCAATATTTTATCCTTTTCAAAACTGCTGTTGGCAGCCTGGAAGGGGAAGGGGAGGGAGGGAGCTCAGCTGAGTGATACCAACAGATTTCTTGTGACATAACTGAAATGTATTTTTTTTTGTTTTTTTTAAATTTCCAGGACCTCATTTTCAGTGACATATTTTCATCCCAATATGAAAACAGACATAATATTATTAAAGTAGTAGATAATATTTATACAAATGTCATATAAAACCTTGGGAGGTTATTGCATGACTCCAGGATAATTTAAATATATATCACTGCCATAATGCAATGCTGGGAATAGTTCAGTTCACGGGTGCAGTCACGTGGCCCCAGTGATGCACAGTCAAGTTTGCAATTATGCAAGTGCAAGAGTGAAATTAGAGTGGAATTAGTGTTCGAAAAATTAGATTAATTTAATTTAAATTTTTTGGGGGGGAGAGAGGGTTGAAACCTGCTCTAAGGGTCATGCTGATACAGAGTCAGGGTTTGTGCCCAGTCTGCCAGGGCAGGCTCAGGCTGGAGATGAGGGAAAGGTCCTTCCCCCAGAGGGTGCTGGCACTGCCCAGGCTCCCCAGGGAATGGGCACGGCCCCGAGGCTGCCAGAGCTCCAGGAGCCTTTGGCCAGCGCTGCCAGGGATGCCCAGGGTGGGATTGGTGGGGCTCTGGGCAGGGACAGGGGCTGGGTGATCCTGGTGGGTCCCTCCCAGCTCAGGACATTCTGTAGATCAATAATTCTTTGGATGCTGTTGTGCCTGTTCTAAGATTTCGACCTTCCCCCTGTGGAATGGCAGGACTCAGTACGAGGTCCATGGTCCTGTGTGCCCATGGCCCAGCTCCTGATGGCACAGCTCCCCATGGCACATGTCCCTGTGGCACAGCCCCCATGGCACAGCCCTGATGGCACAGCCCTGATGGCACAACCCCGATGGCAGAGCCCCCATGGCACAACTCATGGCACAGCTCCTGATGGCACAGTCCCCATGGCACAGCTCCTGCGGGGCCAGGCTGGCTCCAGGGGTGTGACAGTTTCAGGTCCCTGGCACTGCCCCT
This sequence comes from Sylvia atricapilla, assembly GCF_009819655.1. Lineage (NCBI taxonomy): Eukaryota > Metazoa > Chordata > Aves > Passeriformes > Sylviidae > Sylvia > Sylvia atricapilla. The sequence continues at coordinate 4,366,672 of NC_089158.1, forward strand.
GGAGCCACTGGTGGCCTCTTCTTGAGCATCCTCACCTTGAGCACCACAGCTGTGGCTCAGATTTTGGAGGTGGCACAGGGGACCGTCCTCGCCAGCCCGGTGCTGCTGTGGGATGAGGTGTGTAGGAAGTGTGGCACATCCCAAGGGTTTGCTGCATGCCCCATGCCAAATCCCCCGTACCCTGCAGGTGCTACACTGGGCTCTGTGCTTGCTCCAGTTCAAGCCTGGATCCCTGTGGGTGATTATTTGTGTGCTGGGAGCTGTGAAACAAACTGGGATGGTCCTGCAGTTGTGGGGAGCCACCCCAAAATGTGAGTTTTGTCAGAGGTTTGCCAGATCAGGCGCTATTTGTGCATAATGTTCCAAGTGGGGTGAGGGGAAGAGGTGCCTGGGCAAGGGCTGCCAGTGCTGCTGGAGGCTGTGGGCGGTTTTGGTAAGGGATGTGGGGAAATGGCCCCAGGAGATATTTATTTCTTGCAATTTCTACATTTCTGTGCATCCAGTATTGTACATATTTGGAATTTCGCATTTACGGCTTCCATTTGGCCATACCGTGTTTTCTGGGGAAGAAGTTTCTAATTTTTAAAGGTCTTTTATGGATTAATTGCTAGTCATCTGCCTCCTTTTTGCTTTTGTTTGGTTCCTTGAATGTCTCTTGATTATTTTGTACTATGTGATGCCAATTTAGTGGTTAACTAGTATGCAAACTACATCTGGACGTGTTGACTTTGCATTAACAATCATTGATTTGTCTGGAGCAAGGGAATAAAAATGAATGCTGCTGTTTACCATGGATAGTATATGAAAAATAACCATTTGCAATGTGCCTTTCATCGGGGGCACAGGGCTCTGGTGCAGCTTGTCACAGTGGCTCTGCCTCGTCATGTGAGAGCTGAATTTTTAAACCGTGGCACCATGAGTGGGAATAGGGACTGGGGAAGGCTTGTGGTGTGTGGGGAAGGGGCTCTGTGTAGGAGCAGCTCCTGGTGACCCTGGTTAGCTCTGGGACAGCAGGAGTGGGGTAAAACTGGAACAGAAAGGGAGTGGAAAAACCTGAATCTATGTAACACATAATATGTAACAGATAATATACACCACATACGGAGCTTTTCCCTCGGGAACATCACCAGGAGAATGCAAAATTCAATAACCAAAAATAATAAGCAGAGGGTTGAGTTGATGGTGGCTTCAGCAACGACTATTTCTCCCAAAACCCCTGGAGGGAGCAGGTCTTGGTGCTGCTGTCCCTGCCTGGCCATGGGGAGGCTGTGGTGTGACTGGGGCTGCTGCATGTTCAGGTGACCCGTGGGATGTGGGAGGCATTGCTGCACACTCTGAGAGGAGGGAAAGGCTCAGCAGATGCCCTTTCTGCAGAGGAGGTCTCTTCCCGAGGTGCGTGTGCTGGAGACATCAAAGCTGCCGTGCTCTCGCTCCTTGGTGTTTCCAGTTCCAGTCAGAGTGGTCCCTTGGCCAAGGTTTGGTGTTCAGACCTTGGCCAGTCCATTGGATCCACCCATCCCTGGGCCTTTCCTGCTGAGGGCTCTGGCTGCTGGCTTGGGGCTGTAATGCCCAGGGTCAGTGTTGGTCATCCTTTGAGTTGGGCTCACCAGTGAGGGCTCTTCCCACACTGAAATTGCTTTGCTGGTGCTGGAACATGCGTGTCAGACCCCAAATGATGGACACAAGTCATCTCCTGAAATGTGGGGTTTGTGCTCCAGCACTACAGAGTGAGCAAATGCACAGGGAGGTGCTGGGCAAGCTGAATGCTGGTTTTCTGAGTTACTTGGGTTTCACCTGTTGGATTCTCCCAAAGCAGGAAAAAAGAGATTAAATAAAGAAAATTCTCCCCTGTGCTCACTGAAAGTGCAAGGAAGCTTCATATTCTGAGTGGTGCATCTGGGGAAGGATGCAGCACGGAGGGCATGAGCAGTGTGCCAGGGACACAGGTAGATCAGAATCCATCCCCTTAATTAAGCCTCCTCTGTACCCATGGAAAGAGGTCTTGTGCCGTGTGGTTTTCAGATTTCTGGCAGTTGAGTGGCAGTTAGCTGTGGTTCACTGCCCAGGCTGCGGGGGCTTGTGCCAGCACGCTGGCAGCTCCTGCTCCAGCTGGGATGGCAGCCTGGGGAGCAGAGGCAGGGTGGGGGACACAGGGCACGTTCTGCCTCCCCTGGATGGGAGGAGACCAGCTGGACCCCTGCCTGTTCCTCCCTGGGTGACTCTTGGCCCAGGTCAGGGCAGAGTCTCAGGCTCCTGCCCGGTGATGGGGGTTGTGGTTGATGGAGCTGTGCTGCCCCTGGAGAAGCTGGAGGCCATGTGGCTCTTTTGGGGTGAAACTGCAGAGCCTTGGGTCAGCCTGGCATGGGGCTGTCCCCATGGGAAGGGCCGAGGGTGGCCAAGCCTTGTGTTTTTTGGTGGTGGGAGCAGTGTGAGCGCACCAATTCCTCTGCTAGAGCAGCTTTCCTTGGGAATCCCTCCCTTTACTTCCCTCACCTGTATCTCTGAGGCACTCCATTGTGTGCTTAGAAAGGTTTCAGTGCTGTACTGTACCTGCAAAGATTTAATTATATAGGTAAGGCTTTCCTTGCTTGTGATTCCCAACACTCCTGCTTGTTTCATGTCTATATTTAGCTGGTGTAATGTGGAAAATAAGGCTGGAAGTGGAGAAGTGGAGACTGGAGAATTTGCCTGCCCTGATAAGGGGCTGACAAAGGGAAACATGAATGTCAGAGTGTGGAGCAGAGAGGAGCTGCTGGAGCCTCGAGGAGCTGCCACAGGTATTTGAGGGATCAATACCTGTGTGTTTGTGCATATGGATGTGCCTGAGAGCTCCTGGGGCAGGGAGGTTCTCCGCTGGGTCCGGGATGCTGTGAGGGCTGTTGGGTCCATACTGTGCTTGGGCCAGGAACAGAGGAGCTCTGGGGTGTTTTCTGCCCTGGTGTAGAACTCAGGGATGTTATCACACAAGGTTTGATATCTCAGCAACTGATGGAAGTGAGAGCAGCCGGGTTTGTCAGACCTTCCCACTGGCAGGGAGTTGAGCCAGGCTGGATGGGCCAGATGTGGTCACGTGCTGGTGTCCCAATGGCACCACTGGGTCTCCAGGCTCTTCAGCATTTAATATTTGTTGTGATTTCATTTTACTGGATACACACAGGCAGCAGGAATTTTATGGAAGTTAAATTTTTGCTCTGCGTGGGTGTAGGTATCCTTTCCTGCCCGAAAATAGCAGCAGAAGTCAGTTTTCAGGAGTTGGGTGTGCTTGCATTGGAGGGCTGTCATTTGCTGCTTCCAGTATGTTGAGAACAATTTTAGTGCAAGTATTTAATTGCTTTAGACCTATTTTTAGAAGTATTAAACCTCAGTTTTTCAAAACTGCAACCAAAGCCAGCAGCTCTGCTGGTGTGGGAGAGCCAGGATGAGAACCTGGAGGAAAACCTGGAGTGCTGTGGGCTGGCCCCCCTGGGAGCAGGGCAGGGCTTGGGGTGCTGCTGCTTTGGGGTGCACATGGGAAATGGAGTTGTCTGTATTTTGGTGAGATTCTTTTTTATTTTTTTCCTTTTTACTACTGTTCTATTTACTTGGCCACACGACGAGAGAATGAATGAATGAAACCCGTTTCCAGCAGATTTGTACAATTTCTGCTGTTAAGTCTGCAGGGTGGTGGATTTAGTTTGGAGGCTGAGCAGGGAGCATCCCAGAGAACAGCATGCAGGCAGCCCCAGTAGGGCTCTGGCTCAAAACCCAAGAATAGCTCCTGCTTTTCTGGGTGTAAATCTGTCACTTGAGGTCTGATGTGCCTTACTCTGTGGGCTGCAAATCCTGAGCTTTCACTGGTGTTTGTGAGATATTTGTGATTTTGAGGGTGGGAAGAGAGAGTTGTAAGAACTCAGGGTAATTATTGGCTGGGAATAAAACACCTTTTTGAATTTGTGTATGCATTTTGGGAACTTCTGTAGGGAGGGACGGCTGGATTTGGATCAGGCTGGTGGCAGAAGGGATCTGAGGATCCCCTTGGGAATCAATGGGATTTCTTTTTGCAGTCAGGGGATGCTGTTGAAGATGCTGAGGGTCAATGGCAGTGGCAGTGACACCAGGGGCCAGGCTGGGACGTGGCATTTGGTGGCCCTGAGGCTGGCAGGGCTGGAGTTGGACTTCACAGGGAAGGAATTAATGAGTGACCACCAGGAAGGTTGTCCTGGGGTGTGTTTGGACTTGGCTTCAGGGCATCTCTCTTTATGGTTAATGCTGCTGGGTTACTGCATATTAAGTCCAAGGGAGGGATATTTTTACCTTCTTCTGTATCTTTATTTTAAGGACCTTTAAATTTGGCTGGTTAGTGATAACAGTTGGAATTGGCATTTCTGCTCCACGAGGTTTGTTAGGACTTGCCAGAGACAGCCTGGCAGGGGACCCACCGTGCCTGGAAGGGCTCTGGGAGAGGGATAAACCATGTGAATGTATCCAGAGAGAGTGTTCAGGTGGGGATACACCAGGGAGCCACTTTGTATCCCGTGTGGCCCCAGCCCTGCTCCAGGCTGCTCCTGGGGGTAGCAGAGGGATGTGGGAGAGTTCTTTGGAGCCTTTATTGGGGATCAGGGAAAGGTTCTTCCCCCAGAGGGTGCTGGCACTGCCCAGGCTCCCCAGGGAATGGGCACGGCCCCGAGGCTGCCAGAGCTCCAGGAGCCTTTGGCCAGCGCTGCCAGGGATGCCCAGGGTGGGATTGGTGGGCTCTGGGCAGGGACAGGGGCTGGGCTGGATGGTCCTGGTGGGTCACTTCCATCTGTGGATATTGTCCATGATCCACGTGGAGGGAATAGTGGTGCCCTTTGCAAATGAAAAACACCCTTAAAATCGAGGTCCTTTTTCCTGAAATCTAGCATGTATTGAAATTTTCGGTGTTTATTTTTTTTCCTGTGTAATCTGATTTGATTTAGTTGCCAGAAAGTGGATTTGCTGAGAGTGCTGCGTTTGCTTTTGGTTCCTGATAAGGTGGAGGAGATAAGTCCCACGTTGTGGCAGTTTGTTTGTGTGAGTGGGAGATGTTTGTGCTTCCCTCCTTTGCCAGGGAGCTCCTTGGCCGTGCTCTTGCAGCATAAACACTGCTTGTGATTGGAGTTCATTATGTGAGATTTAAGATGTATAAAATGAAATGTTCCTGTCTGCTTTAAGCAGACATATGTCTACGGTTTGCAAATTAACCTAATTAAATATATATGTAGAAATTTATGATATTCAGCTCCTAGCACAAGGTATGCAATTAGCATCTTTGCCAGCAAGGAATTTTCCATTTCTGTCTTGACTTTTCCTCATAGGAGATGTGGTTTGGGGTTTTTTTAAAATTTTTTTTATTATTATTATTTTTAATCTTCAATCTTTAATTTTTGTTCTGCTTTGGAATTCAGTTAGGGATGACTCCTGTGGGGATTTAGGCTTGTGGTTAAATTTCCCTACAAGCAGCTTTGACTGAAGTCAGTGAAACATTCCCTAATTCCTGGGCTCCAGCCTGTCCCTTTTGCTCTGCAGGGCAGGAGGAGTTTGTTTTGTTAGGAGAATATAATGAGCAAAATAGCATTATGGAGGAAAAATTGCATTTGGATATTTACATTTTTCAAGGCTCTTCCTTCCTCCCACCCAAAAATAGCAAAAAAAAATTATCTGTCTCCTCTTGATTTATGTAATTTTCGAGTGTTTGGCCAATGTTGTTTCCAAAACAGCCCATCCCTCTACCTGAGCTGTCTCTATGGCAGGAGGGCCCTCACACAAGAAGTACAAATCCATGAATACACCCTCTCCTTTAGCAATATTCTGGCACCAGGAATACTACTTTTAGTTCCTTTTCTGCCAAAATGCCGGGTTGGGGTTGGTTTGGGTTTTTTTTTGTAATATTTAAAGTTTGATCACATTAGAATAGTTTCCTATATAAATAATCATTTGGTCTATTTTACATATCAATAGTTGACTCCATTTTCTTCACAAAAAGCCTTTTTTCCCCATAAACATCCCCACTGTTCCAGCCCAGAAGGTACCCTTTATTAGCCAAACCAACCAAGTCATGACGTTCCCAGCTCAGCTATTTTAATGATCCCACAAACCCAAAAAAGCAGTAGGAAATTTTTCAGAAGCAAACTGCAGAAACTTTTTTTTTTTTTTTTTTTTGGGACATCATAAGTTTTCAACTTTTTTGTCCAATTATTTTCATTACATTTTTCCAAGCTTCAAGCTGTAAACTCAAAGAATTTGAGACTGTCCTTTCTTCCTGGAAATTATTTAGAGGTGTCAAAGATGCTGGGTGGAAGAGCTGAGGGCTCAGCAAACACGCTGGCTCCTTTCCTAATTTCTGTGCAAGAGCTGTTGATAATTCTGCATGGGCAAGGTGAGATGTTGGATCATAACCATTTCCCCCCTTGGACACCTTGACCAGTCTGTCCTCTTGTGCTGTCCTTTGGCTTTGTTTCCCCATGTGTGTTTCCCCATGTCTCTGTGTCAAGGCAGAGGGAATTCTGCTCTCTGTTCCTTTGCAGGAGCTCTCTGCTCTCCCAGGTTGAGGACCTTGGTGTCTCCTGCCCTCCCTGGGTGTTTCTGTGCCCTCTCCATTACAGGGGATGCCTTTTCACAGGCCATCAGCAGCTCTCATTCCCAGTTCTCCATCACCAGGTGTTGTGGCGTGACCAACTCCAATAAATAAATTAGAAGAAGAAAACACTGGTGCAGGCTGGTTTTGGGGTTTCCTTGGGAGCCTGCAGCATTGCCAGCTGTCCCATACCTGGGTCCTGTGTAGCTCCAGCTACAGGACACATGATTTACTGTCAGAGCCGTATTTTCCACTGGTTCAGGTGCTCCTTTCTCACCTCGGTGCTGTGCCCACCCTTTGGAGGCTCCTCGGGTCTTGTCCCGGGGTGTGCTGCAGCCCCTTGGGATGTGGATTTTCTGTAGCCTGGCATTACCCACCGCCAAGGCAATCATTTGGATAATTGCAGCATCTGCAATTTATTTAGGCAAACAGGGGCCTGAAAAATATTTGCTTTTGCTTGCTTGTGGGGTTTATTTTTAGGGTTTAGCTTTGGGAAGCAAAGCTAAGCCATCCTGCGTCTCCCTTTGCCTGAGGTGCTGCTCTCTGGGGCTGTTCTGGACACGCTGTGAGTGCACAGGAGTGTGCCTGGCTGGATCACCCTCCCTGGCCTGCTCTGCTCTTTGGTTTGCTCTGCAGTCTCTTTGCAGGGGGATCCCCAGGGGCTGTGGGTGCAGCTTTATGCACGGGCACATTCCTGTCCCTACAGCCACAGTGAGTCGCTGGCTCCATCAGAGGCACGGAGCTGCTGCAGAGGAGCCCCTGTGCCTCCTGGCTTGCCTTGGTGGGGGCTGTTTGCTCATTCAGGCACCTCGAGGGCAGCTCAGGGCTGCTCCCTGTGCTGTTCCCTTCCCCAAACCCCACCCGGGCTCGGGGCAGATGTCTGCAGGATCCCACTGTGAAAACCAACTATTCCTGCCCTTTGTTTTCCATCTCTTGATCAGTGGGTAATCACTGAGGTGACCTCTTACTCCATCCCGTGCCTATGGAAGTGCTGTGAGTGCACTTGCCACAAGAGCCTTCGCAGAGCAAAACTCTTCTGGGAGCTTTTGGGAGTCTGGGTGCACCACACCCTCTTGTACCTGCCACTGCCTCGCCAGTGCTCAGAGCCCAGTGACCTACAGCTGCAGGAACCAGAGAGATTCCTGGTGTGCCTTTTTAATCCATGGGAACACTGACTTTCAATTGTCCTGTTTTGTTTTGGTGGTTTTTTTTTTTTTTTTTTTTTTTTTTTTTTTTTTTTTAATTACTGTTTAGAGTAACTTTTCTTACACAAAAACGAAGTTCTGCAGTTCCTTGGAGCCCTTTTGAAGCAGTGGGGTCACATTCAGGGCTTGCTGGTTCATAGGTGGAGAGCAGTGATTTAAATAGTGTAGTGCCTTTCAGACTCGGGTGGATGCTGTTGGGCCATGGAGATTTTTAGTTTCTTGCTGTTAATTTTGTTAGGCAGGTCTGCAGCTTTTCCTGGTGACCCCACAGTTTGAGGTGGATGTTCGGCTCATTCCTCATTCTCCTCCCCAAGAAAAGAAATGCCAAGCCCTGTCACAAATGAGCACTGGTGCAAAGAAGTTGAATTTTTATCCTGTGGTTTTATCTTTCTTCAGTGCTTGATTTATACCAGAATCTGGCAGATTTCTGGTGCTTGTGTGTTTGATTTTTAGGTTTTTTTTTGTTTTTTTTTTTTTTTTCCTTCAGTGACCTGTTTCTCAAAATCTTTTTCTGGATTGACTTTTTTATGGCTTAAAGTGTAGCCTCCTTGAGTTTATATTCTCCTAATTTGGATTTCTTTCTGAGGCTGTCTTTTTATTTCTAATGGCCTTTTCCACCGTGCTGTTAAACTATTATTATTTTGTTTAACAAACTCCCTTTGGTAGGTGATAATCATCTCCAAGTTTTCCACCTCACCTGCAAGGCCTTTTAGCTGCTCCATTAACACTCTTAACAAATTTTCCTGTTTATAGGATCATAGAATGTTCCTCCTGTGAGGAAAAGCTGAGAGAATTGGGATTGTTCAGCCTGGAGAAGAGAAGGCTTTGGGGTGACCTAATTGTGGCCTTCCAGGAACCTGCAAGAACCATGGAGAGAGACTCTTTACAAGGGATGGAGAGACAGGACACAGGGAATGGCTTCTCTCTTGGCTGAAGGCAGGGCTGGAAGGGAGATTGGGAAAGAATTGTTCCCTGGGAGGCTGGGGAGGGGCTGGGATGGAATTCCCAGAGCAGCTCTGGCTGCCCTAGGATCTCTGGAGCTGTCCCAGACCAGGCTGGACAGGGCTTGGAGCAGCCTGGGCCAGTGGGAGGTGTCCCTGCCCATGGCTGGGGTGGCACTGGATGGGCTTTAACGTCCCTTCCAGCCCAACCCAGTCTGGGATCCCCTAATGTGCCACGTCTGGGGACACAGTGTGGGGACAGAAGTCCCATGGGAGACCTTGAGCATCGTTTCTGCATCAAGCTGCCTTTCCCATTTGCAAGTCTCTGTGGGATTATCTGAATCCTCCTCTGGCTGAAATGGTGTTTCCTGCCTTGGCAGAGAGCTGCAGCCTTTCTGGTGTTCCTTGGCATTCTGAGCATCCCTGTGTGCTCTGCCTTTTGGGATGGGCTCCAGTCCAATCAGGGTTCTCTGCTACCTCCTGTCATAATAATTGTGTTTCATTTATTGGGCTGCACGTTGCTTCTCTGTCAGCACAGCTCCATAATTCCCATGTAATCTGGATATGGGTTGCAATGCCTCGAGTCTTTTGTCTCCTACCTGAAATTTTATGAGGCTCTTCAGGGATACAGTACATTTATGACCTCATCAATAGAAAATGCTTCACTTACACTGGATGTTCCTGTAACTTTGATTTTCTCAGGCTTTAGTTTAAAGGGTTTTAGGTTTTATATGCTGGCATCTGTTTTCACTTTGGTTTTGATGGTGTCTGGCTTTCTCAGAGGGGTTCCCTTTGGCTGAAGCTCTCCTCAGCTCCCACCCTGCAGCCTGGTTACAGGTGGGGCCTGGGGGGACTTCACAAAAAGCTCCTGAGTTTCACTTTTTGAGGATCTGCTGTTCCTGTGTGCCATTTGCAGGCGCTTTTTAGTGAAGTGTGGTCTCTACCAGGAACTGAGAGCCATAGTCTGGGCTTAAAATTGTTCTCCATGTGGGGTACAGCTTGTGTAGGGCAGAACCCTGAGCCCCCCTCTCCTTCCTCCCCTCCATCCCTTGCAGGCTGAGCTCCTGTGAGCAGGGCAGCACCATGCTGGTGAGAATTAAAACAGAATAAAAGGGGAAAAAAGGAATATTAAGAGGAAGAGATGACAGTGATCCTTGAGTTAGAAGTTATCAAGTGCAGAAAATGGATAAAGGAAGTTAAAAACACAGGGAGAAAAAAAATCTGTGACTGTCAGTGCAAGGAACAGTAAGAAAGTATTTGTATTAGGAACAAAAGAAATTCTAATAATGGTTTGTGTAGACTTATCGCGGCTGAGGAGAGGTAAAATGCATAATAAAGCAGAAAATCTAGACATGTTTAATAAATATTGCTGTTCCCTATTTGTAAGGAGAAGGAATGATCCACTCTCAGCCCGTGTGCACAGGAGCAGGCTCAGGCAGGGGTTCCAGCTGGTCCTAGGGGTGATGTTCCCTGCGCACTCCTGCCAGCTCTGCCCCCTGAGTGTCTGTCTGTCTTTCCTCCTGGAAGATTTGTATCAGGTGAGAATCTTGCAGAGGGTTTGGTGGGTGCTGTACTGCCCTAGTCTGGCCAGTGTGGGGAGGAGGCAGTGGGAATGTCAGACTGGGTTTGTTCTCCAGCAGGAGGGATGGAGGGAGCGTGTCCTGAGCTGGCAAAACATCTGGTTTTGTGTCCTTCTCTAAAATGGCCTGTGGCAGCATCAGCTGGTGTGAGCCATGGGCACAGGCAGTGACAGAGGTGGGCAGGGAAGGAGGGGCTGCAGCTGCCCACAGGGATTTGGGGGCTGGAGTCGTCTCCATCAGCTGAACTTTGATAGGAATCTTGGGATGGTGCCCCTGGAGGGATGGGGCTGCATCTGCTTTTGGTGTGGGGAGAGCAGGGAGGAGCAGAGATGCCAGACAGGCTTTGGGGTGGGAAAGGGGCAGGTGAAAGGGTGAGCAGTGACAGTCTGGGGATGGGGGGATGCCAGCCAGGGTTGTGCAGAGCGAGGGAGCTGTGTGAGAGCAGCTCTTCTGCTGCCTGTGCCTTAGTGCATCATCCCCATTTTCAGTTCCCTCATTTCCTTAAGGGATGGTGAAAATTTGGAGAAGACAGAGAACGTGGGAATGGAGTGAAGCAGTTTGAGGAGTCAAAAGAAATACTCATTAGTGTTTGTTCTTAAACACTCGGGGACGTGCATCGTATTTCGGGAAACTCTGCCAAAAAAAAAAAAAAATCACTTGTTGATTTTTATCTTCATAGAGCCAGTTCTCCATGGGTTTAAAAAGCAGAAAATTAAAAAAGCAGGTAGCAGAGGCCTTGGTTTTTAGCAGAGTGCATAGCAAGAAACAATACCTGGAAGCAGGATCCAAACACTGAGATGACAAAATGAAGACGCAAAAAATATTTTTAAAAGTAGGAGGTGAAATTTCGGAGCAGCCGAGCAGATTGGCTGTTAGAACAAACTACCAAGGGGAGCTGTGGGTGCAGCATGCTGGGTGCTGGTGCTTGGGGTCTGTCTCTGTGGAATAAGTGCTTCAGAGCTGAGAGCAGTGAGCCAGGGCAGAGCTGTGCTGTGGGGTGAAGAATGGCCATTCTGTGGCTTCACAAAAGATCTCACTTGCTGTCTCTGTTTTGGTGTCCTGTTTCTCAGTGTCTGAGAGCAGATGGCTGGGGAAGGATTGTAAGGAACAGAGGAAATATTGAATCAGCTTCCCTTTAATTTACTCTTTAGCTTCCACCAAATGGACCCTAAATTATTCTCACTTCCAAGCCCTATGGGATGCTCCAAACCCTCCAGACCACCACCCACACCCTGGTGCAAGCCCTTGCATGAAGCCAAAGTACTTCCAGGTGGCTTTTCTCCCCCTAGGAGAGATACAACTGAAGAAATTCATAGGTAATCTCCTGTAACATTGAGCACAAAAGGATATTTGTTTACTTTCTGAGGCAGGAAATGATAATGAATGAGGTAGTTAGGGAACACATGGGACTCGGTCATTAAATAATCTGCTTTATATTCGTAATGCAAAAGCAATAGGCTGAGCAGCAGAGAGAAGAGTGCTTAGAGCAATATAGAATATGGATTTTTATGGAAACACTTGTGGTCTAGAGGAGACTCCGTTCTCCCTCCCAAGAAGAAACCTGTTGTGGAAAAGGGAACCTATTGTAGAAAACCTCTTGTAGACAAAATGGGAGGTATTTACAAACTGCTGCAGAGATGAGAGAGGAGATTTCCCCTGGTTGACTCTGAAATCAGGCAAAAAAAAGCAGCAACTGAGCTGAGGTGGCTGAGTGAAGGTGTAAACAGTATTAGGAGCAGTGAGCAGTAGCCTTTTAAAAAGTATAAACAGTCTGGTAAGGAGGAGGATAGGAAGATCTATTAAAATAAGCAGAAGGCAGTTAAAAGGATAATTAGGAAGGCAAAAAGGAATAGAGAAGATCTAATTGCTAAGGATATTTTGACTTCAAAGAATTCTTCAGATATATTCAGAGCAGACAGAAGCTAGCAGAGGAAACTCGTCCACTGAAGACAATGCCAGGGATGGGAGCAGGAGCTGTGGGAAGAGCACGTCTGTCAATGAGCTGTTGGATGCCTCTGGCTGGGGCTGTGCCTCCAGTGGGTGCTTGGCACACCCGTGTCCAGGACCAGCTTGTGTCCTGTGCTGGGGCTCTGACCAGCAAAGGGAGCTGCAGAGCACTGGGGTGTCCTCACCTTGGGGGGATGCTGGTTTTAAACTAAGGTTTGTGCAGCTTGGCAGGAACCTTGAAGTCTTTATGTTGCACAACAAAAATGCCTTTTTGCACTCACCTGTGAAATGTGGGGGTGTCCCTGTTCCACAGCCACGCCTGAAGTTTTTTCTGATGACCTTCCTGACTGTCAGGCTGGAGAAGACCTCTCAGACAAAGATACCTTTTCCAGAAGAAGACCTTTGACATGTCGTCACTTTTTCAACCAGAGCAGAGCGTTAAGTGCCACGTCCAGTCATTTCCTGAACACCTCCAGGAATGGGGACTCTACCACTTTCCTGGGCTGCCCATTCCTGTGCTTGACAACAGTTTCCATGAGGACATTCATCCTGATGTCCAGCCTGAGGCTGTTCCCTCTCCTCCTGTCCCTGTTCCCTGGGAGCAGAGCCCGACTCCCCCGGCTGTCCCCTCCTGTCAGGGACTTGTGCAGAGCCACAAGGTCCCCCCTGAGCCTCCTTTTCTCCAGGCTCAGCCCCTTTGCAGCTCCCTCAGCCTCTCCTGGGGCTCCAGCCCCTGCTCCAGCTCCATTCCCTTCCCTGGAATTGCTCCAGCCCCTCCATGTCCTTGATGTGTGGAGCCCAGAACTGGACACAGGACTCGCAGTGTGGCCTCACAGGTGCAGAACACAGAGGGACAAATCCCTCTCTAAGTTCAGCGGACGCTGAATCAGAAGGAAAGATAATGCCACAACTAAAACATATTCTGGCTGGAAGTTCATGAGTCTTGTGCATAAAAACCTGGGGACAATTTATGCAGTTTCTCACTAAGCTCACCCGATTTAGATTTTCCTGCTTTGATCAGAGTTGCTTTTCTCAGCAAGCTGCCCTTGCAGAGAGCTGGAGTGTTACGGCCTCCTTTGTATATGTAATTAAAAGCAGTCTTGTATCTTGATATCCCACTGTGGTTAACGTTTCCTTTAGAAAAGTGGGTTGACTTTAACAGGCTGGGAAAACTGGGGATTCTTCTGGTGGCTGATGTGGGGGCAGATGGGCTCTGGTTTGGAGAGCAGGATCAGCAATGCCAGGGGATCTTGTTTTGTTCTGCTTTTTGTGTTTGTAAGGAAGGATTCCGTGTGTTCCCACGCTGGATCAGTTGTCACAGCCTGGGGCAGGGAGTTTTTCCCAGCAGTGGACACTTCCTCTTGGTGTCCACCGATGTGCCTCGTCGCTGTCTGCTCACAGACATTTGTGGAGTTTGAATCGCTGCTCCTCACCCAGCCAGCACCACAGCGTGGATTTCAACAAGTCTGGGAGGAAACCAGCAGTGAGCCCAGGGGCTGCAGCGTGTGGCTGTGCAGGGCTGCTCCTGGGGAGCTGTGGTTGCACGGGCAGTGCCTCGCCAAGGGACCGGGTCTCCATGTCAGCCAGTGCCGCGTGCCTGGTGTCACATCCTCGCTGGGGGCTGGAATGTGCCTGGCCAGGAATGCCACCAGCTCCATTGTTCCTAGATTAGGATTGTCCCTTGAAGCGTCACACCAGCTGTGCAGAGTGTTTCAGACCCACAGCCCTGCCTGTGTGTTCAGCTGGGGGCTGCCAAGGCTTGAATGAGGTGTCCAGCTGTGCCCAGCACTGGTGCCACACTCTCTGCACAGTCCCACAGTCCATGTCCTTATCTAAGAGATAAGGATCTCCTGGTTGTGCTTGCACAGCCCTTCCTTTCTTTGCAGGCAGTGAAGTAGCAAGACCCTTCTTTGGCATGGATGAGATCACGGGGTGGGAGAGCAGCAGCCCCTGCATTCACACCTTGGGGCTCAGGTGGAACCAGCAGACCTGGGTAGCCTGTTCTGTGATGGCAGCAGCATGGTCTTCGTTAAGCTGTTACATTTCTGATGGAGTGGAGAAATGTCTTAATTATTGAATATTTAAGTTTTCAAATGGAATTTGAGGGGTCTCATACTGAATGTTGCTAGCCCAGATAAGGAGTTACAGCCATAGGAGTGAAAAAGCTCCTTGTATAGAGAAAGAGCTTGGGAATGATATTGGGCAAGTTCCAACAGGTCCAGGTGGATATTTTCCATGTGCCCATGCTGTTTTAATATGAAACCTCTTTATTTTCACCTGCATTAAGTGCTAATGAGAGCAGGGTGTCTGTGGGGCTGAATGGGAAATAAAGCAAGATGAGCACCCCACGTCTGTTGTTGTGCTTTGCTTTCCTCTCCCCTCAAATCTGATATCCTCCAACTTAATATTTCATCCAACCAAATTATGATCAGAGGGAAATTGGTAATTTGATTCAAGGGGAGAAAAGTTAAAGTCCAAAACCAATATGTGGGAGATACTTGTGCAAAAGTAATGTGGATCTTGAGGAGAAGCTTTTATCCATCAATGAATCTAATTGGCAGCAAAAGAAGCTGTATGTTGTACTGGAAAAGAAAGAGGTCTATGGAGTCCTGGAGCCACCAGCCCAGACAAAGAGGAGATAAAAGCAAGAAATCTCGGTAGAGGGAAGGGTTTTCTGCTGAGATATTCCTGCACTGAGCCTTGCTGGTCCTGGAGCTGCTCTCAAATCCCAGCTGCTTTGTCCCCACGCACTCTGGTTGGGTGGCATCAGCCCAGATGTCAGGGAATGGTGATGGAAAAGGGTGGCTGGAAGGAGTCTCTCAATGAGCCTTTGGGACCGTGGCAGGTGGGAATGGGATGCAGGATGCTGTTGGGACTCAGGAGCACATGCTCTGGGAAGATGTGTCTCTGGAGCTCAGGTCCTGGCAGGGAGGTAGTTGTGTAGACCTGCTGCCTGTAGAAGTAGAGGTGGACGAGAACAAGATGTTATTTAAGGTGCTCTCCATGAATTGTTCTGTCACTTCTCTGGTTTGTTGGAGAGAGATTTTCCAACAGTCCTGTCCTTCACATTTGGTTTGTGGTGTTGCTGGTTTTGATCTGTCTCAGTTACAGGATTTGTAGTGAAATGTTATTTCCAAAAATAAATATTGTCCTTTGAACTTTGAGAAACGAATCCTTTTTCTTCACTGGTTCTTTCTTTTGAAAGGATCGTTTGGAGCATTTAAAGGCTGACTAATGCAATTTTCAGTAAAACTCTCACTCCAGTGAGCCTTCACTGGCTGATCTGGTTGCATCAACTCTGCCAAAGCCAGCACAAGACCCACACCTGCCCTCAGGTGCGCTGCTGGACGTGACCTGTGCGGGGTCATCACAGCCCCCAGCGCCGTGCTGTGCCTGGCAGGGAGTGCTGACCACCACCAGCAGCTGCCGCAGCCCTGGGCTCCTCCTGCCCTGCTCCTGGCCACGCTCCCGTGTCTTTTGGCCCCCGCCGTGGCTTTGGCCGGCGCCGCGGCCGCAGAAGTGGTGTCAGACTACCAGATCCAGCCCAGAGACTCCCTGACTTGGCGTACCTTTGTGGCTGCCTGCTGCCTGCACGTTCAGAGGCATCCAGGATTTCCTTTAAAAATAGCTCTGGGCTTTTTATGAGGAGGATTTTCCAAGCGCAGTCTGGAGGCAGAGCAGCACGTTACAGTCTCGAGTTTGCCGGCAGTGTTACTGAATGACTGGAGGTGTGAACTCCCTCAGCCCTCGTTTGGTGGATGTTAACGACACTGAGAGTCATCCTGGGAAAGGGAGGAGTGGGTGGCTAGCAGAGCCTGAAAGATGGGAAAGGGAGCCTGGCCAAGAACATGCTGTTGCCAAAAGACCAGGGAGCTGGTCCTCTGCCTTCTGTCTGTGGTCATCTGCTGCTGATCTCACGGGCTTGTGTTTGCTGGAGCCTTCTTGGGTTGATTTATGTCCCTAACCTTGGAAAAGCACATTAAAAAAAATAAAAAAGAAAAGCAGGGCTTTGTGCCAGGTTGGTGAGTAACTTGGCTCGTGGAGGGGAGCAGCGAGTGGGGAGCAGGAAGCAGAAAGAGGATGAGTATGAGGAGGAAGGCAGCACCTCCCTTGTGGTGGAAGGGCGTGAGGGCTGTGGCATTAAGGCCAGAGCACTGGTTCAGCAGTGGTGTGGATGTGGAGGGAGAAGGTTCATTCAGCAGCTCACGTGGATATGGTTGAACCTGCCCTAGGGCAGCTCGTGGGCTTGGAGCATCAGCTCCACTCAGGGCTCAGCTCTGTCACCCCACGTGCTTTAAGGAGTGATTGAAGCTCAGCACCAAGTCTGGGGCTGTCATCCCTCTGTGGTCACACTGGGGTCTGACCCTGCTTTCTGGCACAGTTTGATGGCAGTGGCCCTTGGGCTTGTGTAGCATCAGCTCTTCAGCATTGCTGGCTGAGGTCAGGTCAGGTGGAGCTGGGCACTGTCAAGTCACAGAGTCTAGTCTGGTTACAAGTAGTTGAAGAATAAACCATTCCCAGGGTTGCCAGAGCCATGGACAGGAGCAGGAGCTGGGTTTTGAGCCCTGGAGCAGTGCCACATCCCCCCTGCCATGGCCTGCCTACACCAGACCCTATGCCAGCTCCCATTATGGCTCTGAGTCCTGGAACAAAACCAGCCCTGAGCAGTGCGCTTACCCTTCCAGCTGCTGCCAGGCCTCCCCTGAATTTTTATTTCAATAAGTGTATTTTATGCCTGAAGACTTGGGGAGCTTCTGCCTTGCAGCTGGAACCGTGCAGTGGCCATTGGAGCCTTTGCTTTCCACGAAGCAGGTGGACCTTTCTCTTAGGATGAAGCCAAATGGAGAATTCTGTTTTAGGATGTGCTATATAAAAATATTTGTGTCCCATCTTACTGCTCCCCCCTGCAGCACATGCAGGGCTCTTGTGCCGAGCTCTAGGGCAATCCTAGAAGGTTCCTGAAAAGACACATAGAAACCCTCAGGCTCATTCCCTTTGCCCTTTCCAGCCTTCTGCCCTCCAGGAACCTTGCTGCCCTGCTGCACCCTTTGGGTGCTGGCTTTGAGTGATTCTGTGTGTTCACAGACGTGGTTCTGGAGCAGCTCCCTCAGTGCCCAGTCTGGCTCACACAGAGCTCTGGGGTCTGGTGTTGGGCAGCCTGACCCCACAGGGAGGATCCTGACCCCACAGCACCCCTGTCCTGGAGTGCCACCCGGAATGCAGAGCCTGTGGCATGAGGAGGCACTGGTGTCCTGTGCTCTCACCTGGCGTGTCCCAAGGGGCTGCAATAAGGGATGTGCTGGGCACCTCCAGCTCTTGTGCTCCATTTCTTCCAAAATTTGCAGAGGTTCCCCAAGGTGTGGCTCAGCAGGGGCTACAAAGGGTTGGTGACAGGAGAAGAGGTGAAAGCAGCTGTTTGTTCCCAGTGGGGCAGGAGGCAGCTGGAACGTGCCTGTGGTCAGCACACCACCTCAGGAACAAGGGTAAAATCCCAGAATTAGGCAAATGTGCAGCTTCCCTGCAGTGCTGTTTTTCTTTAGGTGAAACTTCTTTATCAGCAGAGTGACAATGGAGGGCAGCACCTCGTTTCACCAGGGACCACAGTCATTTCTGAGCAAACCCTGCTCTGTTTGCCGTGGTTCCGTGGGGATGGCTGTGAATGAACCAGCTGGGTTTTCTCTTACACTGAGAATTGATGGCAGTGTGTTCTCAGCCTGGCAGAGTCTGGGTCTGCTTTTCCTTCTGCCTGTTCCTTGGGACAGGGGCTGCCAGCCCTGAGTGCTGGATGTGGAGCTAAAGGACCTTTTGCCTCCTTGAATTTTGAAACAAAGCACACTCTGATATCTTTGGTTTTTTCCCATAAAATGTTGGTGCCCAGAGCTACATGTGGCTGCTCCATTACTCTTGTGTCTGATGAGACAGTTTGGGACATTTAAAGTTACATGAGGAGTTTACTCTGTTAGTGGGATTCTTTGGAGCTCAACTGGAAAATGAGTAAATTGAAATTAGTGGCTTTAAGTGCTACTATGTAAAAAATTGCCTTTTTGAAAGTTAAAAGTCAAAAAGAAGTTATTAAGAGAAGTTAAATAAACAAGATGAATATTTAAGAAAACACATTTGGTAGCTCTGTACCCATTTCCCAGGTGACAGTTACTTAAAGCTTCTGCCTGAAATGCCACTGCCATGTGCTCCCCTGCCTATGTCCCAGTCCTGGCACGAATCTTGGCACCACTTTTGGTTGTGCTGGAATGGAGCAGTGAAATGAAACGTGGTGGATTTCCATTCCCTCCTCGCTACTCCCAAAGTAGTTCTGGGGCAGGATGGCCAAACCTGCAGACTTGGGCTCATGGCACAATTGTGACTTCTGTTTATTTTGCCTTTTTAAACAATTCCTTCCCTTTCCTTTCTTCTCCTACTGGTAACTTGCACTGAGCTGATGTTTTCCCTGCATGTAAAGACCAACTGAGATCAGGTTCAACCCCTTCCTAACACAAAGCATGGGTCTATTTGCTCTTTTTTTATAATTCTACTTTGATTTGAGTGGTTCGTTTGATTTTAGTGGTTTCTGCCCATTCTCCTATTGGTGCTGCACGTCTCCACCTGCAGAGCTGTGGGAAGCTCCCTGGGAGAGGCTGCACCTCCCAGCCCCACATCACAGTGTGGTCAGCACCGGGGATCCTCACCCGTTTCATCTCTGCTTTCTCTGGGAGGTTTCCTTCAGTCCCACCTGGTCTTGGCAGGTTTTTACTGCTCACTTTATCCCATTCACTCTGAAACTCAGCTGTGTTGCAAAGATTTTTGATGGTATTCTCATGGGCACACGTGGTGGATGTGGGTGGGCGTGAGGGGGCAGAGCAGGGGCGAGCCCCAAAGAGCCCCAGACCATCCCTTCCAAGGGCGGTTTGGAGCCTGCTGTAGTTCTGCCAAGGAGAGGTTTGGCTCCCAGCCGCTGAGGATGGCCAAGTGTGTGTGGGAGGGAAGCATTTCACACCTTCTAGTGCAGTAATTAGAAATGCCTTTGGGGGGCTGAGGTCTCCATCCACAGTCAGAGCACAGGAGCAGCTCAGTAGCACTGGGTGCCCCAGTCAGTGCCAGCTGGGACAGCACCAACTCTGGAATGTCCAGGGTGGTGCTGGAGGTCCTGCTGTCCCTGCAGCCGTGTCTGGGCTCAGGGAAGGTGGGGTGAGGACTTGGAGCCCATCCCATCACTGTTGGGCTGGCCAGGACCAGGTCAGGCAGCACGTGTGGCTGTAGGTGCTGGCAGGTACCTTCAGCAGCTAAAACTTTTTTGGGGGACAATGCAGGTCCTCCTGCAGTGGCAAGAGTCTGAGAAACCCCCAGCCTGCATTTGCTCCTGCTCAACCCTGTATACAGCAACAAGCTTGAGGTGGCTTTCCCAGCTGGTCCCTGTGCTTTAAGATGAGGATCCTGTGTGATCACATCAGGCCTGGGGTGAGGTTTTCTGTGGACAAAAGGACCACCAGCTTGTTGAACACACTGTGGGTCCTGGAGTGCTTATTTGGATTTTTAAATAAGAGATTTTTAAAATAAATTTTTTTTAATTGCCAGAAACACTGGGAAGCAGGAGGTGGTGTTGGTGTCCTGCTCCTGAGCACCCATTTCATGGGTGCAGCTCCACAGGGGTTCCCTCCTTGGCTCTTTCCATCTTTGGCAGCACTTGAGGGATTTAGGGGCAGAGTCTCCCATAGGGTAGGGAATGCAAGCTGCCTTTTGCTGCTGCCTTCACTGCTGGAGCTGTAGAGAGTGTGGATGAAGATGTCTTTGGAAGCAGCACTGCTGCTGGAGGGACTTCATTTCATTTGCACCAAGTGGCCCAGGTCAGCGTTGGTGTTTGATGGCTGCTGTCAGCAGTTGCCCTTGGTTTCCCTGGAGCAGTGGTGTGTGTGCTGTGGCCGTGCTCAGGTCAGTGGAACAGGCTGTGTCGTGCCTTGGGGACCTTTGGAAGAAGACACTGGCAGGGTGGGTGTTGGTGTGGTGGGAGCAGGAGCTGCTGGCTTCTCCTGTGGGAAAGGGGAGGGAATCTCCAGAGACAGAACTCCCACCAGACCATGGAGCTGCTTCCCCCAGAAGCCCTGAGCCTCTCCTGGGCCTTGTGCTGCGGGCAGAGGCTGCCAGGCAGCCGCTGTGATGCTCCAGGGTGGTTCTGCTGCACCCAGGGCTGCTGGCAGCTTCCAGCCCCGCTGGCTGTGACCCTGCCTGCCCATTTAGCATTAACAGAAGCAGCCTTGCCCCCAGCTGCGTGGGTGAGGCTGTTCCTGTTTTCCTGGAGGAGTGGATGCCTGGAGGAGCACTGCTGTGCTCGTGCTGCTGCTCCTGGGCTCCTGTTTGCCAGGGCTGGGGTGCAGCTCTTGCCTTTTATAGCTAATCCACATCTGGTTGTGCTCTTCTGCTCTCCCACAGGGGAGAAAGAGGCTCTTCTGATCTCAGAGACCCCCAGCAAAGGGAATGATGCTCTCCTGTAGGCCAGCACTGGATGTCTTCCTCCAGCTGGAGAACAGCTCACTGTGTGGAGCCACACAGAACCCTCCTTTGAGACCCTGGAGTGTCAGCTCTGGGCCTGCAGAGGCTGTGGGGATGGTGGTGGCACTTCATCCTCAATTAGTGCATGCACTTTGTGTGCATCCTTTAGTCCTGAACATTCAGAGGGATTCTTCCCATCTCCTTGTGCTCAGGGGTGAGAAATGAGAAGCTGGAAAAGGAGTCGGTTCGGTTGGCAAGGTGGAGGTCAATCAAAGGTTGAACTTGATCTTGGAGATCTTTTCCAACCTAAATAATTCTGTGGTCCTGGGCAGGGTGCAGGGTGTGGTGACTGCCCACGGGAGCTGCAGGCAGGGGATGCAGGCAGGGATGCAGGTAAGGATGCAGGCAGGGGATGCAGGCAGGGGTGCAGGCAGGGATGCAGGTAAGGATGCAGGCAGGACAGGAGGCATCCAGCTCCGAGCAGCTGCTGTTTATTTGGGAAGGGAAATCCTCCAGCTCGGGTCGTGCTCTTTAGGAGCGTGTCCTGTTTGGCTGAAGGAAACTGATGGAGAGGTTGGGCTTTTGTGGACTGTGCCGTGAGTGGTTTGAAGCTGCACTTGAAGTTTTATTTGACTGGAAAGCATTTAGGAAGTGATTTTGAATCCATTTGGTTGATTCACTGCTATTCCTGCAGTAGGATGCAGAGCAGTGATTCTGTAATTAATTTAATTACATGCTTATTCAATCTTTCCTAAACTAGTAGAATTTCAGAATGCTTTTGAATTCGATGAAATGTGATTTTTCAGGGCCAGGAGGAAGGGAAGGCGGGGAAATTTCAAGTTCTGTTATCTCCCTTGGTTGGTGTTCCAGCACTCTCTCCCCACCGCTGCAGCGTTGGCGTTGGGCACCCCCAGCCTTATTTTGGTTATTTACCAAATTCCTGCCTCTGCTCGGTGCTTCCCTGCTGAAATGGAGCCTTTGAAAGAAGCTTCCCGAATAAAATCATAAAAAGCCCTTTTTTGTTCTTTACCCCACCTCCTCCATCTTTGCTGGTACCTAATGTTCATTTCTCTCGCTGCTTTTATTGCCTTCGAATTTGGCCAAAACAATCTATTATGTAATTGGGCTAATGAGTTCCAACCCACTCTCCATCCTTCCCTCACAGCACAGCGAGCAGCTAATCTCTTCCCAGTTTACCTTTCTCTCCTTTTCGGTTGTTAATTTAAAAGTGTCATTTCCAAATCTGCCACTCCTCCTCGCTGAGGCTCATTTTTATTTATTTTTAAACTCCGTAGAAGGCCTTGAATGAGTAACCGAATATCTCCTGGGCTCTGGAATTTAACAGTCTTTGCCCTTTGTTCAGCAGGGTCAATGCATGAATTCACAAGTTACTAAATTAAAAAGGAGAAAAAAAAAAAAAGGCAAATGTCTGATTGTGGATTTGATTTTGATTTTTTTCCCCCTGAAGAAATGAAATACAAAGAGGAACTAGTGTTTGCAAATAGTTTAGAAAGCAGCAATTTATTTTAAAATCTTGTACCAAGGCTGAGTTTTAAGACAGAACCGAGCACAGAACTGCTTTTTTTTTTTCCGAAGAGGAAGTGGTCAAATCCAACTTTCTGTGTTTAAGAAGCTCGGAAATGTAAATCTCCTTACAGCATAAACACGGGTAGGACAAAGGCTTGATGGGCAGAGGTTATAGCTGGAGCACAAAATTACCACGTCAAGGTGCTTCCTTTATTTTTGTGCCTGAAGAAGGTCCTGTCAGGCTGCTGCAGGAGTCAGTGTGGGGCAGCAGAGGCTGAGTGCACACAGGTCCTGTTTGCCCCAGTGGGAGCACCCTCGTGCCTGAACACACCTCCTTGCAATTTTTTATCAGTGTGTCTTTATAAAAGATTTTTTTTTTTTTAAAGAGTGAAGTTTCCATTAGAAAAGAATGTAGGGCTGGTGGGGATGGGGCTGGTTTAGAGCAGCTGAGGTTTGGGCCTTGGCTGGAGCTTTATCCCTGCCTTGGGAGCCATTCCCTGGTGATGGGGGCAGGAAGGCAGGCAGTGGGATTGCTCTGTCTCCTGCTGCTCCTGACAAACCTTGGGATGCTTTTCCATGCCTTGGGCTGCAGAGCTGCTGAGCAGAACTTCCCTGAGCCTGAGCCTTCCCTGGAGCCCTTCCACTGCACCAGGAGGGCTCTGCCCAGTGACTTGTGCACCAGCATCAGCATCCTGGAGCTCAGCAAGGGGCTCACAGGCGTTTGGGGCATTTTGGGGAGGGGGCTCCTGGCCGTGGCTTTTCTCTGGTTCTGCTGTGGCAGTGCTGGGAGGCTGAGCTTTGTGCCAGGGCTGTCCCGAGGGCTGGGGAGCCCCAGCAGAGCCTTCCCAGGCTGGGTCCTCCTCTGCAGCTTGGCAATATTTTCCAAATCCATGGGAGACGCCTCCCACCCTCCTCCCCATGACCTCTGAGTCAGTTCTGAAGCATTGCTTCCTCTGCTCCAGCTGCTTGAGGAGATGACTTCCGTGCTGTTGCCTCCTCCTCCTCTTCCTCCTCGTCACCTCTCGGTGTTTTCAGGCTCTGAGTGGAGGATTTCCAGGATGTCAGCTGGCTGGTGGTGGCAGGGGAACCCGGTGGCCTTAGTGCCTGGTGGTGATGTGAGCCCAGTGTGATTTGAGGACAGATGGATTTGCCATGAGAGGTGGTTCCACCCCAAATTTTAGCTTCTTTCTGTCTTGTGAAGCAATGGCAGCTGATGTCTGGCAGGATGTGGCAAGAAGAGACTTAAAGTGTGTGCTCTTTTTAAACTGAAATGCATTTTAGTGTATTAAAACTGGCAGCTGTTCCAAATTTGAGTGACTTTGGCCATTGTCTCCCTCAGCTTTGCCTTTGCCTTTGATAACTTCTTTTGCATTCTAAATGATAAATGCAATTGGAGACCTTAAATGACCTTAATTTCCCCAAATTGGATGCTTCATGCCCAGTGTGACAGAGAGTTAAAATTAATATAAATTTTGTAAATCAGTAGACTGACCTTTTGGTGAACTGGAAAGAAATGTCAAATTTCTGTTTCCTCCCCCCCTCCTGTAATCAGCAGTCTGTAATGAATGAGTTATTCCTAATTTCAAGATTGTAGCTCAAAAGGGCACTCAAATGGCTGAAATCCCATAAGAAAGACTGACCTTTTGGTTGTCTCTGATGAAAATTCAAGATTTTTCCCTGAATTTAGCAGTCTGTAATGGACTGCATGAGATGTTACTGCAGCTCACAGGAGCAGCTCCTCATTTATTTTCCTAATATATTTATATTAACACTGCATGATCCCCCCAAGCACCTTCAGTGCCTCACAGGGGCATTCAAGGTGTAGTTAAGATGCGGTGCCAAGACTTCTCTACAGGTACAAAGCAACTGTGAAATAAATTATCCCACTCCTGCTCCAGGAGGGATTGATTATTTGTCATCCCCTGCATTTCCCTGGCTGCTCCGTGTCCCTGCTGCAGCTGTGGTGATGCTGGGACATGCAAGCAGGTCCACAGGACTTGGAGGTGTCCAAGGAGCAATAAATCTGTGTTCCCCACAAGATACTGCCAGTGAGTGTGCATCTGATTTTTGCTCAGGAGCTGCTGGACAGAGTTCTGGATTTGGAAAAGGCGTTTATCCGACGTGGATTAGCACAGGGCCAGCACATGAGGGTTTAAATGCTTCGTGCTGTGGCACTTCTTTCATAGAATCATAGAATGATTCTGCCTCCAGCTCTGGGGTCCTCAGCACAAGACCTGGACCTGTTGGAGAGAGTCCAGAGGAGCCACGGAGCTGCTCCAGGGCTGGAGCCCCTCTGGAGCCAGGCTGGGAGAGCTGGGGGTGCTCACCTGGAGAGGAGAAGCTCCAGGGAGAGCTCAGAGCCCTTCCAGGGCCTCAAGGGGCTTGTGAAAAGGAGGGAGAGGGACTTTTCTTATGGGCAGCCAGCAACAGAAAGGGGAGGAATATTTTTAAACTGCCAGAGAGCAGGGTTAGCTGGGATATTGGGAAGGAATTCTTCCTGTGAGGGTGGTGAGATCCTGGCACAGGGTGCCCAGAGAAGCTGTGGCTGCCCCTGGATCCCTGGATGTGTCCAAGGCCAGGCTGGACAGGGCTTGGAGCAGCCTGGGACAGTGGGAGGTGTCCCTGGCGCTGGATGGGCTTTAAGATCTCTCCCAACCCAATCCAGCCTGGGATTCCATGGTGAACAGACAAGGTATCACACATCTTGGCCTCCAGAGCTTGTTCCTCTGTCTGTGCCCCTAAAGGGGCTCCCCTTTAAATACAGAAACATATTTTGTAATAGATAATGAGTGGCCCTAAATCCTGGAGAGGAGTTTCAGAGCAGTCCCTGGTGTTGTGAAAGCTCAGCCCTGCTGGCTCTGGGCCCTGCATTGGTGCCACCAAAGCCCAGCCCTGGCAGGTCTCGGGCCCATGGGGCTGCCAGACCCTTCCCAGGCACCTGGAGCCCTGCAGGGAGCAGCTGGGGATGTGGGGCATGGAGCAGGTCCTGCTTGGCCATCACCAACCCTCTGAGAGCTGCAGATTTATTTGAGGAAAAGCCAAACACTCAAGTGCTCTGGACTCCTCCCTTACCTCGCTGGCAGAGACAGAGGTTCCTAAAACCAAATGATGCAACACATCCATCCCATAAATGTCTCACTTTCGAGACTTTCACAAATGAAACCAGGGTGAGATCACTTCTACTTTTCGTTGTCTGGTTCTCCTCCACACTGCAGCACAGTAAAAATTTGGAGGCTGCAATGTGAAAGCAATACTTCAACTTATACCCAGTTTTCCTTTTAATTTTATTAAGTCGTGAAAATATTTCTAGCAAAGAGAGATTTTGAAGTAGATTTTACAAATTGCACTGCCAGCTACTTTAAAATAATTAATGTCGTGCATTAAATTCTTTGGCACTGTTTCTGAAGTGCCCAAATGCTGGATAACGGGTTAAACCCTGCTCTGCTGTTGGCCTGTTCAGCTCTTCTCTCAGACAATCAGGCCAGGAGATGTTCAGCAAACATTTTGCTCAGTGCAGTGTTATCACATTGGGCCTTAAAAAATAGCAGTGAATAAATAAATAAAGGGCAGAGAGTTCTATGTTATTAAGTTTGTGGTGTTAATTTAAAACTAAAAAAAAAAAAAAAAAAAAAAAAAAAAAATTGAAAAATCCTCATTTTTGGTTTTTGGAGCCTACTGTAAGTTGTGGTACTTAACAGCACACTCCAGGGCTGAGGCTGCTCCATGCCTTGGCTTGTGCTGGTGGCTCCCAGCCAGCTGGGAATAGTCTCTGGAAGCTGAATGTTCGGTTCAGAAGCATTGCCCAGCCCACCTTCCCACACGTCCTGAGAATCTGGGAACAGTCGAGCAGGCGCCACAAAGTTTAGGGTTTGTTTTTCGAAACAGGGTAAATCCCAAAAGTGAGGAACCCCCTCAGCTGTGCAGGGAGGTGGCAGAGCTCTGTGGAGGAGTGCTCTGAGCTCTGCTCCGAGATCCACTTTGTGGTAGGGTTTAGTGGGAATGGTGGTGTTGGGTTGAAGGTTGGGTTTGATGATCTTGGAGGTCTTTCCCAACCTTCGTGATTCTGTGACTCCGTGGATCTGGTTCTGTGCTCTCTCCAAGTTGCCTCCCAGTAGCTGCTCTGTTTTTGTGTGTGATGTGAGACACTTGAGCATTTGGAATGCTTTTGGTAGGAATGCTTTGAGTGTCTTCAGTCCTGGCTGGTGTGAGAGCCTGGTCTTATGTTTTATGTTTGTAGAATAGTAAAATGCAGCAACTAGATAAATTCATGGAAGAAATTTCTGCCAACAGCAGCCAAGCACAAAGACAACACCTCTCTCCTGTGAAACACCTCAGTGGTCAGTGGAGGATGGGAGATGATCCTGAGATGTTGCACTTTGGCTTTTCCTGGTTTTATACACTTTTCTAACCCTTCTGTGGTCCCATGGTCTGAGGCTGCTCGGCTTTCCTCATGTAGGCACTCTCAGGAGTGGATCAGCTGCCTTCCATTTGTACAGAGGCTTGATCCTGCACAAAGCCAAGTGATAAACACAGGATGCAGGAGCCAGAGCATTTCACACTCGGTGTGTGAGGACTGATGAGTCTGGAGCCAGGCCAGGACTGCTGCCAGACCCCCTGAACCAGGCTTCTACCTGTGCCATGGAACAGTGATGGTGCTCTCCCTTCTGAGAAGGGCTCTTTTCTTCCAAGAGCTGCTGGAACAGCCAGAGAGGTGTTTTCCATCCCAGTGTGCCAGACTGAGCAGCTCCTCTTGCCTTCCCTTGCTGTGCTCACAGCTCAGGAGAGCATCCTGGGCTAAGGGGAAGAGCCCAAGCCTCCCTCTGTATCCAGGAGGGTGTAACAGGGGCTGATGTGTCCACAGCTGGACCCAGCAGCTTTCATTCTGTACAGGATGCCTCTGGTCACCTGAGGCATGGGAGGAAGGTTGGTTATGGATTCAGTCATAGAATCCTACATGGGTTTGGGTTGGGAGAGACCTTAAAGCTCGTCTCATTCTATTCCTCTTCCATGGGCAGGAACACCTTTCATTATCCCAGGTGCTCTTACAGGTCCGACTTCACTGATTGTGTTCTATATTCTAACTTAAATACATAACAATGCAGCATGGAGTAAGTGTTTAACTAGGAAAATAGGTTTGTGGGTAAGATGTTGAAGAGTGAAGGTTTCGAGGCATTTTTAGTTGCCCTTCAAATCGGTTTATTCTGTTTGGTGTGTTCTACACTTCATTAAAAACCAAGTTAATGCTCATTCAGACTGATCTTAACAAGTGACTCCCAGAGTTGTAGCCCCTCAAAATTGTATTTAGCCATAGAGAATGGGAATTGTTCCAGTCTTCAGCAGTCTCCATTTAGCTCAAAGCTGTGGAAGATGGTTGGAGAAAAATAAATCTTGTGGCCACCAAGCACAGGGGGGTGGAGACCGAAGCTGTGCCCAGGTTTTATGTTTCTGTGTTATGTTTTATGTTTTATGTTTCCCCCACACTGCTGGAGGAGGGCAGTAGTTGCACTGGCTTTGCAAGGACATAGATTAGAGCCTTCAGAACAGAAGAAGAAGACCTGGCAGTTCAGTGGTGGCCAACACTGGTGGCTGGCACGTGCTGGGCTGCCTGGCCACCTCTGCCAGTGGCACTGCCTGCTGGTGCTGCCAGGGGACTGGCACTGCTGCCCACAAGGGCTCAGAGCTGCTTCCTGTGGCTGGGCAGGAGCTGAGCAATCCCCCGAGTGCCTGCACAGCAAATCCACCCAGCTGACTGCTGCAATGGGAAGTGTCACTCCTGCCTCCTGTGCAGGGATGTGGAGCCTGTTCTGGAGCTGTGTGCAGAGCAGACCTTGGTGGGGAGCACAGTGGGTGGCTTTGGGGACAGAGTCACATCTGGGCTCTGGATCCTTGGCAAGGAGAGGTCAGAAGAGGCTGCTGGGTCTCGGCTGTTGGAGTATTTCTGCCAAATGCCCTGTGGGAGGAGCAGGCAGCTGTGGCAGCTTTCTGATGGAGGGTTTGCTGTTTGTGTTTGGATTTGTGTTTCAAACAGTGGATCTGTGTCCCACCGTGTCCTGTGCCCATGGGAACACTGCTGGGGACTGCAGCTTTTCCTGGGACAAAGCTCTCAGCAGACCCCAAAGAGCAGCCCCTGGTTATTTGTTGCAGTCACACGTGTGTCAGTCTGTATAAACACTCCCTGGATAGTGAGAGCTCACCACCTGGTTCCCTCCATCCTGGAATAACCTTCTTGGCTTTGAGAAGCAATCAAATGACCCTGTTTTCCTTTCATCATAATTGCAATGGCAGTAAGTGGTTTGGAGAGCCCTTAACGTTGTTTCTTTCACTGGCCAGGTTGCCTCTATCTGCTTTTTGATGTTTTGACTATCCAGAAGAGTCTGGGGATGACCCTTGGCAGTTAGATACCCTCTCCAAGACAAAGGAATGCTTTGGTGAATAAAAAGCAAGACTGAAACTCAAGAGATAAGTGTCTCACTAAACCTTCTTCTGTGGATCTGGGCTGGTTAAATGATCTGTCTTAGATTTCCCAGCTCAGGAAATGAAGAGAAATTATGTATCAGCTCACATTCAAATTGTCAATCCTAACTGATGTGTGGGAGACAGCAGGATGTTTTAGACATTTTGGTTGGTGTTTCTCATAGCCTTGAGTGCTTACAGTGACTGAGGGAGGTTTACTTGAGCCTCTGGAGACCTCTTGCCACAGAAGCTCTCATCCTTTGCTCTGTCCTTCTCCTCCTTAGGGGCAGAAAAGCATCACCATGTCAGCTTCAGGCTGGCTTTGTCCTGGTGGACATGAGTGGGGTTTTGTGTGCTGGAGGTGAGCAGTGGAGCACCAGCCAGTGCCCTTAGCAGAGTGCCAGGGTTCTGGTGTGCCCAGAGACCAATTGCTGTGTCATTAGAAAGGCTCTTTTCGGGTCAGAGCTCAGGTAACCCACAATAAGCTCTCAACACCTTGAGTATTTTATCCTCAGTCTGTGAGTGAACTCCTTCAGTGCTGCCATCTTCCACAGATGGTGAATTTTCTTCCAAACTAGCAATAAACAACACTAACAGTAATAATAAAAAAGTTGCTTCTATTTTATGTTTTGAGCAGTGGCAATAGCCTTTGGAAAAGTCCAGTGCTCCTTGCCGAGGAGGTCTCCATGGCTACTGTCCATGCTGGGTTTAACAGCCCTGCTGGCTAATGCAGCACAAACAGATTTGGCTTTTCCTTCTGGCTGTAATGAATAGCAAACTGCTGTGTATTCATTAAGGGAAGCAACTTGCAGAGGTTAAGTGTTTGATTTCTGGAGCTGCCATCGAGGGCAGTCATCAAAAAATAAATTGGGCAGCCAAGGAGGAAAAGGGGTTTATAAGACATAAAGTGGGAAGAAAATAATTGCTACCTCATTCCTTGTTTCTTTCCTTGGGTTTTGCAGCTGTAAGTCAGGATCTCTGGGTCCAAGCTATGCAGATTTTTGTTAGATGTGATCAGATTTGCTGGAGAGTGAGCTTTGTTTTTGACAGGAACCCATCTGACTAATTCAGCAAAAATAAACAGGCTCTTGGACTGCAGTCACCCAGGCCAGGCAGGATGGAGGAGAACGGGGCTGATTTCAGAGTCTGAGCAGCACCAGGGAGTGCAGACAATGC
This sequence comes from Sylvia atricapilla, assembly GCF_009819655.1. Lineage (NCBI taxonomy): Eukaryota > Metazoa > Chordata > Aves > Passeriformes > Sylviidae > Sylvia > Sylvia atricapilla. The sequence continues at coordinate 4,396,556 of NC_089158.1, forward strand.
TCTGTCCAGCCTCATCACCCAGGCCCTGTCACAGCCTGTGAGGAGGGATGGGCACAGGTCACATTCCTGCTCCAGGATGTGAGGAGCCTCCTCTTTTCCCATCCTCGGTGAATTTGTTGCAGGTGAAATGGAAGCAGCACAAAATAAAGATGTCCCTGGTGGTGTCAGCACACTGAACAGCCTCGTCATCCAGGGAACACCCCTGGCCTCCTCTCTGGCCTCTCAGGGCCAGCAGGACTCTTTTTGGTCTCCAGATAAGTATCTTCCAGCCCTTTTTCCAGGATAATGTCCTTCTGATGCCCACTGGTTTGGGGTTTGGTTATTTCCTACTTGCACAGTTTGGCTGCTTAAAAATGCATCTTGTTTAAATGAATCCAGCGCACCCATCGATCCAGATGGCATTGTATTAGTGACCTGTCCTCTTTAATTATGTGCAACTAATTTTTAATTTTATGTTCTCTACAAACATGACTGGGAATGATTTTCTAGCTGCTTGTAAATCAGTGATAGATATTGAATCCTTTCAGGGACTGCTTTCTCTTAGAAGAAATGAGGATTCTCTCATTACAGTTGGTTTTCAAAATTTATCAGATAGCTGTGTTTTAATCCACTTAGTATGTGTTTACATTGATTTCTGTTTTAGGGCTGGGGTTTTTTTAAAATTTATTTTTTTGACTCAACATCTTGTGCAATAGTAAGCTGTGCAAAAATCTTATGTCTCTTATGCTAAAGCAGTTATCTTTCTCAACCAAACCCATAAATCTTACCAGGAAGGAACTCAAAGTCTTTTGACAAGGCTGGTTTTCTTTCTTCTTTCCCTTATAAAGGCATCTAGGCTGAATTTCTTGCTGCACCATTTTCATCCAGGTTTGCATAGGCGTTCACACCTGCAGAAAAATGAACTTGAAACCTTTCCCCATGTTTCTCTGGGTGAGGTGGTGGTTGTGTCTGCTATGAGCATGGGAATTTCTCTCTTTTGTCTGGCAGTGTCACACTGCCAAAAAAAAAAAGATTGTATTTTTTGTTAGGGAGGACAGTGCCACATGGTGCTGACAGAGAGAAGCTGAGCGGGGAGGTGTTGGGAAGCTCTGTTAAAAACCCATCTTACTGTTCCCTTGTGACCTGACCTGGTGACATTTGGTGGGGCAGGACACAGCAGGGATGTTTAGAACCCCAGTCCGTGTCTGGGAGTCTCACAGGGACCTGAGGAGGAGGACCTGGACCCAGGAATAGTTCAGGGGTGTTGAAGGGATGGGGTCCCCCCACCTGCTCAGTGTGTGGCTGTTTTCACAGCTGGATCAGCCCCTGCTGTGTGATGGTGTCACTGTGGTGTCACTGTGGTGTCACTGTGGTGTCCTGGGGTGGGGTTTGGATGCTCAGGAATGAGGCACCACCTCCATCAGCTGGAGGACTGAAAGTCACAATGAACTTCCCCCTCCAGCTCTGGCATGCAGGAGTCATTGCCTCTCTTGGTGGCCCTTGTCGTGTTTTCCTGGGGAGAAGGAGGTGGTGGGTGAGGTCTGACCAGAGCAGGGAGAGTCCCACATTCCCTGGGAGTCTCTGATCCCGGGGTGTGCTGTGGTCACAGAAGGTTGTGTTAGCCAAGAGCTGCCTCTGCCTTGGAGCATCCTTAAGAGGCTCAGGAGCCTTTTCCAAAAACCAGTGAAGTCAAATGGAAAACCTGATCAGCTGAAAAGCCTCAAGATGAGATTTAGAGGGGAATAGGAGACTCTGGGTGTGTCTAAATGGCTTTAAGGGTCAGGGAGTGTCCTGTGTGTGCCCTGAGCTCTGGGGCAGGAGGAGAGGGTGGGCAGGGGTTGTGGCTGGGAGGAGGATGAGAAGCTGGAGAGTGGAGGGGCCACATCTCATCAGGCTTTTTTTAGCCTGTTTGGTGTTGCTCTGAGGGTATTTTGGGCGTGCCCTGTCTGTGTTTGCCCTCAGGCAAATACTGAGTTGTGGAGGGGCAGGAGGGCTGGCTCTGCTGGGTGCTGGCAGAGTGAGGTGTCAGAGTTCCTGTGCTGGGGTCCAGGTCCTGCAAGGTTCTCTGTGTGTCCTCACAGGTCCATGGTGAGCAGCTGCCCCTAAGCCAGGCTGTAAAGGTGCCAGGAGTCAGCCCAGGGTCTGATTTCTAGATTTAAGTCAGACCCCAAGGCACCAAAGAGCTTGGCAGTGGGGGGCCACACTGAAGCACAAGCCAGTGTGCGTGAGGGTCTGTGAATAAGCATTTGTTTTCCATATATTGAGTTGAAATCTTTTGTTGCCTTTATGGGTAAAATGAAACTTGGTGGTGAATCAGCCCCTTTAAAATCACATACAGTGCTGTAGATCTGGAGCCTGCTGCTAGAGATCAGGGAAGGTAAGAGCATCAGAAATTTGAAACATCTTTATTTGGATGCTGAAAGCCTCTGTGGTTCATAGAGCTCGGGTAGAAGGGTTTTATTAGAGAGAAACCCCTGTAGTTTAAGGGAAAAGCCAGGCCCCAGCTGATCAAATTAAGCAGAAGCCTCCTCACGCACGGGATGGGCTGTAATTGCTCACTTCAGAATTTCTCTGCCTCTCTCTGCCTTTCAGCAGAGGACAGCACTGCCACAGTCAGGACACCATCTCCGCTGCTGCCAGGCGTCCCTGTTGTCCTCTGTGCTCGGGGGAAAGTTTCAGAGTGGATTCTGGTGCTGCTTTAGAGGAGGAGATCCTTCACTCCTGGGCTGGAGAGATGGAACCAGACAGGGACGTTTGGGGCTGCAGAGGAGCAGCAGTGCTTGGTTTGAGAAGAGGCACTTCAGGCACCCAGACAAAATCCTCACTGGGCAAAACTTGGGTGTGGCTCTCCAGGAGCAGCAGCACAGAGCTCAGATCTGTGTCCAGCAGCACAGTCTGTGTGGGAGTTACTGTCAGGCTCCTTGGGACATTGCCAGGGAGATGGGATAGGTGATGAGGAGCTTGGAGAAGGCTTTAAAACCAGGCTTTGAGCGTTTTTTGGATGAATCAGAGGGAAAAATGCAAAAGAATTCAGGAAAATGAGAGTTGCAACATCAGTGTGGTGTGGTGTGACGCAGGAGAGCAGTGGGGGCCTCTCCTGGGAGGTGCTCAGGAAGGTGTTGGTGCTCTGGGATTCCTGGACTCTGGAAGGAGCTTGACACCAGTGATGGAGGAGCCCAGGAGGGATTTGAGCTGGCCCATCCTCTCCAGTCCTGGTGGAGATCAGCACAGATGCTGGGACTAGTGCTCTTACCCGAGTTGTGAACAATACTTCCCCCCATTCAATTTTTACTTTCCTAAAATGAATATCATGGACTTCTTAATAGTCATAGGAGCATAAAAATCTCAGTGTATCACAATTCATCTTCCTTTAAAAATTGAATTTCTCTTGAATTATGCCTTGCTGCTGTAGTGCTGGGGAGAAGCTCTTATTATTCATAACTATAAATACAGTGATGTCGAGATTTAACTGGTGCCTGAAGGCTTTATGCTGCACCTTCATATTGACAAAGCAAACACTCTTATGGATGGCTTTGGGCTGATGGGGCTGGAGGCAGCTGAGCCCCTCCCCAGTGCTGGGAGCAGAGTCCAGCAGTGCCCCTCTGCAGTGCCCATCTCTCTCGAGGCAGGAGGACTTTGGGGTCACTTTGGCCCTTTGGGATGGAGGTAAAAGACCACACAAAAAAAAAGAAATGAAAGAGAGACATGAATACCCTGTTTGGTGGGTGAGGAAAACCCACCTGGTTTGGTCAGGCTGCTGGAGGACATGCTGCAGGAGCAGCACCAGCTTGGGTTTGGACAACAGCTTCCATGGAGTGAAGGACACGGCTCAAGAGGTGGGGAATGAGATGAATCCTCCAGAAACTGGCTGAATGCTCTGGGCCTGCAATTGGAACTAAATTAAAGAGATTATTTGCTTTTTGTTGCAAGGTTCTCACATCCTCCTCTTTGTGGACATCAGTGAAAACTTGAATTTTCCTCCTTGTCCCAGGTGAACATTTAAACAGACATTGGCTCCATCGTGCAGTGGCTGAGGGGGGCAGCTCTGGCTGGGCAGGAGTTTGCACAAGTTTATGTTTTGCTTTTTCAGCATCTATTTTGGGCCTGAAACATGGAGAAGTCCCATAATTTGGTGTTCAGCTGAGGCAGAACTTGAAGCCTTCATATGGATTTAACACAAAAGAGAAGGGACTTAATCTTTTACAGGAAATAATTAGCATATGGAAACAATTCTTAAAAACGGGATTGGGTAAATTTGGTCTCCAGGGACAAGGTGGGAAAGATTCTGACTGGATTTGGAAAGATTCTTTTTGTGTGTGTGGTTATAATTAGAAATTTACACATAGCAAAAGAAATCTTGCTGTTGGATGTTGGTTATCATGGCCTGTAGGTTGTTTGGAGTTTTTTTTTGGTTTATGAAGGCTTTTCTTTAAATAGCACTTGAGCCTTGCAGAAATTTGGCAGTGGCATGTTTAACTTTTGACTTAGTTTGGATGTTCAATATTTTTGTTACAAAATAACTCTGATGCATTTGTATTTTTAATACCAAAAATTAATAATCTCTTGGGAACTGAAATTCTGTATTTGACAAAATTGCAAGGCCTCCATTCTGGGCTTTGTTCCACTGCACACAAGACAACAAAATTGGTGATTTCATGGTAGTTGTATTTTCTACTGCATTTCAAAACTGGTTTCTGTGCAGGCATGCAGAGTGATGATGAAAAGTTCTAAAAATGAGATACCTGAGTCCAGGGCTGGAGCCAGGCTGGGAGAGCTGGGAGTATTCATCTGGAGAGGAGATGGCTCCAGGGAGAGCTCTGAGCCCTAAAGGGGCTCCAGGAGAGCTGCAGAGGGACTGGGGACAAGGGCTGGAGGGACAGGACACAGGGAATGGCTCCCAGTGCCAGAGGGCAGGGCTGGGTGGGAGATTGGGCAGGAATTGTTCCCTGGCAGGGTGGGCAGGGCTGGCACAGGGTGCCCAGAGCAGCTGTGGCTGCCCCTGGATCCCTGGCAGTGCCCAAGGCCAGGCTGGACACTGGGGCTGGAGTGACCTGGGACAGTGGGAGGTGTCCCTGCCATGGCTGGGGTGGCACTGGATGATGTTTAATGTCCCTTCCAAACCAAAGCAGTCTGTGATTCCATGGGAATGTTTTTTAGTAAAAGCCAAGGGCTTTGTGACCTTCCAGTCTTGGAGAACTCTGGAGCCGTGGGGTGCAAATACCAGTGCAGAGGAAGGATGAGTTGATGGGTGAATCCCTAATAGATGGGGAGATGCAGCTCAGTGCCCTGTGAGCTGGGCTGGTGCCCAGGGATGGGGAATGCTCTGGTCCCTGTGGGTGAGCCACAGCACAGGGACAGTCACCAGGGCTGGGGTGGCACTGGGACAGTCACCAGGGCAGGGATGGCATAGGGACTGTCAGCAGGGCTGGGGTGGCACTGGGACAGTCAGCAGGGCAGAAGTGGCACAATGACCATCACCAGGGCTGGGGTGGCACTGGGACAGTCACCAGGCAGGGGTGGCACAGGGACAGTCACCAGGGCCGGGATCCCAGCTGTGGCAGCACTCGCCTCTTGCCTCCAGCACATCTTTTAAATTCAGGAGCAGGCAATGTTTGTGCTTGGGTTTTTCCATGGGAATGGGCCCTTTATCAGTAAATCAGAACCTCTCCGGGCTGTTGAGCCTTGCAGGCTCCTTAAGGCTGTTCTTTCACCTGATTTTGGCAAGGCAGGTGGGTGCTGGTTAATGTTTGCCTGGGACTGCTCCTGACTGGGCTCAGTAAATGCCTGAGTGAGCACAGAGCTGAACCTGACCATGTCCTGGAGCTCATCCCACATCGCAGCACAGGAACAGGGCTGGGGCAGCACCAGCACCTTGGCTCTGACCCACCTTGCTCCCAAAACTGGCAGGGGGAGCCCTGGTCCTCTGTGCAGATTCAAATAGAATTTTTGCAGAGTCTGAACGTGGAGGAATTGGGGAGCTGAGCCCAGGTGGTGGCACAGCAGCAGGTGGCTGCAGGGGAAGGCCTGGGTGCCTTAACCTGTAGGATTTATTTCAAGCCAGGCTTTGCTCCTTGCATGTCTGCTTCTCACGAGGGAGAGAAACCCCAGCTCAGAGGCCCAGGCCTCCAAGCAGCTGGTTTTTATTTATGAAATAAATTGGTTGCTGCTAAGAGATGCTTCTAATTATCTATTGCTTGGATATCTACATCCTCTTGATGCTCTTGTGTGCAGGAACCTGAGGTGGGGACCCAGGGCAGCTCAGCCACCTTCCCATGCAGGACGCCAGCCCCTGGGGCAGCCAGCCAGTGGCACCTCCAGGTGACACCCCAAAAACCCTTTTATTTTTATCGCTTTGCCAACGAGGCAGTTATTCCAGCAATGCCTGGCTGCTGCTCCTGGCCCTTCCTGGCTGCCCAGCCGGCTCCATGTCGCGTGGTTTAATGATTGCAGACTTTAGTGCTGGTTAAATAGTGCTCAACACGGAAACGGGCCGAAAAACCACACTGGGATAATCGAAGGAAAACAAGGATTATAAAAATGGCTTGGAGGTGCTGGCTGTTGGAAGCAAAACCTATTTTGTGGGTTTGCTGCTGCACCTTTTCTTGGAAAAAAAAAAAAATTAAAAATTGGAGCAGTTGTTGCAGTCGTTTTCTCAGCAGATGGGCTGCTCCATCGGCAGCACGTTCACCCGTCTGGAAAGCAATTATGTTGCTTGGCCCAGTCTTGATTTGCACTTCTATTAGCACGGGCTTAACTACTGCTGCCTTGGGAGGGAGGCTCCATGGATTAGTTCCTCTCGAAAACAAAAAAAACCCAAAACAAAATCAAACCCATGATGCACCATGAAAATGTTTCTGGGGAAAAAAAAAAAAAAAAAACAACAACAAAAAAGGAAAAGAATTTTGATGCCATTTCAGTGCCATTTTGATTCAAAATGTTTCAAAACCTGCTGGAAGGTCATCCTTATATTCAGGTTATTGGTGGCAATGCAAGAGGAAATTTAAAACAATGTAATGATGAGCGGTGCTGGCTCCACAGGCTTTTTTACAGCATTGCCTGCCATGGGGAGTTCTCCTCGTGTAGGTCAAGAAATTCATTGTTCATGTTTTATGTTTAATTCTTTCATTATAAGGAAGGACACCATTCATGACATTGGCATTCCTGTGGTGCTGGCAAGAGGTGCTGGAAAAAGATGCACTCTTGACATGCTCAGAGGTCCCCAAAACTGGCCTGGAGCAGGATGGGGACAGGGACAGGGCCCTCTTCTCTCCCATCCCCTCCCAGAGCAGGATTTCTCCTTCAAGCAGCCCTGCACTTCTGTCTCAGGTGTCATCAGGGAGTCCACCTGTGGATGGACCAATACATGGATATTCCTGGTCACTTATTTTAGTGTATTTGCTAAAACATTAGTAGCAGCTACCCAAAAAAGACCTAAAAAAGTTCTTAAGTGTTTTAACTTTTTTTTTTTTTTTTTTTTTCAAATGCAATTTAGAGGTATTCAAGGCCTTCCCAAAATTTGAATGTATTCGAATGTGCTGCTCCTGGGCTGGGATTTGGGCAGCCCCTGGGTGGTGGCTGCCTGGGAGTGGGTTTGACTGGGGCTGGTTGTTAAAATTCTTCCCAACTTCCTCATTGCTCCAAAGCCTTTTCTTTCTGTCAAGCTGACAGTGGTGTTGAGGAGGACATGGTGTAGTGCTGCTTTATATTTATTTCATGGTTCTATTTGGAAAGAAACAAGTGGGAGTCACTGTGACTCCGTAAGGCCACTGAGCACGTGATACGGCCAGGATTGATTCATTGATGTCATTTCTTCTTCATTTCATCAAAAAAGGATAAAACTTTCTACGAACAGCAAGAGAAAGGTTCATTTGGAGTTGGTTTGTGCCATCTGTGCCACCAGCACCAGCTGTGCCACCCTCGGGTTCCTGGTCCAGCCCTGGGTGCTCTCTCCAGCCCTGGGTGCTCTCTCCAGCCCTGGGTTCCTGTTCCAGCCCTGGGTGCCCTCTCCAGCCCTGGGTTCCTGTTCCAGCCCTGGGTGCTCTCTCCAGCCCTGGGTTCCTGTTCCAGCCCTGGGTGCTCTCTCCAGCCCTGGGTTCCTGTTCCAGCCCTGGGTGCTCTCTCCAGCCCTGGGTGCCCTCTCCAGCCCTGGGTGCTCTCTCCAGCCCTGGGTGCTCTCTCCAGCCCTGGGTGCCCTCTCTAGCCCTGGGTGCCCTCTCCAGCCCTGGGTTCCTGTTCCAGCCCTGGGTGTCCTCTCCAGCCCTGGGTGCTCTCTCCAGCCCTGGGTTCCTGTTCCAGCCCTGGGTTCCTGTACCAGCCCTGGGTGTCCTCTCCAGCCCTGGGTGCTCTCTCCAGCCCTGGGTGCTCTCTCCAGCCCTGGGTGCCCTCTCCAGCCCTGGGTTCCTGTTCCAGCCCTGGGTTCCTGTTCCAGCCCTGGGTGCCCTCTCCAGCCCTGGGTTCCTGTTCCAGCCCTGGGTGTCCTCTCCAGCCCTGGGTTCCTGTTCCAGCCCTGGGTGCCCTCTCCAGCCCTGGGTGCCCTCTCCAGCCCTGGGTGTCCTCTCCAGCCCTGGGTGTCCTCTCCAGCCCTGGGTTCATGTTCCAGCTTTGGGTGCCCTCTCCAGCCCTGGGTGTCCTCTCCAGCCCTGGGTTCCTGCTCGGTGAGCCTGCAGAGATGCCAGGGCTGGCTGTGGTGGGAGGCCCTGCTCTATTTTTGTGTCTAATAAAGCTCTGGTGTATTCCCACCCCGGAGCAGGAGCTGACAGCCATTTTGCTCACCATTAATAGCACCACTTAATCTCCCAACAAGACTTTTCCTGTGATATTGCTGTAAAACAAAGCAAAACAAAACAACCTTTTTTCCTTCAGTATCTCCATTGCACCACCCCCTCCCAAACAAACACAAAAAAATCCCGATTTCTCCTCTCCTCTGACGAACAATGACTCATTCAGATTTTTTTTTCCCTATTTTTTTTTTACTGTTTTTAAAATTGATTTTCATTTTGGCCTGTGCCTCTCTGGGATGGCGCTGGCAGAACTGGTGAGGATTGCTCAGCTCTAACCAGCCCTGCCTCTGACTCTTTCTAACTCTGCCAAAACTTTTTTTAAGTGTTTGGACTGAAATTTTCCAAGCCAGGTGTCTGCCTAAGGGGGAAATTTGTTCGGAGAAGCCACAGCAAAAACCTCTCACTGCCCTGGCTGATGAATGGGCTCAGAGGAAGGAGGGTTTGCCCACAGTGAGCCCAAAACTCGATGGGGATGGGGAGGAACCAGGCTTTTCTGAGCCCTTAGAGGGGATTTCCTACTTTCTCCTCATCTTTAGGAGTTGTGAGTTTGAGTCCTTCCCTCCTAAAAGTGGTTAAATGTCCCAGGGGTTTGGGGCTGGCACCATCACTGAGCTCTTTGCTTTAGGGAAGGAGGAAAACCACGGTTGGGTGTCAAATGGGAAACTGGGAGAACTTTTTATATTTCAGGGATATGGCACTGAGAAAAAAACCCACCCTGATCCAGCTGAGTTATTCACTTCAGGAGGTACCCGAGGTGTGAATGTTCAGCTGAGCCTCAGGAGGTATTGGCTGAGGGGCTGAGCAGAGCATCCCTGCCCAAACCCAGGGAGCAAGGAAAGAACAAATATGGCAAGGGGAAAAAAACCCAACCAGAAAAGAAAAAAAAAGATAATAATAATTTCTAGAAAATATTCTAAAAATTCTAATTCTGAGTAAAAAAAAAAAAAAAATATAGGAGGGCCTGACAGAGCCCAGCCAAGTCAGTCTGGCTGCTGGGATTTTTATTTTTTTTTCTCCCTGTTTTAATTTTTATCTAAGTCAGATGGAATGCTGGGCACATTGAGGGTCCCATGGAAGAAGTGATGTGTGTTCACCACCTCAGGGTCAGAGCGAAGGGCAGGCTGGTGGCATCTCAGGCCTGGTGGCATGTCACACAGGGTACATTCCACCTCGTTTTCTTGGCAGTTTCTGACTTTCTGATTTTGCAACGGTGTTATTTTTTTCAGTGTTGGTTTTAATGTAAATCCTGTGTAAGGTTCTGTTTCCAGGATGGGCTTTTAATCCAGAATTGTCTGCTGGTGGTGACCGTGGTCTGTCAGACTCACAGGGATTTATGAGCTGTCATTTGATGCCTCTCCTTGTTTACTTTCTCTCACTTTATCTGCTAATTTCCAGATTCTTTCACGTTTTTCCTTTCAACCTAATGCCTTAATTCTGGTGCTTTATTAATCTATCTAATTATGTTGAGTTCAAGTTGTTTGAAATCCACTTATGTTGGTATAGGAAGTACTTACTGTATTAATCAAACGATCCAAGGTGGCTTCTCCTCTGAAGTCCTTAATTTGTGCTATACATATTCCTGCTAATAACATCCAACTTTGTAACAATGCACATTTCCTCTGTGTTTCCAAGGAGACCCTGAGATACATTAATTCTCTTATTTTTTTTTTTCAAGTACACCAATAATTTATCTGGGATTGTGAGATGTTCCCTTGTGTGGACACATCAAACAACAGCAGCCTCCGAAATCCCAGCCATGGTCTTTGTGCAGGGCTGGCAAAAGGGCTGGAGGGAAACAGCAGCTTATCACAGGAGCTAGTTCTCTTAAAGATTTCAAATATGTATATTTAATAGAAATATTTTTATTTCATGTGTTATATATTGTATCATATGATATATAATATATTTGAAATAACACACTGGATATTTAATATTTGTGTAATGTAATAAATACAGGAAAAAAAATCCTTAGAAATTTCAAGATTTTATTTAAATCAGCTTTTAGGGGGGCAGGTAAGGGAGAGGAGCCTGAGAGGGCTCTTGTTTTGGGTGGGAAGCATCTCTTTTGTGATCAGCATTTTGTTTCTCCTCCTGGAGAGACAAGGCCTTGGTGGTGCTGGGGTTTTGCTGCATGAGTCTGTCAGAGCAAACACTGTAGGCAGAGCTTTGCTCCATCTCTGCAGGAGCAGAACAGTGTTTCCCACCTGTATTTGTTGGATTCTTTTGCCTGTTTTCCCTTGCTGGGTTATACAGACAGTGAAACCTTGAAGAGGGGTGGTAGTGGGGACTTCCCCCAAATGTGTCACCCCAGCTCCATGGGGAACACTGGACAGGGGGAAGGTCGTCCAAAACCTGCAGAAACCAAGTTTGTGAGTCAGACTGGAGGTTCCAGGTGTGGCATCTAGCTGTGGTTGAAGCTGTACATGATCCAGAGCAGCAGAACGGGGGCAGGAGGGTGACACCAAGTTTATTCTAGGTCTGACAAACCCTGCTGCTGCTGAGGTTCAATCTTGAGGGTTTAATTAGAGGAGACCAAAGATGCTTAAGGAGCAGCCTCTCAGCTGCTGGGACACCAAAAGCAGCACCAGCCATGGTGATTCTTTGGGAATACAAGAGAAGCTGTATAAATTGGAGGCATTTAGGGCACTGAACAGACTTTGGCTGATGCCTTCAGTCTCTCCACATCCAGAGGCACACGGTGCTGTTGGGAATGGCAGGGAAGTGGTGGGGCCACTGACAGCATGGGGCCAGTGCTCTGCTCTGCCCTGCTCTGCTCTGCTTTGCCCCGTGATTGTTTCCTGCACAGATCCAAGAGCAGGGCTGGGCAGGAGCTGTGACACAGGGGTGGCTCCCAGGGATGGCTCACACCCCTGTGCCTCAGCATAGGGACACCGATGGCTTTTCCAGACACCAGTTACCAGAATAAGGCTTGGGCACCAATTGTTCTCTTTCATCCTGTGCTCCTCTGCCTCTGGAAGTGCTGGTTTGTCTGCTGAGTGGTTTGGGAGCAAGAGTTCTCCCAGCTGGACTGCTCCTTCAGTGTCAGGCACGTTCCAGGTGCCAACCCCTGTCCTGGCCATAAGTGTGTCACTCCAAGAATAGCATGAAGGTTTCAAACTGAAGGAGGCATACTTTTTTTGTGTGTGGTGGTTAATGATTAATTAGGTCAAATTCTCCAAAATTAGACTGCTGGAGAAGGAATGGGCCAACAATTTGCATTTTGACAAAACCTTATGACAGAAACTGACGGGAGCTGATTCCACCTCCTCCCCCCTCACACTCTGTCCCATGCCCCAAACTCACTTTTCCCCAGAAGAGGTTCCTTTTAAAAATTGTATCCATTAATATCCCAATTTCCTTTCCCCCCCTCTTTTCAAATCTTGCATTAAACCCCTGTAGATTCTGCTTTAAGTAGGCAATTAAGCTAACAACATAATTATATCCCTTAATGCTCATTTTAACCGGTTTAGAGAAGAAACAAAAGGGGAAAGCAGCTTCAAATATATGGAAATAAAAGCTCTGTTGTAAAGATATTTTTGATACTCACGATAATTTGTGCAGAGTGCAGAGTTGGCCCATTAGAGGCTGCGGGGAAGCCTGGAGGTCACATTTAAGAGCCTCGTGGGCCACTGTGGGGTTTTACCTTCTGAATGTCCTTTTTCTGAGCCTTACAAATTTTAGGGCATCCCAGGAGACTCCAGAGCGTTTCCACTTCATACTGCAACCCAGTGGCTGTGTAGCTGTGGCCCGATAGGGTCTTTTTTTTATTCCCTCTGCAATCGCTCACCCGAGTCGATTCACGAGGCTGCCGCTCGCCGCGCGCTGGGAAGGAGCCCCGATGGGGGATTGCTGCAGTGGGGCTGTGCCAAGGCTCCTGTGCTGCCCAGGCACAGCCCAAGGGTGGCCCTGCCCTCAGGGCAGCGAGCAGGAAAACTGCTGTGGGGCTGGAAAACTGCCGCAGTTTTTGTGCACAAAAATCTGTCTGCAAGGCACAAAGTTTTGTGAAGCCCCTCGGAGCTTGGAGCCAAGCAGCTGTTTTGGCATCTTGCTGGGGCAGCCTAGCACTTGGCTGGAACCTGACATTGGAGGTTAGCTGGTGAGAGGCTGAGGGTGCAGCACAGGCCCAAAGAACTGTGGGCTGCTGTCCTTTGTGGAGTGGAATGGAATGGAATGGAATGGAATAGACTAGACTAGACTAGACTAGACTAGAATAGACTAGACTAGACTAGACTAGACTAGACTAGACTAGAATAGAATAGAATAGAATAGAATAGAATAGAATAGAATAGAATAGAATAGAATAGAATAGAATAGTTTGGGAAGAGATCTGTAAAGCTTATTTTGTTCCAACCCCCCTGCAGAGAGCAAGGACATCTCCCACTGTCCCAGGCTGCTCCAAGCCCCATCCAGCCTGGCCATGGAGACTTCAGGGATCCAGGGGCAGCCACAGCTTCTCTGAGCAACCTCTGCCAGTGTTTTACCATCCTCACTGTAAAAACATTTTCCTTATTTCTAATCTAAATCTCCACTCTTAGTTTAAAACCATCTTCTCTTGTCTTATCGCTACTGCCCTGCTAAAAACTCTGTCCCCATTTTTCCTTATAACCCCCCATTAAGTACTGAAAAGCCATAATAAGGTGTCCCCAGAGCCTTGGAAGTGAAGGAATTGGATGGATGATGGATGGATGGATGGAGGGATGGATGGATGGATGGATGGATGGATGGATGGATGGATGGATGGATGGATGGATGGATGGATGTTGGTTTTGTTTGAGCATCATCTATTGCATGTCTGCTAATCACCACAGAATCATGGAATCATTTTGGTTGGAAAAGCCCCCTAAGATCTTTGAGTCCAGCTATGGAGCCAGCACTGTCCCACGATGGGAGAACAGGGACTGTTTCCAGTGTCACACTGAGTTATCCCCAGTCCCAGCTCAGTCAGGGTCCTGGCAGGTGTTCAGTGTGTCCTGGCAGGGTAAAGCTTGTCCATGGCACAGAGCCTGTGCCCAAACAGTCTGGAGCCATCTGACCTGTGCAACCCTCTGAGCCTGGTTATGGATTTCTGGTTCTTCCCTCTCCACCAAAGCCCAGTGCTGTGGTGCTTTGCCAGGACCTCAGAGCAGCTCTAAATTCTGTCCTGGCTCCAGCTCACCCTACAGGGATGTGTCACGGTGGGTGAGGTGATGTATGGCATTTGTGAGGAGCTGGAGATGCCCCAATTCAGTTGTCATTTCAACAAAAGCAGATGCTTTGGAGGGTTTGCAATGATGCAGCTCTGACAGGCTCCTCAACCGCCCCACGGCTGGGGCTCTTCTCCAGCCTCCTCCAGAGGCTTTCCCCTGAACTCAGGAGCATCCTGTGCCCTCCTTTGCGTTTAGGACCATGTGGAGGCAAAGTGCATCAAAGCAGAGGTCCCTCACCCAGGCTGGAATTGGGGACTGGAGAACAGTCCCCAGTATTCCCCTATTTTATACAGATACTTGGAACTGTCACAGCTTCCCATACATTGAATCCCACTTGGAGTGTTATGTGCAGTAAACAATTCCTGAGTGAATTTCTCAGGTGTCTGAGTAATTCAGTGGAGATGCTGTGCTCTCAGGCAGTCCCCAAATCAGTGATACACCACGTTCCTTGGGTACAAACATCCATCTGGAGAATATCCATGGCTGCTGAGGTTACCCATGAGCTGGGTAGAAAATAAGGCACCCAAGGTGTCTGTAATAAAGTGTAGGTGAGCATTAGATTTTCTTTTCTAAGAAGAGCCTGTGGAACGTGGCACACATTTATCTTGTGCTGCAGTTGGTGCTCCCAGGGACTGGAGCAGGCTGGTGTCCAGGGGCTCTCTGGGGGCATCAGGAGGAGGAAACAGCCCTTGGCCTGGTAGTTGTTCATCCAAAGGGTCACCAATCCGTGGGTTCATTGCTCCTTTCTCAGATTGGAAACCCAACCAGCCCTGTGCTGCCTAACCCCAGGTTCCAATTGGGAACTGGGCGTTAATTGTGGCCTTGGGGGTTTATCTCTCATCCTTTGACACGACCCTGGGCTGCACCAGAGCTCTGAGGAGCCAATTGCACTTTTATCTTAGGCTTTTCTTCTCAGGGTTTGCAGCAGCTGCTTGCCCACCGATGGGCAGAGGACTCATGGTGCTGCCTGCAAAATTCAGCCCCGAAAGATATTCTGTTGGAACATTTGTACCTTTTTTTGCATCACATTGGAGGTTTTCCAAGACAAATCTGTCCACTCTGCGGGGCTGTGCAAATAATTGATATTCTTGGTTTTCTTGAAGCTCTGAAAAATTGAAAAATTCCTTTTCAGACAGAGCCAGAAGAAAAATAGATTGATCTGATTTTTTTTTTTTTTTTTTTTTTTGCCCAGGAAATAAGGAATATCTTTTTGAGTTTCATAGGCTCCAGTCAAACAGAATCTGGGGCTTATGCTTTGTTTAGATTTTGAGCACATCTTACAGTTCTTGCTTTAAAAAATAAATAGGATGTATTTTGAATCAGAAATTTTAAATGTCAGGGACTGTGTCACTTCCAGTTTTTGAAAATGAGTTTCAGAGTCTGCTGTGTGAATGGTGCAGCAGAAATGATCCCAATCCATGCCATGATCTCACTGTAGGGCCACTTTGGGCTGGAAATGATTTCCCAGCTGCTCTGTGCCCTCATTTTTTTCAGCTCCAGGGACGATGGAGAGTGGAAGATCACTCTGGTTGGTCCCACTGATGTTTGTCCCCCACAAAGTTCTTGAAAAACCCTTTCCTTAACCCAAACAATTGCCTGAAGGTGGAGATTTGAGAATGAGAAAGGGCAGGTCGATGGTCCCTGGTGACATCCTGCTCTTCCCAGTGCCATGCCTGGATGGAGGAGTCTGAGGCTGCCATCCTTCTGCCCTGGGCTGTGTTTGGGGTGTCTGGGCAGGGGGAGGTGATGCTGCAGCTTTCCCAGCTCAAATGGACCAGGAAACATTGCTGGCCTTCTTTATTTCCAAACCACCATCGTCCTTGGGAAGCCAGCAAAGCCACCCTCCCCTGGGGACACCAGCTTGGCCTTACTGGGGTTTTTGGTAGTTTTTATTTAGATTTTGGTTTTTTTTTTTTTTTTCAGAACTTTTTTTAAATCTTGGAGGTTTGTTTGTTTATTTGTTGATTTAGATCTGCTCAGGAAGTGGATCTGGTGATATTTATAGGATTTGTGGTTGGCTGATGGGAGTTATTTTGCAAGCAGAATTTCTAAGAATTCTACTTTCAGCCTGCTTTTTCTCCAGCTTCATTTCCTCCCTTCCTTCTCTTTTTTCTCTTTTTACTATTTTTTCCTTGCTTTTTTGGTTTTTTTTTTTTGTTTGTTTTTGAGGGAACCAGGCAGACTAAACTCTTTCCAAATTCCCCCTATAATTACTGCTCTTTCTTAAGTTTGAAGAAATTACCCAGCTTTGTATGCCTGCCCCCTTTTTTACTTTTAGACCAATGTGGTTTGACTATTTTTTCCCCTTTCCAAAGTAAAATTACCACCATTTCAGGCTATTCAAACAAACCAATCATACAAAATGGGGAGAGAAGGTGAGGTCCCACAGTTACCCACCCAAGGGAGAATGTTTTAGCTTCAACCTCACAGCCTGTCTATAAATGCTACATGAGATTTTTTTTTTTTACTAAGGATAAAATTTCTATTTTACAAGGAAAAAATTTCTATTTTACAAATGCAGAGCCTTTCCCATGAACAGTGTGTGCCAGCCTTGGAGGGGATCCTTGGTCAAGGCTGGACCTCCTCATGGTGCGTCTCCTAACACTATCTCACTGAAATACTTATTAAATTAGGCTTTTTTTTTTTTTTTTCTGTTCTAGATCAAATTTTCTGCCTTGAGTTGTATTTTTCAAGTGTTTGAATTTTCATTGCTTCTCTCAGATTGAGGCTGAACATTTGCAGCACGTTGCATCTCCGCAGTGCTGTTCGCTACGGAGCGTTCTTCAGAATTGACCAAAAAAGAGAGAAAACCAGCCCCAAAATGTCCAGTTCTGCCCAGGGATCCCCCTGACACCCAAATGGCTGAGCTCTGAGCTGGAGCAGCTCCCGGGGGGACACTCCACAACCTCTGCAGGTTTGAAGTGCAGGGTCTCAGCCTTATCAAAGCTCCTCCCAAGACGCGTTTCCCCTCCGGCTCCTCGTGGCTCTGAGATCCCCAGGCTGGGGCCAGGGCACATCCCAGCCGTGCCCACCCTCTGAGCATGGGCTTGGCACCAGCTGGGGCTGGCTTTAGGTTTCCCTCGTGTGCTGGCTCTGTTCCCACAGATCCATCCCCGTGTCTCTGTGCTGGTGGGAGCACCAACGGGACCCTGGGGTTCCATGGGCACAGGGGAGGTGTCTCTGGGCTTCCCTCTGTGTCCAGGCTTGGCTGGCTGCTCCTCAGGATCCTCTGTAAGCTCGGGGAGCAGGAGTGGAGCCTCTGCAGGGTCCTCGGGGTGCGGGCTGTGCTGGGCCATGCTGCTGTCAGGACCTGTCCTGCTCCCCGTGTCAGCCACAGGGGCACGGTGTCCTGTCTCCTGTGCTGGGGCTTGTCCCTCCCTCGGTGACAGCCCAGGGCTCTCCCAGCTCAGACACCTCAGACACAGCCCCCTGAGCTCCATGGCTGCCCTTTGCCCACCAGGGCTGCCCAGGCTGGGGGAGGCAGAGCTGTGTGTGCAGGACGAGGGGCTGCCAGCTGCCAGCTGAGCTGTGCGGAGAGAATGACAGTGTCAGAGTGCCTTGGACTGGGAGGGGCCTTGGTGAGCATCTCCTCGCTGCCTCCTGCAGGGACACCTTCCACTGCCCAGCCACAGCTGCTCTGGGCACCCTGTGCCAGCCCTGCCCACCCTGCCAGGGAACAATTCCTGCCCAATCTCCCATCCAGCCCTGCCCTCTGGCACTGGGAGCCATTCCCTGTGTCCTGTCCCTTGTCCCCAGTCCCTCTGCAGCTCTCCTGGAGCCCCTTTAGGGCTCGGAGCTCTCCTTGGATCCTTCTCCTCTCCAGGTGAGCACCCCCAGCTCTCCCAGCCTGGCTCCAGCCCTGGAGCAGCTC
This sequence comes from Sylvia atricapilla, assembly GCF_009819655.1. Lineage (NCBI taxonomy): Eukaryota > Metazoa > Chordata > Aves > Passeriformes > Sylviidae > Sylvia > Sylvia atricapilla. Next base: position 4,414,372 of record NC_089158.1, read on the forward strand.
CATGACCTCCTCTGGACTCTGTGCAGCAGCCCCAGGACTTCCCTGTGGCAGGGACCCCAGAGGTGACACAGGGCTCCAGAGGGGTCTCACACGGGTGGAATGACAGAGGACAATCCCTGCCTTGGCCACGTTGCTGGGATGAGCCCAGGACACCAGAGCCTGTGCTCCCAGCCCACTCTGCTCGGGACGTGGCTCCCCCAAAACCCACCCTGCAGGTTTTCCCCACCCTTCAGCCTGGGCAAGGCTCCTGGCAGTCCCTGTGTGCCTGGAGCCCCACAGCCCCATCAGATGTTCCAAGGCAGAGGCTGGAGGTGCTGAACTCCTGGACAGAATGTGTTGAACAAGACTGGGATCCCCTGCATAAATAAGTCCTATTTTAATTTTTTTTCCCGTGTGCGTTCGTAGCTTGTTGAGTATGTTTGTTTTATCAACTTGGAAAAGTGCCTGTGATGGGATTTTTTTTTAAAAAAAAATTGATTTCCTGAGAGTTTCCTGTGAAATTGGAAGCCTGGAAAAATGGGTGGATTTCTGAAATGCTATCACATGGCTCCTTCACCCCTTTTTTCTCCCCCCAAGAAAAAAATAACAATACCTTCCTCCCCTCCAAGGTTTCATTCCATATACATTTATTCTTTAAAAATATTTCCAGCTGTTTCTTTTGCTGGGAAACTCATACCATCTGTAAACAACTGCTCAATGCACATAATTCTGTTGTTTTGCCCGGTCACTCTTATTTTCCAGCTTTTATAATATAAGAGTTCAGAGTAATCAGTAATGCCTTTTCTCCTCTTCACCCTCAATTTGATTATTTTTCTCATAAAGAACTGAGTAAGGAGAGCACTGAGCAACAGGAGATGGAAAAAATATTTTGATTACTTTTCAGTTGCTTATAATCAAGGAGTAACTCTTTAAATCCAGACCGATTTGCTGCATTGATTTATTCATAATTTTAATTTCATGACTGTTTCAGGGAAAAACAAAAGTACACGAGGTTGAAGCTTTTTAATACTGGTTTGAACATTTGTAGCTTAGGTTAAAATTTATTTAATGTTCCCTTTCTTTGGTTACTTCTGCTGGCATGTGCTGCTTGAATCTCTCTGGGCTGCCAGGGGAGAAAAATTGAAATTCAAAGCACAAATTCTGCCAGTACTTTCAGCAACTTCATAAAATTACTCATATGAATATTCCCTTGACTCAGAGGCAACTGCTCACAGCCCTTCAACCTTTCTGGGACTGTGTGGAACGTGGGAGCTGGGACTGGGTGACAGGGGACACGTGGCTCCCCTGGGGCAGGATTTCCTGGGGCTCAGCACCCGCCCAGGTTGGGGCATCACGGTGGGATTCTTCCCTGCCTCGCTGATTTTGGTGTTTCCCCCCCGAGTTTCAGCCCCATGTGTGCCTTTCCCAGCAGAAATTCGACCTTCTCTGTTTAAAACTCTTCAGAAGAATTTTTAATTCCGCGTTACAGAGGCTGCTCAGAAATGAGGTGGATACAGGCAGCACACCCGGGGTAGTAAATGAAGGTTATAAAATGGGAAGATAATGAACAGTAGACAAGAAGTAAATGCAGTGAAACTGAATGAGAAGAATTTCTAGACTTAAATTGTGATTTTTTATTAGTATTGTTTACCTATTTATAGTTTTAACCTCCACAGTGCCACTTGTTCTGTCCCAGACCAGATTCTGGGGAGAAGCCTGAGGGAACCCAGTTTGCAAATCCAAACAAAGCAAACCAAAACCAAAATAAAACAAAAACAAACACCCATCTCCCTGCCAAAAAAAAAAAAAAAAAAAAAAAAAAAAAAAAAAACCAAACAAAAAAAAGTCACCAAAAAAATAAACCAAAAAAAAGAGAAAAATTTGAAAGGAAAATAATTCTCCTGCCAATACAAAGAGAATGGAAATCAGCAGAGTGAGGGCCCCTGGACTGAGTCTAAAGTGTCACAGCCAGAGCAGAGGGGATCATTCCCATCTTGGCTTCTCTGGGGGGACCCTGTGCTCACAGCTGACCTTTGTGTTGGGCTGATCCACCCCCTCATTGTGTTTGTCATTAGTGTTGGTTATTAATTAGTAATTGGGGGCACCTTGTGGCTTCCCAGTGTGTGGGAACTGTAGGAAGGGGAGCAGAGAACACTGGAAGTTGTTAATGATCCCCAGGGCTAATTAAAACAGGGCTGGCACTGGAGCAGGGGACATGGCACACCTCTGGGTGGCACTGGGGACCAGCCCTGCCTTCCCCTGGGGTGGCTGGAGGCTGAAGGGGCTGGGTGGCCCTGCCCAAGGGCTGCTCCTGCAGTGCCACTGCTCTGTGCTGTGCCCTGCTTTCCCCCAGGACACGTGTCCCCCGCAGGGTGATGGCCACCTGCAGGAAGGGGAAGTGGCCCTGGCCAAGCTGGGCTGATCTTCCCAGCCACAAACTGCTCTGGTTTGTTTTAGCCACCATCTCCAGCATGTGGCAGAGGTGCTCCCAGGGCTCAGGTGGAGGCTCAGTAACCTCGGGGATTTTGGTCTCCTCAGACACTCCCCAGCCACGAAATGTCACAGGCACCATGTGGGGAATCCTGGGCTCCCTGTGCGCCCAGGAATCCAGCATTGGGATGTTCTGTCTGTCACCACAGGGCTGCTGCAGACAGATATTGTCCCTGTGGGTCACAGTCACCGTGGTGCCTTCCCATGGGGGAACTTGTCTGGAAATCTCAACAGTAGAGCTTGGACTGAGTGCTGGGTATGGCCAGGAGAAATGAACACTCCTCTGGCACTGGAGACCTTCCTGGAGCTGTGCTGGTCACTCAGGGATGGTCCCTGGAGCTGTGCTGGAGCCCAGGGGTGGTCACTGGTCACTCAGGGATGGACCCTGGAGCTGTGCTGGAGCCCAGGGGTGGTCACTGGTCACTCAGGGATGGACCCTGGGTGTTTAGGACCATCCTGTCCCAGATGTCCCCTGGCTCTGGTGGCAGAGCCTCTGTGCCCACCATGGCACTCTCTGCCTTTGTCTTCTGCTGCCCTCAAGCAGGAAACCCTCCATGGGCTCATCTCAGAGGGGTCAGAACTCTCAGATGTTGTTGTTGACTGCTGGACTTGCCCTGTTGAAGATGGAACAAGCACTGGTCTTTCCCAGAACAAGGCTGCAGTGCAAGGGTGAGATTCCCCAGGAATTCTGGCACTGAAGCTGCCACCAGCATCCCCACCCTGGCTGCTGCCCCATGGCAGGATGGGGGGTTTGCAGACCCCACAGTGGATTTTGGGGCTTGGGGAACCCTCACTCCGGGGCTTGGCTCATCTGTGGGGCCGAGCAGATGCCTCAGGGAGAGCTCCCATTTCCTCCTGGCAGATACTTTATTATTATTATTATTACTATTATTATTATTATTATTATTATTATTATTATTATTATTATTATTTTGATGGCTTCTTGAGCTGAGGAAATAGGCAGTGCATTCCTCCAGCCCCAGGAACTGTCTTGGTCCCAAGTGGAAAATTCATCCCTTTTTGAGGCTGCCCTGATGGACTGGCAAAGGCAAAGGATGAGGAGGGAACGAGCCACAGCAGCCTAAAGCAGTGGAGATCTTTGTCCTTCCTGCAGGGAATGTCCAAGCTCTGAGAACCAGAGGAAACAGCCCTAAAATGCCCCAGGGAAGGTGTAGGAAAATATTTGATATTTGGAAAAATTCTCCTTTGATATTAGGAAGACTTTCCTCGTGAAAAGGATGATGAGGCATGGGAACAGCTGCCCAGGGCAGTGGTGGAATCACCATCCCTGGGAACGTTCCGCTGTGGATGTGGCACTTGGGGACAGGGATCAGCGCTGGGGAATGGTTGGATTTGATGATCTCAGAGGGCTTTTCCACCCTCAGTGATTCCATGATCTCTGCTTGGATCACCCCTGGGGTCCCTCAGCATCCGCTGTGTTGGCAGGGGGAAGCAAAACTCCAGATTAAAAAGGGGCACGGGCGTGTTTATGGGTCCTTGTGCTCTGCAGATGTTTTGGTGTGATGTGGAGCTGCTCTGCTGTTTCTCCCCCTCCCGTTTAATAAAAGTTAAATAGGAAACTGCCAGTGTCTTGCCCTTTGTTTAAAGAGAAGAAAAAAGGAAAAAAGAAAACACTTCCTGCATTTTCTGTGGCTCTGAAGTTAATAACCCCAGACAGCACAGGTAGCAGGCCTGCAGTTATTTTTATGGCACATTCCTGTTTTCAGTTGCTTCTCCCTTTGCCAAATTTTAATTATTTGGGGTGAAATTTTCCATGCCGGGTGCTGCTGGCTTCTTCCAAAGTTGAACGTGTGGTTTGTGTTTGGACAGAAATTACTCAGCTGTCCCTGGAAAGGTGTTTGGGGGAAGCAGGGTGGGGTTTGGTTTTCTTTTTCCTCAGGTGAACAAAAACCTCAGCCCCTTTCCCTCTCGAGAGGGAAGTTGCTGTGGGAGAGGAGCTGGGACAAGCAGGTTTGCTCCTCCTGCCACCCCCAGGCAGAATTCGGGGCCTCTCCCTTTGGGATGGGGTTCAGAGGCAAATCATAGGAGGTGGCTGTGTCTGAATAAATAACCAAACACATGGATTTAAGCCCTTTTCCCCTGGGGAGGGCTGTGGCAATGCGTTGGTGGTGTCCCAGTGCCCCCAACCCATCCGTGGGAGCTGATCCGAGCATGGATGCAAATCCAAGTGATTTGAATAATTGTTTCTAACCATAATTTAAGAGATCAGGCAGAAAGCCCGTGCTTAAATCGTCTGAAATCTCGTTTCACATTTTTATTGCTTTTAGGTTTTTTGTTTTTGTTTTGCTGTAACTGTTAAAATGTTGGGGGTTTTTCCCGATAGAATGTAGCCCTCTCGATAAACATGGATTTCTCAGGTCAGTTCTACATCTGCTTGGACTCATGTTTTTTTGCCACGTTACCCTGTTGGAAGATGTTGACTGATACATTTCTTATTTATCATGATTTACTTTTTGCTTACAACTCGATTTGAGGAGCATATGGCCTGAAACCACATTCTGCTTGTGTGCATTTTCATTTAAAGGATATTTATTAGCATTAGTTAAACAAAACTATCCTAAATGCACCCAATATGTGGAAAAGCAACTTTAGGGAATAACATTTTGAATTGTAAATGATTTTATGGGACAGACTGTGTGACATTCTCCAGCCTGTTCCAGCACCCCACATCCAACCTACCGCTCATCAGCAGATGCAAATTCTGCTCCTCTCAGTTTTCAATTAGAAATTAGGAAATCACCAACATCAATTATTTGGGTAAATGGGAGTGCAGGAGATTCTAACTGTGAGCACAGGAGATTTCTGTTCCCCTCCACAAAGATGTTGCTTTCTTGGGAACTGCTCTGACCCATTTTGGCACATTCTGGTTAAACGGCGATTTCCAGCCTTTCACCTTGCCACTTCCTCGTGGAATTTAATTCTCAAATGCCACTTTTTAGAATTTGGATGGAATGTTTTAATTTAAACGGATTTCGGTTTTGAATGAACAGGCTGGGAGAGCTGGGGGTGCTCACCTGGAGAGGAGAAGCTCCATGGAGAGCCCTGAGCCCCTTCCAGGGCCTAAAGGTGCTCCAGGAGAGCTGCAGAGGGACTGGGGACAAGGGACGGAGGGACAGGACACAGGGAATGGCTCCCACTGCCAGAGGGCAGGGCTGGATGGGAGATTGGGCAGGAATTGTTCCCTGGCAGGGTGGGCAGGGCTGGCACAGGGTGCCCAGAGCAGCTGTGGCTGCCCCTGGATCCCTGGCAGTGCCCAAGGCCAGGCTGGACACTGGGGCTGGGAGTGACCTGGGACAGTGGGAGGTGTCCCTGCCATGGCTGGGGTGACACTGGATGGGATTTAAGGTCCCTCCCACGCCAAACCAGTCTGGGATTCTGTGGATTTGTTTATTTCAGCATCCAGAAACATGTAAGGCAGCTTGATCCGATCTCATTGAGGCTTAGCTTGGTGGTTTTGTCTAATGGATCATCTCCAGGAGCACCCTGGCTGTGTGAAACCATCGACATGAGAGCCCTTACCTGTCGTGGTTCCTTTTTTTCCCTTATTTTTTCTTTCAAAATCAGGAAACTTCCCCACACTGGGGATTGTTTGGGTGCCTGTGCAGGGCCAGGGGCTGGATTCCATCATCCCCATGGCTCAGAATGTCCTTCCAGCTCAGGATATTCCATGGTTTCACGATCCAGTGGGCGGTTTTCCCATGGAATTCTCGTGGCAGGAGCCTCACAAGGTCCCTGTGATCCAAGATGTGGCACTTGGGTTGTGAACGAAACTCTTTGTACAGACAGGAATTGTGAGGTTCCCATCTCTGGGGGATTTGGGGCCCCAGTGACCCCAGCACCCCACAAGGTTTCTGCCCTGGCTCTATATTAACTCTCCTTTTTCCCTTTTCCCCCTTTCTTTGTACACACAGATCTAATCTTCTAGAAAATGCCCCGAAGGTTTGAGCAATCTACCAGTTGCAGGAACCCATAAAGCTTTTTTTTTTTTTTTTTCCTTTTTTTTTTCCCCATTGTGTAAGCATGACAAATCATTAATTTTTGATTGATTGCTTTGAATTATGGGTGCTCTGACATCCTTTCTGTAGCTGAACAGCTGTATAACAAATGAACATATCAGTGCTCACAAAAGATTGGAGATCTAACAGAAGCAATTACATTGTCAGCTCCTCCCTTCTGGCTTTTCCCAGGCAATGGAGAGCAGAAATTTTTTAACAGAAATTCCTCAAGTGGCTCACAATAATAATAATAATAGTAATCATAATAAAAAAAAAAAAACCTTCTTGTAATTGAGTTAGATTTTTATCTCTTAATTTCCAGTGGATTTCATATCCTTTCAGAAGCCAGGTTGTGTTTCTGCTTTGTGTAACTTGGACAATCCTTTTCAAGAAAATTTTACATGAAGAATTAAAAAAAAATAAAATCAAATTGCAATTTTTTTTTTGGTTGCTATTCCTTTAAGATTTCAGAATTGTACCAGTGCACTAAATGTGACCTCCATAACTTTTAAATTAAGAATTTATGCTGGCTTGAAATTTATGAAATATTTCAGCATGAAAGAAAGCCTTTTTCCCTCAGGAAAATTGAGCAATAAATCACAGCACTCTCGATTTACTGCCCTACAGCCAGCCAAAGATAGGATTTTTTTCCTTCCCCCCTTCATTCTGAAAAAAAAAAAAAGAAAAAAAAAAAAAGAAAAAAAATGTAATCATATAAGACAGCTTAGCTGCTATCCTCCCACTCTCTAGAATTTTTAATTTCAGCTGTTTCTGCTTGGATTTATTTCCAATATTCCTGCTCGGCTTTTCAATTTCCTCAGTTATTAAATTTTAATTCAGTGCATTAGCATTTAAATTTAAAAAGGGTTTATTTTATCGAAATCGTTGGCTGGCCCCCATCCTGCTGCACATGAATTGCCTGTTTCTGCCATTTGCACAAAATGTGAAATGCAGCTAATATCTTTTAACTTGTATTTGCACAAATTCAGAAATAAAATTTCTGGGATTGGAATAATATTGTCTTTCCAAGGAAGGCTCTCATCAGCGAGCTGGGAAAGGAGGCGAGAGGAGACCCTGGGCCCTCCCTGCTCAGCCCTCCCAGGGCTGGAGGGGCTAATTAGGGCACGGGGCTAATGAGGGGAGGTGCTGGGCTACCCCTGCAGCCTGGAGCAGGGCCGTTCCCTCGTGGCCATTTGGCCAGTGTGGCCATTCCTGCTGTCCCAGCTGGCCATGGTGGTTTCCCATCTCAGCCTTGGGCTGCAGAGCAGTGCCCAGCCCTGGGGGCTCCCAGCTGACCCTGGGCCATGTGGAGTTCCAGGAGTTTGGGGGCAGGAGGGGCTGGAGAGCAGCTTTGTGTGTCTGAAGCTGACCAGCGTTTCTCTTTTGATCCCCCAGGCCGACGAGAGCAGCAGCAGTGGGCAGAAGAGCTCTTCCAGCAGGTAGGGCTGGGCTCTGCTGCCTTGGGTGGGGTTTGGGGGGTGGCTGCAGCTCTGCTCAGGTGTGCTCTCCATCCTGGAGGTGGGGTGGCTGCACAGGAGGGATGGCTGGGAGCTGTCAGAGCCGAGTGTCCACACCACCCTGTTTGGGTGGGGCTGGGAGGATGGACATGGGAGTCTGGCCTCATCCTGGCCTTGGGGACTGAAAGCAGAGGTGGTCTGTGTGTGGTTGGGGAGTTCCAGCTGAGTGCCCCCAGGGTGAGGCTCTTGGATGGAGACTTTGGGCTGTGCAGACCCTTCTGGCCTTCAGAAGGAGGGGACAGAGGTGTCCCACCAGCCCAGCCCCGTGATCCCACTGACACGTGTCTCTGCTGCTCCCAGTCTGGAGAGGGACATGCTGCAGTGGGTCTGCCCTGGGCTGTGCCCTCTTGTCCTCTCCAGGGCCTTGAAAGCACTTGGATAAATCTCACCCTGCCATAAAAAGCATATCCCAGTGAGATCTGGGAAGAGCTGATGCCTGCCTCCCACTGCTGACCGTGCACAGCCCTGCTGGCTGGATGCTCCCACCACACTGGCTGGTCCCTGCCCCGTGCCCCAGCTCTGCCAAGGGCATTTCAGGATGAAATACCCTCATTCCTGGCAGGGTTTTGGCCAGTTGGCACTGCCTGGCATTGACCATGAGCTGGGCAGAGGGGAACACTGGGCATCTGTCACAGGGGAAAACTTCTCTGTCTCACTTTGGGGGTGGCTCATCTGTGGTCCAGCAGTGGTGGCTCACAGGACACTGGGAATGAGCCTGAAGGAAGTGTTGGAAAGAAAACAGAGGAGCAAGGGGAGAGAAGCCAGACATCATTTCCTTCTCCTAGATTCTTTATTCCAGCCTTTAACTTGGCACTCACTGGAGGGTTTCCCACAGCAGGTGGGCGAGTGCATTCTCCATGTGGGAGCTGAGCTTTGGAGGCACCTTTGGGGTGTGCATCTCACCTTTGGGGTGTCCTTGGGGCTGAACATCCTCCCAGGAGTGAGCCATGGTCCCTCCTAGGGCAGGGATGGAGCTCCTGGTGAGGTGGGAGAACTTCCCTCTGTCTTCCCCGTTCCTTTGTACGTCCAGATTTGTGTGAGGCTGCTCATGGCTTTTTTCCTCGTGGAAAAGCAGAAACAAAACCTGCTTTATCATCTACCTGACTGAACAAAACATGGCCAAAGAAAGGAGAATGACAAAGTCCATTTTAAAATAATAAAACAGAATCAAAATGTCGTGTTTCAAGAAAGCTCTGTCAGTGATTGAAGGTGGAAATGTTGCTCTGACTGAATCTGTGTGGTCATCAGTGGATGGAGACACAAAATGGATGTTTCTCAAAGTCATTGCTGCTTGAAACCCTCATTAATTGCAAACTGTCAGGGAAGCTTTTAACAATTCATTTATATCAGTAAAAATATAAGCAAAAATAATATAGTATAATATAATGTAGTATAATGTAATTAATATAATATAATATAATATAATATAATATAATATAATATAATAAAATCAAAGTATAGTTGCCTGGATTTTATCTTCCTGCAATATTTTTTTTCACAGTAGCAGGCTCGGTTTAAGGTGATGACTGTGGTATTGGGTCAATCCTATTTTTCTTTTTTTACTGCAGTGAATTGATTTTATTCTGTTTCAAGCAAACACAGAAAGCTCTGAAGGCCCAGGGGTTTGTGACCCCACCACCCCCAGCTCCAGAGGCCTCTTGCTGCCTTTGGAAGAACAGGGGTGAGGGTGTGCAGCTGGCAGCTGGGGGTGGCAGAGAGCACTCGCCCTTCTCCTCCCCCATTAACTCCTCTGTGCTTGTTGCACCTCAGTGAGTGCTCAATAATGGGAGATTTTAAAAGGTGAAGAGAATTCTTCGGAGCACAAAAAGCCCCCTTCCTTGAAGGCAGCCAGAAGAGAGATGGCTGCTTGCCTTGGGGAAGATGACAACTAAGAGACAAGCTGACAAAGCTGTGCGTGTTTTTGAACACTCCAGAAAAGGTAGATCAGAGGCTTCTTTCTTCCTTTTGCAAGGAAAAAAGAGACAGTCAACAAAATTAAAAAGCAGCAAATTAAAAGCCAATAAAAGGCAGGATGTTTTACTGCATGATGGGCAGTGATGTGATGGGAGTGTGATGCCAGATGGGAGTGGGTGCTCAGAGGGGTTGGGAGGGGACTCAGCTGGAACACGGGGACAGGGAGTGACATGGGCTGGACTCAGGGAATCCCACACTGCCTCGGGTTGGGAGGGACCTTTAAAGATCATCCTGTGCCACCCCTGCCATGGCAGGGACACCTCCCACTGTCCCAGGTCACTCCAGCCCCAGTGTCCAGCCTGGCCTTGGGCACTGCCAGGGATCCAGGGGCAGCCACAGCTGCTCTGGGCACCCTGTGCCAGCCCTGCCCACCCTGCCAGGGAACAATTCCTGCCCAATCTCCCACCCAGCCCTGCCCTCTGGCACTGGGAGCCATTCCCTGTGTCCTGTCCCTGCAGCCCTTGTCCCCAGTCCCTCTGCAGCTCTCCTGGAGCCCCTTTAGGCCCTGGCAGGGGCTCGGAGCTCTCCCTGGAGCTTCTCCTCTCCAGGTGAGCACCCCCAGCTCTCCCAGCCTGGCTCCAGAGCAGAGGGGCTCCAGCCCTGGGAGCAGCTCCGTGCCTCCTCTGGACTCTCCTGCTCTTGTGTTGGAGGCCCCAGGGCTGGTCATGGTGTGGCCTCACCCTTTGGGTGAGCACATGGCAGAGGATCAGCTCCTTGCTCGTGTCCACTGGAGACTTTCTTGACACTTCTTCTGAAGCCTCTTCTGCACATGGTGGCCCAGGCTGGGTGTCCCTGTCCCGTGTGTCCCAGAGGGTTGGTGGGACAGAAGGGGACTGTGGGAGCAGCACTGGGAGCCGTGGGCCTCAGGGTGAGCACTGGGAGTCTCCATAGGACTATTGGAGCACTAACAACTTCCCAATAATTAATGTCAGCGTTCAGATGGTGGGCTCTGGATCCTGACAAGAAATAATTGAAAAACCAAATGTGCAATTATGTCTGACAAGCAGCGTGTGCTTTTCTTGGTCACCAGAGCCTTGTGTAGTCATGTGTTAGACACGGTTTTATATAATTATTATTGTTTATATGGCGGGTGTCAGAGGAAGGAGGAATTTCAGTTTCGAGTCCTCTGTTGGCTATTTATTTTAAAGTCATTAGATTTGTTTTCAGACTTAACTACACTTAATGTGCGAGACTCCTGCTGAATAAATCAGCCCCTGATATAGGAGCTGCATCTGTTTGTGGAGGGAACGGAGCCAGCTGGAAGCTCAGCCCCGTCGGCAGCGGGGCTGTCACCAGCCGGGAGCCCGCTCACAGCACAGATGTAGCTGTGCAGAAACTGCTCCTGGAGCAGGGGAAACCCAGGCCTCAGGGGCTGGGAGCTGCTGGCAGGGCAGGGGTGTCTCTCCTTTAGTGCAGGGCTAACAGCTGGGCCGCAGCTCCCAGAAGGGGCTGAGGCAGATGCGGGTCCAGCAGAAGGGCTCTGGGTGCTGGCCCAGGGGGGAGCAGAGCAGGAGTTCCCAGGGGAGCTTTGGGCTGGGCCGGGAGGTTTCCCAGCTCTGGCATGGTGCAGTTCTCCCAGGTACTCCAGACCAAGCCGTGGTGCCTCAGGGGTCTGAGTGTTTCAGCCTGTGCCATAGAAGATGTAACTTCCATGGAATCACAGAACCCCTGAGCTGGAAGGATCCACCAGGATCACTGAGTTCAGCCCCTGGCCCTGCCCAGACCCCTCAACAAACCCACCCTGGGCATCCCTGGGAGTGCTGTCCGAAGGCTCCTGGAGCTCTTGGGGCTGGGGCCATTCCCTGGGGAGCCCTGGGAGGAGAAGCTGTTAAGAAAGGGTTGCACCCACTTTGCTCCTTCTCAGTTCACCTTTCTCCAGCCTCCCTGGTGGCACCTTCCCCTCTCTTCCCCACATTCCTTGCTCCATCCTTTGAGGATATGTCCTCCCCAGTAGCTCCTGTCACCCAAGGGAATGCCCTGGGATGGCACCAACTCATCTTCCAGCTCACCATGTCCCCAGCACTGGGAAAGGACAATTTCTGAGGTTGTGGTTCTCTGAGGCTTGGGAGAGGTCTCTACACTCCGTGGAAGGACAGGCTTAGGGCTGGGTATTTCCAGGAAGCAAAATTATTTGAATTGTCTCCCCTTTCTTTAGGAGGCAACCTGTGGGATTTTCAGTCCAGAGTGCCAAGAAAGAAGCTTCTGACTCATCCTGCATCAGAAAAAGAGAAAACTCTTACTAATTTATTTAGGAATTTAATAAGCCTTGATGTCTGCTGAAGGGCTCTCACCAGCCATCTTCAAAAAGAAACAAACCAACCAACCATCACAAAAACTCCCAAAAGTGTCCTCTGGCCAGTTTAAGAGCAATGGATAGTTCAGTTTTGTACGAAAACCAGCACAGAAGCTGTGGGGTTTCCTTGACACCCAAAAGAAGGTCAAATGTCCATGTACAAGGAGATGACAGCGCTCAGACACATCCAAGGGACAGGAGTATTTTTTGTGTAAACCACACCAGTTTGCCCAGTGCCAAAGTCCTGGAGAGCTTTGGGTGGTGTGAGGTGGAGAAACATCACTTTCTGGAGCCATAAAGTACCGAGACGTGGCAGCTCTAAAGCCTTCAGGGAAGCTGAGCTACCAGGACATCCTTGGGTCACCCCCTCACTCCTCCTGGTGTGTTGGAGACGTGTGGCCATTTCAGTTCTCATCCTCTCAGTCATTTCTTAGTCAAGGAATCTTGAGCAGATTCTAACAGAGCTCTTTCACTGATATAAATAAATCCTTAATCTATTCTCTTTGTTTTCCCCTGAATTTCTTTGTCTCTGTTGACATTTCCACGCTTGAAAATTTAAAGACGCTGGCAGCTATTCCATTATCATCTTAAATTCAGTTTTTAACCTGCATCATTTGTGTGTCGCATTTTTTATCTGACTGAATTCTTTTGCTTTTGGCAAAGAGCGCGCGGTTGTTTTTTGTTGGATAAGCCAAATTTCTTTTTTTATTTGGTTAGACTTTCCTCTTCAAACCATCCTCCAGATATTCCTAATAAGGACTGAAGGGAATTTGTTTTGCTAATACCTTAGGAATTCTTTGTGGCTCTTGACTATTGTTCTGGTTTGTATTTTAATGTTTAATTTCCAGAGGAGAGGCAGGCTGATTGGTCCTGGAGTTTACCTTCTCTGAAGGATTCGGAGCTGCCGAGTGTCCCTTGAGGAATGAACGCACGATTAAATTCCTCTTGGACTTCCTGAAGCAGAGTTTGCTGTCAGGAAAGGTTGTGTGTTTTACTAGACCCAGATAGCTGGAAAAAAAATTAAATATTCTGCTTTGTTTGTTTGTTTTCCCTAGATTTTAGCACTGACACCACACACCACCGAGTGCTGCATTATGTATTTTGGGGTTTTTGAAAGCCATTGCCTCTGTTTTCACGAGCTGGCTGCCCTCAGAGGCAGGGGGTGAACTTCCCTGAGGCATCTCTCTTCTACAAAACTTTCATGTCCTTTAAATTTATGAACTCCTTAATAATGTTGGTATTTATTGAGCAAATTTCTTCCAGGAAAACCTGAATGGCAGCTACTGTCACACTTCTGCCTGCAGAAGGAAGCAGCCCCGTGTTCTGATTTCAGTTTATTTTGGAGGGAGAAAGCAGAGGATGTAAATGTGTCCCAGATAAGGGCAGAGTTTGGTCTGCTTCTCCTGTCTCAAGGATTTTCTTCTGTGCCTGGTTAGTTTGATGTCCCCAGGTCCAACTTGGAGCGAGGGCCTCAGAGCCTCCAGGAGCTGCAGCTTCATCCTTGGTCAGGGTGGGAGGGACCAGTGTGTTCAGGGTCGTGGATGGACCCAGCAGCCTTCTGAAGAATCCCAGACAAGCACAAGGATACAGCTCCTGGGCCATGGACAAAACCAGCACAGAGACTACAGCAGCACTTGGGATCTTGCAGGGACCCTGAAGTCTTTGAATCCTGAGGTTCACAAGAGTGTGTTGCATGTGGAAAATGCCCAGAAGCTCTGATCAGCTTTTGCTTTTGTCCTGTTCTTCAGCAAGTCTTCTCTCCTGTACTACTGATGGAGGAGGGAGTTCCCATCCCCTAAAATAACATCAGGACAGGAGAGAGCAGGTTTTTCCTGTAACCGTTCAGAAGTTAAATGTACACTTTGGGAATTCACCATGGCATTGTGGAAGATTGTGAGGAGAACTGAAACCTCCAGCTGGAACACAGATGACCATGAACCCCTTTGGGACCAAGTGAAAATTAGGGTTTCAGTCATATGGACCAGCATGTGCTGCCATTGTGTGTGTCACCCAGAATGCTGGTGGTACACTTGGGTATCCTGCCGGGGTATCCATACTCTGCAATGTGGACAGGCTCCCCAGTGGAAGGAGTCAAGGATCAGAAGGGATATTTTAGTGTGCACACAGTGTATATTAAGGAAATGTTTGCTTTGCTTCATTTGAGAGACAGTAAAGGGGCTTTTCTCCTGTGGAGGGGAGATTCACAGTAAAAGCATCTCTTTTTCCAGCAAATGCCCAGTGACCAGAGGCAGCAATCCACGCTGGAAGTACAGTGCCTGTTCCAGAAAATAATCCCTTCGAGGAGGAACCCAGGATGGGGTGGTTGTTCCAGCACTTCCCACATCAGCACCAGGACACCTCTCTGAAGGATGCAGGCTCAGGCTGCAGAGGGGCTTGGGCAGAGACTCTGGGAGCTGTGGCAGGGAGAGAGGGTTGAGTCCCTTGGAGAGGAGCAGCTCTGGACACTGTGACACAGCAGCGTGGTGGTGTCTTTGCCTTTTGGGGTGTGAGGGAACATCTGAAGCTGGGGCTGGAGCCTGGAACCAAGAGCTCCATTCTAACACTGGGAAAACAACTCCTGCTTTTCTCTCTTTTGACCCAGCACTTGAAAACCTTGTCTGGTGGTGTCAGCAGGAGATATCCCCAGTGAAGGACACCAGGCAGTTCCTCTGCTTCCTGCTCTTCTCCACCTGCCCCTGGTGTAAGACACAGGGCCCACCCCCCCCGGGCTGCCCCAGGGAGCAGATATGAGCCATTGGGAGGGGTGGGAAGGCCACCACAGCTAATTTGTTGGACAAACAGATTTTCAACTTACCTGCTCCTTTTTCTTGTCTCTGCTTTCATCATCTCCATGTAAAATGAGAGTTCGTTTACATCTATTCTGTTTATTCCATTTCCCATAGCTCCAGTCATGACAGGAACCTTCTGGTTCCATATTTCCATGACAGACATCTGTACATTGAGCCCAGTTTCAGCCTCCCCCATTTTTTGCTTCTTTTTGCTTTCTGACAGCTGAGGCCTTTTGATTTAGCCTGGGATAAGCCAACTGTCCAGATGACAATTTGGGTCATCCCACTGGTGCTGGTGTCCTGCTGGCCTCTGCAAAGGTGCCCATTGCTTGGTCCCCATGAGTTTTTGTGAATCCTTACTGAGCCTCTAGTGCTGCAGACCAGAAGAGCCTTTCAAGGGGTGCCCAAAATGCGTTTCAGTTTTACTCTTAACTGGGCACACCCTGTGCTCTGCCAAGGGGTTGTCATTGTGGAATCACAGAGTGGGTTGAGGGGACCTTGAAGACCCATCCCCTTCCACCTCCTGCCATGAGCAGGGACAGCTTCCACCAGACCAGCTTGTGCAGAGCCCTGTGGCCATCACTGGTATCATCAAGGCCCTAATGATCTCTGGGTTTTCCAGCTTGAGTATTGTTTAGAGAAAACCAAAAGATGCTCGTCATTCGGGGCTGGGGCAGGAGAGCTGTTCATAGGTGTTGGTTCAGAGTGGTATATCCTCCTCTGTGTGTGTTCCCTTTTCCTCTCCTATTGAGGAGCTGATGTTGAAGACTGATACTTCACTGATCTCACTGTGCCCCTCCCCAAAAACTCAGCAGGATGTGTGCTGTAAAAATAGCCTCATTAGAAGCCATCTGAGTACATGTGCAATCACAGATGACTCAAAGGGAGCACGGAGCATGCATGTTTCTGTTGCTGTCTTCAGAGAATTACATGACAAATTATTCCTAGCTGGAAGAAATGTCCTTTTATAATTGGGTTTTTTTTTTCTCATTCTTTCAGAAGGGAGGAGTGTGTGTTTTTTAAGTAGCTTTTAGTCACTTTCATTATTTATGAGGATGCTACTCCAGATCAGAAACAGCAAACTGCAAGCGCGAGTTTCTTGTGGCTGCAGCAGCTGACGGGCCCTGTTTGCTTTCACTCATTGCTGTTCTGCTCAGCACAGCCAGGGAGACCTGCAGGGACCAGAACAGCTCCTCACTGCAGCCTCCAGCCTCACCCCCTCCTGCCCCCCTCCTGCCACAGGAGCTCAGCTGGATCTGTGGGTGGTGTCACTGGGCAGGGCGTGAGCACCCAGCCTTTTTTCCTGTCCTCCCCTTGGGAAGAGCTCCTGGCATCGCCCTCGTGTTGCTCCTTGCATTGCTGCTGGTGAGGCTTCACACCCACAACTGTTCTGGCCCGTATTGTGCTGCATCATCGCGTTCTGCCGAAGCCTCCATGAGCTGACACAGGTGCAGGGCCAAGGAAGCTGCACCCAAATGGGCCCAGAAAGCCACTTTTAGCCCTGCTTTTCCAGTTCCCCATGCCGAGGCTTCATTAAGGCCTTCTGAAATTTCTTCTGCCTTCGCACACTTGTGTCTGACATGAAAGTGGCCGTAACGTCACTGAAAGATGAAAGTCTGATGATCAAAGCAGGCAGCAATGTTGAAATGAGCATTGTGAGATGGCAGAGCTGGTATTACAGTAATTGGCTGTGTGGCCTACTTAGTGAGAGCAGTGATACATGCAAGTGCAATGTTTGCCTCTTTCATGTTGGAAATCACAGAGTCTGTTCTGGGAAGTGAAACAGGACCTCACCTGTAGGAGCAGCCGGGCTCGGAGCGAGCACTGTGTGATCCCAAGGCTTCTGCCTCCTCTCCTCAGCAAGGAAGAGCCTCTTGGATTGCCAGGGCCCACAGTTCAGTAAAGACAAGACATGGCACAGTGAAGGAGGTTGGTGTTTCCCAGGAAAGGGCAAAGCCATGGAGAAGAAGTTAGATCCCTCCTGTGGAAGGAGGTAGGGTTTAAGCCAGCTGTGTCTGTGCACTCCCCTCCTCTGTGGCCTGATGGCTCTGAGCAGTTTTTCTCCTGTGCAAGCAGAGCTGTGTTTGGAGAACAGGAATATCCTCTTCCCAGGGAACACCAGCCCATGGATGTTTAAGTGCAGGTTGGACCTGCAGAGGGAGGTGCAGCTGACCACGGGAAGGCCACACTGAACACTAAATCTGCATTGTTTCATGCAGAAGGGTGGTGGCATGAAGCTGGGGACTGAGCTCAGGGCCACCAGGAGAGGGTGGCTGAGGGACCCGGTGGTGGGAGGTGAATCTGGCAGGTTCTCCCTTGGCTCCTGTGTGCTGCTGTCTCCATCAGGTGGAGGCTCTGACCATCACTGGTCCCAGTGTGTCCCCAGCAGTGCCCCAGCAGTGCCTGCAGGGATCTGAAAGCTTGAGCAGGTCTCTGTGTGGGCACTGCCTGGGTCACACTGGGGAGTCCTTCTGCTCCCAGCCCTCAGGACTGATACTGAATTCTCTGACATCCCAAGAGCTTGGAGTCCTTTTCCCTCTGTGCCCTCACCCAAACCCATGAGACCTGCCTGGAGCCTTGGGAAGGGCAGAACTGAAAATTCACTCCTGTTCTTGCTCATCCTCTTTCTGAACCTTTCCAGCAGTTGTGCCTCAGCTCTGGAAGGGCTGCAATGGGACAGGAGTGGCAGAGTCATGCCACTGGTGCTGAGGTTTGATGTCCTTCCTCCTCCAGGCAGGATGTTCCTGTCCCTCCCTGTGTCTATCGGGGAATTTCTGCACAACAAGAGTGTTCCAGATCTCCTGCTGCTTTATCCTCATCTCCAAGTGGAGGTTCTTTGTGCTGCTCAGTAGCAGGGGAGGCAAAATTCAGCACAACACTGAGCAAGTGCGGCATCATGGGCTTGCAAGGGCTGATCCAAGCACCGAAGGAGTGGGAATGAAATGAAGCTTTCCTGGGTCACCTCCCCTGGGTCAGTGCATGTGTGGATTGATGCTGTGTGTGGTGGAGGCTGTGATGACTCCTGTCTTCCAAGGAAAGCTGGTTCTGCTGGGGCTGTGCACCTACCCCTTTCCATCCTGCCTGAAGCTTTCCAGTGTCAGGAGCTTCCTTTCCCCTCCTGTTTTACTCTGGGATGTTGGTACTCTTTCCCCAGCCAAACCAGGAGGCTTCAAACTCTGCTGTCCCATGAGGATTATTCCCTGAGCCCAGCTCTCCCCTGCACCTTTGGGAACATTTATATCCCATTCAGCAGGTGAGCTTCAGAAAAGCCTGAACTGGTCCTGGTTCTGCACTAGCCACAGGAGCATGACCTGGATTTCACAGGGGACAACAAGAAAGTGATGTTTGCTCCTGGCTGGGAGAGCTGAATTCCATCACTGCTGTCTCCTCCTCCTCTCCAAAGTCGTGCAGCCCCAGCTAAGGCACTGAATGGCTTTTGAAGAGCTCAGCCCTGCTCCCAGGAGCGTCAGTGCTGCTGTTTTTATGGTTGCACTCGTTTTTGAGGGAACAGCAGGTGAGCCATGGAATCATATGAAAGAAAGTTGCTGAAGTATTTGGAGCTGTGTCCTTCTGCACATCAGGTCCCTGCTCAGAGTTAGAACATATGGGGCAATGAATTGCTTTCAGTTAAGATTTGCAGGGTTAGGTCCCACCCAGGAGCAGACATTCCAGCTGGGAAGTTCCTTTCTTGGCAGAGCTGGACCCACAAAGTCAGCGTGCACGAAGGGCAAAGGATCTGAGGGTCCATTGGTCTGGTCTGATAATTTATATATTCTTCAGCTTCAGGCCACCAAGTGTGGCCAGTGCATGTCAGTACTGAGCCCAGGGACCTGGGCCAGCCAGACACACAGCTCTGGGCTTGAGAACTCGGGGGGATCTGTTCTTCCTGAACACATCATTTGGAAAATGGCTCTTCCAGTGGACCACCATCTCTGCCAATGTTTCATGCCTCTTTTCAGCTGGTTCCAGCTTCCAGCAATGAGCTTACACTTGACTCTTCTCTGCCAAGTTATGGCAAGACAGTATTTTCTCCCCATGAAGATGATGATACGCTGCAATCAAATCATCTTCCAGTCTTCCTTTTGGCATGAGAAATAGACTGGAGCAGTTTGGTCTCACAGAGTCATAAAGTGTCTTTTCCAGTCTTGAACCATTTCAGTGCTGCATTTTGGAACCCTCCTCAGCTTTTGTGATCACCTCTGAAACATGAAGCTGCTTGCTGTGTCTGCAGCACGTGGGGAGTGGCTTCACCACAGCTTCAGACAGAGAGAAAATTACCTCCTCATTCCATCTCAGGCCCCTGAACAGAAAATTTGGCCAGTCCTTCAGCTCCGAGCATGGGTCTGTGTGGTTGCAGCACCACGTGGGTACCTCCACAGTCCTGGACTTGTCTAAGTGTGCTGCAGCCACTGGTCTTGGGCAGAGCCAGCTTCGGAGAGAGGGATCCACTGGTGGAGTGTCCCGTTCAGAGTCTTTGCTCTCCACCCTCCCATGGCTCCACCCATAATTTTAGCAACAGTGGTGTTAAATTTAATTACAGAGCATGAATAAATCTGTCTCACATCAACCATTCCAGGAGTCCTGTGGCAATGCCTCTCTCTATTCAGGAGCAATGCACATGGAGAGCAGCCTTGCCTTGCAGCACGGGGCCTGTTGCTGATTTGCTTTGTGTTTGAGTGTGACCTATGCAAAGCTGGACATCATCAGAAAGTCATTGTAATCTTGCCCCTTTTATAATCTCTGCAGAAGGCTCTAGCCTCACTCTCACTGCCACTGGTATCAGCTTCTAGTCCCAAATCACTTGGCTCCTGCCTGGATTTTCCTGTTGCTTTGCCCAGGACTGGCAGCTCCAGGTTGTTGTGCCTTGGATAACCAAGTTCTCACTGCCTGTTCCACCTTCCAGCCCCCCAGTGGGAATCGCCCTGGCTGGCTTTGATCTTCCTCCACAGTAAAGATTTCCCTATCGACCCTATTGTTGCCTTTATCACTTTTCATACAGATCATTTCTAACCTTCTGGGTTAGATTGATCTGTAATCAATCCCACTCTTTTCTGATCCCTGAGTATTCTGTGCTCACTGCCTTCCCCTTGGAAGGGTGCTGAGATTGATGGGCCTGTGGCACACCCAATAATATTACTATAAAGACTGTCCAGTTCTCCACCACATCTTCTCTGTCTCAATCCATCTTTCTCACTTTTAAGAGCTTTGGATGATTTTGGGAGCACAGCATGGGGGAGTATGTGTGAGAAGGCAGGAAATGAGTGGGAAGGCAGGTCAAGGCTAATTCTCTCTGTTTAGGGGCTATTAATTGTACATTTCATTCCATAATGAGAATGAAGGGATGAATAATAAAATCTCTGGCAATAGATGTGCCTGACCCAGTTCGAAATAGTGACTCCATGTCCATGTGGGAGGTTGGGCAGTAATTACTGGAGCATTGTTCTGTGTTCTTCTGCTCCCCTCATCCCCATCCCTGTCCTCCCAGGAGCTCCACACTTTCACCTCCAGTTGCACCATCCTGGTTCCTCTGCAGCTCCATAACCTGTGTCAGAACTCACTGCAGGTGTTGCTTCTCTAACACTGTAATTCATACTTTGTCCTGATGAACTTTATGATGTTTCAAGCAATGGGATCTTTTTTTTCTGTCACTGTTGCATGACCTAATGATCATCCATAAGTTCAGCCTATTTTTAATTTTATTTTGTTACTTCTGCCTAAAACATTTTCAAACACCTTTGGCTGTTCCTGGTGTTTACATGACTCTAAATATGTCACAGTGGTTTCTGTTTCTGGGTAGTCTGAGCCATTATATATTTAGTTCTGATTTCTCCACAAACTGAACCAGCAATTATTTGATCTTTGTATTGCATGTTGGAGTGTATTAATAACCAGTATGAAAAATTGGGGGTCCATAAAGAGTGATGCTAAGATGCTCCACTGGCTAATTCCTACATCCTTGTCTGGTGGGCTCACACCCCCTTTGCCTTTTGCCACCAAAGCACCTGTTGATGTTGTTTTACAGCCTTTGAGGTGTCCAGTTTCCTTTTCTGAAAGGGTTTTGAATATTTGTTTAGATTGTTTTCTCTCACAAATCCCCAGCTTTTCTTTCCCAGATGAAAACACATGCTATTTCCTAACCTGTTTCTGAGCACAGTGGACCCCCTCTCCGTTTCCCCCTCCATTAGGCTTTCCCTGTCGTCCCCAATAGTTGTATCTGTCCATAACACCATAGTCTCCCTAAATATCCTAATCCTCCAGATGATCCCCTTTGATCAGCACTGTGTATGTTCAATAAAGCCTCTGAATACCAGGGGATGTCAGGTTGCTCGAAGGGATAAAAGAGAGGATGCAATGGAGGGTGGAGATAGCTCCAAATTAAAAATGTCAGGGAATCATAGAATTGTTTAGGTTGGAAAAGATCTTGAAGATCATCAAGTCAAACTTAATTCAGCAGTGCCAGATCCACCAGTGACCCATGTCCTCCAGTCCCACAGGGGAATATGGCTTTGTGTGTATGGACTAGTGTTGGTAAAATACCTGCAGTCAGAACTGCTGGAGCTGGGCCTGCTGGTAATCAGGGCAAGTTCTGTGCCCTTCTTTAGGGGTCCAGTGTGTTTACAAGTACTACTGTTGTTTGTGATGATTAAGGTTATTTTCATTACTAACAAATCATTTTACTGCTTTTGTCTTGTTAAATTTTAATTACTTATCACATATGGCAGACACACATTAATATGCTTCTTTTAAGTAACCTGCATAAACCAGAGTACTTTGAATTAGGTCCTGGTGATGACAAAATGAGCACTTGGCATTGAGGATTCACATTCTCTCCTCTCTTTCCCCCTTCAGGGAGTGTGTGAAGAGGAGCCCACAGAGCCCGAAACCCGAGGGCTCCGACTCGGTGACATCTCAGTCCTCCCCCAGTGAAGAGGCTGGAATGATGACTGAGGTGAAAGTGAAGACAGAGGTACCAGATGACTACATCGAGGAGGTGATCTGGCAGGAAGACACCAAAGATTCCAAGAACATCAAAGATGGGCCGGGGGATGTGCCTGCGGAGATCTGCGTGGTCATTGGCGGCGTGCGCAACCAGCAGACGCTCGGTAAGGCACAAGGCCCCTTCCCTCAGGGGCTGTGGGGACAGGAGGAGGCTCTGGAGAGCTGTGCCTGGACACTCAGCTCTGCTGGAGGGCCCAGAGCCAGGGTGAACATCAGTCTTGGGGTCCTGGCTCAGGATTATTGACCTTCTGTGTATCTTTGCATCTGGTTGCCCCTAAAGGCTCAGCCAAGATAGGAAAGAAAAAGCTCCTTATCTTCTTTTGGCACGTTCAGGGACTTGCCCATCAGTCACCTGCAGTACCTGGTGAGCCCAGGGCTGGGGGTGTGTTTGACACAGACAAGGGACTTCGAAAGGAAAACTTGAGAAAGAGCTGAGATGTTCTGAGGAAAGTTGCTCGAGGAATGTGGATGCTTTCTATAAATGAGTCTGAGCTCAAGAGCAGGTTTTACAGGTTGCTGTTTGTTTTCCTGATCACTTCAGTCATCAGTCAGTTGTGGGAATACTTTGGCTCTGGACTGCCCTGTGGTGTTCCTGTCCCCACCCCACCTCCCACTGTGATGAGAAGCAGCTTTTTCTTTTTTCTGTGAACATCAAACTGTCCTCTCCTCCTGCTCCAGGGAAAGGGGCTGGCTTCCTGCAGGAACCTGGCAAGGCACCACTCCTGCACTGCCTCTGTTGTCCCTGGACCGGAGCAGGTCCCTGCAGTGTGTCTGAGATCCAAAGGCACTTGCTAATAAAAAGAAGGAAAAGCACTTGGACCAGGTTTCCTTTATGGGACTCAGGAAGAAGCTGATTTGAGCTGCCCAGCATTGCAGTTTGGGTCGGTTTGTCCTGCAGGGGGAGAGAAAAGAGGAATTGATGTTGGATTTTCTCCCGGGTTTTGTTGATCATTGTCCACACTGCTGGAAAGAAAGCCAGGAGATGTCCTCAGCTGGTGATTGTCTCAGAAGCACCGTTGTTCTTCCTGTCCTTTCCACAGGACAGCCACAGCAGGGCGGGAGGTCAGCGCTGTCTGTGCAGGTCTAGGGAAAGCCGAAGAAGTCCACAACTATTTCTGACATAAAGATTTTACAGTTTGGAAGAAATGCTCTCTGTACTTTCAGAGTTTTTTTGTGCCTCTGCAGCTCTTGATTATTACATGGGCAAAGCTGAAAAGCATCCCTAGTGCCCTGGGAGGGAGAGGTGGAGCTATGACTGATGGGCAGCAATGGGAGCTTCTGGTCCAGCCACAGCCACCAGCCCTGGTGAAAGCACCTGCAGGTTGGGTGTTTGCCCTGCAGGACCCTCTTCTCCCCACAGCCCCTGGCTGGGCAGCAGCAGCTGGTGTGCAGTGGGTGTCCTCTGGCAATGGTGGTGCCCAGCTGAGCTTCTGCAGTGGGGATGGGACTTCTGCTCTCAGCTGACTTGGGTGGAGTGGAGGGGAAGCCAGTGAGGAGCTGCTGAGGGCACTGGGATTGTTCAGCTGCAGCACAGCAGACTGAGGAGAGACCTCAGCCAGGGGCTTCAGTTCCTCCCAAGGGACAGCTCTGATCTCTGCTCGCTGTGACAGGGAACAGCTGGAGCTGGGCCAGGGTTGGGCTGGAGATGAGGGAAAGGTCCTTCCCCCAGAGGGTGCTGGCACTGCCCAGGCTCCCCAGGGAATGGGCACGGCCCCGAGGCTGCCAGAGCTCCAGGAGCCTTTGGACAGCGCTGCCAGGGATGCCCAGGGTGGGATTGTTGGGGGTCTGGGCAAGGTCAGGACTTGATCCCTGTGGGTCCCTTCAGTTTGGGCTATTCCATGGTTCTGTGATTCTGTGTTGTCCCTGTGGAGAGCATTGGGGACAGACTGGTGTGAGGGGGTCACTCACAACGTATGGACACTGTAGGGAGAAGGACAGATTCATTGACCAGTTACAAGTTGCTGAAAGCCATATGACCTTGAGAGCTTCTATCTGGAAGGGCCTTTTCCAGTGAAACACCCATTATATTGGTCATTGTAAAGCTGAGCTTCTTTAAAGGCAGTTTGGTCTGGAGGTGATGGGGGTTGGTGCCAATTCCTTTGTGAACAGAGCCCTGGAAGTGCCCCTGTCTGCCGTTCACATGACCCTCACGTTTGGGGAGGTGCCTTTGAATAACTCCTGTTTGGCCATCAGGTCCTGTGCTCCGTGTGCACAGCCCATGGTGCCCAGAGAGCAGCTCCTTGTGTCTGCTGAGCTCTGGTCCCCTCTGTCCCCCCATGGCAGTCACACACAGGCACTGTGCCCAGCTCTGCACACACCAGGAATGTGCCCCGTGTGCCAGTGCTCCACTGGCCATTCCAGCTGCTCCACTGGCCATTCCAGCTGCTGCACTGGAGCAGCCTGAAAGTGTGACCTGCTGATGCTGCTGGTGCCTCTTGCCTCTGGAGCAAAGGCTTTGTGACTCTGCTGCTGCTGCCCAGCACTTCCAGGAGCTTTCCTTGCCCTGGGCTCTGGGAGCCCTGTATCTCAATCACTTCCTCTGTGCAGACAGGCAAGGCTTTGGTAGGGTTTTTTTCATCTTCATCAGGGAAGCTGGGACTGGAGATGTTGAAAATGGTTATTTTTATAGCAATTCCTGATGAAGTGGTGAATCAGGAGTGACTGAGCCCCTCTCCTCTGTGTGGAATTGCTGGCCCCCAGCCTGTCTCCTTTCAGAGTGTGCTGGGGACAGTTGGTTAAATGGGGGATGTGTCTGAGCCATGACCACGGTGCTGAAGGTTCAGGGCACATGTGGCTCCAAGTGACAGCTTTTCTGCAGGGCTCAGCCTTGGGACTCGGCTGAAATGCACATTACAAGATTTACGTCTCTTTTCTGAGTCACACATCTGCTCTATTTATATTTTTAGTTGTTACTTGGAGCAATTTATAACAGGGATTCCCAGCTCAGTTGCTGCTATTCCCTTGCAGCATTTACATCAAACCAGGCCTTGTGTCTTTTGCCTCCTGTTTGCTTGCACCAACTCCTGTCTCTCCTGGCACTTTGGACTACTCCAGACTCTTGCCTCCTTCCTTGTGGAGCACCCCAAACCCCGTGGGGGCTGAGAGGAGCTGTACTGGGTGGGATGGTTGTGGGATGTACTGGGGAGAGCGGCCACAGTCCCCAAGACAAAGAGCTTTTTGTGGGTTTCGACCATTTTCCTTTCAGCTGCTTTTCCACAAAAGTCTTTCAATCCTGTGGGATCCCCCTCTGGCATCCCAAGCAGAGGAAGCCAGTGGAGAGGTTGGCTCTCACCTGGCTGCTGTCAGCTGCAGCTGATCCCCTGCTCCACCCCTGACCCACCTGGAACCCCACAGTACCACCCCTGGGGTGGGGGTTCCTGCCCTGCACAGCTCAGAGGTGCCACATTTCCTCTTCTTCTCTTTCTTCTGGCAAGATTCATGTGCTGACCTCAGGCCAGGGTCATTTGAAGAGCCCCAGCACATGGACACTTCTCAGGGCAGGGGAAGTCAGGGCAGGGAGGCACACAGGTCCCACCATGGAGCTGTCTGGAGAGGAGAGGAAAAGCAAAGGGCACTTGGTTGTAATTTGGGAGAAAGAGGGAGAGACTGTCAGATGTCATCATTTCCTCCTGTTGGGAATAGCATTAGGTCAGTATTTGTGTCCAGTTATCTATGAGCTGATCAGGAGAAGTTTGATACAAGACTCCTTAAGCTCTCAATCTGCTCACCCAGTCTGGTGCTTTACGAGGAACATTTTGGAGAGGACTTTTTAAGTAATGCATTAAATCAGAAATGTTCCTGAGACAGAGTGAAGAGAAAATCCTTCTGCTCTGAGCTCCTCTGCCCATCTCCCATGCACACATTGGGTTCATGCCATGGTGCTGATGTTTCAGTTGCTGAGCTGCTCAGCATATGAAATTCAAGAGCACTTTGGATTCTCCCTGGTGAGGTAAAACAGCACTGCAGAAGCCTTAGGAAATTCTGTGAGACCTCTGACATCTTGTCAGGAAGCCACAAGGACACGTGGGTCTTGGAAATTTTTAATAGGCTTACCCATCATTATTCCTTGGAAATGCATCCACTTTAAGGGCTTTTTTCTGATTTCTTTTTGCACAATTTAGATGGAAAAGCAGTGGAACGTGGCTCTCCCGTTGGATATACACGAAATCGATATTCAGGGACCTGGATTTTTGACCATGCATTGAGATACACGTCCGGTATGTGATGGAAGGGTGTGAAAGTCTAACCAGGGCTCAGGGAGCAAAGGAAGCTCTGGAAGCAATGGGTGCATTGCCCAGATTTCAGCTGCGAGGCTCAGGAAAAGCCCAGCCCAACTGAGTGCACCAACTAACCCCAAACCTTCCCCATCTCCCCTCCTGCTACCTCCAGCTGTGACCTGCATGACACACCCTGAGTGGACAGTGACCTCGCTGCTGGTGTTCCAGGGCCACGTGGGGATGTTCTCTGCAAGGCCTTAACACACAGTGATGTCCTTCCTCCACTTTTCCTTTCCTCCACACTAACAGCACACCTTTTGTGGCAAGTCACCCTTCCTTTCTCTAATGTGAAGGCTTGTGGTGGGCTGAGCACACAGCTGTTGTGGCTGCTCAGTTGTGTCTCTGCCTCAGGTCTGTAACACACCTCCCTCACACCCTCCCCAACTCCCTGGAGCACCTGCTCTACCACCCCTGGGCAGGGGCTGAGTGCAGGTTTCCCACTCAAAGTTGACTCCAACCTCCCCTAGGTTCTACTTGAGCCCTGGGAGCTTCAGGACACCTGCACAAAAGCCCTGGCCTGGGACATGTGGTCCCTGTCCTGCCTCAGCTCCTGTCCCTGGTGTCCAGCACAGCCCCAGCACCAGGGCTGCAGCCTCTGCTCAGGCTCACAGTGCAGAAGGAAGGCACTGCACAGTCACCTGGACAGCTGACCTTCTTGGAGAACTTCTGCACAGCCAACACATTTATGTGCCAGATTGTCTCCAGAGGAAGTCGGAAATACAATAAAAATGGGAAAAAATCCTAGAGCCCCTCACTGTGTTTGATCTGTTTGCACCAACTCACAGAATCACAGAATGCTTTGGGCTGGAAGGGGCCTCCCATGGGCAGGGTCACCTTCCACTGTCCCAGGCTGCTCCAAGCCCCATCCAGCCTGGCCTTGGGCACTGCCAGGGATCCAGGGGCAGCCACAGCTGCTCTGGGCACCCTGTGCCAGCCCTGCCCACCCTGCCAGGGAACAATTCCTGCCCAATCTCCCATCCAGCCCTGCCCTCTGGCAGTGGGAGCCATTCCCTGTGTCCTGTCCCTCCAGCCCTTGTCCCCAGTCCCTCTGCAGCTCTCCTGGAGCCCCTTCAGGCCCTGGAAGCCTAGGTCTCCTGGAGCCTTCTTTTCTCCAGATGAACTCTCCCAGCCTGGCTCCAGGACAGAGGGGCTTCAGCCCAGTGATTAACTCTGGACTCATTTCAGTTCTTCCCAGTGCTTCATGAGCAGCCAGCGCTGTTGGGATATGGGTGGGCATCAGTCCCATCGTGCTGCTGCTTCAGCTGAACCTCAGCTGTGCTCAGGGCTCCTCTTTGCAGGCCCAGAGGATGGTGAGTGCTCTCATCTGCTGCTTTGGGGCTCCAACTCCAGGAGTTTCCAGAAAATAATTTGGAGGCTGGTGGTGAAAATAATCAGTCTTTGAGCCTGGGAATGAGGGCTGGCAAACGCTGCTGACCTGCTGATATCCCAGGTTTCGCTCAGGCAGCCTGTGTGCAGTGACCACAGGTGGTGACTGTCCCACAGATGTGTATCTATATAAAATACAGTGAAGTAGGATTATAAAAATGCTCTGGAGCAGATCAGACACAGCCAAGTGCCTGTGCTATCAGAATATGTGAGTATTTTTTCAGCTGGGTACTCTGGTGTATCAGACTGTGGCGAATAGCCTCTTTCAGCATCAGTGACAAAGGAGCCTCCCCAGCTCAGGAGACAGCCCCAAGTGGTGCTATCAGCGAGAGGCAGGAATTCAGGGCTCTGACACTCTGAAGGGAGGTGTTTTCTTCCCAGGCTATAAGCATGAGACACGGGAAGGGGAAAAAGGACCGTGGGCATAGTGTGTTCAGACAGCACCCTGAGTTTGTTCCTTTGAGTAGCTCCAGGTGAGTATTGCTGTGAAATGCTGTTTGGGAATGTTTATCTGGATGTGTGTCAATGTTTTTGTTCTCATTTGTGCCTGCTCCCTGAGTTTTGCAGTTTGGCATGGTCAGGAAAAGATTGTTTCAAGGTCGTGTGAGGAAAGGTGCCAGGAAATGAAATTCTGCATTCATATCGAATTAATTCAGCCCTTTTTTCTCCAACCTCCTCTCCAGTCAAGTGATGCTCTCACCCTCTCAAAGAGCACCATAGGGATACTAGTTCCACAGCTCTGGTGGACAGTTAAGAAATTCAGTGCATTCTGCAAATAAGAGCCTGGAAAGTGAATTTATAGCCTGTGCAACAAAGTGAAGTAGAAAAAAAAAAAAAAAAAACAAAAAAACAGATTGAATCAACTCAAGTAACAAATCTAAGGAAATTTCTATCTGCCTGTTCAATAACAGCAGAGTCTAAATTCATGGCATAACTTCGTCATTACAAATGGCTCTCCCAGCTCTGCTCCTCTGGTTTCATTTCAAAAGACTGTTTGCAGATGTGTATTTTCTGGAATTAGAGACACAAATTGAGAAGAGAGACTACTGTGGTCATGTGCTTTTCCTTAAAAAGGGCAAAAGTTCTATTTGTATCTATTTGGTTTCCTCTGGGTGGATATTTACCAAATCTCTGTGGGTTTCTTGGGAAATTTGTACATTGTGCATTTCTTGAGAAATTTTGAAAACTCCTGGCCTTGAGATAACATATTGCCTTCTTTTTTCAGTTGAAAAGGATTTTTTCCCAGCTACTAGGAACTTATTGAAAAGTAATTCATGGTTATTTCTGTCCATAGGAAACATTAGTCATTATTATAAAATTATAAGTCAGGCTATTTTGAGAGCCGCCCTTTCACGTTAGCAAAGTTAAAAAGATACACTGAAAATGTAAGTTCAGGATAATATGCCAAGGAGTCTTAAAGAGATTAAAGAAAAGAGGCTGAAAGAAAGAATAGTGTCTGGGATAGTGATTTCCTGCATTTATCTCCATGAACCTTCCAAAAATTACTCTGCTGCAAAGTGCACCCCTTTGTCCAGAATTGACGGACCAGTGTGCAGGGAGGCTGTTTCTACTGATCTCTCATGGTGATGTGTGCTTCTCTCTCTTGTTTTTCAGGGTCTTATGAGTGTGGAATATGTGGGAAGAAATACAAGTATTACAACTGTTTCCAGACCCATGTGCGAGCACACAGAGGTATCTCAGTCCTGCTGGAATCTTGGGAGTCCTGGGATAACACAGGTTCAGGGCAGGCTGAGGCTGGAGATGAGGGAAAGGTTCTTCCCCCAGAGGGTGCTGGCACTGCCCAGGCTCCCCAGGGAATGGGCACGGCCCCGAGGCTGCCAGAGCTCCAGGAGCCTTTGGCCAGCGCTGCCAGGGATGCCCAGGGTGGGATTGGTGGGGCTCTGGGCAGGGACAGGAGTTGGACACCTGGAGGGTCCTTTCCAGGATATTTTGTGCTTTCATTTTTATTTTCAGGAAGGTCTTGAATGTTGCTCTGCTACTTCCCTAGTCCCCAGTAATTCTTCTCTGGGGTGTCCCACTGAGAGGAGGCCAATGCTAAACTTTGGGGCTGTCTCAGCTTTGTGGCTCTTTACTGCAGCAATATTTCTCCCCAGGCCAGGAGCAGCTCCTGTGTTTGGGGTAGTATTTACAAGGGCATCACTTGTGTGCAGGGGGAGCTCAGC
This sequence comes from Sylvia atricapilla, assembly GCF_009819655.1. Taxonomy (NCBI): domain Eukaryota; kingdom Metazoa; phylum Chordata; class Aves; order Passeriformes; family Sylviidae; genus Sylvia; species Sylvia atricapilla. Next base: position 4,444,275 of record NC_089158.1, read on the forward strand.
TCACAGTTTCACCTGGCGTGTCCCAGTGCCAGCAGTGTGCTGGCATCTCCCTGAGGTGCTCTGTGCTCCTGCCCAGCTGGGAGTTCCATCCATCCCTGAGAAGTCAGCCTGGCAGGATATAAATCAGATATGGGCACTGTGACTGCTGTATTTTAATGTTCAGTCAAAATGCTCCTTGAGCTGTCCCTGTGCCCCTGCTGTCAGCTGAGGTCACTTCCCAAATGCACAGTGTGCAGGAAAGGTCTTGTGCTTTGTCAGGAGTGGCTTGATCTGAGTTTTCTGTAAGACTGAACAATCCAATGTTGCTTAATTGCAGAAATGTGAAAGTTTGAGGTGGTTTATTCAAAGTGTAGTTTGCAGGATTTGGAGCTCTGAAAAACCACAACAGCAGGGACTGGAAAGCAGCTCCTCCTAAGCCTTCCTCTGGGTTTGTTTCCTGTCCCCAGAGGTGAGCACTGGAGTCACTGTGCCAGGCTGGCAGGAGCATCTGCTTTAGCTCCTCAGGTGTAACCAGTGGTTGAAAATCCAGGAATAATAAAGGCTAATATTAAGTTTTAAATGCTCAAACTCTCAAAAGTCAGCACATGCACAGCTGAGGAGTAAACATGCATCCTTAACTGCTCAGAGTTTGTCACAGTCTCATAACACATCCTTAATTGCATGGTTGCGTATTTCTTGTGTGCTGTTTAATATCACAGAGCTGCTTCTGCACCTCTGGTTACACAGAATTGTTTTTTCATGCTGGTATTTCTTTTCTAAATACCAACAAAATTCCTTAAAGTCCTTTAAATGTGGCTTCAAGTGGCTTTGCTCTGCAGCTTAAGGAAAAAAATCCCTAAACCAACAGAGATATGCTTTACCATTACATCACAGCATTGCAATAATTTTGCAATAGTAATTGTAGCATTTAAATGTGGGACAAGGATTGCTTTTATTTTACTTCTCTTCCCCAAGCACTGTGGGATCTTTAATTTGGCTGGAATTTTAGGAGCTCTTTTAGTATGAGGTCACCTCCTGATGTGTGATCTGATTAGTCTGTATTTATTTATATTTTGATAATGAAATTAAGCAATATATTAAATTATATGGGTGCATCATCGTAGACCTGTACATTTGATATCCATAGTTTTGACATGAATTCAGTGGAGACATGACTTTACCTTTTGCTTCCAAGGTCTTTGTCACGAGTAGTTGAAGAAGATGGAAATTTTTGAAATTCTGAATGTGGAAATTTATCACTAATTCTCACATCAGTGCTGGAGAAGCAGAATTTATATCCGTGACACTGAGAAAGTGTTGGTTTATGTTACTGTAAATGGATGCATGTAGTAGTAACATTTACGGTGCATTCAAATTGTCTTAAGACAATAAAAATACAAATGAGTTATTTATTCATCTACACTCTTCAGCAAGAAATGAAACTGCAAACACGATGCAGCTCTGGCAGTGGGATTCTCCCAGGGGGCTGAGGCATTGTGTGCCTGGCTGCAGAGGAATAACCTGCTGGGAAAGGTTAAGGACAGGTAGGAAAAAATAAGGAAGGATTCTTTGGATGAAAGCTCTGTGTGGTATTACCAGTGTAAGTTGTGCATGGACTGGACCAAGAATGGTGCTGGGATGGCAGAAGATTGCAGGAGTGAAGGGGATTTTTGTGAAAGATTTTATTGCCCCAAGGCTTCATAGAGGAGAAGGAGCTGGTGCTGCCAGGGTGAGAAGTGTGGGATAACGTGGTGAGATCGGAACTGAGGGTGTCACCCTGCACGTTCCTGTTCTCCCTGTGATTTCCAGTCCATGTCTCAGATCCAGTGCCAGGGCACTGGCAGCCAGCTCTCCCAGGGCTGCTTTCCTCGAAGCTCTGCAATGTGAGCTCCCTTGGCTCAGTCTGTGCAGTTCTCAGCTGCCAGAAACTCCAATCCTGGAACCTTCAGTCATTTCTTTCTGGCTGGATGAGGCAGCAGCCGGACTGCAATGGCAGGACCTGGATTCCCTCATTGCAGGATGGATTTTCTGGATGCCAGACATCAGTCATGTAACATCTTCCTTTCCCAAAGTTGGCCTGATCCTGGGAGACTCACCAGCTCAGCATTAGAGGAGCTAGAACAAACTGAGGCCCCTTTCTTCTCCTGAGGATTTTTTTGCCATCCCAGCAGCAATAGCTGCTCTTTGTGATTTTCTGAATGATACACCCCATCCCACACCTCTGCTCTCTGCTTGTCTATGTGGGTCCTGTGTCACTAACGGGCCTTGGCCAAGTCCTGGGATGGTGCTGCAGGTGACAGAGCAGGAGACAGAAAAGGCTCGGGCCAGGGGAGAGCAGAGAAACTGGTGTTGATCTGCTTTGGACCTTTGGGACAGAACAAAACATCTGTGTCACCAGCCCATCTGTCACCACTCAGTGACACAAAATGTAAGGTTTGGGGACCTCTAGTTGTCCTTGCTTTGACCTGGGTTATTTCTGAGCTGGTTTTTGTATCCAAGGTGCACCTGGGCCTTAGAGCAGGAGGAAGGTCTGTCACCCTCTCTACTTGTGCAGTCAATCCATCCTTATCCACTGCTTGTTTTGCCCTGTGCAAAACTTAATGTCTTCTCATTCTCTGAGCTGTTCAGTTCAACATGAAGAGTTCTGCCCTGGCAACATCGCATTTTTCTTTCCAATGAGCATTTTTTTTGGAAATTTTCTGGATTTTTTTTTTATAGCTGCACCTGCCTCCACTTCAGCTCTCTGTGGCAGACAAGTTGCGTTGGAGGTGACCCGTGTTCTAAAGGCTGATTTCTTTTCATGTCTGCCTTCAGGAGCAGGGGAGTTTATATTATAAAACAGGGCATTTTCTGAGTTTATTGAGCCTTCCCTCTGGTGCTGAGCACTGGCTGGAGAATTTCAGGGAAGGACTGCTCTGGCAGTTTGCAGAAGGGCTGAGGCAGCTCTGCTTCAGGATATCGCAGGGCCAAGTTCCCATTCTGCTTTCCCCCGAAAGCCGAGATCCAGGCACGGAAATCCCCGTGTAAGGGTTCTGCAAAGAACCAGAAACGGAGGTAAAGAAACCTCCCCGCTACGTTTCATCGAGGAAGAAAGGAAAAGGTTGTGTTCCTTCCCCTTTGCCTCCTCAACTCACAAATAAAATAAAGAAGAAACCCGACAAAAAAGTTACATCATGGAGCTGAAAGGCTCCTTTGTGAGCTGCTGTGCTGCCCCGCAGGATCCCGGCTCCTTCCTCCTGCTGGAGTTCAGCTGGAGCAGAGAGGCTGCGCGTTCCTGCTGCCCATGGAAGGCTCTGTCCCAAATGTTACCGCTTCGCCTACACGCAACCCAGGGCTTAAAAATGTTTTGCTTACGGTGCTTTTATTTTAGCTGTGTGGGGTTTTTCAGGTCATTAAAAGGTTTGGATTGCCTTCAGGAGTTAGTCAGCTAGAAAGTTCTGCTTTGTACGGTTGGGTCGTGTTTAAGCAACATGAGCAGCAAAGCATCTGCATGTTTTGAGTCAGGAAAATTATTTCACTTTCAGATAACTCCAAAAAAAAAAAAAAAAAAAAAAAAAAAGAAAAAAAGGCTGAAATTGCTTATTAGACTTTCAAACAGCAAATTTATAAACCTCTGGGCTAAGGCCAAGCAAGGGAGATTTGTACCCAAAGGAGAATTCTTCCAAAAGCAAAGAAAGAAAATAGCAAGGCTCGAGTTTAACCCTCGCAGGATATATTGCCTCTAGCCCAAGAATTGGTGGAAGTTCTCTGTTTCCAGATAAGCTTTTCTGGGCTGACTGCTGATTTTGCTCAAGTTATTTTTCATTATTATTTATTTACATTGTAAGTTGTTGCATTGCCTCCCTCCAAGCCCATCAGCTCTCCATGTCCTCCCCACAGGGCTGCCCCTCACCAGAACAGACCCTGGATGCTCTGAGTGGGGCTGGGTTCTTCAGGCCAAGTTTTGAGTTTCACCGGTTGTTAAAAAACTTCTCAAAGCTTTTCAAGTTTCAGATTTTCAATGTTTTCCAAGAACGGGTTCTGCTCAATTCAAAAAATATGAAAAGGAAGATGACTCATTCCAATGGTGAATATGGAAAAACACGTTTTTCCAAAGTGCACATTTTTTGTAGTCTGAGTTTAAGCGATTCTGTCACTGAAAGGATTTTGAGGTGAGGAGTAGAAATATAATAGATGAATAACCATCCCTGAGGAAAGATGGTGTTCCTGAGCCATAGAAAGTTGAGGTTCATTTGTTTATTTGTTACTGAAAATATCAGAAGATTTTGGGGAGATCCATTGCTCCATGCCCTGATCCCAAGATCCATTTTTCCTGTGCATATTTCCCAATCTGCAGCAGATACTCATATGAGATGCAGAAAGTTTCTTGGGACACAGGAGTTAACTGGCACATTTTCCAGCTTCCCTGCCCACCTCCCTATTCTTACTGACTTTTGCAACTTTCTCAGAAATTCATCTTTTGTTTCACAACTGTAATTACTTGGCCTGACCTCAAAGGTGATATAGAGTGGGCTGTAAGGGGATTTTTAGTTGGTGTTTTTTAAATTAATGAATACTTTAGTCATATGACTAGGAGTAACAACATTTCTTGATGCAGTTGAGAAATGGCTGTTCCTCAAATTTTGTGTGTTGCCTGATTCTTGTTAAATTTGACTGAAGTACTTTTTAAAGCTATTTAAAAAGTGCATATATTTTATGGTTTGTTTATGCCATTGCTTGTGAACACCAAAACAGCATTTTGCATAAATCGATTGTGCCATGCTGCTTTTTCTTGAATGATGGGTGGGAATTCAAACAAGTAGCAGCTATGGAAAAACCCTGGGCTTTGCTGTCAGGTTCTGCATCTGATACTGAGGGTTTCTGATCTGGCTCCTGAGTTTATAAAGTTGTGCCAAATTAATACTGTTGCCTAGGAAAATGATCTAATCAGGCAGGTTAATCAAGTAGAAATGTACAAATTCACAAACCCACAATCATTTGTTTTTATTATTTTTAAGAAATAAGGAAATTAAATGCAAACAGTGCTCAGTACTTCAGGTTGGAAATTTTAAATTCAAAACCACTGTGCCATTCTGCAGCTGTGGTTTCCAGTGCAGTGCAAACATCATTCCAACAGACATATGGAATATTCTGCAGCACAGTTACGTTATTAGATAATGTGACATACAGTATATGTAATTTAGGATGAATATGAAACACTTCAAACTGGCTTGGAAATCCTAATCGTTTATGATCCTTGACTTGTAACTTTGGGGTTTATTTTCCAGCTCCAGCTTTGCCTGTTGCGTTCATTTAGGGCTTGAATATGATCTCTGCTCTGTGCTTCTTGCAATCCCACACTCGACAGTGGAGGGAGCTTTTTTCCCCTTCTTTTCTCTCACTTCTGCCTTCAGTAAGGCCAGGACAGAGTCACCCTGGGGGGATTCCTGTGGCCTGTCTCCTGTGGAGGCTCTGCCATCCCTGCCTGTGCAGGGTGGGCAGGCACGGTGCTGGAGCCGGCTCTGCCAAATCCCGGGAGCTGAGCCGGGTGCGCTGTTCACTGCCTGCTGTCCTGGGTTCTCAGCACTTTGCATTTTAACAAACTGTGTCCAGAGGAGGCCATGGAGCTGCTCCCAGGGCTGGAGCCCCTCTGCTCTGGAGCCAGGCTGGGAGAGCTGGGGGTGCTCACCTGGAGAGGAGAAGCTCCAGGGAGAGCTCCGAGCCCTTCCAGGGCCTCAAGGGGCTCCAGGAGAGCTGCAGAGGGACTGGGGACAAGGGACAGAGGGACAGGACACAGGGAATGGCTCCCAGTGCCAGAGGGCAGGGCTGGATGGGAGATTGGGCAGGAATTGTTCCCTGGCAGGGTGGGCAGGGCTGGCACAGGGTGCCCAGAGCAGCTGTGGCTGCCCCTGGATCCCTGGCAGTGCCCAAGGCCAGGCTGGACATTGGGGATTGGAGTGACCTGGGACAGTGGGAGGTGTCCCTGCCATGGCTGGGGTGGAAGGCGATGGGCTTTAGTGTCCCCTCCAGCTGGGACCATTATGTGACCAGGGGCAGCTGCGCTTTACCCACGACCGCCCACTCTGTCCCGCGAGGGGCCGGGCAGGGCGGCGGAGAGCGAGGGAGAGATGGAGGCGGCGGCGGTGGGGGCCGGGACAGTGCGACCGGCGGGTCTAAGCGCAGCTCTTTCTCTTTGCAGACACCGAAGCTGCCTCAGGGGAAGGAGCCTCACAAGGCAGTAAGTAGAGCGGAGGGCCCAGGGCCGGGGGTAGCGGGCCGGGCGGGGGTCCCGCTCCCCGAGGTGGTACCGCGGGCGGCCGGCAGGGGGCGGGCCCGCCGCGGACATGGCGGCGGCGGCGGGACGGTGCGGCGGGGCCGCGGGCACGGCTCGGGGTGTCTCAGGGCACGGCTCGGGGTGTCTCAGGGCACGGCGGGGCCGCGGGCACGGCTCGGGGTCTGTCACGGCACGGCTCGGGGTCTGTCACGGCACGGTCCCTCACGGCCCCGCAGCCCAGATGGCTGTCGCTGTCCCCCCGCCGTGTTCCCGGGCGCTGCCCGCCGTGAGGGGACCGTGAGCGGAGCTGCCCCCGCCTGCTCTGCCGGGGAGGGGCAGGGCACTGCCGGCCTCTCTGGCGGCGTGCAGCCCGGTGTGATTGTTAAACCCTAAGTGCAGCTCGGGGTGTGTGCCCCAGCCCCGGGGAGGGACAGCGGAGCCGGGCACGGCTGAGCAGAGGGCTGGGGACAGACCCATGGCCTCTGGGCGGGCTGAGGGGGGAGATGGAGCCCAGCAGTTCCCGGGGACAGAACTGACCCATAACGGGCATGAAGCGGAGAGAAGAGAGGTTGGGCCGGCGTTGAAGGAGCGGCGCTCCCTCCTGCTGTGGAGCAGCCCGCCCACAGCGGTGTGTCCTGCATCCTCGGGGGTTTACCAAACCAGCCTGGGTAAAGTGCTGAGGAACCAGGACTGAGCTCGGAGCAGACCCAGCTTCGAGCAGGAGGTCAGATCAGAGATACCCTGAGGTCTCTGCCCACCTGGGTTTTGCTCTGTGTTAGGTGAGAGCCGTGATTCCCTCTGGAAAGGTAAGTTCCCAACATTGGTGGTTGCAGACGGCAGCTTGGAAGCACCAAACTTACCCTGGGTGGGTATAGAAATGTTAGATAAATAGTAAAGAAAAATAAAAAGTACAACCAGACCACCTTTTCTGAACACTTTCTTCCCCATGTTCTGTGATAGGTGAACAATTGGCATTAGCCTAGGGGGGGTCTTGGCTTTCTGTCTGCAAAAGGAAGCAGGACTGACTTCACTGCAGGTGGGGAATGGAGGTCCTCAGCCCAGAGCTAAAACATCTCAGTAGCAAGCAACCATCTCACATGAGTGTGTACACACAGTGTACTGCTCACAGGGCACCTGGGCTCTGCAGCTGAGCCTTTCCCTTGACAGAGTTCAGCTCCATGCAGGGCATGGAAACTCCTTCCCAGGCTCCTGTCACCTCCTTTGGTGTCTCTTTTTCAGTCATTGCTCAGCTGCCTGTTGGTGTTTTACTTACTTTGAGGCTTTACAGGCTCATCTCCTGGCTCCCTCGTAATGAATTTTGTTGGCAGGCACTGCTATGTTCTGGGCTAGGCTGTGTGCATCCTGGGCTTGCTGTTTGGGTATTGGGTACTTTTGCCAGAGCTTGGGAACCACCTTGTGCAAAGAGAGATTTTTTTTTTTTTTTCTATAAGTCAGTTTCTCCCCACCTGTTGTGGGAACTTTTTTGGCTGGAAAAGATAGGGCAGAGTGAGGTGTGAAGAGAGAAAAAGACATGAGGGCTCGCACCTTTGCTGTGTGGGCAGACTCGATGTTGTTGGAGCTATAGAAGGACTTCTGTGGATGTAACTGTCTCTTCTGTGGTGTCTGGGTCGTAGAGAGAGGGGGAGAAGGGAACATCATGGGCAGAATTCTGGGAGAGAACAGCAAGAAGCAGCTGCTCCTTACACCAGGGTTCTGAAGGGTTGCTGTGGTGGCACTGGGGATGGAGCAGGGAGCAGCAGGAGGGGCAGGAACTGCTTCCATCTCCATGTAGGGTCCAGCCTCAGCTCCCATGCAGGAGTTACTGACCCCCTTTTACCTGCCACACTCATATCCAAAAACAGCCTCATCTAGCTGAGAGAGGTGGAGGCAAAACTAAGCCAGCAGAATGGGGACATGGTGAGCGGTGGGGTAGGGAAAAGGGAGGAAGGATCCACTGTGGCCATGCCCTACTGGAGAGAGCCTGGACATGTCACCTGTCCTGCAGAGTGGATGTGGGATGGCTGGGCCGGTGCTGCTGTGCCTAAGCACACATGGTTGTCATTTCCTGACGGAGTCATCCTCCTCTTACCTCCTTGTGCTGCAGGGAAACAACTTCGCTCTCTTCTTTCCTCTCTGTGCCTTCCCCTCTGAGGCTGGAATAAATCCCTGGCCTACCCTAGTTGCTTCTGCATGTCTCTTCTCATTTTTGCACTCAATGGCTCTCTTGTTTCCTTGTCAGTCAGTTTGCTTCTAATATATTTTAGGAATTTTTTATTTATCTTTCCTTTCCTGCTATTTTTGCTTTGCCCGCTGCTGCTCTGCTGTTCCTCTGTGACCCTATCTGGCTGTTTACACCCTCTCTTATACAGATGTCTGCATTGTTCCAATCTTCCTCTGCTATTTCTATCTCATTGGGAAACCTCTACATTCATGGTCTCTGCAGGCATGATTTGCTGCCCTCTCCCAAAATTTCTCAGTATTTAAGGGATACAGGAAAGTGTTGTTTTCTCTCCTTTGTTTCTCTGTGTGGCATGGATTGCATCCATCCTGAACCTGTGAGTGAGGAGTCTCTTGACCAGCAGTGGGGCCCTGGATTAGTTCCTATAACTACATTATACTACATTAGTTCACATCACAAATTGCAGGGTTTGAAAAGCTCCTCAGATTTTCTCCAGGGTCACTTGCTGGAGCCAGCTGTGACTCACAGCCACCAGTGGTCACCCAGGAAGTGTTGGTGAAGGCAGCTTTGTGTGTCAGGTGACATCTCAGCTGCTGCCACCCGGCCTGTGGTTCAGTTCCTGTGCTGTGCTCCCTGGGCTGCAGGGAAGACAAGGGACTGACTGGTGGGTGAGGCTGTGCTGGAATGTGCCCTTGCCTTCAGGTCTGAGGGGCTGTTGGGGGAAGGCCCATTCTGGCTTTTTTCTTCCTGGGAGGAAGGAGTTGTGGGGCCAGCTGGAACTCAGCTGAGATCTCTTGTTTGTTCTCTGCCTTCCTAAAGAGGAGACAGTTGTGTTTAGACTTTCCAGCTGGGAAAGCACTTTGAAGACTCCCTTGAGGAAGAACTGTTACATTTAGTTGGTTATTTTCAGCCTTTGGGATTTATAGTCAATAGATGGTTTCTCTGGGACTCCCTTTATTTTTTTGGATCCATTCTTGAAGAGCCACACAGCTCTGTGGTGGTGAGAAGGGGATGTGCTCACAGTGACACTGCTGCATGGTTTTGGGACCTGCTTTTCTAGCCTTGGCTCAGGGTCCAAGACCAGAATTCCCACATGAGAGAGAAGAAAACAATGCAACTCACAATGCAACTAAAGATACTTGCCTGACTGCTAACAACTTTAACTGGCAGGGGCGAGGAAGAGAAGAGGGTGATTTTGAATAAACTATTTGGTATCTTTTCCTAGACAGCTGTGGCTAGTTCAACATCTGGCTCACTGATTGTTCCCATAGAAGAGTCTGGAGGTCTTTCCTGAGATGCTCACATGCCTGTGTGGTTTGCTCCAGACTCTGGGAAGTCCTCAGGGAAGGTGTTTGGGCTGGGCCTTGTGCTCTCATTCTCCATGGGAATTCCAGTCATGTTTAGGGGAGTTACAGACTGGAACAAACAGTCTCCCTCCTGCTGCTCACATTCCATAGGACATTCTTGGCACCCGGACAGGTTGCTGAATAAACCCAGGGGCAGGAGGGGGCCCAGGGCTCAGCAGGGGCAGGGACACAGCTGAGGCAGGGGCTCCTCTCACCTGAGCAGGTGTTTGCACTGTGCCAGGGGCTGGGGAGGGGTATGTTCAGTGGGTTGTGTCCAGTGCACATGTCCCAGATTGGAGACATAGCTACAGAACCACAGAGGGCAGGGTTAGATGGGATATTGGGCAGGAATTGTTCCCTGGGAGGGTGGGAGGCCCTCAGGGTGCCCAGAGAAGCTGTGGCTGCCCCTGGATCCCTGGAAGTGTCTGAGGCCAGGCTGATCACTGGGGCTTGGAGCACCCTGGGACATTGGAAAGTGTCCCAGCCCATGGCATGGGGTGGAACAAGGTGATCTTTAGAGATCCCTTCCAACTCCAGGCAGTCTGGGATTCTGGTTCTGTGGTTGGAATATTCAGTTGGAGTGTGGTGCCATCCTTTTCTGTAGGAAAGAGGAGTTTACATACAAGAAGATCTTCAGAGTGACCATAACTGACTTGCAGAGCTTGAAGGGGAACTGAGTTTTATGGTTGCCCATGAAGTTGACCTGAGAGTGTGTAGGCACTGGAGCTTTGCTCTGCCTACTCACTGCTGCTCTTTCTTACAGTGCCCTGCCTCTTCAGACCAGCCCAGGGCAGAACTCAAGTTGCTCTCACAAATGTTAATATGACACTTGCCTCATTTCACCTTAGCAATGGCCTTTCGATGCCAAAATACCAAATGTTAACAGATACAGCAGGTAGTGCTCCCAGTCCATAGTCGTTCTAAGCCCTTCGCCTGGCTGAGCCTTGGGTCACTTCTCAGAGGAGTTGGGAATTCTGCAGGCAGGCAGGAAGCAGCAGGACAGGAAAAAAGTGACTTGCCAGAGGTGACAAATGGGTGAGTGTCAATGGAATGAAATGCAGGTCCCTGGGTTTGCAGCCCAGTTAAAGCTGGGCACAACCCTTGGATTGCAGTTCTGTGCCCCGGGAAAGAAACCAGAAATTGCACAGGGAAATGGCCAGGGAAGGATTGCTCAAAGCTGAAGGTATCTCAAAGTACCACTGATGCATTAACTTCAGGTGTCTCTGGTTTGTGATCTGGGACTTCATGAGTGATCTTCTTCCCGGGGAGAATTCCTGAGTCTGGGGGAGTAGTGCTGATTGATATTGTAAGGAAGAAGCCTGCCATTTCTGGGTTCTTTAAATAAAACACTGTTAAAAGTGGGAAGAATCAGGATGTGGTGTTTTTGGGAGCCTTGATCTCCAGTGTGTCAGTCAGGCTGGCTTAATCAGGACAGCTTGCTGACAGTGGGGGTTGCACTGTGATTTTTCCCTGGTAACACCGTTTTTGAGGACCATCACAAGCAAGTTGCAGTTTAAGGCAGGCTGTGTTCCCAGGCTGTACTGTGACACCATCTGGGGGGTGGGCAGGAAAACAACATGGAAAACCAGCTCCACTACAAGCCACTTTTACTGCTCTGCTTGCTTCCATTCCTGGGGTGTTGTAGTTGTTACTATGGAAATTCAGGGACGTTTGCTGGAGGCTGGAAGACCACTAATGGTTGTTTGCTGGTAGATCCCAGCCTTTCTGTCTCCATTTCCTGCTCCTGTGTACATGCAGTTCTGTTCAGGAGGCACAGCTGGATTTCGTGCTGTTTCTCAGAAGCAGATCCCAGTGCTCAGGCTGCCATCGGGTTAGTCCTGCACAGCTCTCCAGTGGCCTCCCCATTCTGGGAGATGCTTCAGAGCCCAGCATACAGATCCTGTCTGTTAGCCCAGAGCATCCCTGACAGCCTCCTTCTCTCCTGCCTTAAACCCTGGCCTAAACAGGAGCAGCTGTCAGAGAGCAGTAATGCTCACTGTGACCAGCCCCACAGCCTGAAAACTCCTGGGCCACATCCCACAAAATCCCAACTGATCCCAAATAACACAACCTGATTTTTCTTTGTGTCTCTTGGCTTTTCTCTTGTGTTGATCTCCTTTTCCTTGCCTGAAAGTGATTTTTGAAAATCACAGATACCATCTTACAGGTACAGCTATATCTGGGTGTTTCAGACCACCCTCCGGCTGCAGGAGAAGCAAAATTGGTCATTAGAATTTGTCAGACAATGTCACCACACAGCCTGATGAAGAGCTCAGGAGCAAATCCCAAGGCAGGGTTGCACAGCACCTGCTGCAGTGTCACAGGGTTAAAAAGAACTGCTTTGAAGTATAAATAGGGTAGCGAGAGGTGCCAAAATGATCTTCAGAAGAACTAATTTTGAAAATTTCATCTAAATACATCCTGGGTTTACTTTCTTCTTCCCCATTTGTAGCTGCTCATATTTACTTATTGTGTGTACCTGGGTGTTGGGCTAAGACAGGAGACTTGGTGAGGGGGGGTCACTAATGTTCACTGGGTCTAAGGCAGCAAACAGAATATTTTTCTTTCTCAGCCAGATGCCCTCAAACTCATCACCTGGGCACAGGTGTACATCCATGTGTGCCTCCACTGCAATTATAGTGAGGAAAAATGGTAGTGCTTTTTTTTTCCAGAATGGAATACCCAGTAAATATTTCAGAACCCCATAAATAAAAATGATTGATCTGATCTTTTAAAAACATATGCCCCTTTGGGCTCTGACTAAGTGTGAGAAAGTTCAGCCTGAGAAGGAATTTGTTTGGAAAAGCAGTGAAAGGTTAGAAGCAGGGATGTGGGTTGGAATGTGCCTTGCAAATGTTAACTGTGGAGGCACAGTGCTAACGCCTTGCATGTGCAAAAGATTTGGAGGGTTGTGAATTTAAACCATGAAATTAATATAGTCAAAATTAAGGTTTTCTTGCCCACACCTTATTCATACAGGATGTGGTGTTTGTAATGTTCCGACGGATAGGAAGATACGGAGGTGGTTTGCTGGTGTTAAGTTATGGTTGAGAAAGAACCTTTAGCATCTCTGTTTCTTGATTAATTTGCAACATAAATGTTTCCTTTAAACATAAATGTTTCCTCCAAAATGTAACTTTTGATTTCTTTTACTTTTCTGGGGGATAGCAGAGCAAAGCCCAGGATATTGCTTTGTTGTGCTCACTGACACCTTCCCCAGTGAAAAGTGTGATACAGTGAATGCTGTGTGTGCACACCCACGTGCAGCCACCACAGTGACCCGTGAATCATTTACAACTGCCTGATTCATTTTCCCAGTGCTCTTATTTAATAATTCTCCTCCTCCTTGGGGAGAACTGTAAAAATGGATTTTATTTTCCTAATGTGTTTGCATTTTAAGTAGGTAAAGTCTCTTTAGATTCCCATTTGCCAAACAAGGAGATGAATATGTTCATCTGCACATGTAAGTGACCAGTGGGCTGAGACCAAGGATGATAAATTTCAGTGCAGAAGGAGGAATGCAGAAAATAATAAGAATCTTAGGTCAGGGATTTGCAGTGTGAAGAAATTTTGAGTTTAAAACCCAAGATATTGAAGATACTTATCCTAAGATATGGGGATGGTCGGGCTGGAGATGAGGGAAAGGTTCTCCCCGCAGAGGGTGCTGGCACTGCCCAGGCTCCCCAGGGAATGGGCACGGCCCCGAGGCTGCCAGAGCTCCAGGAGCCTTTGGACACCCAGGGATGCCCAGGGTGGGATTGGTGGGGCTCTGGGCAGGGACAGAGGCTGGACTGGGTGATCCCTGTGGGTCCCTTGCCACCCAGAATATTTTATAGTTCTGTGACCTCTCCTCTGTCTGAGGTGAGTGAAATTTGGAACAGTTCCTGGGTGTCTGGGGTGTTTCCATCCAAGTCTCAAAGATGTGCTCAGGAACAGGACACACACTGGAGGGTTTGATGTTCTGCAAATCCTGCAGTTACATAGTTCTCAAGAGGAGCAGTGTCTCTCTGGGTAATTTTAATCAGAGATTTTAGAAGATGAGGTTTTCAAGTTGTCCATAATTCTGTGATCTTCATATGATCTTACACTGAAAATTGCTAAGATGCAATTCTTTCTCAGTTGCTGCCCAAATTGACCACGTTTACAGAAATCTGGATGTTAATACTTGGAAACAAGTATCTTAGAAAGTTCCTAGGCAGGAAAAGGATAGAGAAATATATTTATTTCAATAAAAAAAGGATAAGAATTTTAGTAATCCTGGACTGTTCTGGTCATCCCTCAGTTTGTCCTCAAGGTGCCAGGAGAGTTTTAATGAGGGCAGAAATACATCCCTGGTATATCCAATGAGAGATGCAGTTTCCTAAACCTCTGGAGAAAAGAACCCAACCCTGCCCTGAAGTGACACCAGAATGAGGCAGGATAAGACATGATCTGCTCATGTTGTTACGTCATCTTATGTGTCTGAATTCTGTCATGGAACCTCAATATCCTGCTTCATAATGCTGATTTGGGGGATAATTATAAAATATTAATTTTTTTTGCTTTAAATGGCTAATATTTATTGTCTGGATTCAACCTGAGCATACTTCTAACTGAGGGAGAAGGAAATTCTTTCATGTATAACATCCTGAGAATGTATTTTATATCTCAGCATCCAGTGAAATATTTTTTAAAAATATAATAGTTTGTGACTATCAGACTGTTCTGAACAAGGGTTCATTCTCTCAGAAATTAAACCAGGCTATTCCCCTGTGCAGGGAAATTCCTGCTAATCTGGCATCAAATTTCCAAACCTGGTGAGATTACATCCAGGCCTGGATGGTGTGCCTTTAAATCTCCATTAAGATACATGCAGCTGACACATGGTTTCAATAAAATATCACAAATATTATAGATTCCTCTGGCCACCGACTTGAAAGCTTAAAAATTGCTGTGAGGTGAATTCAGCCCCGTAGGTCCTGACTGCACCTGTATCAGCTCTTCTCAGGAGCTGAAGGGCTCTGGAATCCTCCATGGAGAAGGCAAACCTGAGCCTGTGGCTCCATGCCCTCTCACCAGTCATTTGGCCCTTTGCCAGCTGGAAGGTGAGCCAGCACCTTACAGCAATTTTTGGGTCATTTCAGGGGATTTGAGCCCTCTGTGTAAGGGTTTGGGATTATTCCTGGCTTGGCAGTTTGCATCCCAAGGATGTCCCTGTGTGAAGCATGGGAAGCACAGTGTTAATCCAGTGTGTTCCTTGATGTCTCCTGTGTTCCTGACAGAGGCCAGATGTTTGTAGGAAGGAAGTAAATGATTGTGAACTGAGTGATACTGGAATAGTTTTCCCACAGGGAAAATTTCTTCCTTACCCCACTTAGGATCTGGCTTGTGCCTTTGTGTGCAAGGGTTTCTGTCCTTTCCAGAATTCTGGATTTTATTATTATTTAATCCGTACTAATGTAACTCTGGGTACTTTAAGCCTCTTAGGGGTTTGCTGCTGACTTTGGGCTCAGTCCTGCTCCCTTTTCAAGGAATTTTGCCATTAGACACCTTTAAGTAGAGTTCTGAAGTAAATTGAAGCCGATTTTACTGGCGGCTCTGTCCCTGGCTGTAAAATGCCGCTGTAAAGCTGTAACCTGTGTGCAAGGCACAGTTCCAGTGGGGAGGAGAGGGAGGTGTGTGCTCCTGTCTGCAGCCTCTCTGTCTCTGCCCCTCCTCACTGCCAGTCTGGAAGGAATCCTCTGAAGATGCCAAAGGCTCAGCTCAAGGGAATTGTCTGTGAGCCTGCGCGGGGAATGTCCTGCCAGCTTAGGAAGCCATAAATATGTTCCTTTCCATCTAGGTGCCCCTCTGGCTGCGGAAAGGGAGAAGAAGCCTCTCTCCAGAGCTGTCTTTGTGCTGCCCTGGGTGGAATCCACAGAAACAAGTGAGGGTCCCAGATGTTTTGTTTTTTTTCCCTGATGTGTTGTAAGGAAGCAGTAGCTGCACTCTGGGTCTTCTGGGGAGGCTGTTCAGGTAGAGTGTGCCCTGGACACAGCTTGGAAAGCTGTTTCCCAGTGGGAAGCATGCAGCATGTTCCTCAGAAAATGCCATCCTTTCCTGTTTCTTTGCATCAGGTGGATTAGTCATGGGGACTGGCTCTTCCTGAAGAGTGTTGATGTTACTCATAGTTCCTTCCAGTGAGGCAGATTTCCCAGGAAAGGTGATGCTTTTTCCGGGTACTGCCACGGAGCCATTCCCCAGCTCCAGCCCTGAGTTTGTCACCAGCAGGACTTGAGCATCTGCCAGCAGATTTTCAGGAAACAAGGAATGTGAAACCAAGGATCAGAGCATGTCACCGACTGTCCTGTGATCCACTGCCCAGAGCTGGAGGGATGATGCTGATACTTTGTGGTCACTTAAGTCCCACTCAGAAAGCATTTTTGGGCCAGAAACATCACAGCCTCAAATAGCGAGGTGACATAAATGTATTGCAGCTGTAAGAATCCAGCCTCTCCCCTTTAAAGCTGCTCCTAGACTTCATGTTTGGGAAACCTTTTTTGCCAAGGTAAATGAGGAATGTGGAATTGTCATAGGATGTATGATTTAGAATAGAATTCCTTATGTTAGGTGCTCCCTTTGCCATTACCAAACCCGCTGGTGCAAAGGAAGCACCCTGATCATGGAGCAGGACAAGCAGTGCTGTCCAGACTGCCCTGTTCTAATTTCCCTGCTTTTATCCTGGCTGGAACCTGCAGCACTTCTGGATGTTAAGAAGAATTCAGCAGGCTGTTGTGATCTGTTTACGTTCAACAGTTTTGCCCTTCCACGTGTGGAGGCTGTCCCTCCTAGACTGCAGTTCCTGCAGTGCTCTGCAAGAGAAGGATCAGTAGGATTCCAGGGTATTTGCAGAGCGTGAGTTCCTGAGAGAGCTCCTCTGTCAAGTACCTTTTGTGCCTTCTGCCATTTGAAAGCTCAGTGTGAATTCTAGGCCAGGTGAAAATTGTTCTTCACCTTGGATAAGTCCTCAAGGAGCTCCTGCAGCTGCTGTGGGGAGAGCTCATCGTTTGGGACCCTTCATGGGCTGTGCTGGTAGCGCTGCAGGGGTGTCAGCTGGATGGGACTGTTTCCAGTCTGGGTTTCTGGGATGCTGTGCAGAGCTCTTGGAGCCCAGTGGGAACCAGTTTGTACCCAGCTTTTGTGGTATTCCTGCACTTAGGAGGGCAGGTTAGGTAATCTGTATTTCTAGCTGTATTTTTAGTGATGCAGAGCTCCTAACCTTTCAATACATTTCTGATTGCTCTTATTCCCTTCCTGGGTTTCCAAAACAAAATCCACTGAGGCCAAGGGTCCTAAGGAAAGAAGTGCCTTGTTCTGGCTGCTATTTCTGGGCATGTGTTCTCTGCCCTCTCTTTCCTGCCAAAATGAAATATGTGCTTCCTTCTCTGGGGAATATGTGAATCAAACCAACAAAAATTCTCCAGATCTTGAATGTGGGACCTGGGAAGAGAGCAGAGCTCAGCCCTGAGGCAGGGTGTTCAGCCAGTCCTGGTGAATGCTGAACACACCACAGGAGCCAGCTGGCAGCAGCTCCTGGAGATGGGAGAGAAGAGCAGCTCATTCTCTCTCTTTTTTTTTTTTAGGCTCCACTTGCAAATAGAGGGGCCAAAACTTCTTTCAGACCTTGTGGGGTTAATTTCTTGGGATACTTGAAAAACCTGCCCATTTGCCATCTGAATGTTGTCAGTCCTTTATAGCTGAGGTGCTGCCTTGAAACGTGGCTGTGCCTTGCCTTTTCTACTACTAGCGAGATGAGGTGCTCTATTTTGGCCTGTGTATTGAAGATAAATTGTGAGCTGATTAAAGAAGTGCAGCTGGTACTCACTTGGCCTCTCTCTGGAATCCCTGCTCCTGTTGGAAAGGCTCCTGAGCATGAAGGAGAATGATACTTGCTGCATTCTGGAGTTTGACCAGATGCCTTTGGAGCATTTTGAAGGTCTGTGTTTGCAGCAGGGTGATTGCTCAGCTGGCAGCAAGGATGTGAACACCAGTAAGGGCAGCACTGAACCCATGTGCTGGGGGGCTGAGGAGTGTCCGTGCCTGCTCCTGTGGTTGTGCTTTGGGTGGAGCCTTAAGATGGAGCCCCTGATGACAGCAGAGAGTTTGAATCTGAGCAGACTTGCCTAGGTCTTGTTAGTTTGGTTGTGCCTGGATCCATCTCTCCAGAGGTTTAGGAAAGTGAGGAATTAGTGAGGGTTTCAGTGTGGGCTTGCAGCCACACCTCAGCGCCTGGAGTCCCTTGCAAGGACTGTTACAAGAACTGTTGCAAGGACTGCAAGTGTTACAGGTACTGGATATTGCGAGGAGTTTCTTGCTAGGAAGGCTTTGTCTGCTAGGCTCAGCACCGGACGGGTTCGAAGGCTGTCAGCAGAGATGGCTTTATTGGGTGAGGAGGAGAAGGTCTGGCTCTTGGGAGCAGCCTGAACAGGAACTGTTGTTCAGAGAGATAAAGCTTGGATGCACATGGGCAGCTCTTGGTACTTTGTGAATTCTCTGCAAAGCTCCTGTCTCTGAGGCTGGGCACTCTTTGTTCTCTGCTACAGAGCCCAGAAGATCAGTGCCAAGCTGGACCAGATGGAACAAATTCTTATTTCTCTGTAATGCCTGGAGATCCTTCTGCCTGTAGGGACAGTCCCCTAACAACACTAACCCCTGTTCTCCCGGGCTGTGCTGTTACACTTGTCCCTTGTTCCCTGCACTGCCCAGCGTGGGTGCCCACACCCAGCATGGGCTCTGCTGGGGACAGTGAGATCGCCCCTGTGTGACAGGGACCACAGGTAGCCATCCATGCCTGGCCCTGTGAAATGGTGTTAGTTAGTTTTCTTCTGTTCTAGCAAGTCTTTTTATCTACTGAGCTCTTTTCTTCCAAACTAAGGCCATAATAGTTTTTCTTCTCTGAATGTGAAAGTGTCTGGTCTTTGGGACTCCTTTGAAGAGTTAATCTTCAGTTGGTCCTGTAGAGCTCATTGCACTTGAGAAAGGAGGTTGGTTCCTTGCTTTGGGGACACTCATCGAGGTGGGGTTGACTGCTGATGCCAAGTTAGGAGTTTCTCTGCTACTTGACTGTGCTAACTGAAGGGAGGCAGGGGGTTTGCAGCAGCTACTCAGATACTCAGCAGCTATCATTAGATCTTCCTCCTTGTGGGAGAGGGCCCAGGGTAGAGGGAGTCCCTCATTGTGTGACCACAGAAGGAGCTTGCACAAGATCACATAATGGAACAAACACAGTTAAATGTGACTTGCCAGTGCTTCTGCCACTGGAATGTTCTCACAGGTGTGTTCTGCTGCCCCTCCTACTCTCCCTCAGGCCATTAATACCTCCCTCAGGTATTGTCTGTGCAGTGAGTCCCTTTCTCTTTGCTTGTCCAGCCTAGACTTCTAAAAACCCCTTAACTCTACTTTAGCACTGCTGTGCTCCGATTAAGATACAGATTTTTTTTTTAGTCACAGAGGTAAAGTTCCAGTGCCCAGGTGTTTCACCCCATTTCGATTTGGCATTTTTCTCTGCTAGATCATCACAGCTTCTACAGTCACGTTGAATAAAGGGTGACAGTGATCCTTTATTTAGTGCTGAACCCCATCTGCTGCTGGACTGAGTGGTGAACTCAAGTGAGTGATTACACCATACCAATATATCCTAGCTTAAAATATGGAGTAATTTTGAAAGTAAAGTGATGAAGGAGTAAAATAAAAGCTTACTTAATGTGCACAGTCTGGTATGTTTGAACACAGCATGGAAGAGGTAAAAACAAGGCTTTAACTTTGCTGATAGTAAGGATACATGGAGACAACTACACGCTGTAGGGAAGCTTCTGAATGGCAGGTCCTCTGTGGAGCCCTGGGAGCTGCTGCCTCACTCCTTGCTCCTGCTGTGGGAAGGAAACACTCTGGAGATCCTTTGTGGCTTTACAAACACATATTTCACTGTGTTTGCCGTGGACTTTATGTTTGCCACTTTGCTATGGGCTCACAGCACCAAGCCATTGGCCTGGGGTCATCTGACAGGTGAGGTGACTGCTCAGGGAGGGCAGTCTGTATCCCAGGGTGTGCCAGGCAGCACAGGGGGGAAACACCCCACCAAGGTGACCAGGGAAATCCTCCTCTTGCATGGATGTGATAGCTGAGCTAAAGACACTGATCCCCATTCAGAACAAACCAGATTCACAAACACTTTGGGCTGTTTTGCATCTGTCTGCCCCACACAGCTGTGGTGAAGGGTTGGTTGATGCTGGGATGAACTGATGGGGTGTAGGGAACAAATGGATATGAAACCAAGTTTCATCAGTTCTCCCTTCACTGAGCACCTTCGATGTCTTGGGCAGGCTGACCTGAAACAGAGACTAGACAGAGCTAAGAGAATAAAGTAGGTATTTATTAAAAGGCCTTTAAGGATACGCCTTGGGTGGTACAAGAGTCTGGCCAAAGCTACACCCAAGGGGAACCCAAAATGGACAACAGGTCGCAAGGTCTCACACTTTTATAAGTTTTGCTCCATTTGCATATTGGGGTTTAATTGTCCAATTGCAGATTCAGATTGTGAAGGCCCATCCTTCTTATTTTCTCTCTTCAGTCCACCATTGTTTGTGCTTTTGGGCCTGAAACTTGTAACAGTTGTCCTTGGTCTCTAGCAGGAAAAGGGGCTTTTTTTGTCTACCTACTCGGTGAAGAGAGCTTACTAACACTTAATATGAGGCTTGGAACTACACCCCTAGGCAGCACAGAATGTGAAAGACATGAAAGCTAAAACTTAAGGCATCACCTTACTGTCCTGCATGCCCTGGATTGTTGATTCTCCTGGGTTTGTTGGTTCTGACAGGATCCTGAGTGCTGTTGGGAATCAGTAAACAGTGAGAAGACAGTGTGTGCTCACATCCAGTCCACATTAGAGTTGGTGTATTAAGGCTTTGCTTTCTAACAGCTCATGCATTGACTCTGTGTTTAGTTCTGCCCCTTTGTCCCCATCCTGACCAGCACTTGCTTGTCCCTGAACTTGCTGAGCCCTGAACTTCCAAAGGAGATGCCAGCAGGGCCTGCTGTCCTGCAGCCTCAGTGTTGTGAGGTCTGTGGGGTCTGCTCTGGAGAGCTGAGCTGTGTGAAGAGGAAATAAATCGGAATATGCCCCAAGCCATATAGTGTGGGGTTGTCTGTGTGCCTTAGAGACTTGACAGAGCACGTGGGCTGTGTCAGTGCATGGGGGTGCCTGATTGAGCAGGGTGATTGCAGTGTTGCCTTTCACCTCAGAGTTTCTAAACTGGTCTGTTTTCTTCTTCCTACAGACAATTTTAGGTACACCTGTGACATTTGTGGGAAAAAATATAAATACTATAGCTGCTTCCAAGAGCACAGAGACCTACATGCCGTGGATGGTGAGTAATGTTTTGACACTCAGACACCTGAACTAGGCTGAAAAGTTTTTGGGGAAGCAGAATGTGGCTCTGCAGGAGCATGTGGCCTGTGGTGTGCAGGATGTGGCACTGGATGGGTCACCTGTCTTTGCCATGGAGGCACAGCCTACAGGCACTGCAGAAAGGAGTTCTCTGTGCCTGATTCTCTCTGTGTGCATCAAAACACCTGTGCTGGGACTTGGGGACCTTGCAGTGTGTCTGCAGGGAGGTTCATGGTTAGGATGGAGATCTTGGGACTGAGTGCCTCAAGGTAAATGGTCAGCCTGATTATTTGCTGGGAAGAAGTTGGTTGCTTTTTGGTTTCTGAATTTACAGGTTTGTTCCCAACATACTTCTTTGTGAAGCATTTCAAATTTTCAGAGTTGGGAAATGTTTCATTCTTACTAATTACTGTGGTAGTGAACTGATGAAGTTGTCAGTGGCCCTTAAAGGCCATTTTTTCCTCTGTGATTGTACAAGTGGCCTAGGCTGGTGACACCAGACAGAAGCAGACACCCACTGCCAGAAGCAGTGTTTTTATTCTGGACTAGGGGAAATGAAGTATCAACATGCTGGCCTGCCCCCTGCATACTGAGCATCTAAAGCTCCTCACCTTGGAGCCCACAGATACTCCAGACCTTCCTGGTGTGTGCTGCAAGCCTGTCAATACTGTTCCTCACTTGGCCAAGGAGAGTTCTAGAAAGAGGCTGCCTGGAGAGCAACAGGTTTTGAATGACTGGGCTGTCTCAGAAGAGCAAGTGGTTTTTCACAATATATGATTGTCCAGAAAAATGGTTGTGTTTACCTGAAGTGTGGACATCAGAACGTCTTCTAAGGGCAGCCAGTGTTCTCCTGCAGGGCACTGCTGCCAGCTCCCTTCTTCCTGTGGGAGCCAGCAGAAAATGACTGGCACTGCCAGTCACTGTGAGGGGAATGTGGCTGCTGTGTCGCAGCACACGCAGGGATGAGGCAGCTGTGCACCTGAAGTTCACATGGGGCTGTGTCAGGGTCAAAACAAAGGCCTTGAGCATCTGTGTGTTTTAGGGCTGGGCATGCTCAACCAGGTCCTGTGAGGATGCTGCTGGGAAGAGGAGGGACTGGGGCACAAAGCCTGGTTTATTCAGTGGGGCTGAAATGTGCTGCAGCAGTATGTGAAATGCAGGAGGAAAACAAGACCATTTAAGAGGATTTAATTTCTGTTTTGTTTCTTCCCCTCCTTCTTCTATTCTGTGTTAGTTTTTAGTGTGGAAGGGGCCCCAGAAAACCGGGCAGGTAAGCCGAGCTCCTTTGTGTGCTTTATTTTATGAATCTTTTCCAGCATTCAGTAGTTCAGACACAGCAGGTCGATTCTGAACTTGTAAGAGTCAAAGGAGTTTTGCATCAGGACAGGGAGCATCCTCTCTCCCTCCCCAGTGTCTACAGCCAGTAGGTTGCTGCCCAGCCCTACCAGATACCAGGCTTTTGTTGCACATACATTTGGTCAGGCTTCAGACAATCAAAGAAGCAGGTGTTTCATGTCTTTGGTGGTCTTGTAAATTGTCCAAGGTATAAACCAAATTCTTCTCTAAAGTGGGTTGGGTTGTGATTTGTTGCTAGCTGTGCTGTTAGCTGGTAGAAGTCTCAGGTTGGTATTTGTTAGGTGATGTTCCTGCAGAATGCATTGCCATGCCCACTGTCAGCCAGTATAGCAGCATTAGAGGGGAGATTCCCTGGAAGAAAAGCAGGAAATACAGATCAGACTTTGCAATGTGTTAATTCAGTTTTTCTCTGTATTTTTTAAGCATTAATTCCCAAAAGGCCAGTTAGTGGCTGGGAGCAGGGGTAATCCTGGGGCACCTGAGGAGAAGGAGGGGCAAGTCAGACAGAAGGGCCACTGGTTTATAATTCCTGTCTTCCAGTCCTGTTCCAGATGGAAATATGATTACAGGTGCAGGAGCATTCATGCCCATGCAGCTGTAGAAGGCAAAGCTGAGGTGTTGTCAGCTGTGCTCTGGTTCTGTTCTCTTGCAGACCCCTATGACCAGGCTGTCATCGCTGCTGACGAGGTGAAGGAGGAGGAGCCCGAACCCTTCCAGAAGATTGGGCCAAGTAAGAGTTATTATTGTTTCAAATAAAAAGTAAAGCTCAGGGGTTCACACCTGCCTTTCGCCTCAGCACCTCTAAAAAAAGCAGGAAGAACTGGATTACAGAGAGAGCTTGGGTTTGGGTGCTCACAGATGTTCAGGCTCAAATGAGCATCAAACACCAACAGCCCTGGCCCTAAGAACTGCAGCTTTGTGATGTGTTCTGCTCAAGAGCTCTGCAAAGAGAAGGGGAAGAGAGTTCAGGGGAAAAGCAGTCTGGCAGGGATGAGAGAGGGCTTGAAGGTGCACTAAGAGCTGGCAGGTGATTCATTCACACTGCCTTTATGGTGGGTCCTCAAACAGAGCAGAGGGAAACGGAGAGAACATCAGGTTTTGACAGAGCATTTCTCTGAATTTTCAATTTTGGAAACAATCAATTATCCATGGATTTTCCCTCATCTTGCAACTTGCTGCTAGTTCTGTACTCCCAGCACTGGCAAGAGGAGGAGGTGTCAGTGTGTGGTTACACTCCATGATTTCCAGTGTCTCCAAAGCGGGAATGAGCACACTGACTCCAGAAAAGCCTCTTCTCCTGCAAGAGGACTCCACAATCCTAAATAAAAGTTCTCTAATGCTGGAACTTGACTGTTCATTTCCTGGTTTGACTGTTCCTGTTGTCCACACCTCCCAGACTTTCTGTAAGCAGAGGACAGAACTGTGTCCTCTGTAAGACAGACTTTAACACTGGATTCTCTCCCTTGTTTTGCACACTTACTTGCTGTAATTTTGAGGTAATCATCTGCAGCTTGTTCGGTTCTACTGGACTTTTTATACATGGTCCATCCCTCTGTTTTGAACTGTTTCCTTTCTTGGGAAAAAGACGTGTGGATTACAGGGCAGGCAAGTTCCACATGCATGAGGAATGTTTGTGTCACCTGACCAGTTTCTCTGAAAAAAGAAACTGGGGGTTGTGTTCCTGACTTTTGTCCTTATTCATTTCACAGAAACTGGAAATTACACCTGTGAGTTCTGTGGCAAGCAGTACAAGTACTACACTCCCTACCAAGAGCACGTGGCTCTGCATGCCCCCATCAGTGAGTATCTGCTGCAGGGCTGGCCTGCTGCAGACTGGCACCTCCAGGGGCTGTGGGGAGCCCCAGGCTGGCAGGAGAGACTGCACTCTTGGGGATCCTTGCACTGGAGCTGTGGGATAGCAGCGGGCAGGACACAGATCATGTGCTGACCAGGGCACTGTAAAGCTGAGCTGGTTCCCCTCTCCCAGGGACACTTTAGGTCTGGAAGGTCTCTGAGCTCCTACCCCAGTCCATGGGATTCTACAT
The DNA here is from genome assembly GCF_009819655.1 of Sylvia atricapilla. Lineage (NCBI taxonomy): Eukaryota > Metazoa > Chordata > Aves > Passeriformes > Sylviidae > Sylvia > Sylvia atricapilla. Next base: position 4,468,837 of record NC_089158.1, read on the forward strand.
GTTCCTTGTGGGGCTGATGGTTTAGGCTCTTGTTTAACTGAAATAATGCACAACATCTTAATACTGCCCTAAATAATAACTGAACATACATGTTAGGGAAGAAGCATCTTTCTTATGAGCTTCTGCGGAATTATTTCAAGCAGTGAGTTAAAACTGGTTTCAAAATCATTTAAATTACCTCAGCAGCTTGCTACTAAGTATCACACTCGATAAATGATTTATTTCAGGGAGCTCAGGACAAGGCAATTGTCAGCAAACTGCACAGCACTGTGGTCTGCACTCCTCTCACAGAGGGGGAGACTTAATGTCTTCATTCAGTGTAATTCAGTGCCAAATTTCACTAAACACGTTGAGAGAAATTTTTGCTGCCTGCTGGATTTGAATACTCTAAAAGTCCGCAGAGAAGTTTTTTACAGCTGGACTTGCTGCCCCTTTCCCAGCAGTGCCCGAGCCTTGCTGGGTGCCCGGGCTGTGCTGCTCCAGGGGCTGGGATGATGGAGAGGAGGGATGAGCCGGCAGGGGGCGCTTCCACCCCAAAATCACCTGGAATCGGGTTTCTACGGGATTAAATGAGCCACTCTTGGGTTTATGGGAGCATGGTCCCCCAGACTGTCGCCTTTAAGGTTTGGTGGCTCTTGACAGGTGCCATGCAAGTTCTCTGAAGCTTGGATATGGACCATGGTAGAAGGTGGAGGGCATAAATTACGTGTCCAACGTCATCATCACAAAGTTAATCTTACGTGCTGAGAGACCTGCCCCAGTGCTTGTGATTGCACACATTGCAGTTATTCCTGTGGTTCCCTGGCCCTGGAAGCTCCACCTCTTCACTGAGGTGCTTTCAGCCTTCAGCAAAACCTTCAGTGACCAGCAGTGGCTCCATCTTCTGCCATGGAGGGGCCCTTGGACAGCAGGGCTCTGGGGTCTCTGCTTCCCCTGCAGAGAGCTCAGGAGCAGTGTGCTGTGAGCACTGGGACTTTGCTCAGCTCGAGCTAGTTCTTACCTTCCCAGTGCTTCCCATTTCAAGGGGATTTATTACCACTGAGGTCTTTCCACCTTCCTAACCAGTTGTAGTAATAACTGAGCTGTGGGTTCCAGTCCAGACTCTCCAGTCTAGCAGAAAAGAAACCCCAGCTGTGTTTGTCTGGAATATGCCTGCAGTGGGCCCTACGGTTCCAGTGGCCCCCTACAGACCCTGCCCCTCTCCTGGCAGAGGCAGCTCAGGCTCCTGCCTGATGCTGTGTGGCTCCTGGGAGCCAGTTCTGGAGTAGGAGGCAGCTTCTGAGTGCTGGGCTTGAAGCCATTCTTGCACTGTGGTTTCTGCAGCAAAAGAAAAGAAGCTGCCCCTGCTGCAGGCCCTTAGCTGTGCAGATGGCTTTCCAGACCTTTCAAGTATCTTTAACTCAAGATCAGATCAAGATAGTATTTTCCTAAGGTTTAACCCCCTCCCCATAAACTTTTCTTTTTTCTTTTTTAACCTCTTTTTTCCTCTCCTAGTTCCCATGACCAGTAAGATTTATGATTTACAATGACAAGCCACTAACCCTGATGAGGTTGAGGATGAGGAGAGGGCATAATGAGCTCCCAAGGCAGGCAGGCCAGTACATCTGTCTGGAAAACAGGTCTGCTGTGGGCTTCCCTGGAACTGTTAATGCCAAATGTCACCTTCCAAAGGTCTCTTTTCTGAGTGAGGAGTAGGGGCTTTTTCATAAGATTAGAACTGGGCTATAACTCTTTAAAAATAATATTCTTATGCAGTTTCTGTCATCATATTCACTCTTTCAAACAAGGCTGTCAGAGGCTGTTTCCAAAAACTAAAAGTGGATTGTAGGCACATTCATTGTCCCAGTTTTAGAAACATTTCTGAATGGAGATTCGTGGGGGAGGGTTCAGAGATGTTTCTGTCCTCCTTCAGGCTCTGGCTGCCCTCTAAGATGGAGCTGATTTGAACCATGTTTTCTGGGGCTGGGCTGTTGGGATTGCTCTGAAAGTTCAGAGGGATTGTTCAGGACATGAAGTGATAGAGCAGGGGGAATGTCTTCACACTGTTAGAGGATGGAGTTAGATGGGATTTTGGGAAGAAATTCCAAGTACCCAGTTAGGAATTGGGTGGTGAGGCCCTGGCACAGGGTGATCAGAAAAGCTGTGGCTGCCCCTGAATCCCTGGAAGTGGGATGGGACTTGGAGCAGCCTGGGATAGTGGAAGGTGTCCTTGCCCACAGAATGATCTTTAAGGTCCCTTCCAACCCAAAGCGATCTGAGATTCTGTGACTCTGTAATGAATGAGTTTGCAGTGCAGAGAAAACCTGGGGTACCTGGGATGTGAACTGGCTGTAAAGGCACCAGGAGTGGGATTGAGCTTGGTGAGTCAGGCTCAGGAGTGTACATTCACCTCTGCCTGGTACCTGCAGATATGGCCTCAGACTCCTGGGTCACAGAAGAATGGGCAGAGAGCAGTAAGACCAGCACAGCTCTCCATGGCTCTGCCTCCAAGATGGAAATCTAAAGTGATGTCAGAGCCGTGAGAGTCCTCAGAGCTCTGGAAGGCCTTGAGCAGTCCCACATGGGGCTATGCCCACAGCCACCCTCCTGCTGTAGCCCAGCTCTGAGCCACACACCCTGCCTGGGCTGCTCTGTAGGACGTTGGTCTCAGCTCAGTTGTGGATGTGCCCATACCTGGCTGTGGATCCATGGGTTTGTGCCCCAGCCCACAGCTGCATTCCCACCTTGATGTCAACCCTGTCTGGGCACCCTGGACCTCGCTGAGGATTACTGCTCCTGGTTAACCTCACCACAACTGATCCTGCTGCTGACCTGTGGATTGACTTGCCAACGTGGCCACACACCTGTCTTGTTGCCATGACCTTCCTGGTGACCTGGACTCGTGATTGAAGCTGGCTGTCACTTGTGGGCCTTGCTCACTTCTCTCAGGGTCTGTGGGATGGGCCTTGCCATCCCTGGGATCATTCTTGGCTCTACAGGGGACAGACAAACCTACACCCCCCCTGACACCTGAGATGCTCAAGGAAGCTCATCAAGGCTTGCTACTCAATCCCTTTCCATATTGGGTGCACACTGGATACAATTTGTTCATGCAAAGTGCTTAAATGCAGTGTTTCATTAAGGCAGCTGCCATTTTGGTAGTACAGCTGGTTTCAACACAGGCTGTGCCTAACAGGAAAACCAGCTCCAGATTCCAGCTGGATGGTGTATCTTTGCTCCCTCCAGTTCAGTGAGGGAAATCTATGAGTTCAGGTGTTTTTTCCAGTCTGATCCCACAGTGTTTTAGCAAGAGGCTCCACCTGTTTGTGTGTATAAAGACACACATTAAAAAATTGATAGGTTTGAGCAAAGGGATTTTCCTGTGGAAAGACCTGTTTGCCATAGCCAAGGTGTTTGCTCAGAGTATGGAATTTCAGGCCATTGTTAAGGAATCATTTTCCAACACGTTCAATGAGGACAGTTTTTTCTCTGTAGGTTATGGTACAATTCCATCTGAACCATCAAAATGGTTCCCTACCCATCCTGACAAGATCTTCCTAAACAAATACCATGCACAAGTTATTAACCAGAATTTTTACCTGGATAAAGTGATGTTGCTGACACAATCTGGTCCCTGCTGTGGTGTTGCATCATGGTAGTGTGTGGATTTGTGTGCCAGATTTTCTCCTTGCTGCCACAGCTTTCCAGTCATGGACTTTCAGGTCTTCCCAAAACCAGGAAAGCCAGGAGGGACCACTGTGATCTCTGGACTGCCTGGAGAAACACATTCTGTAGGATTGCCTTGGTTGAATTGCACATAGATATGCTTTAGAGAGACATCTCATCTTGCTTTTGAGTGACAGAAAATGCAGCAATCTCATAAGGTAATTATTTTGATGACTTATTGCCTCCACTAAATTAAGACTAAAATTAGCCAGCTGCAGCTTTGAGCACTGGGTCCTATTTATAACCTTGCCTACTCAGTGAAGGAGGACTAACTTACTGAGTTTTTGTCCTTTCTAGACCTGGCCTAACCTGCTCTCCAGGCCCTGGTTAAATCACAGGAGTGACTTCTGTTTCCATTATAAGCTCTGCTGTTCTTGGCCCTTGGTTCTCCTCTTGTCTCCTCAGAGTGTTCTCCAGTCTGTTCTCCACCCTCAGGCAGGGTGGGTACCAGCACTGGGTCAGGAAGGATCTGAGAGCTGGCACTGCCTTCCTGATCCCCTTGGAAATTTCTGACTGCTCCCCAAGGAGCACCTCAGCCTTTTCAGCCACAGTGTCACTCTGGGAGCTCCCCTGGAGCCACGCTGACCAAGCACAGCAGTGACTGAGCTTTTCCTGCTGCCAGGCTGAAGCCCTCACTGTTCTCAGCATCTCCTGCATCCAGTGTGTCCTTCAGCAGAGCCTGGGCCATCCTGCAGCGCTGCAGCACAAAGCCCTGAGCTGGCTGACTGCAGACCATGCAGTGAGAGTCACCCTCCACATCACTGCAGCTTCCACTGGGACAGGGCTCTGCTGCCTTCTGGCAGGGTTTGAAAAGCTCCACAGCAGCAGTTTTCAGGTCAGCTGCCCACAGTGCTTTCTCCAGTCTTGCTTCAGATTTTGAGGCAGGAGAGTTTTGTGGCCATTCAGCAACTCAAGATTTTCATTTTTTAGAAATGTCTTGGCCATTTCATCAGCCTGAGGCCATGAGTTCCACAGTGAAGGTGACTTTTCCAGAGTAGAGCAGAGAGGAGCTGTGTGATGCTCTCTACCTGTGTTGCTCAGCCTTCAGAGGGAATTTGGTATCTGATGAACTGCAGGCTGAACATTTTTTTTTCCCAAAGAGCTGTTAGCTTTCTCCAGACTGCCAGAACTGATATTCCTTTGTCTGTCTTGTATTGCTGCTCAAAATTCTCTCTCTGCCTAGTGTCAGATGGAGCAGCCTTCTTTGTGGGGTCTCAGTTTGAAGGCATACTGTTTGTTTCATTTGGGAGGAAGAAAAATAAATTTTGGAGGTCATCATAGCATTGAGACTTTGGTCCTCAGATCCCAGAGGAGTATCTGGGCTGCAGAGGATGTGCAGTGATGTTCTCTGTCTGGCACTGAGGAGTTGCTGATGGCTGTTTCTCGTGGCATGGATGAGGAATAAAGCAGCCATTGGTGGGAACGGCCCTCATGGGAAGCAGATGATCCACAAGCTGGAAATTTTCATATCTGACTACATTTTTGCTGGCAGTTTGGCAGCAGCTGAAGGAGGATTATCCATGGAGATTGAAAGGAAGTACAGAGAGCAAAACAAGCCTCCTGCCTATTTATTTGGCTGGAGACCGAGCAGAGAAGTATCCTGACTAAGCTGTGAGAAAACCAGTGCGTAATCTCCTGCAGAACTACACTGACGTGAGGAAATGTCAACTTGGGGCTGTGTGTCAGAGCAAGTGAATCAAAACCCCTGGAACTGCAACCCCTGTGAATGTACACACTCCCAGTCCCCAGTGCTGCTGCTGAAGGTGAGAGCCAGTTACAGTCAAGGTCTGTAAAGTCTCCTGGGATTTTGGAAATGAGCGTCCTGTCTCAGCCAGGGGGACTTCTCTCCTCCCCCGTTTCAGAGTCAGGCTGTGGTGCTGCTGTGGTGTTCCCCTGAGAGCTGCTCAGTGAGGATGAGTATTTCTCACTCCCACTGTGTAGAATGTACAGGTGCTGCTCTTGTCCCTCCACGTTTAGGCATCTCACAGTATCCATGTAGAAATCACTGGTAGGGAGCTGGGGCTGTGGGTTAGTTGAACCTTCTTTGTTGGTGATTTTTCATGACAGGTGATTGGAGTGGGACTGGAGCTTCAGGACCCATATCCAAATTTCCATAGAAGAGGTCTCTTAGGAATGAAGGGGGTTCTTAGACAGGTTCTCCATTTTTGTAGTGGTTTATTTAATCTATGTGGCCGAGACAAAGGGCTGTCCTGAAGGTGTTTCAGATGACTTTTGGCATTGAAAATTCCTGGTGATCCTCACTGTGTGCTGCAGAGACCAAAATATAGATGCATTCAAAGAGCATATCCTAGTAATATTCAGAATTTCTCCGCATGTCACCAGTCTGGAACTGGGACCAAAAGCCTTTACTCACTCTGCCTCCTAATGCCATTCCACTCCCAACTGTGCCCTTTCCTTTGTATTTGGTCAAAGAGACAATGTAGCTAGAGATCACTAGAATTTATTCAAGGCTCAAGAAACAAAGATGTAAACTTCTCCCTACTCAGAGCTCTGAGTAGTTTAGAAACCTGCTCCCAAAATTCAGTCCATAGACACGGAGGCCAGAGCTGCAGATGCTTCCAGCCAGGCCGTGGAAACCACACAGTGCTCCTGGATGGATGGGGTGATTCCTGCTGGAGGAGGAATGGGTTGGCAATGTGGCAGTGAGAGGTGTGGAAGGGAACTAACCAGCTTCACCAGTGTCCCCTCGGGTGAGGGGGGAGCCCAGCTCTGTCCCAGGGGCTCAGTGCATCAGCAGCTCCAGCAGGCCCCACTCTGGGAGCTCCCTGGCTGTGCCGGCACTAGTTCTGAGTGTTCATATCCAGAGTTCTCTCGATCTCCACTCTTCGTGGCAGTGAAGACACAGACGAGCCAGTCCAGCAAAAAGTCTCCGGCGTCCATAAGCCGCTGTTCCACCCTCCTGCACCGCAGCCCCTCGGGGCTCCCGCCCGCGTCCCAGTCCCAGATGTTCCGCACGCCCAATTCCGGATCCCCAGGGAGCAAGGCCATCACAGGTACCCATTGCCTTTCTGCTTTCTGACCTGCTGAGTGTCCACTCCTTGCCTGGATTGTGGCCCTTCCTGGCCTCAGTCTGCTGCATCCATGGCGGTCCCAGAAAAGCTGCTCCTAGAAGCAGCAGTGGGGATTAGATCCTTTACAATCTCTTCCCAGTGATGAGTTGTTTTTGTTAAGCATCATGGTAACTGCAAGGTACAAAAGACTCTGTTTCAAATCCTGGTGTCACAAACTGAGAGCAGTTTCCTGATGAGGACTGGTGTAATGACTTGGCAGGAATGGGGATTTTTGCTTGGTTTTCAGCACTGTCTGACATTTAGTGTTTGTTTTCCTCGAGGTGATGTTTTAAGGGCTAGGACTGTGATTCCATCTGAGATTCCATCGGGGTGTAGACAAAGGGCTGGTCAATCAGATGGTGTTTAAACACCCCTAGAATGTCTGGCATGGACAGATGCTGAATATGAGAGGTGGCTGTAGTGGGAGAGGCCATGGATGCTGAACAAGGATGAGTTTTTTTGGATAACACATATCCACAGCTGCCAAGGACTTGGTCCATACCAGTAATTGTACTTTGCATTCAAAAGGTTCCAAATACAAGGAGAGAGAACAGAGTGAGCTGCCCTCTCAGTGTGTAAGGGCACAGTAAGACCAAGCAGGTGCATTAAACCAGGTTTTTCTTACTGCCAGTCTTAGGGGAGGCTTTGTGGGAAGCTAAGGGATGAGGGCAAAACCACCATACAAATTCTTTACAAAGGTCTTTGGAGACCTCCATCTCACTTCCTCTTGTGACATAAGCCAGGACTTGAACCTGGGTCTCTTGGGAGGAGTGGGTTGACCCAAACCATTTTGTCACCATCTGATTTTCCTGTTATATAATGCCTGTTGTTTAAATTATTTATCTGTCAAGTGGCATAGATAGATGTCTCCAGTTCCTTTTCAGCCCTGTTTGATGTGTTTCTATTTCAGTTGATTTGGTTACCAAGTTTGCTCGTTATTCTAGATTTTAAGAGTCAGGAACATAGTTGATTGAGAGTTTGAGAAGGCTGCTCAGGACTTGGAAGGGTCCACTGAGGACTGGTTGGGCCAAAATCCACGGGCAGTTCAGGTCTCTGGTAGCCCCAAAGCCTATGTGTGTGAGCCACACTGCAGCCCTGGAACCTGCAGGGACCTGGGGCCTCTGCCAAGTCCTGACAGCAGTTGTGACCACTCCAGTGGTCTGCAGGAATAAAATCATGATCTGGCACCAGTTTTCAGCAGTCCACATCAATCCTGAATGAAAGACTTGTGTCCTCAGCCCTGCCCAGGCTGCAGGCTGAGCCTAGCAGAGCCAGGCCAGCCTGTGTCCATGTGAACCCCTCTGGTGACAGTGGGCTCCAGAATGAGGGTGCAGGGCAAGGGCCTGTCCAGCACAGGCCACACACATTGCTTTGGCCAGTTCTTTTTTTTGTTTGTTTGTTTTTTGTTTTTTGATCTCTAATTATTCTTTGATCCACTACAGTAAATCCATTTGCCTGGATATTGCAAACCCAGTGAAGTGAGACAGGACCTCAGGTCCCTGATCTCACAGATTGAAACCAGCTTGAGCAGGGTGGGAGGCCTCAGGCTGTGCTGTGCAGTGATGCTTCAGGGCTCTGTGGCCACTGCCAGGGGCAGAAGCACCAGAGTCCACAGGAGGAGCCTTCCTGGCACTGTTAGGGACACAAAAGAACGAGGCAGGCAGCAGGAGTCAAGCAGGAAAGTTCTCCTTTTAATTTCTCTAACTTCATATATATACACTTTATTAAAAGGTAAAAAATGGGCTACACAGGTTACCACCTCTTCGACCTCGTAGGTGAACATCACCATCAATCACAAAACTCTTCCCAGAGGAGAAATACGTAAACAATACATAGTTCATAATTCTGAAGTTACGTGAGAATCTCCACTATAAAAATGTTAACAGTCAAAATACAAAAAACCTTAAACCAGCACCCTCCCAGTGCAGTCCCTGGGAGCTGCCCTTGCTGTGGCTGGAGTGTGCAGAGCAGTGCCCTGACAGCAGCAGGGCTGCCCTGCCTGGCCCCGGGGCTCTGGGAACAAGGGCTCTGCTGGGCAGCACGGAGCCAGAGGATCTTCCACAGCTTTTCTAGACACAGTGGGTAGGTGCTGAGACAGCCCTTCAGACCTCTGCTTCAACATTTCCAGGAGGGTATTTATAAAAGGAAAGATGCAGGTGACTGGGAAGCACAAGGAAAGCTGGCGCAGTGCTTCTGTAGGTGTGGTGCTGAGGCCCTGAGCTCAGTCTCAGAGTGGTCACCTGTCCTCACAGGCTTTAAGGGCTGCTTGTTACCTTAAGGAAGAGTAAGATAAGGGTTGGGTTTTTTTGCAGGGGAGGAAGCCATGACCTTTCTGGTTCAGTCAGGACTGGTGTTCATGGGCTCCCTAAGAGCCAATCCAGGCCACCTCAGCCAGAAGGCATTCAAGAAAAATACCCACCTGTTATCCCTTCACTGAATCTGGCCCATTTGCCTCCAAAATGAGGTATTTGACCTTTCTGCTGTATTCAGGGTCTGTGATTATGTGGCACAGGAGCATGTCTTGCCTCCTGTTTGCCTGGTTCTGCATCCAGTGTTGACCAGTCACCATTCCTGCTTTGTTCTCCACCCAGCAGAAAGTGCTTTCAGCAGAAGAGTGGAAGGCAAAGTGCAAAACAACTTCGGAGAAACAAACAGCAATTCCCAGAACTCCAGTGGTAAGTGTGGTCACCTCTTCCTGCCGCTTCCATGTTCCTCTCCAGGGATCTAGCTGTGCTCAGTGGATGTTGAAGTATTATGGAGCACCTTGTTTAAGCTCACAGGCAGCCAGCCCTCCTGGGGTAGTCACTTATTCTCCCTCCCCCCGAGATTCCTGGCACTCCAGCCCTGTCAAACAGGGGATGTGGAAATCCTGCTGCCAAGGACCAGGTGCTTGAGCATAGACTTTTCAGAGGGGAGCCAAGATGTGGAGAAAGGATGGATGGGAGATCAGGCAGTACTTGTGCTGTGTCTGTGTATCAGTGCAGTTTGGTGGAGCAAAGACATTTGCAAGCAGCAAAATTTGAGGACTGTGGATAGAGCAGCAGTTTGCAGGTTACAGTGATGCTGAGTGTGACTTTATTTAAATGTCGCTGTAAGCAATGTCCAGTTGTTTGTGCAGTCAGTACATGGAGGTCACAGTGAATCAGGTGTATGTATATGAGACAAAATATATTTGCTAGAAGGAATGAAAATCCCATCCACTTGTGCAGTTTCTTTGCAGTGTTAAGTCAAAGTGGTAGTAATTGAACATAACAAGTCGCTTAGACAATTTTGTTCAGGTCCACCACCTATAGAGGTTTTTTTGCAAGGTTTTTATCCTGCCTGTGTATTGCCCAGCCTTCCAGTGGGCCACTACCACTCTTCATGCTCCCTAATTGGAGCAAAAGTGACAGACCAGATTAAACGTGGGTTTGGCATCTTGCTGCAGAGATAAATAACATGCCAGCAGAAAAGCCTGGCCTCCTTCCATTCCCCATCCAAGAGAAGCAGAATATGTGGTGTTGGCAATGCCTCTGGCTGGAATGGGCAGGTAAGGGGTGGGATATCTCCCTGGAGCAGGTTACACAGTGTCTGTTGGGGGTTATATCTGCCTCAGAAGCACGTAAAGAACCATGGTGAAGGAACCAGAAGCTTTCTGGAACCATGCTGAAAAACAGCGATGTGGTGTGGGAAAACCCACGTGTGGTAGCAGAGTGGGTGATGGGGAATGGGGAAAAAAGTTGTTTGTTGCTAAAATATTGTGTGTTGTGTTTTGGGGAACAATCCTGTACTAATCCATCATTCGCCACAATTGCAGCTGGTCATTCGGGGACGGAAAAACCTAAAGAAAAGAGGAGTAAGCAGAACCCTTCAGGTGAGCTTGTCTCTGTTTCAGGCCCTTAGTCCTGTTCCTGCTGCACAGTTGGGAGTCCTTGGGGCTGCCCAGGCCCTGGTCAGTGAGCCCAGCCTGGCTGTCATACATGACTCAAGGCAGTGTTATCACTGACTACCAGAGTTTCCAGCCTGGCTGCAGCTCTGGACGTGGCCCTGGCCTGTCAGCAGCTCATGTCTTGTCTTCTATGGGTACTGTCAGTGTTTTGAAGGGTTTCAAAGCCTTTAAGTGCACATCTGTAAATGCCAATGTACCACTGGGAGCCCTGAATCCTCCGGAGCCCTTGGAAAGCAGCAGCCTGAGATTGTACCTCTTTTATTCCTGTCAAACCCTGTACAGCCAACAAATGAAGGGCAGAAATATCTTCCTTTCTATCAGACAGCTTATTCCTGAAGCCAAGAAAGCTGCATTGTAAACCTGCTGGCTGCTCTTGTCAAGTTTTGCAGGAGGGGAGATGAACCTGTACCATGAACCTGTCCAGGAAGCACTGACAAGAAACACATACAAAGAGTGGCTGTACTGAACTGTCCAAGACTTCAGTTCTTTCTGAACTATTAAATACTGACCCACTGTTCTGTGACACATCTCCCAGACTCTCCCTGCCATCTCCTTGTACCAGCTTACTTCACACTCATCCTCCTCAATCTGTTTCTTTCTGGAGTGCAACATTTAAATCACATGAGTGAAAGTTCACAGCAAAACCCAAAACAAAGCCAGAAATTCTTACAAGCTGAGTAGCAAGTTTCATGTGATTTGCCCATCTTGTTTCCCTGTAAGGAATGTTTCTGTCTGCACCACATGTAGTGTCAGTTTGTTTTAGTGGCTCAGTCGGGGGCCTGGCAGGCTGCAGAGGAGTTGCAAGGTACTCACCTAAACCTTTGATTGAGCTAGGAAACCTGAGGAACTCAGGTGAGCTGCCCAGGACTGGTTTGAGGAGAGTTGGGCTCTGGTTAGAAACAGTTCCTTTCTGCATTAAGCAGCTGACATGCTCCTCAGAGCCACGCTAGTACATATAAACTTCTTCCCTTTTCCCATCCTTTATCTATCCTGCATCCTTTTTTCTTCCCCAGCTCTGTTTTCCCCCTTTGGCTCCATTTTTGTGCTGCTTCCTACATGTCCTATTCAGAGCTCTTTTCCAGCCTTTGCACCAAGCCATTTCTCCTTCAATTCCTTCCAGTTCTCAGGAGTCCCAGTGGCCTCATTGCCAGCAGCCTGAGTGAGCATCACCTGTGAGCTTCACTGGTGGTCAGAGAGGCCCTGGAGTGTGCTCAGGTGTCCAGGCAGAGCTCTCTGTAGCCCTTTTGGAAGGGCTGACATGTCCTGCCTCCCTGTTTTCCTTGTTTCCGTGGCTGTGTCTCAGTGGGTGAGACAAACACCATGTGGCTCAGTGTCACGTGTGGGATGGGAACTCTTGGGTGATTCTGGCACCATTGACTTGTCCTCTCTTGTGCTCCAGCCAGCAGATTTCTCCCAGGCAGGGAAGCAGGTGGTGGTAATGTGGTGGGGAATGACAGAAGGACAGAGACTTCTGTCCTCCCACTCCCATCTGCTGTTTGCTTGTCACCAAACTGCTGCTGTAAGGAACAGTCACCAGGTTTGGGAGGTAAAATGTAGGTCCCAGCTGAGCAGCCAAGAGCTGTGTGGCTTGGCCTTGTTAAATGTCTGATGGCTCTTGCTCTCTGTGGGTGTGAGTTTTGTGTCACTGACTGGGATACAGAAATACCCAAGAGAGCAGCAGGAGTTTTTTAGGCCATCCAGCTGGGGACATTCTGCTTTTTCCCTGTGTCACCACCTGACTGCAGTGGCAGAGACCCCTTGGTGTCTGGAGTGAGGGGCAGGACAAGCAGAGCAGGGAGGTCAGCAACTAAAATCACCTAAAATACACTGGGGTGCAATGCTGTAGGGAGTCCTGAGTGGGAATAAGAATGGAACTAGAATGAAAATGTTGGATTTCAGATGTCTCTTCCCTATGCACACAACCCCAGTCCTTGCCACAGTGTGTGCAGGTACCTGGAATCCCTGTCTGTGTGACCTGGCATGTGGCTGCCCATAAAACAGCTCTGTGCTGTGAGGGAAACACTGCTCTGGGCCTGATTTGAGTCACAGCTTTGTCTCCCAGCAGGGTGGGATGGAGACTGGGAGTGGGTGAAGGACTCGAGCTGTCATCCACATTATGATTGGAGAGCATCCTTTGTACTCATTCATAAAGGTCTCCAGAGGCACTTGAACGTGCTTTTTGCTGAAACCTGGAGGTTCCATAGTGCTTTAAAAATAGCATCCTGCTAAAATGTTCCAATTGCTCCTTCTGCTGCCTCGGGAGCACAGGCAGCAGAGGGCCCAGGTCACACAGAGCTTCTGTTCATCCCCTGCTGAACTAAGGGAGGTCCAGAAAGCAATGCCATGACCTGATCCTGAAGCATGGAATTGGCTCACTGGGATAAACAGCAGAAGCTGTTATTCCTTAGGGTGCCATAAAGCTACTTTCAAGGGAACCCTCCCTGGCAGGGGTCATTCTGCTGACTCTTCACACATGCTGGGGTTTTCTGGTCTAAATTCTCAAGAGGCCAAACAACGTTTCAAGGGCCAGCTTGTGCAATGTAAAAGGCAGTGATGATCAGCCTGAGCATGGGTGGGGAAATCCCCAGAAAGGGGCTGAGCTGAGTGTTGTGTGCCATAGTAAAGGTCGCTGCCTTCCTTTTCATCCATGTGTGGTTGGAGAGGAGCCTTTGGCTGGAGCTGGCACTGCTCCGGTGCCCTCTGTCACCACAGGGCTCCCAGGCTTTGGGATCTCCCCAGGGTCTCCCTTCCTCTGACTCCAGACAGGGATAATGACCGTCCTCAGGGACAAGAACCATCTCTAGCTCAGGTGTTCACAGCTTCGTGCAACTTGAGCCATTGTTTTGGGCGTTGGGGATGACTCCTTTGTGAAATGAAGGCTGAGAGGGATTAAGGAAACTGTTAGAATCCAAGAAGTAAAATCAAAGCAGAAAAGGAGAAAAAAGGCTCTTTAGTTTCAACACCTTCGAATACAGCCATCAAAGGGGAAATCTAATTGAAATTGTCAGTGTTTGTTAAAGTCTGAATTTCTCAGTGTTATGGGTGTGAAAGAGAACAGTTACCATTATGTAGGGAATTGGGAAATATTTTGAACTTTGGAAGTTGATTTAAGCTGTATAAATATGTCTCAATTTCATCTGCTGCTTTAGGGAGCTATTACTGTCAGAACTTCCAGTGCAACAAATTTTAGCATTCGGAGTTTTTAAAATGTCAACACTTTTCATTCATATTTACACAGGGAAGCTTTGCTTTCCAGGACTGTTTATTCCAGACTGGGGAGAGGGTCAATGGAAATGTCTTCTTCTTTTGAATCAGTTCATGCCAAGCTGAGATGAGATTGAGACCAAAAAAATTTGATTTCCTACATTTGATTTAGAGTAAAAATTCCTGGAAAAGCCTAAAATCTCCCATTGTCAAGATTTAATGGACACTGGACTAGATTTTAAACGTGGATTTTCTGAAATCACAAGCTTTCTTCCCTGATGTGGCTATACATCCCCTTCTGCTCATCCCCTGTACTCCAGCCATCACACAGCCCATCTGGAGGGATTTCTGCTGGAAATACAGCACTTTTGGAGTAGCATTTTTGGTGGGTGAGTGCAGATTTAGTGTTTGGGGCATAATAATTCTTGATTACTCTTTGCAGTGTGACATTAGCACAGCCAGCCCCTGTGCCTCTGCCTCCAGAGGTGCACCCAGCTGCCTCTCAGGCTCTGTCAGCACAAACATAACTTCCATTAACATTTATCTTGTAATGTTCTCATCTGTGGTTGGTTTGTGGCTGCTACAAGTCTCCGTGGAGTTGGGAGAGCCAATGGCCAAATTCGAGGAGTGAGGAAAAGGAGAGGGGGGAGTTGTTCTGTGAGTTCTTGCTCTGTGCACAGCACAGGGAGTGCTGATGCTGGGGCAAAACAATTGCACAAATTGACAGAGCTGCATTTTCAAAGCAGCCTGAAGTGCTGTGGCAGAAGGAGGGTCAGCAGATGAGTGCAGTTCCCACCAGGAGAATGAGAGTCACCCAGGGAGAGGTTCAGTTAAGAAGGTGTCACTTTGCTTGGTTGCATAAATAAGTCACTGTGTCCATTGGGCATTTGTGTGGAATTGAGGTTTCTAGGAATGAACTCTTTATTTCTGGTGCCACATTCATTTAAGCTGTTCCAGACTTCTCATGTTCATCAGGCAACTTGCAGACAGGAAGAAATATATCTGGGTTAAAATAACCACTCAGCAGCCAGTCACTGTGGGTGATATCCTGCCAATTGCTCCAGAGCCATGGGACACCAGGGAAGAATTGAGGCAATCCACATAAAAGCATTGAGGCAAGGAGCTCTCAGCAGCACTGGGACATGCAGCCAGGGTCAGGGCTGAGGGCTGCAGTCTGCAAACACAGATACTGGGCTGGGGCTGGGCAGGACATGGCCAGAAGAGTCCCTGAGGGAACAAAGCGTGGGCAGAAAAGCCTGAACTCTCATTTTGCCTGGAGAATCTGTGGAGGGAAAGATTACAAAGCCCCAGTGCAAGGTGATTTATCATTAATCAGTCAGACTCTGGCATTTCTATGATTGTTGCCTGGATAGGTGACTTTAGTGGAAGTGACTGTGCTGTAACAGGGACCTGACAACGCATGGATAAAAACTTGTACAATTATAAATATCAAGACCAGAAAAATCCTAGAAGTCTTCCTTCACATAAAGTGGTGTTGTATTGAGTACCTGAACTGCTGTTTCATACTGACAGTGGTTTCCATGTGGGTAGGAAGCCAAGCATAACAAGGACACTGTGTCAGCACTTCTGGCTGGAGAGCAGCCAGAGGTGGTGCTGAGAATTCCTTGGGCTGTTTTAAGTGCTCTGTGCCACTGCTGGGCTCTGACTGCTCCAGATCAGATGCTCTTCTCGGGGGACAGTGAAGTTGAGGTTTGCCCCTCAAAAGCTCACATGCAGCTGGGCTGCTGCAAGAGCCCTGGAGTGCTTGGAGCCACAGAAGGTGCCATGGGCATCTGTGTGTTCCCTGAATGAGCACAGCACTTCCCAGAGCAGGGGCCAAGCACACAGAGAGAGGGGTGCCTGCAGGAGCCTGCCCTGTTCAGCTGCTCAGCAGGGCTCAGCTTAGGGGCTTGTTTCAGTGAGGATCTTGCCCCAGGTGCAGAGCTCAGCAGCTGCAGGAGCACCTGGAGCATTGCTGGCTGATCAGCAATGTATGGAGTGATCAGCAGCATTCTGTATGAGCTGGTGCCTCCCATGCATCCCCTTTCCACAGTCCAGTCATGTCTTTGCCAAGCATCCTCCATGCCTTCATCTCCATTCCTTTGGGGCTGGCCCTGCCATCTGGAGCCCTCTTCAGCAGCTCAGGTCCTCAGCACACTGGGATGTTCAGCAGGAAGCTCACTGTGCTTGAGCCAGGCAGTTCATGAGGGTGTTTCTCCTTCCAAGGAAACCAGGCCAAGTCTGTCCCAGAGCCATGAGAGTCTCAGTCATGGATGTGCCAGCCCACAGACTTGGACCTGGGACCCTTCTGGAAATGCTCTGAGTCCATGAATATTTAACATCAATAATTAATGATTCTGCCCCTCTGCAGGGGTCTGACCCTAAAGGACCTCACCTGGGAACTGTAGAAAACCACACATGGTCTGAAGTGCTGAGATCACTGCTTCTGCTCCATGGCACTAGGGGCTGGATGCAGACAGCTCCTGGTTGCTCCAGGGGCAGCCAGCACCCATTTTTCAGTCACACCTTACAGAAAGGCAGCCTGCAAGGTGTGCTGCATAGGAAATGGGCATTTGCAGCCTGAAGTAACTGTGCTGCTTAGGAACTCTTCTCTTTTGGCATCCAGGGAGAGGGAAACACCCTGGTTTCCTCCCAGCTTTGGTTTAAAGAGGCTGCATGGTGAAACTGGGAATTTGCATCTGGAGCACCAAAGAAAGCCTTTGTAAAAGGTTTCTTGCCCTGTGGCTTTTCTTTGCTGGCCTCTCCCCTTGTTTCCATTGCTGTAGCATTGGGTGTGTATTAAAATCTCTGGACGTTTTAAATTGGACAGGGAAGATGCAGAACCCTGGCCGTGAGAAATTGAGCAAAGGAGAGAAAATGAACTTGTTGGACATGTTGGATTTTGTGGTAATTGGAGCTCCCATCCTGCCCTGCCCTGGATAGCTCTGGAAGTGTGGAGTAGGGATAAAGGAGCAGATAGGCAGAGCTGTGTAGAATGCAGCGAGGTCTCTGCCAATCTCAATATTTAAATCTCTTTCTTTTTTGCAGAAACCGCAAGTCCCCTGATTTCAAATCCTTTCCCGCTTTTACAAAGTAAGTGTGATGGATGTCTGTGGTGCAAAAGGCAGGGACTGCCCTCCTGCAGCCCTGCTGCCCTGCCCTCTGAGCAATTTTCATCAATAAATGGGTTTTTTATTATGAGTCCAGGTGGCAAAGAATAAAATGCCCTAACTTCTGTGGCTCTGGTGTGAGATTTAAATGCAGCAGAAATCATCCAGGGTGTTTCCATGCAGTCTGGGGTTGCCAAGTCACTTCATAGTCAGTCTTCAGGGAGTTTCTTGCGAGCATGTTCTGAGACCAAGATTTGAAAATGTACCCATATTTAAATTACATTTGCCCACAGAAAAACTTGTCCTCAGGGCTCAGCTCAGTAAACACCTGCACAGCAGCAGTTTCCTGTGGCCCAGGAGCAAGGATTGGAAACAGGGAGCAAGCAGGAGGAGAGAGAGAGCAGGTCTGGGATGGATGGACAAGGTGGTCTCTGCTGGAGGTTCTGCCCTGTGGCTTTGATGCCTTCAGCAGGTGGAGCTTCTTCCTTTGCCTTGCAGTGTGTTTGGTTCCTGGCAGTGGGATTTGGGGTGATACCCTCTGTGCCAGCCTGGTGATGCAGGCCAGCCCTGAGTGGTGCACCCTGAGCGTGGCCATGGCAGGGGAGGACAGGTGTTCCTCCTCTTACAAACCTGAGAGAGAAGCAAGGGCTTTATTCAGAGCATGAGTTCATGCAGGAAGAGAAATCCAGTTAGTGCCAAGATGTTTGATAAGGGTGGTGAATTTGGGACTCCCCTTTTCCAAACATGCTCCAGAGCACCCTGTCTTACTGTCTGAGCTGGCTGGAAGTGACAGAAGTTTTGTTTTCAAGAAACTTCTACTGATTTTGGGGTGTGCTGGTGTTTTTGCAGGAGTCTGCTGCTGGTTCTCTTGCCTTGTCTCATGGGTTTGTGTCAAAGGGAAGGTGCAATTACGCTGTTAGGAAAGCTAAAGCCAATGGAAACATTGGGTGGAAATGCTGAGAAGTTTTGCCCACAGTTGTTCTGCATTTTGTTTTTCACCAAATGTGGACAGAAGTGTTGAAATGTGGGTCTTTTCTACTGAGGAAAGAGCAGCCTGAGAGGCTGTCCCTGCTGAGCCATGGTGTCACCCTGCTGGGTGTCTGTCACTGCACAAGCACCTCAGGGCACTTGCTGTTGAAACTTTCTGTTAAATCTCTCAACTCCTGTTCACTCCTGGCTTCAGACCAGGCTCTGCTGTTTTCCCTGGCTTAGATGTGGCAATGAGAGTTAACATGGGAATTAGAATGATTTATTTAACCTAAGCACAGGCGCTGGTTTTCCTCTGCCTTGGCTCACACAGCTGCTGCCTTGCTCTGGCGCCTTGTTCACTGGGTAAAGCACTAATAAAAGTGTCTAATTATAGCCTTGGGGAAAGATGTTTTAAATTGTGCAACCAGATGTGAGTGTTAGTTCTGTGTGGCTCAGGACACTGAAGAGGTTTCAACAGCTGCTGGTTGGGACCTGCTCTCAGAAAAGCAGGGCACAGGGGGCTGATGTGGGCAAGCACAGAGGGGTCCAGCTCCTCTTGTACAGCACCAGCTGGGAGCAGAAGGACAGAGAGCAAAAGGAGAGACCTCTGGGGGCCCTTTGCTGAGCTCAGCCCACCTGAAGGAGAACAGGTCCCTGTGGATGCATAAACCTAAGCCTGAGTAAGGAAGAGCTGGAATTCCCAGAGGGAAGGACAAGCAGAGGTCCTGCAGTGGTGGAGGGAGCTGTGCTCCTGGGAAGGAGAATGGGGCACAAGTGTGGCTCAGATGGGTGTGCAAAGCAGTTTTGACAAGTTTTCCAGTTTAATTTTCAAGAGAAATCAAAGAGAGGAGGATTTACTGGATTGGCAGCCCAGGTGAACAGCTCTTTTGCAGCAGTGACTTTTCCCTGGTTTGGGATACAGACTGCCTCTTTGTTCTCTCCACCTTCCAGATCCCTGTTCCTCTTCTAGCCCTGGTACATCCCACCCTCCTTCCAGCCAGCCTGACTGTTCCCAGCTCTGTACTCTGGAGCATGAGGGGCTCAGGAGCTGAAAGCTCAGAAGGATGAGGGTTGAGAGAGCTCTGGGAAGTGAAGTGAGTTCATTCATTCCCATGGGAATTGTGCACATCCTCCCAAGCATCCCTTCCCCTGGTCCCAGGAGAGACTTTGGATTCCTGGGTGCATTTAAATTTTATGCTTATTTTTAACCTGGCTCATTTTTATTTGTGATAAACTTAGACTTCTGTATGTCTTTGTCTCAGAATTATTTAGGAAATACTTCAGCATTTTCAGAACATGAAATTAGCTTTTGAAAGTAGGTGGTGATTTTGTTTCCAAAGTTGGATATTTCTGTAGTAGAATAGAAGGGGCTTCTTTTGGAATTGAGATGAAAATCAACACATTTTTTCTGAGAAGAATGACAGATGAGAGGCTTTACCAATTCACTGAGTGCACTGAGCATCCAGAGATTTGTGGTGCCAAGGGGAGGAGCTTGAGATGAAGACCTGTGGAGACCTTGGTGGTCACAGCCTGCTGGATGCAGATGGGAGAACCTAGAAGAGATTGGACAGGGATAAAGGGGAGAGCTAGAAAAATAGCACAGGTTTGTGCTGATAAAATAGCTGAGAATACAGCAGGAGGGAGATGAAGCAGCTCAGGGAGACAAAGTGAGCTGAGAAGGAAATGTGAGTGAAACAGGAGAGCAAAATGAGTGTGGGAAATGTGCAGCTTGGAGAGTGCTGGCTGATGTGAGGGGTTTGCCTGCTGCCGAGGCTGTAACTGAGCTTGGGGAAGAGCTGCTCTGGAAACCTTCTCCCAGGGCAGCTGGGGGCTCCTGTGGGGGCAGAAAAGGGCCTTGGGTCTGCAGTGTGAGCAGGGGTTCCCCCAGTGCCTCTTCCTCTGCACTGAGGCACAGGTGGCAGAGGGAATGCAGCTGTCTGCTGAGGTGTAAATGGCACATGGGAGCTGCCAGTGTCCAGGGGACTGTAGGGTGACATCTGCAGCTTGCAGCCTTGCTGCAGCCCTGAGAGGTACCGCAGGGTCTGTTCTCTCTGGTGGAGGTACAGGGGCTCCAGCAGAGCAGAGGGGCAGAGAGGGTCACACAGCTCTCCTGACCTGCCAGGGGCCTGCCAGCAGGCGCTCAGAAGTGTGGCTGCTTTCTCTAGATTATTCACATGGTAATTTTGATGCTTGAAGGGGCCGCCTCAGTTTGAGATATTTCCATCTGGGCTCCATAAGCAGCAGAGACACAGGTGTGTCTGTAACACGGGTCTTTGGCATTGCAATACGAGCCCAGGAGGGATGGTTTGTACCCGCAGGGAACCTTCTCCTCTTTGACAATTAAAAATAAGTCTAGACAATTAGATTGCAGTGTACTTCTTGTGGCATTGTACCACAACTATCTCACTACTGATGATTTCAGCAGACATAGCCAGTCCCTGTTAATTCCCAAGGACTGAAATCCCTGTGTGCCACTCAGCTGTCCAAGTCTTCTCTTTTCCACAAGCACAGTTACTTAAGTACCGAACTTCCAAACTTCCATGGTGCAGCAAAGCCCAGGAGCAGCATCACAGGCAGGCACAGTGAGTTAAAGCATTGAGCACAACTCCAGACAGAGTTGGCTCCATCATTTCAGAGGCTGTAGGTTCTGTGGGAAAGGTTTAACCTCATAGCATAAAAGTACACCTTATACAGACTTGCTCATGCTCTCTTTTATGTTTTTCCTCAGGGATTCCTATAGCCTTGAGGTGGATTCTGTGTTTTGCTCCGTAAGATAGACTTCTCACAGGGTATAGGCAGCCTTGTGCTTCCCTGGGTTTTGGTTCTTCTATCCTGGGCACTTCTGCTTATTCATTGATACAGAATATGTTTTCCCCTTTGAATTTAGAGCTAGGCTTCTGAAATGTTGTAGCAATAGACCTTGCTCAGTGTGTGTGCCAGACATTTGTATCCAAAATTGTTCATATGCCAAATGTGTTTGTCCATTCTGGTGCTCCAGGACAAAACGTCCCAGTGAGAGGTGGCAGTGCTAGTGTGGCTGCAGGGACAGAGGCAAACTGCAGTGTACCCAAATTTCAGCCCTGTAGTTCGAGATCACATCTGTCAACCAATGCACTCTACTGATACTGTTTAAACAGGCAACTGCAAACATTTGCTGTTAGGTTAATTCAGTGGAAAAAATGCACTTTCAACATAGAACAGGGCTAAATGTATCTTTCGGCTCATGAGGGAGCTCTGCACCCAGCTCTTTCCTCACTCCAGCTCATCCATATTGCTCTGGCACATGGCTCTCCTGCTCTGCTCTTAGCCTTCAGGCACAGCCCTGGTTCCTGTGCTTTCTGCTTCCCTGGCATCCTGCTGCCACCCAGCCCCGTGACACTCATCAGTCCCTGGTCTCACTGCACTTGGTGACAGCCACAAAGCCCCAGCTGAGTTCCCCCATAGCACTGCTCCACCCCTAGCCTCTGACTGCAGCATTTGTCACAACCCAGTGCTCCTTGTCTCACTCAGGAAAGGCAGCAGACGCTGGAATTTGACAGAACTGGATGGAAGACGAATCCAGCAGGCTTTACTCACGGGCCCCAAAGCGGCTGGGGCAGGCTGCAGCAGACACCGGCCGGTGGCAGCCCCCCGAAGGAGCCCTTGTGCAGACCCCTGAGGTGCCCACACACAGCTGCAGGTGCTTCCCTGCAGTGCTCTGCCTGCCCCTGGCAGTGAAGTGCAGCAGCAGGAGGTGCCCAGCCCCAGGCAGGAGGCAGAGCTCCCTGCGGAGCCGCTGTGCCCCACAGCTGTACACACTGAGGTATGCGCCTGTGCTGCTTCCCTGCAGACTCTGTGTAATTCTTCTGAACTGATTTCTCCCAAACAGAGCCTTACACCTGTGGAGCTTGTGGAATCCAGTTCCAGTTTTATAACAATCTCCTGGAGCACATGCAGTCCCATGCAGGTAAGCTGGGCACTTTGACTTGCTGCAAGCAGAGAATTAAATTCTGTGCTGCTGCCTGGTGCTGACCCTGATATGTGTCCGTAGGGTTTTCAGTGCCCCCCATTCCCCAGCCCCAGTCATTTCACCTGCAACAAACACAGTCATCCCTCAAAGGCTGGAGCACATAGGGTATATTGTGAATATTGCTCCTTTCCTTAGGGAGAGAGGGAATGTGCCATGCTAGCTCAGAGTCCATCACGCTGCTCATTGCCTTTACCCAGAGCTATCCAGAGAATCCTCACTGCATAAGCTCCTACAGCAGGTTAATTCCCCCCTCATGCCAAAGGGATGGCTCTCAAGGAAGCAGACAAACCAAAAATGTTCACAGGGCAGCAGAGCCTTGGCCCACGCAAGTCTTGTCCTGTGCCTTTGTCTCCTGGAGTACTGCAGAGGACTGAAATGTGTTCTTGGAAGAAGAATTTGCCATTTCAGCAGCTGTGTTCAGTTCCCTCTTAGCTACCTACAAATGAGAACTCTTAGGAGTCATTCCAGTGCTTTGTTTTTAAGTCACTGGTTTTGTTTCCTGTCTTGATACATAAGAGATGATTTTAAAATTTCAAAGCCAAACTTGTTTCAAAGACAGCTTTCAACATATTCAAAAATGTTGAAACAGAATTAATTTTATATTGGCAGATTTTTTTTTTCTCTCTTGAATAAAAATTCAAGTGAACTAACACAGTTTAAAAACAATTAAATCCCCTTTGACAGACCTGTGTTCTCCAACAGACAGCTGCTCTGTTGAGAGGCTGATGCAGTGCAGGCCCTGAGGAAGGTGGCATGGGAGGACAAGAGGCTTGAGAAAAAGCATATTTTCCCTTCTGTAACAATAATGTTAATCAAAGTTCTTATCTTGTTTTCTCTTTTAGTGTTAGTCCTGATTTTAATAGTGTCACTTGAGTTCTTAATCCATGAGGTTCCTCTATTCCATTTCAGTTTCTGTTGGCAAATCTTAGTGCAGGCTTTGTGTTGTTCAGCAGCCACTTAGCATCTGTGTAATGTTACAAAGACTTTGTGAACCCTTTGTTATCAGGAGCTGTGAGTCTGTGTCAGAGCGCTGGGGTTCCTGTGGAGAGGTGGGACTCTGTGTAACCCCGAGGAGCAGGGGTGCTCTGCTCAGGGCTGCCCTCACTCCCAGGCCTTGGGTCTGTCCTTGCTGGTTGTCCATGGCAGTTTCTGCTGCCTCCACACTGTGTCCTGACCATCCTGTTCTTGCTCTGGGCTCTGGTATTGAAGTGCAGCGTGTTACAGCTCTGGGTGGCCCTGAGCACAGGAGCTGAGGGGACAAGGGCTGCTCACTGGCAGGGTTGAGCTGTTGAAAGTTAAGCTAGTGCTCCCTGCAGCTTCCTCCTTGTTTCATCTTTACAAATGACCTGTGGGGGTGTTGCTGAGGGCTCCCTGGGGGAGTGGGGAGGCCCTGGCACAGGGTGCCCAGAGGAGCTGTGGTTGCCCATTCCTGGAAGGGTTCCAGGCCAGGTTGGATGGGGCTTGGAGCAACCTGGGATAGTGGAAGGCATCCCTGCCCATGGCAGAGGTGGGACTGGATGAGCTGTAAGGTCCCTTCCAACCCAAGGCAGTCTGTGGTCCTGTGGTTGTTCACCTAGGCTACCTTGGCCACAGAGCAGGGCTGCAGGGAGCAGTGTCTGTGATTCAGCTGCTATCACATCAGAGCTCTGTGAATGGGTAAATCCCCTCTGCCCAGCTCAGGATTATTCTTCGTAAACTCTGTTTTCTCATTGCTCCCTACTCTGTTTGCAAGTCCCTGCCTCTGCCTGGCTGCCTCCTCCTGAACTCTCACTGGTGCAGTGACAGCAAGGGTATCCATGTCGTTTAGCTGTTTTCTGCAGGCTCCACCAAAGCTGTGCCCCGTGAGAGCCACTGTCCCCTGGTGTGGCCTCTCTGGGTGTGGTGCTTGGCAGCCCTGTGTTCACAGCTCTCCTCTTCCTCCCTGTGTGCAGCTGGGGTGAGCAGGCAGCGTTTGCCGCTGTGGGATGAAGGCAAAACCAAACCAGAGGCAGGAAAACTGCAGCCAGCATTGGTGGGTGTCCGGCTCTGGGTGTTTTGTGTCAGCAGACAGCACTGAAGGCACACAGGGCCCTGCATCTGCCCTGTTGCCTTCAGGCTGACAGAAGGTTGTAGTGACATGAGGGTGTTGGTCTCTTTTCCCTAGGAGCAACTGGCAAGGGCAAGAGGAAACGGCCTCGAGTTGTTCCAGGTGAGGTTTAGATTAGAAGGGTTCTCAAGCACCTTGCGCCCAGGGCAGGGGTGAAGTCACCATCCCTGGAGGTGCTCAAAGAACACGTGGATGTGGTACTTGGGGATATGGCTTAGCAGTGAATGTTGTGCTGGGCTGGGCTGAGGGTTGGACTGGATGGTTTTGGAGGTCTTTTCTAACTTAAGTCTGTGATTCTGGGATTTCTATATCCAAGAAACATCATTGCCCCCACATCTCTGAAGTGCAGGGACCTTGCAGTGTCAGCAGGAGTGGTGGCACAGGGTGCATGGACTGGGGACACAGGCATGGCAGTGGTTTATCCCTGGTCAGGGAACATTTCATTACAGGAGAGAGCCAAGAAGCCTGTAGAGGTCACATGCTCCCTCAGTTCATGTGTTCAGCAGCCCAGTTTGGTTTGTCCTGTCTAATGCAAAGGGCTGTTCTCTTCCAGTGGCCATGCTGCCTCCCCTGGACCCTTCTCACAAGGGACAGAAGCCAGGGAAAGTGCTGCTGGCCCCCAGAAGCATTATCGGGCATACTGGCTCTTGAGTCATTCAGAGGGCTGGAAGGTAATAAGGAGAGATTATAGCTTCATAAAGCAGCTACACGGTGAGAAGAAGCAATTAGAATGTAAATTGGGTGCTGAAAGGCAGAAATAGAACAGCAGAACACCAGGCAGAGGAATTCATTCTGTAATTACACTGAACAATATACAGCTTTGACTCCCTTTAGAGTACTTTGTTCAGGTCGAGTGCTGCCATATAATGCCCTTCCTACAATCTAGGCCTAAAAAAACAAAAGGAGGACTAGGCTGAACCTGGATTAAAGGATTGGAGGCATGAAGAAAAATTAAGAACCATGATCTGTGTAGTTCATAGACTGTCTGATAAGGAAGATGAGGCTGAAATGTACAAATCTCATTAATGCTATACTGAATGCCAGCAGATATTTGTGTATAAGAAATCCCCTATTATTAGGAAATAGATAAAAGAGTTATGGTGAGGAAATACAGAGGGTTTCTCCCCCTACCCATCCCTCACCAAGACAAGGAGGGCATCAATCATAAGCAAAGTTAGTAGGCAACATCCAACATTCTCCTTTGTCCACTCACAGACATTTAGAGTTGAGGGCACTGGTGACATTGGCTCAAGAGCATTTAGTCTAGCAGCTGCTGGAGGAAACGTGATATGTCACACCTGGTCACTGGTGATGTGTCACACCTGGTCACTGGTGCTCTTCACACCTCTGCACACCTGCAAAGACCAAGCTGTGGCTGCAGCCTGAGCAGGGCAGCACTCCCTGGGTACCCAGCATGGCCAGGGAGCTCCCTGGGCACACACTCTCCCCTGGCAGTGCCAAAGGCTGTCCTGGGTTGTGTCCTGTTGTGTCCTGGATTGCTCTGAGGTGTTGCCCCAGCCTGTGCCAGTGCAGTGCCCACGGGTGACTGAGCAGCCTGTGCCTGTTGATGGGCAGGTCTGGGGTGCCCAGCAGTGGAGGGCAGAGCTGCTCACACTGGAGAGAACTTGTAAGGAGGAGAGCATTGGAGCTCCATCACAGCCCTGCTGGCCTCCCTGCTCTCAGAAGTTGCTGGCACACATGAAGGAGAGCAGCTCTGCCCTGTCCTTTGAGTCCTGCTGGCCCCCCAGAGCCTGGCAGAGCTGTGGGTGCCTCAAGGCACAGCTCCAACTTGTGTTCCTCTGCCGAGAGCACAGGCAGGGTCACTCTGTGCCAGTGTCCCCAGGCTGCAGGGGCTACCACCTGAGCTGGCCAGTCTGCACTCCCTGTAAAATCCCTAGGGAGTCAGTGACTCCAGGTGAGTCCAGGCCACGGTGGTTCCTACTTTAGGAGAGGATCCCATTCTGCCTGGGTGAAAGAGTGGCACCCCTGAGTGCAGAAGGAGCCCTAAAAGGCCACCTCAAAGAGGGATGTGTCTGACAGGTCTCCACAATTAGGTGTGATGAGTCCAGCTGTGATGAGCAAATGGCCTGTTCTGTTTTCCTTGGTTTAATTTCCATCCTTCTGCTCCACCTTGTCATCTGTCTCCATCTCTCTGCTTCCTCTTCCAGCCCATTTCATTGTGCACTGTTCCTTCACAACCTGTTTCACAGCACCATTTTATACTGAAGCATACTAAGAATTAGAAAATTTCCTCTTGGAGGGTGGGGAGAAATTCTTGGGGTACAGGAGAGGAAAACATGGATACAATACAGATTTTACTGATCTTGCTTGCATTTTCTTGTAAGATCCCTTCAGACTGGCAGCCAAAATGTTTAGCCCAGTTACATACACAGAAATGTGAGCACGAACACAAAGACTTTAGGGGCACTTGGTGTCTGCAGCCTCAGGGTGGGATGGTCTTTGGTCCACATTCCAGAAATGTTGGCTTTGTGTTTGCAGCCTGAGGCAGCAGTGAGAGCCCAGAGGAGACGTGCCCTTGCTCTTCACGGGGAAGAAATCAGACCTGAAGATTGCAATGAGACCCTCAGATGCAGAGGAGCTGAGCACAGCTTGAAAACCAAAGTGCTTCCCAGAGAGAACAGGGCAACCACCTGCAGTGCAGGAAGTGGCAGGGAGGGAACAGAAGGATCAGTGTCCCACAACATTTTGGAAGCAAATGAATGGTCCAAGTCAGGCTGAGCTTCTATTCCTCCTGGTGTGCAGCTTCAGCTCCTCAGGAGACATTCCTCGGGGTGTGCTGATGGCATCAGTATCCCTGGTGCACAGAAAGATGTGAGGCAGATTTCAGCCACATTTTGAGAAATGATCTGTTGTGAGCCCAAAGACAGTTTCAAGGTCCCTGAGGGTGCTGTGCCAGCTCACTGAAAGCTGCTTAAAAGCCATAGAGAGTGTGGTAGGTTGTTGTCCCCTTAGTTAAAGGAACCCTCATAAATGCTGAGCAGTTGGGTAGTTTCCACTTCTTTGTGCTTGAAACATTATTTTGTGCTTTTAACCCCTCTCTGTCTCTTGCCTCGCAGCTGACAATGAGAACAACATTGCCTCCAGCCAGCCCAGGTCACCTCTCCCCGTGGTTGAAGAAAAGTGGAAACCACTGCTCCAAAGAAATAATGCCAACAACAGTATGTAGCAGCTTCTCACTTTGTCCCTGTCCAACAGGTGCCTCAGGGGTGCAGCAGTGATGGACACTGCACAAGGCTCTTGTCCTCACCAAAGTGTGTTTGATTTCATCCTTAATTCATGTCATACCTGGCAGAGTAGAGCACCCCTTCCCACTACAGGAGTGCAGGAAAGAACCCTGGGGTGGTTGGAAAGGTTTGTGAGGAAGATGCATTTGGTAACTCCTAGAAGCACTTCTGATCCAAGGTCAGACTTCCTGGCCTGGAGTTAAAGAACTAATCCAGTCATCATGGTGTGACATAGGCACAGGGTGCCCAGAGCAGCTGTGACTGTCCCTGGATCACTGGAAGTGTCCAAGGCCAGGTTGGATGGGGTTTGGAGCAGCCTGGGACAGTGGAGGGTGTCCCTGCCATGGCAGGGGTGGCATTGGATGGGTTTTAATGTCCCTTCCAGCCCAAACCAGTCTGGGGTTCTGTGGTCTGATGTCCATCTTTCCGTCTGGGTTGAGTTGGGACTATCCCCACACCAGGGACAGGAACAGATCTGGTCCCTGCTGCTCTGAGCCAGAGCAGGGCCTGTCTCTGGAGGTGTCTCTGTGCAGAAGCCTTGGGGGAACAAGTCCAAGCTTGGAGTTGTCTCTTCCATCATCTGGGCACGTTCCACCTCTTTGGGGGTCTCTGAGAACTGTTTTGTGCCTTGGCCCGGGTCTGTCGTGCCGCGGTGGTGCTGATGTGGTCCTTTCTGTGCCCCTGTGTCTCCCTGCAGCGTCGGCAAGCGGCTCGGTGGGGAACAGCGCCATCCCCGAGAAGGAGCGGCAGAACATCGCCGAGAGGCTGCTGCGGGTGATGTGCACCGACCTGGGCGCGCTCAGCGTGCTCAGCGGCAAGGAGTTCATCAAGCTGGCGCAGACGCTGGTGGACAGCGGCGCTCGCTACGGTGCCTTCTCCGTCACCGAGATCCTGGGCAACTTCAACACCCTGGCCCTGAAGCACCTGCCTCGGATGTACAACCAGGTGAAGGTGAAAGTCACCTGTGCCCTAGGCAGCAACGCCTGCCTCGGCATCGGGGTCACCTGCCACTCGCAGAGCGTCGGCCCTGACTCCTGCTACATCCTCACCGCCTACCAGGTGGAGGGCAACCACATCAAGAGCTACGTCCTGGGCATTAAGGGCATAGACATTCGAGATAACGGTGATTTCATCCACCACTGGGTGCAGAACGTGCTGTCCGAGTTTGTGATGTCGGAGATCAGGACGGTGTACGTGACAGACTGCAAGGTCAACTCCTCGGCGTTCTCCAAGGCGGGCATGTGCCTGCGCTGCTCGGCCTGTGCCTTGAACTCGGTGGTGCAGAGCGTGCTCAACAAGAGAACACTACAGGCTCGCAACATGCACGAGGTGATCGAGCTCCTGAATGTCTGTGAAGACCTGGCGGGGTCCACGGGCCTCTCGAAGGAGACCTTTGGCTCCCTGGAAGAGACCTCCCCTCCACCCTGCTGGAACTCAGTCACCGACTCCCTGCTGCTCGTCCACGAGCGCTACGAGCAGATCTGCGAGTTCTACAGCAGGGCCAAGAAGCTGAACCTCATCCAAAACCTGAACAAACACCTGCTCAGCAACCTGGCAGCCATCCTGGCGCCGGTGAAACAGGCCGTGATCGAGCTGAGCAACGAGAGCCGGCCCACGCTGCAGCTGGTGCTGCCCACCTACGTCAAACTGGAGAAACTGTTCACTTCCAAAGCCAACGATGCTGGCGTGGTCAGCAAACTCTGTCACCTCTTCTTGGAGGCGCTGAAGGAAAACTTCAAAGTCCACTCGGCGCACAAGGTAGCCATGATCTTGGACCCTCAGCAGAAGCTGCGGCCCGTCCCGCCCTACCAGCACGAAGAGATCATTGGCAAGGTGTGTGAGCTGATCAATGAAGTGAAAGAATCCTGGGCAGAAGAAACAGAATTTGAACCTTCAACCAAGAAGCCTCGTGCAGCGGGGGAGGCCAAAGCAGCTCAGGAAGAAGATTGGTTCGGGAAAAATGAAGTCTATGATTATTTGCAAGAACCTCTCTTCCAGGCCACCCCTGACCTGTTTCAGTACTGGTCGTGTGTTACCCAAAAGCATACAAAACTAGCCAAGCTGGCCTTTTGGCTCTTAGCAGTGCCTGCTGTGGGTGCCAGGAGTGAATGTGTAAATATGTGTGAGCAGGCACTCTTGATCAAAAGGAGGCGGCTACTCAGTCCAGAAGACATGAACAAACTCATGTTTTTGAAGTCCAACATGCTTTAAGACTGTATTTTAATTAAAACAAAACTTTAAAACACTGTTCCAAACAAAGAAAAAGAAATTTAAGTTCTAAACACTGTGGACCTCATTATGAATGCCCCTGGAAACCAAGTGCTTTTTTATATATATATAAAAATATAAATATATATAAAATTAAGTTTGAAAGGAAAGCTGAGCACGGGAGAGAGACAGCCCTCTGCCAGGAACGTGCTCCTTTCCATAGATAGTGCGTGGACTTGACAGACTTTCTAATGTTTTCAAGTGGGCAGACGAATGGGAGGCTGATGTTCTAAAGTCTTCAGGCAGCTGAGATCTAAAGTGACTTGAAGTTTCTTTTGTTTCTCCTCCACCCCACCTTTCCTCTTGTCCCCTGGGCCATCTTGCCATGGATAATCAGACTCCATTGACCAGACCAGTTCTGCACTGGACTTTGCTCCTTTGAATAACTGTACACCTTGAGGGCACTTGGCTGCAGCCTTCTTGGCACGATGCACGAATCAGGGCAGCTGTGTTCCACCAACACCGGTATCTTTAGAAATCAGGGAGGGAGGCTTTAAGGTTTTTTATTTTTAATTTTATTTTTAACCTTTCCATATCC
Organism: Sylvia atricapilla; assembly: GCF_009819655.1. NCBI lineage: Eukaryota > Metazoa > Chordata > Aves > Passeriformes > Sylviidae > Sylvia > Sylvia atricapilla. The sequence continues at coordinate 4,498,970 of NC_089158.1, forward strand.
TTTTTTTTTTTTTTTTTGGCCAAAAATCAAGTTATTCCTCTGTCCCTACTCCTAGTTTTGAGTTTAACATGGTAGCAAGTGATTAAAAGTTTAATTTCAAACTAAGAGAAATGGTTCATGGCAGAAACTGTCAGTAATTGTTACAATTCTTGGCTTTCTATTTTTTTACAGCAAAACTTCTTTTCTGAACTCCTGGTGTTAATTACCTTTTCTGTGAATTTTGTACATCAGGTGTTCTCAAAGTTGTTCTAGAGTAGCCCATTTGCAATTAAATAATACTCTTATGGGAACCACAGCAGTTGTTCATGTGGCAAAGCCTAGAAACCAGGAAAAGCAAATGGTGACAGCACTGGTGGCTGTGGGCTACCAGTGAGTTTGCCACGTCTGCCAGAGAGCCCTTGTACCTTAAGTTTTTTGTTAAAAACTGTCTCAGTGAAACACTAACCACCCTTCCCTAGGCCAAGGACAAACCAAGGTGTATGATTTTTCAGGGGAACAAAGCTCATCAGTTTTGTCAAACTGGGGTTTGAAGGAAGCTTAGAGAAGTGCATGGGCTCAAAGATCCTTCTCTGAATGTAAGTGCTCCTGATTGAGTGCAAAGAATATCTTCCCATTTTTGTTTGGAATGGTTTCCTCTAGTGGCACGAATGTCTTTTTGATACCTACAGTGCATTACACTACTTGTTCTGTTGCTGACCTGTTCTGGCCAGGAAGGTCACGGGCCCCGAAACGTTCACACGTAACTGGCTCACCCCAAATGCAATTAGAGATCCCCATAATCCCAAACCATCTTGGTCACTCTGCTGTCCCCAAGGCCAGAGCTCCTGGGCTGCTGGACAGGCTCTGTCAGGTGTGGTGGCTCTTGGACGATTCCCAACCTCTGGTGCCAAACTGCATTTTTCACTGCTGGGACTTGTCTCCCGGAGGAAAACTGAAGCAAGTCCTTGTTTTTTCAACAGTCTCTCCTGCTTCCAGGAGCTCTGGAGCTGCAGTCCTGGTGGCATGGGAGGGTCAGGAGGAGGGACTGGCCCTGCTGGGAGCAGGCTGGAGCTCTTCAGCAGCACGGGGAGGTTGCAGCTGACTGGCAGTGCAGGGGGAGACTGGAAGCCCTCTCTGAAGTGCTGCTGTTGACCAGATGTTAAACCAGGATCCCACCTGCCCAGCTCTGGATGAGGAGAAGTTGCAAGTTCCAAGACATGAGAAATAGCAAACCCAATCTCTCAGGCTTTGTGTGCAGATGCCTTGAACCTCACGGGCACTCCCTGACACCTGCACTGCCACAGGACTCGGGGTCACAGTTTGCTCACTGGACCCTTCCCCACGCCAGGCTCACGAGGACAGACCTTGGCACCAGCTGTCTTGCCCTTTCCAGCCCTTTCAGCCTTCCATTGCCTTGAGGCTGGTGTTTGGGTTGACCTCTCAGCACTGTTACTGCCATCAGGCCACAACCATTGTCTCCTAAAATGTTAAGTTTTTGCCTAAAGCACACAGCCTGCTACATGAACAGGAGCTGCCTAGGCAGAGGCTCTTGGACTCCTGATTTCCGTGGCAGTGGCTGATGGAGGGGTTGCTTGTAGGGCCAGCTTTCCTTCTTGCTGGTTTTGTTTTCTCCTGTGCAAACCTTGCAGTGCCCAGCCACCAGCTGGGCCCGTGGTAGCAGAGCAGTTTGCGGGGCAGGAGGAACCTGTGACAGACAAAAATGAACTCTGAGGGAGTGAGTAAGATGTGTGCTGGCCCCACTGGTACCTGGCAGCAGGAAAGCTTGGCTGGTGCATGTCCCCAGACAGGAGCAGCTGTGGGCACAGAGGGCACCACACAGCTCAGCTGGTGGCACAGAGATCAGGATTGGCAGCTGCTTCTCCTAATGGCACATTACAACTTTTTGTGTGGTTCACCTGAGACCCTGAGAGCTCTTTGATGCCCAGGGGAACATGCAAAGTCCTTGCATTCCTTCGGAAAGGCAGCTCCAGCCCCCAGCCCTCCTGTGCTAAGGGACGTGTAGATGATTTCTGGGGCTCGTGTTGTCTGTGCCAGGGTGGGAAGTGTGCAAGGCAGAGTTAGCACAGATCTAAATCTCTGGAACTGAGAACGGGGCAAACTGCAGGGATCTGTGCCCAGCAGTGAGCAGGACTGTGGTGCAGACTGGGGCATGCAGGCAGGAACAGCCACCCCTACCTCCCATCCCACCTCCCCTTTCCCTTCTCACACTGTGGGTTTGGCACCAGAGCTGGGGTTTTCTTGCGGTGCTGACCAAAGAGAGGGATGGACTGGCCCTCTCCCCCATCCCAAAAACTGCCCCTCTGAGGGAACTCCACCCACTAATGATGGGTGTTAAGCAGTGATGTCGGGTAGATGAGATTCTCCCAAAGACTTAAAAACTCAACAGCTGGAAAAGCAAGAGGAAAGCTAAAGGCCTAAAATGGAGCATTCTCAGAGCTGGGGAGGGGAGGGGTGGCTTTGGTAGCCCCTTCTCCAGAGACTCAGTGGAAGAAGGTGCAGCTTTTCCTGACTCTTGCATATTGGTGGCAGGGTGCTCAGCTCAGAGGAGCTGTTTGTGCTGGCTCTGCTTCAGGCTCTCTCTGGGTTGCTTAGGCCTCAGTAAAAGCAGAGAAGCACATCTGTAGCACATGCATTTACCTTAAATGCCTCCTCTTCCTATTTCCTTCTTCAAGGCTTGAATTCACATTCTAGGGAGCAAAAATATTTTACCAAGGTCTGAAATTTGGAAGCTGTTATTTGCCAGGTTGCTCCAGCCCAAGCTGCACTGTTCCTGCTCTGTGGCGCCTCGGATGTGCAGAGCAGCCAGGGTGTTGTAGGGAGCGCTGCTGCTCCTGGGGTGGGACACTGCACAGGAGAGGCTCTGGCTTTGGCCAGGGCTGTCATGAGGTTCTGCTCCCTTTGAGCTGGGAGAAGTCCTCAGAACTGGGATCATCCTCTGGTGGGTCCTGTTGGGAATTTGCCTTCTGCTTGTTGGTTTCCTTTAATCTCCCTTGTGAAATGTGTCAGGATGCAGGAATGGTGTGTGGCCTCCAGGCATCCCCCTGTTCCTGCTGCTGACTGTGCCTGACCTTGCTGACTTCTCTTCCTGGTTTCAGTTTGCTTTAGAAGAGTTCTGACCTTCAGGTGGGGAACAAGCACCACCAGGTGAACTCCAAGAGGGAGGGGCCTCTGAACATCCTTATTACTGGAGAGAGTGGGATGGAGGCAGAGCTCTCAGGAGGCTGTTCCTGTGGGTGCAGCAGCCAGAAGGTCAGGGAGGATTTGTCTCCTGTGTTTCTCAGTTGGCAGTGTTGTGTTTGGCTTGGTGGACTTGGTGTCTTGTACCTGGGTCGAGTTGAGACGGAGGTGAACTTCCCTTTCTGAGCAAGCTCTCTGTGCTAAGGAAACTGCTTTGGCTGGGTTTGAACTGGTGCAATCTGCAAAACTTTCTGTGAAGGCCGACTGTGGGCTCAGGTTTTGTCTAACTCAGTTGTTTGTTCATTGCTGGTTAAGCCAGTTTAACTTTAGGCTGAACTGGTTTAAGCATCCACACAAACCACCTGCACTGGTTTATCTGTGCTTGCTGGGCAGAGATGGTGTCCAGCAGCAGCTCAGGGAGTCATGACCCTTATGTGAACTTTGCAAATTTGAAAAATTTTGTGAATTTTCAGCAGATGCTCTCAAAACTTGGGAATGACTGAAAATAGAGGGGAGACACTTCTGGAAATGATTTGAGCTCTAAATGGTGGCGTTGGAGGTTTCAGTGAGATGGCTCAGGTGGGGTTTTTCTCCAACTGTCTGCAATAAACCAGAAAGTTTAGCATGGGAAGGAATTGCAAAAATGTTCATGTTGGTGGCTGAGTCTGCTCAGAGGGACCAGTTCCACTCTGGCTGCAGTGAGCACAGGACAGGGCAGTGGAACTTCCTGCTGCTCCCACAGTGCCCTGGGCATTTCTAGGCACCACCATGTCACTGGTGAATCAAAAGACATTAAAAGAGCAGCTGGGAAGGTGCTCCAAGGCTGGGAGTGCTGCTTTGTGATGAGGAAAGGCTTGGGTCTCTGATAGCCGCCCCTCTTGGCTGATGGACAGGCAGGAGCTCCTGTGAGCGTTCACACAGGAAGGGACTTCCCTATGGAGTAATTAGGAGTAATGGGAGAGAAATGAAAAAGATACTAAAGGCAGATCCTGGGAAACCTCTTCAGGGAGGAGAGCTCTGTTCCTCTGGGAGGAGTCTGTGAGGGGAATGTGTTTTGAGCCCTGTCATTGAAGACAAGGCTGCACAGTGGGGCTCACTCCGTTAGACACGAGGCTGGACCTTGCCAAGAGAAAAGGAACTGGGTGTAGGGGTGGGAAGTGCCAGGTTCCTGCCCAGACCCTTCCAGGAGGGTTCGCAGAGCCTTTTCCTCCCCATCCTCCCACTCATCACCACCTCTCAGTACGTCCATCAGCCGGGTCCTGTCAAGGAGGGAGGCGGCAGAGGGGAAGCCGCCAGTCGAGGAGCAAATGTCCTGTCAGATGGACGTGGGGGAGAGCGTTCAGTGTCTTCTGCTGAGCTTCTTCTGTGCAACACTGTGATCTCTGATCCATGGGATCCCTTGGGAATGCCCAGAGCCCTCGGCTGAGCCCCATGCCCCATGCCAGACCTGACACTGTTGCTCTGTAGCAATAAGAACTCCCAGTTCCTGTGGGTGGGACCTGTCCCCTTACGGCTCTGCCACCTTCCTGGGGCTTCTGGAAGTGTCCCTGAGCAAACCCTGAGGCCCAGCTGAGCTCCGTGTGGGTCAGGCCTGGGGACAGTCTGCTTACGCTAGGCCAGAAATGGTGAACCAATGAGAGTGGGTTGCCCTGAAATTTAATTTTATCTATTGAATGTTTGTGGGATTTCTGTTGAATTTCAGGTTTGGTTTGGCTGCTTAGTGGAGATCTTTTTCCTGTTAAGAGTCCTTTGTTTGTAACTGGAGAGTTTTGCTCACATAGACCACGGTGTATCCATAGACCCTGCGGGGTTCCTCATCCATAGGCAGCTGACTTGGAATTTTTGGCTCCTGAAATAAGAAATATGATGACTGGCAGGATTTTCTGTAGCACCCCTGACAGTGGGACCCAGATGAGCAGCTCAGCCTTAATGATGGGAATATTGTGGGGTAGAGCTGATGAGCACAGACACATCCGACTTTTGCTTTTTACAACCAAAGTTCCTTAAGAAGACACTTCCAGCCTCATTGGCCTTGAATCCTTGTTCCCACCTCCTGGGGGTTCTCATGGCAGTCTCTGCAGTGTCTGTGGACAGGCTAGGATTGTTATTCCAAGGGGGCTGGGGGGTGGGAGAAGGGATGACTTTCCCCTTGCTGTGTAAAGGACCTTCTCCCTCAAAGAAGGAGATGTGTTCTGGAAGGAGCAACAGTTTTAAGAGCTGTTTTCCATGGTCCCTTGAAACTTCCTGGTACTTTAATACGCCTTTTTTTGAATTCTTTGAAGGAAAGCTGGTAGTGGGTGACGTGCACAGTGGTGACAGGTGACAGCCCAGGCTGTCAGTGGGGAAACACTCCGCCCAGGCCGTGAGGATTGTGGTCCATGCCGTAGACAGACAGTGTCATGGTGACAACCAAACATCAGGAGATCCTTGTTTGCAGCCAGTCTGAAAAGAGAAGCTGTTCCTCGCTCGTACGTTCCATTTCCCAAACCTCCTCCTGGGAGCTGAATTCTTGTTTCATCAAGCAAAGGATTTAGTGTTCTCCTGTCCCTCCTGGCCCTCCCTGCCCTCAGTAACTCGTGTGCATTTCCTTCCTTTCTGTAGATGCAGATGTTCTAGGCAATACCACAGAGCACCCGCGCCGCGAGTGCAACCATGTCATCTTAAAAAAATACAAAAAAAAAAAAAAAATATACAAAAAATATACAAAAAATATCTTTTTTAGGCCAGAGTTTTCTACAGGTATTAATGAATATTTTTCTTAATCCTTATAAGTTTTATGTGTTTAATATTTCTTAATACCGGTAGCATTAATTTATACTTTTGTAGCAACACAATATTTTTATAAACCGCCACCGCTGGCTTTGTCTTCATAACGGGAAACGTGCGGGCAGCTGGCCCCGCGCTGTACCATGTACTGTATTTAAAAGGTTATCTAATGTCACACTTGCTGTGTTAATAAACAAAACAAAACCTGTTTGAAGTCTCATGTATTGTTGGTGTGGATCAAATGACTCACTAGAGAGCAATATTGCACGGGGTTGAGTTGCTGATTTTCATTGTGATATGCGAACGCTTGAGGCCAACTCAAGTTCTGAGGTTTTTTGGTTTTGGTTGTTGTTTTTTTTTTTTTTTTTTTTTTCTTTTTAGGATTTTGTTTTGGTTTTGTTTTGGGTTTTTTTTTTTTCAGCTAAATAAATTCAGTGCTGTTTGAAACTTAGACTGACGTCAAATGAAAAGGATTATTAAAGAAAAAAAAAATCAAGGTGTTTAAATGTTGCTGTTTTTACAAGTCTGTTGCTGTCTGAATGGAAATATTCCACAAGAGAGGAGGAATAGTTCCACTTAGCTTCCAAAGGGGCCGAGGTCTCTAGGCCAGAGCTCGGTTATTTGGAAATACCTTAGAGACATGTTTCTGCAACATTCTTTTCAGAATTGATGCCAAGGCAGAAGACAAACTGTAACTGTAAGAAAGCATCCGTTGCTTGAGGATTTTCATGTCAGTGTTGTATTTATGGTTTTACAATAAAACAACCTTTAGGGGAAAAAAAAATGGTGTCTGGGCTTTTCTATATTTTCCATATTTCAAGTTTGTGACTGGGACATCCCCAGCGCTGATGTGCTCTTGTGAGGAGAGAAAAAATCCATGAAAATGATCTGGATCCCAGCAGTGATGGATCCCACAGAATCATGGAATGGTTTGGGTTGGAAGGGACATCCAGTGCCACCCCAGCCATGGCAGGGACACCTCCCACTGTCCCAGGTCACTCCCAGCCCCAGTGTCCAGCCTGGCCTTGGGCACTGCCAGGGATCCAGGGGCAGCCACAGCTGCTCTGGGCACCCTGTGCCAGCCCTGCCCACCCTGCCAGGGAACAATTCCTGCCCAGGATCCCATCCAGCCCTGTCCTCTGGCAGTTCACAGCCATATGAACTGGGCAGCAGAACTCCACATCCCATATCCCTGGGACACTCAGAGCCCCCCAGAGCATTTCCCAGAGCATCCAGAGGCCCACACTCAGTTGCTGGGGCCATGAGCTGCTCCTGTCTCTGCAGAGACATTTTTATGCAGCAAAAATGCCCCGAGCCCCTCAGTTTGGCGCTGTCCCTTGGGCTTGGGGTTCCCCAAAGGTCCAGCCCAGCTCAGGGTGTTTGTGCTGGGCAGCCTCAGCGCCAGGTTCTGCTCAGAGATTCCACCTGAACCAGCAGGTCCAGCTGGGATTGGTTTGTCTCAGGACAATGGGGGCTTTGGGGTGGGCACTGGGCTCCTCCCAGAGGAGTTTGGCAGCTGCCCTTGGGGACAGCCCAAAGGGGCACCGAGGTCTGGGCTCAGACTGCCCCAGGGACTGGGGGTCACAGGGATGTGCTGGTGAGGGGACATTGGCAGCTGGCACTGGGACTGGCTGATGCTCTCTGGAGCTCCAGGATCCACCTCCAAACGAACCAGAGACGCCAGGAATTGTCCCAAGGGAAACAAGTACAGAGAGAAGAGTTCTAAGGATGAGGCCAGGCCTTCTGCTGGAAAATCCTGTTGTCCATCACTCTCCAGGTATCCTTTTCTTTGACCTGCTTTGATGTCCTTTGGGGTTTTCTAACCTTTCACCCACCCCTCACTCACAAAAAAAAAAAAAAAAAAAAAAAAAAAAAAAAAAAAAAAAGAAAAGAAAAAAAGCTTTGCTAGACAATTAGCAAGTTTTTATAGAATTTGTGTCTTGGAAAAAGCAAAAGCCAAAGACATGGAATGACAATGGGTCTGGCCATTGGATAAACCCTTGGCTAGTGGTCAAGAAGGTATATCAAAATAATAAACACAGCTATCAATATTTAGTGGTGAGAATGGCTGAGACTGCAGATTTGCTGAGGGAGAGACTTCAGTGAGCAGATCAGATGCCCTCAGGTGCTATGAGATAAGAGTTGGGATCTGTTTGAAAATCTAAATGTGTAAAGTGGATAATTTAAAGGCCCAGATGCTCAGAGGATGAGATCCCCGACACACGCCAGCAGCTCTCAGCACTCAATTGTCCCTTTTGCTGGAGCCATTTAAAAGGATGAATAAGATTGCTAATGGGAATGGAAGAGGCTTAAGCTAACCCTGCTGTGTTTTCCAATTCTCTGATTTCTGCCCTAACAAGACGAAACTCCTTTTGCTTTAGCAATAAAGGAACCGGTAGCTCTGAATTCAAGCTCTGCTCGAGGTATCCAGAGTTTTCTCTCATCTCAGAGGAACTGCTGTTTGCTCATGCCGATTTCCCGTGTGTGGGAGCAGAGTGGGGAGCAGCAGCCCAGGTGTGTGGCAAAGCCCCTGGGTGTGTGTTTGTGGCCCCGTGCCCCCTGGAATTTGGGGGAGCACTGCCCCACCCACACCAGGTACCAGCTCTGGAGCTGCCCCATCTCTGCAGCGCTGCTGTTCCCTGAGGAACGGGCTGGGGGCTGAGGGGGTCCCACAGCTCCCCAGAGCGATGGGCAGGGCTCAGCCAGGAGCCACATCCCTGGGCAGGCTCCGGGAGATGGGGCAGGGCTGAGCTCCCGAGGGAATGGACGTGCAGCTGAGAGCCCGGGTTTGGGGAGGGTATCCCGGGTTTGGGGAGGGTATCCCGGGTTTGGAGAGGGTATCCCGGGTTTGGAGAGGGTATCCCGGGTTTGGGGAGGGTATCCCGGGTTTGGAGAGGGTATCCCGGGTTTGGAGAGGGTATCCCGGGTTTGGGGAGGGTATCCCGGGTTTGGGGAGGGTATCCCGGGTTTGGGGAGGGTATCCCGGGTTTGGAGAGGGTATCCCGGGTTTGGAGAGGGATCCCGGGTCAGACCCAGCCCAGCAGTGAGGATGGGGCAGGGGCAGGTCCGGCTGCGCACTCGGGCTGTGGGCAGAGGGGGAACAGCATCACTCAGGACATGGGCTGGGCTGCAGTGGGGCTCTGCAGGAGTGGGGGAGTGCCGAGGTGAGGCTGGTCAGGGCCATTAACACCCCTCGGAGCTCTCAGGGCCCTGGAGGCTCAGCTGCTGAGATGGACAATGCTCCTGCTGCAAGCTCCTGCTCCCCCATGAAGTTCTTCCCTGGAGGTTCCCCAAGGCTCCTGAGGCAGGAGAGCTTCGAGCAGTTCCAGGGTCCCTTCTCCTGGCAAGAACACCCCACAAAGCAATGAGGAACAAACAGTGGACGAGATCAGTTTTAGAAGATATTTAATAGTGAAATATTGACAGAACAGACCAGTGTGAAGTAGTTTGCACTGGAGAACAGACAGGAAATAAAAATTACTAAACCATCGATCCCCCAGATACAGCTCCTCTGCACACTCCCAGAGCTGCATCTCCTGTGCTTTTGTGTCTTCTAAGAATTCCATCCCTCCCTCTTCTCCAACAGGATGTAGTCAGGCAGGTGGTGCCTCTGGATTTGGATTAAGGGTCTTTTTTGTCTGGGAATTTTGCAACCAGAAGTGTCTGCTCAGCACCGAGCACAGACAAATCTCCCAAAGGAACTCCAGGGTCATCCATTTCCAAACCTGCTGCTGCCTCTCCTGGAGGCTGCCTCTCCCTGCCCGTGGCTGCCCCTGCTCCCCCCAGGGCCACAGCCCCTCCTGGGATCACAGAACAGATCCCAGATCCGTTTCCAGAGAGGTGATGGAGGCAGCAGCTGTTGGCTCTCCATGGCACATTTGCCAGCCTTCGACGGTGATGATGATGATTAACAGCAAAACAACCACACATTTCCACCGGGGTGATCGATGAGCTGAGACCCTCCTGACACCGAGTGCTGCACTTCTCGGGGAATCTTTTTTTAAATCACACCAGCTGTAAGTCACAGCAAATGAACAGCTTCTTTTGAAGTGCCCAGAACATCTGCTCTCCACTCGAGGAGCTGATGCTGTGTTGGGGGAACAAGAGCTGTGTGCTCGGCGTGTGGCACAGACACTGTCCTGGGCCTGGTGAACTGGGAGAAATGTCCCTGAATGAGTTCACTTGTTGGAGTCCAGGACATCCCCTTGGATGAGCTGGGACCCGAGGAAGGGAATTTGAGCCCTGGACAGGGGGTGTGGAGCTGGTCCAGGGGGCTCAGAGACCTTGGCACAGAGCCCAGGGAAACACCAGGTTTGATTTTAGTCCATGGGAGAGGCTTCCGACACTGAGAAAAGAATTGTAAATCACTGGGGTGTGAAAACAGCAGTTTAGCACAGTAGAAGATACAAAATTCAGTAGTTTTAGGGTTCATAGAATAGAGGTAAATGGGGACAAGATGATGGAATTTGGGTGGTACTTCATGTACTTCTTCTTCTTCCTCGTCCTCCATCTTTTGGGGTGGTGATGGCACAAGGTAGTTAAAATGGATTGGGTCAAAGTAGAAATGACACCTTTAGTGTGGGCACTAGGTATTGGTACAAAATAGTAAATAACCCACACGTAGTTATCTGTATAAATGTAAGGGAACATCCCCTGAGGCGGTCAGTCCCCTCGTGTCCCAGCTGCTGTCCGGACCTCGGCTGGGAGCAGAGAAAATTCTGAGATATCAAATAATAAACAACATGAGAAACCTGAAAACAGACCTTGAGGACTCTGCTTTTTTATACCAACACGACTCAAGGCTTTTAGAGGGCCAAGGACTTTAAACCACCTAAATCTCGGGTGAAGAAACCCTCCCTGAGATTAACTGGGGGGAAATGTCCCCGAACTGGGCTGCACGAGAGAACCCAGGCGTGGATGTGCCCTAGTGGGGAGGAAGCTCCCAGCTTGCCCATTCAGAGCTCTGTTTGCCGTGGGACACCCACTCCTGGTGGGCTGGCACTGTCTGGGTCCCAGAGCAGAGCTCCCTGTTCATCCCCAGACACCCCACGGCAGGAGGGAACCCGATGGAGAAGGTGGCTCCAAGGCTGATGCTGGCACAAAGGGTCACCTCACCCTGAACTATCCTTGTGGGACAGATTCCTGTGGCACACACCCATGGTGGCACTTCTCCAGTTTTCAGAGTTCTGAAGAAGGACAACAGCTACAAAGGGCACAGCAGAGAGGGTTTGTTCCCATCAGATTTATTTCAGTCAGGTGTTTTGCATGAGTTTTGCGTGGCTTGGCTGCTCTGCTGCCTCTTTAACCTTCAAACAACTGAATGGCTGCATCAACGGGTCCTTCTCCACGTTCAGTGAGCTAAAAGGAGCTGCTTTTAGTTCTGGATGCCTCTCAAGTTCAAGTCATTCTCTGTTGTAACATTGTAACATCATGCATTGCTCATTCTTTCCAGAGAAATTAATTTTGGCATTTATATTTACCCAGCCTCAGAAAATGCAGCTCCTACCGGATTGGAAGGAGGGCCGTTGCCTTCGTTACTTTTTTTTTCCTAATGTGGAAAGGAGCACCAAGGAGAGTGATTCATTCTTGCTCAGCCTCACGCTGACGTGTGGGAGGTGGAAGATGGGAGCAGTGAAGTTTCTGCTTCAGTCAATGAACATCAGAGGGGGCAGGAGGAGCCCATGGCTGCCATCCCTGAGCGACAGAACCTGGGGCTTGGGGTGGGATCAGTCTCACTGAACCTTAAAGAGGGCCCTGTGCCCCCACACGGACAGGGGCTGTCAGGATCACTCAGCCAGGAACAGACCTTTAGTGTCATCGAGTAAACCAGCACCGCCAAGGCACCACTGCCCCGTGTCCCCAGGCGCCACATCCAGCTGGCCTTTAAACTCCTCTGGGCACAGGGACTCCACTCCTGCCCTGGGCAGCTCTGCCAGGCCCTGATCACACTCCCAGTGAAGATATTTTCCCCAATGCCCACCCTGAGCCTCCTCTGGCCCAGCCTGAGGCTGTTCCCTCTCCTCCTGTCCCTGTTCCCTGGGAGCAGAGTCCGACCCCCCTGGCTGTCCCCTCCTGTCAGGGACTTGTACAGAGCCACAAGGTCCCCCCTGAGCCTCCTTTTCTCCAGGCTCAGCCCCTTTCCAGCTCCCTCAGCCTCTCCTGGGGCTCCAGCCCCTTCCCCAGTTCCCTCCAGCCACAGTCCCCTGGGCTCTGGGGCTGTGCTGGGCTCTGGGTCCCTGCAAACCCCGTGCTGGAGGTGCTGCACATCCCAGCTGCCCAAAAATCCCTCTCCAACAAAGAGCACAGAGGGCTTTTAAATCCCCCTGACACCTTTGGGTGGGTGTGAGCAGGAAAAGTGGCAGCAGTTTTGTTCTTTTAATACCTCTGGATAGGAAGGACTGAATTCCGCCATTTCAGGTGAAATCACATATCTTGGCAAGTGCTTGCATATGTCCAGAATATTCTCTCTCATTTTCTGGTGAAACACATCATTGCTCAGTACTTGGAACCAAATTCTCGTTTGAATGCAGCTCCTGACTATGGGAAAAAAATACAGTAATAATATTTTTTCTGAAAATAACACAGAGAGAAAAAGAAATTGCTGTTTGGTGAGATCTATAAATAGTTTTCTTACCCATAAAGATGGAATGTTTCTTTCACTTGGGGAGAAATAGATTGTTCAGTACAAAGACTGAGTTGTGCTGCTAATCAATGACTGTTTCTCTGCTGTCCCATCCATCCAAATCCACTGGAGTTGAACTTCCCAGGACAATTGCTAAGAAACACAAGTCAAAGCAAAACTCAAGGTAGATGGGTTGGTGATTTGAGCTGAAGAGTGCGGCCAGATCAAGTAATTGCTCCATGTGAACTTTAGGATGTTCTCCCTACAGAGTCAATGCAAACCTTCTCTAAACAGCAGCGATGTGTGAGGAGCTTTCCTGAATTCCAACCCAAAGTGTCCTTCCAGCCTTAAGAGGAGAATAAAATCCGCATTGAGAAGCTGTTCTCAGCCCTGAGGTGGTGTCCCCTGTCCCTGCAGGGCACAGGGACATTTCTGCAGCCCAACAGCTCCTCGGGAAACTCCCCCGAGGGATGCCAGGGATAACCCAGAGATCAAAATCTGCTTTTGTAACCGTGCCTGCAGAGAGCAGGGGGTGGGACTGCCACAACTGAGAGGGGTATTAACACAACGGAACAGGTTCTCAGCGAGAATATTCTTTCTCCTTTAAAGGCTTGAAGGGAACTTTTGATTTGGATTCAGGAAAGCTCCTCACATACACCCACTGTTTAGGTAACTACAGCCCCAGTTTCCATCTGACAGCGCCAAGGGCTCTGGAAGCCTCTGTTCCAGTTCCTGTGGGGCAGTGGGCCAGGGACAACCCCGGAGGAATATCGGGGTTCTGCAGGAAACGGGAGCGGCTCAGGGGGAATTATTACAGGACAACTTCCCCTTGATGAAGTAATTTTTACTGGGTACACACGGGGCCCTGCGCTTTCTGCGGGTGCTCTCCGTGGATTTGGGGGATGTTCACCTTCCCCAGGCCATGAAATGCTGCAGCACTGCCCATCCTCTCCTCAGAGCTCCCTGGACGGCGGGGCTGGCCCGCGGAGAGGTTCTCCTGCGGGAGCTGCCGGCGCTGGGAGAGCAGCAGCCACCTTCCCGTGCCTGGGAAAGACACGGGGACATCGGCCAGAGACAGCGCCGGAGGGTCCCGCTTCTCCCGGGGAGGATCGGAGGAGGGACAAACAGGGAGGAAGGATGGAACCGCGGGATGGAACCGAGGGATGGAACCGAGGGATGGAACCGCGAGGTGGCACCAGGAGATGGCACCAGGCAGCTGCCGGAGCCGGGCGGGGACAGAGGGACAGCAGGGACAGCGGGGACAGAGGGACAGCGGGGACAGCGGGGACAGCGGGGACAGAGGGACAGCAAGGATAGCAGGGACAGAGGGACAGCGGGGACGGCATGGACAGAGGGACAGAGGGACAGCGGGGACAGCATGGACAGAGGGACAGCGGGCAGCAGTTCCCCGGCAGGCTGTGAGCAGCTGTTCACTGGCTGCAGAAAGGACCACACCAAACTGGGCTGGCGCTGCTGAAGCAGATGCCCGGGGTGTGCCCGGGGTGTGCCCGGGGTGTGCCCAGGGTGTGCCCAGGGTGTGTCCAGGGTGTGCCCGGGATGTGCCCGGGATGTGCCCGAGGTGTGCCCGAGGTGTGCTGGCCCAGCTTTAGGAACCATCCCAGAGCACTCCCGTCACACCCGTGTGTCACCCTGGAGCACTCGGAGTGTACCAGAGGCTGCTGGAGCACGAAAACATCCATGATGAGGGACATCGCCTCGCTCCAGGCAGGAGGAGAATAACTGATCATGGTTATCTCCAAACTATTATGGTTTTGAGCTGGGTTTTGAGCTCCTGGGTCCTGTTTTGGCTGCAGAGAAAAGGCACCTTCGTCTTAAAAAATGCTTAAAGGTTTTGGATGCTTCCCCTGCTTAGGGAGAGAGACTCACAGAAGGGCATTTAGAGAAATCCATTCCTTCCCCAAGGCCGGAGGGGCAGAGGAGAGCCACGGGCTCCCGCAGCCCAGGAATCTCTGGGAAGGGGAGCCAGAGGGAGAAGCCCTTTATCCCTTTGCTCTTGAGCCCCAAGAGCCACTCAGGCTGTAACTCAGCAGCAAATCCCTGCCCGGGGCAGGCCAGCCAGGGGCTGGGAGCCAGAGCAGTGACACTCCTGGGCAAAAGGGAATTTTCTGGTGAGGTGAAGGGAAGCCCTCAGCTCCAAACTGGATTGCTTTTCTCCATTGCTGGTCCTGATTGCTGGTGCTCCTTGGGGGAATGTGAGGTTTGCCCCGCTGGGATCTGTCCCTGCTCAGTTCTGGGATCCACCTCTTCCTCCCCAGGGCAGCAGCACATTAACTGGGCACTGACCTGATGAAACAGGGACAGGCAGCTCCTGGGCTACAGCAGTGGGAGTGCCCAGCTCTGCCTCAGCCAGCTGTGCCCCTACCACATCTGGATGGCTGCCACAGCCTTACCTCCAGCACTGCCCCTCCTGAGGGGTGCACAGGAGCTCCTGGGGGCTGCTCACAGGCGTGGCCACGGAGTCAAAGGCCAGGTCTTCCCTTCTGTGCTTCAGGTGATGCACATTTTCGTTCAGAGCTCATTCCTTGTGAGCTCTGGTTGTTGCAGTGGCTGCTGCCACTTGAAGCTCTCAGGTGGTGGGAAATGGGGGACACTAAACTTCAGGGGCCAAGCTCAGCACCTTTTCCAGGCAGCCGCCCTGATGACAAGTGACACAGTATGAGCTCCGAGCTCTCCCTCCCAAAACCACTTTCCTTGATTGGAGTGGTCTGGCCAAGAAAAGGAACCTCTGGAAACCTTCCCAGCCTTCAAGCCTAGGAAGGATAATTTCTGATGTCTGGCAGAAACGAGCTGTTTCACTGATCCCAGTGAAAGGGATTCATTCTGAAGCATCAGCATTTTCTTCTGTCTCTGCACCTTAGCTCAGGTGCAGAGGTGGGTCAAAAGGGGGAATGCAGGGAGAGTGTTTGTGCCTGTGGAACATGATGTGGGCCCAGCAGGAGCAGCAGCAGCAGTGTGGGAGCACAGAGGAGCAGCCCTGGATGGGTCAGAGCAGAGCCAGAGGACAGGCTGCTTTTGCTCTGGCTTGTGCATCAAATCTGATGTCTCTCCACTCGGGAGGACAGTGTTCTGCCCCAGGATATACTGAGAAATGTTGCAGATGAGTGTCAGAACACTAACAGCCACAGATTTTTCTCATTTTAGTTTTTATTTCTAATTTTCCCATTGAATTAGTTTATTTCTTTTATGGAAAACAAATAGCAATGGTAGCAAGAATAGCACTTAAAGAGCTCCAGGGCCATTGGGCAGTTCTGGGCTCTGGCTGGGGGCACAGAGTCTCAATCTCTGCACAAGAAGCCCTGCAAACCTCTCAGGGTCTGCCAGGCAGCAGAGTCTGCGTGTGGCACAGACCCACAGGAGAGCATTGGCTGTTAACTGGTGCTTGGAAAGAGATCTGAGCCTTCCTCCACTTGCTCTGTGGCTGCATCTGCTCACTGTTCCACCAGACAAATGCATGTTAGGAATAATTAGCCTTAATGCTTTTGTAGGCATGATCTAAGTGGATAAAAAAAGCAAGGCCCATAGAGAACAATAATAATTTCTATCAGATGAGCTGGAAAAAAGTGGATGAGCTTTCAGGTATAATAGCCCTCCTTCAAGAATAATTAGGAATATAACTGGGAACAGCAGAAAAACACAGAATCATAAAATAGTTGGGGTTGGGAAGGAGTTTTAAGCCCATCTAGTCCAACCCTCTGCCATGAGCAGGAGCATCTTCAGCTGGATCAGGCTGTTCAGGGCCATGTCCCATCTGACCTTCACACACGGTCCATGCCAGGTGGGGTGACGGTCACCCCCTCACCCTGCAGGGAGCAGAGGGGGTGTCAGATCCACGAGTGGCACAAACAGAGCAGACCTGAAGTGCTGACGTTCAGGAGGTGACTTCACCATTGCTGGTGACTGAACCACCACCTGGCCAGGCTGTGTCTCAGTCTAACACTTTCCTTTCAAGCTCCTCTCTGACCCCTTTTCCAAGTCTGAAGGGATTTACGAGTGGGCAGATCTCAGGCAGGAGGGAAGACACAAGGACTAATGGGAGACAAAGGGAGCCCTGAGGTGTTGCTGCATAAACCCAGCAGCTTCCATGACACAGAGTCCAAGAATTGGTTGCCAGAGTCTTTAGGAGCACTCACCCTCTTTATCCTGCCCTTTCCCCCAAGAGATCTTCAACGTCTTTCTCCTAGGACGTTTAAAATATCTCACACACTTCTGGTGACTGAGTTGTTAGATAAAATTCCACAATATGAAAAAGACATTAAGCTAAAGAGAGCATCCAAAGGAGGGCCTTGAGGATGGGGAAGGGGCAGGAGGAGAAGCCTGATGAGGGAGGAGTGGCTGAGGTCACTTGGTTTGTTCAGCCAGGAGAAGGGGAGACTGAGGTCAGACCTCATTGGAGTCTTCATCATCCTCACAAGGGGCAGTGCAGGAACAGCTCCAATCTCTGCTCTCTGTGACAGGGACAGGACACAGGGAACAGCTGGGGCTGGGCCAGGGTTGGGCTGGAGATGAAGGAAAGGCTCTTCCCCCAGAGGGTGCTGGCACTGCCCAGGCTCCCCAGGGAATGGGCACGGCCCCGAGGCTGCCAGAGCTCCAGGAGCCTTTGGCCAGCGCTGCCAGGGATGCCCAGGGTGGGATTGGTGGGGCTCTGGGCAGGGACAGGGGCTGGGTGATCCCTGTGGGTCCCTCCCAGCTGAGGGTCTGTGATTCTCTGATTCTGTGGCACTTTACCCCAGGCAGCCCCACCTGGGTGTTGGCCTTTCTAGGAAGCCCACGGTGAGACTGTGCTTTCCAGAAGTGCTGATTTGTGAGCACATTGCAGGAACCTTCAGGGAAGGAGATGAGATAAAAGCAGTGTTTTCTCTAAAACCGGTGCTGTCTCATCATGTTTTTACTTGGGGGTTTTTTTTAGGCTGGTTTCATAATAGAACTTGTGTAATCAATCTTTCTTTCTGTCCTCAGCAACAAGATCTCCTATCAAACATCAATCACACATGACAGGAGGGCATAGCTCTCAGGGGACAGGTTTGTCACCACATCCCCATATTTTGGGTGGTTTTGAGCTGTCACCCACCAGTGATCTGTTGTGGTGATGCTGGAGCCCAGCCAGGCTTCCCCCTCCAGCTCCTGGAGTGAGGGCATCCAGTGCAGCACCGAGTCTGCTGTCACTCAGCTCCTGCCCCAAAATGCCACGTTGTCACCACTGGGGCAGCCTGGGCTTTGTCTCTCTTGCTCAGCTCCTCCCAAGCTCCTCCCAAGGTTGTGCACATCTCATTTTTCATGTTTGGTGTCTTTGGAAGCCACGTCTGGCAGACCAGAAAGCCACTCTCAGTTTGCTGTCCTCCCAAGGTCAGGAGTATTCCTGGGGGAGCTGCACAGACTGGAGAGGCCCTGGAGCTCCTGGAGCTTTGCAAAGACATGAACAGCTCCCAGCAGCAGGACGAGGTGCTGAGCACTGAGGTGCCCCTGCCAGGGAACAGATCCTTGTCAGCCTGGGGCAGGGCTGGGGTACCAGGGATGCTCTGGGCACCGTGGTGGCTCCTTTGAGGGGACAGGAGGCTGGGGCACACACCCAAAGGAGATGCCTGCTGCCTCCTCTCAAAGGTGCAGTTCAGAGATGGGAACTCCTGCGTGTTTCTACACCCATCACTGTGAACACAATGTCCTGGGTTTGTCTCTGAAAGGGCTGCATGTTCCAGAGCACCTCATTTGTCATTGACCCCTTTTTTCTTCCCCTGTTTCAGCTTCGTTGCAGCTCCAAGAGGTTGGAAATGCCCAGAGATCTCACTCTCCCCTTGACAGGGCACAGCCGTGGCATCTCTGCCCAGCAGTGGTGCCTGTCACCACCCGGGCTCTGCTGGGGACAGACAGACACCTGGAGAAGCTCCTGTGGCCCCTTTCCTGGGGGGTTTGTCCCCTCCAGCCCCTGCAAACGCTGGGATGGTTTCTGCTTGAGCAGGTGCCGCAGAGGCACCAACCAGCACTCTTTGCAGTGGACTGGAGATTGCTGCTGTGTCCCAACACTCCCAGAGAGCCCCTGGGGAGTGAGGGGGACATTCCTGCCATCAGCCCTGCTGTAGGGAGGCAGGCAGCCCCAGTCCCCTGTGGAGCCTTCCCAGGGACACCCAGGCTGAGTGCCCTGGGCTCCATCTCCAGCAGCACGTCACCTGGCCCAGGCTCCAGCCTCCTCTGAGGGGAACAAGTGCAGGAAATCCCCCAGCAGTGACCAGCCTCTCTGAGGTGCTTTCCAGCCCTGCTGTGTGGCAGTCCCTGGGGACTGGAAATCCCTGAGGACAAGCTGTCCAATCTCCTGGGACACGATGTGCAGGAAGCTGAAGCCCATCTTCTGGCTGGTTTTCCAGCAGAAATTTGGAACGTTATCAAAATGAAATTTTCCCTATGGTGCATTTCAAACATGCAAATCCTGGTTTTCCCTTGGAAAATGTTCGCAGTTGAACTTCCCACCCCTCCTACTGCACATCTGACTGTGTTTCTGAGCATTCAGCTCCCTCTGATTGCACAGGAGGTGCTTTGGGGTTTCTCACCATCTTTGCCTCTGGTCGTTGATGTTCCATATCCCATCCTCTTACCACTCACCCAACATCTCCCTGCCTGCTCAGGAACACCCTGGTGTCCAAAGCCAGAGTGACTGCTTGCATCTTGTTGGAATTCCCCCATCCCCATGTGTGCCCAGCTCCCTGGATGAAGGCAGAGCTCTGCTGGATGCTGGGAATGCTTCTGGACACCTCCATTCTCATCACCTGCTGTAGGATGATGCTGCAGCTGCTTTCTGTGACAGCAGGATTCCAGATGTGCCAAACGCTGCTCAGGAGGGTGACAAAGGCCGTGGGGGCTGGGAGCACCTTCCTGTGGGGAGAGCTGGGTAGAGGCAACACGGATGTCCATGGATAGCTACAGCAGGGAGCTGTGCTGCCTGGAGACTCCAGCAGCCACTTCTGAATTGCAGAGTAGGCTGGGCTCAGTCCCTCTCAGCTGGGAAAGCATTCAGGAAGAGCACAGGGAGTGAGGGACTGCAGTCCATCCTGGATGTTGTCTGGACAAGAGCAGGAGACAGGGCTTGAACACACAAAAGCAACTAAGAGGCTGCTCAGACACTCCCGCCTTGGTTTCCACCCTACTGCTCCCTGCAGCTCCCCCAGCACAGGAGCAGAGCCCTTGGGCACCTTCCTCTGCAGACTCCAGTCACTGCCTGTCTGGCTGGGTGGCAGCTCCTGTGACAAGGACGTCCTGCTGTGTCCCAACTGCTCACACAAACCACAGTCCCCAGAGCAGTGGCAGTGAGTACACACTGTGCCAGCCTCCAGGAGGGTTGTGAGGAGCTGCTGGGGCTCTGCACCCCCTGCCTTGTCCCCTGTCCCTGCCTGGGCCTCAGGCTGGGACTTGGTGCTGTTCTCTGTCCCTGTTCTAGAAGGCAGCACACTCCTTCTGCATCTACTCTCACCTCTGCTGCAGCAGCTCATGGAGGAGTTTTTCCTCCAAACATTCTGAAGGATAGTTTCTCCAGTTTTTCGGCCTCTTTGTAAAGAATGTGATGCCCAGATCTGCGAGCAGCCCTTCCTGTGAGGGCTCCTCAGTGTTTCCTACAGAGGCTCAAGTCATTGGCAGCTGCTGCTCTAACTCCTCAGGGCGAACCCAAGGATGAAAATGCCACATTTTTGTTTGGAAACTAATGATCTCTGACCCCCGGGTCAGTATGAGAGGCCACATTCACAGT
The DNA here is from genome assembly GCF_009819655.1 of Sylvia atricapilla. Classification (NCBI taxonomy): domain Eukaryota; kingdom Metazoa; phylum Chordata; class Aves; order Passeriformes; family Sylviidae; genus Sylvia; species Sylvia atricapilla. The sequence continues at coordinate 4,519,285 of NC_089158.1, forward strand.
CAATGTCTCCACTGGATTTGTAGTCCTGTCCCAACAACAGGACCAACAAGACTTTCTTCTCTTTCCATGGCTCTACACTGGCTGTCCTAAAATACATTCCAGTTCTGTTCTTATCAAAGAATCCAAGTGATTTGGCATCATTATTTGCTGTCTCACAGATTTTATCACCAGTGATTGCTCCCAGAGCAAAGGCAGGAATACTGAAGTGGCAACTGCATTGCAAATCCTTTCATCTCTGTAGGAACACCCACATCCCACAGCAGCTCTTCAGTACCAGGCCCTGGAGCCTTGCCATGGGCGCTCAGTGTGTGCTTTGCTCCGTTTTGCACCTCAGATTAACCTTGCAGCTGCACACAGAAAGCATCTCCACAGCCCATGTTGCAGTTACTGCTCCAAATCCCATTTCAGCTTTCTCAAAAGAAGAGTTGTTTGGTAGCTCCACAAGGAGTGGCACAAATTGCATGTTCCTAATACTTAATTTTTGTCTTCTATGAAATTCCCTGTTGTCTTTTCTATCACTGGGCCTGATGTCTTACCCCGAGGCAGGTGAAGTCTCCAGCTGGGTTCCCTGCTGCTCCTCTGAGGTTTTACACTGAGTTACTCTGGCCGTGGGTGGGGATTACAGCACTTACTGGTGAGGGGACACCTCACCAACACACCTCCCATGCTCGTGTCCAACCCCCTGAGTCCAGGAGGTGCCACATGAAGAGCAGGATCACACTGCACTAGTTGCTAACAGGCAACCGAGGTTCTTGCCCTCACCCGTGGCTGAGGAGGCGGCCACGATGTGCCAGGAGGCAGAGACAGAGGAAGCAGAGAGCATCCCTGGCTGCCAGGATCAGCTGGTGGACGTGGCTGTGCTCCCCACGCACACAGCTCCCACCTGGGGAAGCCCTGCACACTCCTCTGCCTTCAGAGGATCAAAGAGCCCGAGGACACAGCAGGAGGGACACTCGTGTGGTGACAACATCTGTGCTGGCTGAGCCTGGCTGCGGGGAATTGTCATCCAGGCTGCTCCTGGTGCCAGCACAACATGGAGGTGGGGCATGACCTGAGAGAGAAGCAGGCATTCTTCAGATCTCCACAACTGTGCCAGATACAGGAGTCTCTGGAGACAAAACCTGAATGGAGGCGCAGAGGGAAGAGCCTGCCTCCTAACCATGGTCATCCCAGACTCCTGGGCAACACAGGAGGGACTCAGTAGCTGCACTCCTCCTTGCAGGGAGCTCCAGGTAATAAGAAGGAAAGAGCTCTTGCACTCCAAATAACGTTTCAAAGCCTGCCTTTTTCCTTTGTCTTCTCTGCCAAGCCACCTGCTGTGGCCAGGTCTTGACTTTGTTATTCTACTGCCATTACAGCCACCAGGATCCAGGTCTGTACAGCCCATTCCAGAACAGTTTCTTCCCACACAACCTACTGCAGGTGCACCTGGTAGGCAGAGGAAGGAATGAAGTCAGCTCTGTGCAGATTGAGGGGAGGAGTGCAACTCTCTTTGGCTTTTCCCCTTTGTCCCTTCAAGACAAACCCACACCGTGTGAATCCAGCAAGGCCCTCAGCTCCATGCGTGGAGGAGTGGGAACGACAGGGTGACACTGAAAAGGGTTAAGCTTTCCTGGAAGTCTGTTCCAAGAGCACAGCAGGGTTGGTGTGGAGCTCCACGCCAAGCACTGCAAGAGTTAAGGTGAGGTGGGGCCATTTTCCTTCTCTCACGGAGCGCATCACCAGCTCCATGGGTTTCAGGCCTCCCCAAGCCATGGTCTGCAGCCTCCTGAGAGGGTGTCCCGGCTGGAAGGGGCTGCACAGCCCCAGCATTCCTGCATGCCGAGCCCTGCGGCATTACACAACGGCCATTTTGCTCCTGCAGCTCCTTCCGAGTGCATGTGGGCAATGTGGGACACAGGCAAAATGGTTTCCATGGCAACTCGCACTTCAGAGATGCCAGTGAGAAAATTTGCGTTGGGGGAAAATATTCTGCTTCAACTTGCACTGCAAAGGAAGGACAGAGGTGGGCTGCAGCAGCACCCCAGAAATGGCACTGTAAAAATATCCCTGGTGGTCTTGGTTCTGCAGTGCTCGGTCTGTTCCCTGCCCAGGCTGGCTGTGACATTTATCCCATGAAGTGACAAAGCAACACTCTCTCACTACCTGCGAACCCCATTTTTCTCCAAAAAGGCCGAAGGGCCAACTCTGGGGAACAATGTGCTGTTCTGGCCACCTCACTCTGGCCTTGGAACAGGAGAGATGCAGTCCGGGAGTGAAACTCAGTTTCTTTCTGCCATGGAGCTGGACTGCCCTCCAGATGTTGGCCACTGGCTACTGTGCCTCCATTTCCTTAAGGGAGGCTAATGGTAGCCCAACAACAGGTACATGATGAGAACCCCAAGAAATCTCCCCAGCAGAGAAATCTATAGGTCATATCCCAGAGTAATTCGGTGAATTTAATGGAGGGAAATGGCTGGTTGCCCCGTGAGCTAATGGTGGCTCTGTCTGGAGGGTCAGAGTGAAGCCAAGGAAGCAGGCTCAGTGCCTGCTGAACATCTCTGCCCGGGAGCTGTGCTGGTCAAGGGAGGGTTCTCCAGCCCTGGAGTGCACATGGACCACGACAGAGTCCATGTCACACGTAGCTGTCCCCAGGCAGAGCTGTGGAAGCATGCTGCCTAGAGGTGCTGCATAACTGGGAATATTGGTATGGAGAACAAACCCACAGACCGTGTTTTACCCCCGGGCCCTGGTTTACTGAATGCCCGAGGTGTCTGCGCCTTCCGAGGCACCGAGAATGCCCTGATGCCGAAAGGGCACTGCAGGTGAAAAGGGCGGAGCGGGTCCCCAGAGCCCGGCCCCGCGACACTCGCAGGAGGCGCGGGACGCGCCCACACCCCGCAACCCGGCAAGCGGTGCCACGGAGCCCGCACGGAGCCCGCACGGAGACCGCACATACCCCGCACGGACCCCGCACAGTGCCCGCACTGAGCTCACACAGAGCCCTCACAGAGCCCGCACAGAGATCGCACAGAGCTCACACAGAGCCCGTCCTGAGCCCGCACTGAGCTCACACAGAGCCCGCACGGAGCCCGCACAGACCCCTCACAGAGCCCTCACAGAGCTCACACAGAGCTCACATAGAGCCCGCACGGAGCCCGCACAGAGCCCGCACTGAGCTCACATAGAGCCCGCAGAGAGCTCACACAGAGCCCTCACAGAGCCCGCACAGAGCCCGCACTGAGCCCACACATAGCCCGCACAGAGCCCGCACGGAGCCCTCATAGAGCTCACACATACCCCGCACAGTGCCCGCACGGAGCCCGCACGGAGCCCGCACAGAGCCCGCACAGAGCTCACACATACCCCGCACGGAGCCCGCACGGCGCCCGCAGCACCCGCGGCAGGGGGGGCTCTGCCGCAGCGCCCGGGGCGGGCGGGGGTCCCGGGGGCGGGCGCGGGGCGGGCGCTGCGGCAGCGCGGGGCGGGCGGGGCGGGGCGCGGCGGCGGCAGCGGCGCGGGCGCTTCAGCACCGGGGAGAGCGCCCGGCAGCGCCCGCAGCGCCCGCGGCCAGCGCCGGGCACAGCCCCGGGGCCAGCCCCATGGGGCCGCGCTGACCGGCCGGGCGGCCCGGGGGGCGGGCGGGCGGGCGGGGGGCGCGGGGGGCCCGGCGGGCTCCGGGCCGCCCGTGGATGAGCACCATGCGGCTGCTGCTGCTCGCTCTCCTCTTCTCCTCGTCCTTCGCCCGCGCCGGCTGCGACCCTAAGATCGTCAATATCGGCGCGGTGCTGAGCACCAAGAAGCACGAGCAGATCTTCCGCGAGGCGGTGAACCAGGCCAACAAGCGGCACGGCACTTGGAAGCTCCAGCTCAACGCCACCTCCGTCACCCACAAGCCCAACGCCATCCAGATGGCCCTGTCCGTCTGCGAGGACCTCATCTCCAGCCAGGTACCCCGGGACGGCGACCCCCCCTTCCCCGCCCCGTCCCCGGCGGGACCCGAGCCGCCGCCCCCGCGGCCACCCCGGCCCGGCCCCGCGGTGCCCCTCGGCCGAGCCGAGCCGTGCGGGGTCCTGGCCGGGCCCGGGGCGCGCTGCCCGCATTGCAGCCTTTATGTAAGCGCGGCCAGCTGCGCGCTCCGCGCACCCCCGGGCACCCGCACACAGCACGGGCACCCACAGACACCCTGGGGCACGCACGGGCACCCGCACAGCCCCCAGGCACATATGGGCTTGCACACCCCCCGCCGGGGCACGGACGGCCACCTGCAATCCCCACGCGGGTCACACATGGGCTCACACACACCCCTCAGAGCATACGTGAGGTCACACAGGCACCCCGGGGTGCACATGGGCATCCAAACGCCCCCGGGGCACACACGGGTTCACACAAGCATGCTGGGGCACACAGGGGCACCCACAGAGCCCCGGGGCACACACGAGCACACACACACATACCCCTCAGGGTACACAGGGATCACACACAAAGCCCGAGAACATATAAACTAACACAGACACAGCCCTTGAGCACACACAGACTCACACACGTGAAGCTCAGGGACACAGACTCTCACATACACCCACTCAGCACACGCAGATTCACACATGAAGCCCCTGGGCACACATACACACAAAGCCCAGGCACACACAGGCTCACACACACACACACGCTGGGCACACACAGGTTCACACACACACACTGGGCACACACAGGCTCACACACACACACACTGGGCACACACAGGTTCACACACACACACTGGGCACACACAGACACACACACACACACACACTGGGCACACACAGACTCACACACACATGCTGGGCACACACAGACTCACACACACACGCTGGGCACACACAGGCTCACACACACACACTGGGCACACACAGACTCACACACACACACGCTGGGCACACACAGGGCCCCATGCACTGAGTGGGTGCACGCACATGTTCACCCAGTGCTGTGCATGCACACAGCAATGTGCACATACACCTACACCACACACAGAGACACCACACACACCACGGGCACACACACAGCCAGGTGTGAGCACACACGGGCATCCCCAAACTGCAGGGAGAGGTGGGCACAGGGAACACCGTGAGTGCACACACTGTGCGCTCACACACACTGTGGGAATGCCCAGGGGCTGCACTTCGTGTGCACACACATTCCATGTGCACACACATTCCATGTGCACATGCATTTCCTGTGCACACACACATTCCATGTGCACACACATTCCATGTGCACACATATTCCATGTGCACACACACATTCCATGTGCACATGCATTCCCTGTGCACACACACATTCCATGTGCAAACACACACAGTCCATGCACACACACTCCATGCACACACATTCCATGTACACACACATTCCATGTGTGCACACAAACGTTCCACGCACACACATTCCATGTGCACATACTCAATTTGTACACACATTCCATGCACACACTGTGCACACACACATCCCATGTGCACACACGCACATTCCCTGTGCACACACACACATTCCCTGTGCACACACACAGACACGTTCCATGCCACGCATGCCATGTGCACAGACACACACACATGCCGTGTGCACAGACACACACACATGCCATGTGCACGCTTGCACTGCTGTGCAAACACGGGCTCACACACAACACGTCTGCACTTGTGCCAGCGTGCACAGCTGCTGTGACATACGGACACACACGACCGTGTGCAGGAACCTGGCACAGCCACTGCCACACGCACTGCTGGGACACGGGCACACGCGGCTGGGGTTGCAGACACAGGCACAGGGAGCACACCTGCACAGACACACAGACACGGCGTGCACACACGCACAGACTCGGTGTGTGCTGTGCATGGCTGTGCACATGAGCACAGAATGATCCTCCCCCTGTGTCCACGGGTCACTCTGAGCGCACCTGAGGGCGCAGTCCGAACCCTCGGTGCCGGTGGGTGCAGCCTGGGGCTCCGCGGGCAGCCCGTGGCCTGGCCTCTCCTCCTCCCCTGCGTGTGCTCTGGGTGCAGAGCCGGCTGTCCGCCCGCAGCCCGTCAGTGGGGGCCATCGGAGGGCGGACAGGCGGGTACAGAGCCAGCCCCTCCTGCAGCACACCCCCGCACATGCGGGAGGTCCGCTGGGGCCGCGCGAATTGTATGAACGCTCCCACCACGGAGCCTCACCCACCTCAGCGCCCAGAGAGATGCGCGAACGCAGCCAGGCACACACGGCCAGCCAGGGCAGGGGAGCGGAGGGGCCGCGGGGAGCGGAGCTGACGCCTTTGCGGCTCAGCTTCCCGCTGAGGAGCTGGAGGATAGCTGGGGACATCCCTGGGGTGCCGGCCAGGCTGTCCCCTGGCAGCAGGGGAGGCTCAGCCGGGTCCCGCGGGGAGCCGAGGCTCCATTCAGCGCTCCCGGCTGATGGATGCCCGTGGCCGTGCCGCCCGCACGCCCGCTCCCCGCACAGCCCCGCGGAGCGCCGGGGCCGGGCCGCGCAGGGGCTCGGGGTGATGGGCTGGGGGTGATGGGCTCGGGATGAAGGGCTCGGGGTGATGGGCTCGGGGTGAAGCGCTCGGGATGAAGGGCTCGGGGTGAAGGGCTCGGGGTGAAGGGCTCGGGGTGAAGGGCTCAGGGTGAAGGGCTCGGGGCAGCCGCTCTGTCCCAGCACACCGGGGCCGTCCCGGCCGCTGTGCCCAGAGCAGGGCACCAGTGCCTCTGTCCCCGCTCGCCCGCGCTGTGCCCGAGCAGGGGCTGGCAGCCCGCGCACGCAAAATGGCTCCTGCCGGCGGCTGCCGAGCGCCACAGCACAGCCCCTGCCCCCTACCCTGCTCCTGTGCCAGTGCGCTGCTGGGTGCAGGGCTTCACCCCCTGTGTCAGCACCGGGCACCTCTGCACACGGCATCCCCTCCTCTTGCATCCCTAGGACCTTCCCAACCTCTTCTCTAGCAATTTCTCCTCTCTTCCACGTAGGGTCTTCTGCGCCCTCTCTTTACTCCCTCCCAAGGCCGAGCAGGGTCCTCTCTCTTCCCCCCAGGGCCCCTTCCCCAGGCAGGCTTCATCCTCCTCTCCTGTCCTGACAATCTGTCCGTCCAGCCCGGGCGCTGAGCACATCCTGGGGCTTGGGCAGATGCTTGGAGAAGGAAGGGTTCTTTCCTCCAGACATCAAAGTCCTTGCACTGATTCACCCTAGCTGGAGACCTGCCACCAGCTGAGGACATTCTTTGTGCTGTCAAAGAGTGTCGGTGTAATAAAACATTCCCAGAGATTACCCAGCTCCTTCTTCTCCCTTTGAGACAAAGTAGGATCCTGCTGGACACCAAAATCCCAGCTCTGCCGTAAAAGCAGAATTTTGCCGAGATGCTCCCGGCCCGTTTTGGTTTAGCCCAGATGCCCAGCTGAGGGCATATCCCGGCTGCTGCCCCCGCCCTCCGGGCCCTGCCGTTCCCGTGTGCCCAGGGCCAGATGGCTGATTCGCTCCCTGCCTCCGCGCTCAGCCACAGTCCCAGCTGACCACTTTGTTCGTAATAGTCCTCAGAGGGGAATTACGGCCGAGTATTAAATGTGTGGTTAAAGAAATCGTATTACACAGTGTGACTGGAAGGGAGATGCGTCCCTTTAATCTGTAATCCATGGAAGTTATTAGTTTAGCGAGCGGAGCGCTTGGGCACGGCATTCCATTAGGACATAGCCCTGAGCAGAGCCATCACCTCCGTGGCACAGCACCCCTGGCTCCCAGCACAGCCCTCGCTCCCCCGCTCCCAGTCATTTCAGGGCCATTATCATGTTAACACGGGGCTGTTTAGCATTGCAGAAAAGAAAAGAGAAAAAAAAAAAGTCATGCTCGCTGGCCGATGCGCTCCCGTGAAATAATGTTTGTGTCGTGTATCCTGTCCTACAGGTCTATGCAATATTAGTTAGTCACCCTCCTGCTCCCAACGATCACCTAACACCAACACCTGTGTCATACACAGCTGGCTTCTACAGGATCCCTGTCATTGGTCTGACAACACGCATGTCTATATATTCTGATAAGGTAACTGATGCATGTTTCTGCTCTAGTACCTCATACATGTGCTGTAAATCCAGAGTGCCCGTCAGGAGGGTTAATGATGTCCACACTCTCTCTGTGTCTGTCTGTCCACCCTCTCCAGCCCAGCCTGCAGCTCCCTCTCTCTCTCTCTCTCTCCTGCATTCCAGGGTACATCATTTTTTTGCAGCTGCCAGTGTTGACCTACATAGTGCGGGATGATTTCTGCAGCACTGCTCTGCCAGGCTGCCGGGCTTGCTGCTCTCCAGCCACGGCTGAGGCATGAGCTGCCTCCTGCTCTGCTCACTGCTGACAGCCAAGGGGTCCTGGGGACTCTGGGGGCCTGGGGAGGGGCAGAGGATCCTGTTAGAGCCTGTACATTGGGCAGGATCTCTCTGGGGCTTGGAGGTTGTTTGGTCACATTCACTTCTTTGGGTTTGTGGGATATTGGTAGGGGAGATAACAGAATATCCTGAGGCTTCCCATGACATTCAGTCTGGTCAGCACTCAAACAGAGGTTTAGATTGCAGTGTCTCAGCTGTCCCTGTGGGAACACAGAGATGTCACTGGATGGGCTCCTGGATGGGCAGGCAGCACATGGGCAGTGAGGTGCTGGTCTGGCCCTCAGCTCACAGCCCGCCTGGCAAACACCTAAAGCCTTAGTACAGGAAAAAGGAGGAGCTGAGCAGAGCCAGGCCTTCCAAATGTCATTGCAGGATTTCATCCAGGCACACGAGCTCGGTGGGTGAGATTGAGCTGCTTCAAAGCACGAATCGGCCTTTGCTTGGAAAAATGTGAATATTCAAAAATGTAAATGTTCAGTGCAAAAATAGTCACTCCACCTACATGCTAAATAAAGTCAAATTTCAGGAGGAGGAGCAGAGGCTCCCAGAGAGGCACCAGCAGCAGTGCTTGGCTGGAGCAGCAGCAGGTTTTGGCATCTCCCAGCAGGACAGCCATGGCAGGCTGGTCAGCAAGCCAAGAGCACGGCAGTGATGGTGATGGTGGCTGGCAGGGCTGGGCACCTGCACACCCTGGAAGGGTCTCACCAGGCGTGGTTAGATGGGAAGGGATGGCAACAGAGCTGGCACAGCAGGCAGGAAGTGTTCAGGGGGGATTTGCTTCTTGCTGCTCTGGGGACAAGATAGATCTGACAGAAACGTCACTGAGAGGGTCCCTGTCACAGGGCCCACTAGGGCAGGGAGAGGGGACCCTGCACCTCATCTCTGCTCCCTCTCTGCAGGGCTGTGCCCAGCAAAGCACCACTGCCCACAGCATCTATGCTTTCCAGCCTCGTGCTGGCCTGGAGTGCTCACCCTGAGGGGGTGGCTTCATCCTCTGCTTCTGCCAGCCTTTTCCTTCTCAAAACACGTTTTCTCCAAAGCAAACCTCATAAAGCCCACCTGGCTCACTTCAGGGCTGGAGGAGAAACCCGTGGCCGCAGTGGTGAGCCAGTGTGCTGGCAGGGAGATGCTCTCCATGGAATATCTGGAGTGTTGAGCAGGTTCAGAGCTGTGGGGCAGCCCAGGCTGCCCACCCCAACAGCCCTCAGAGCACTCCTGCCTGGCTGGCATCATGCTCAGCCTCCTGCCCACCACGGCTTGGAGCTTCCTGAAGAGCAGGGAGTTGCAGGCAGCAGATGGGGCAAAGGCAGGGACTGGGTGGGGGAGCAAAGGATGTTTGGACAGTGGAGAGGACAGCAAAGGTGGGAGCAAAGTAAGGGACAGAGGGGTGTGAAGCCGTGGGATAGGACAGTGAAAGGTTCTGCACACCCCATGCAGGACAGGCTGGCTGGTGACTCAGGGACATTCAGCTGTTCCCTTTTTGGTTTCCAGTGATCAGCTTGCTGCATTTTTATTTTTTTTTTTAATTCAGGAAATTATATCTTTCAGCTTAGTTTCTATGGAAACAAGCTTGTAGGATCACTTTGTATGTATGCCCCTAATTGGTTTTGGAGGCATCAGACAATTTTAGCTGAATTTCACAGGGGGCTGAATTTGGGTTAATTATGGTCCTCTCAAGGCTGCCAGGGGGAGGAAAGGTGTGGACCTCAGCATGGACAGGTTGGCCCAGTAACTTTTGATGCTCTCAGAGCATCTCCAGTCATGCACAGTGGTCCTTGAGCTGTAGCCAGTCTTTGAGCAAAGATACCTGAGGGAAATGAGTTTTACTGCTCACAGTTTCCAACCAACTATTTGTTCTAGGAATCATATTGCAGTTATCAGGCAGAGCACTCTGGCTGCACTGAGACCCTCACAGCACCCAGCACAGTCCTGCCTGCCCGGGGAGGGGTCTCTGGAATCCCAGTCATCTCTGAGGTCAGCAGGGAGCTGGAGGAGAGGGAGTCTCCAGGCAAAGGCAGCAGTGGTTCCCATCACTGTGGTGTCTGTCACTGTGGAGAGCCCTCCAGAGAGATCTCATGGATGGAGCACTGCAAAAATCCCCCTCTGACTTTGCCATGCTGGGCCCCTTAGTGCTCCTGTCCCCCTCTGTGGGTGTTTATATCTCCTCTGCATCTCAGCTGAAAAAACCCACATGACACTGACATCATGGCACCATGAGAAATGGGAGAGAACCCCGAGTGTGAGAGCAGAGCCTGGGGCAGAGCACAGCTCAGGAGGGAGGAGGTCTGTGCTGTTCAACCCCACCATGTGGGACCACCCCTGCCCGTGGGGCTGGAGGGACACCCCGAGTGCTCAGAGGTGCTCAGCCCCCCACCACCCCACAGCAGATTCTTGCAGCAGAGGATCGGGGAGATAAATAAATTAATAAATTAATAAATTAATAAATTAAAGAGACCTGCTCTGCTGCTGGAAGAGTTGGGAAATGGAGTTTAGACACGCTGCAATGGAAGAGCTTTTTCAGTTCCAGCACCTTGCCCTGGTAGTTGAGGTGAAGTCTGTCTCTGTCTCTCTCCAGTCAGGGGATGGCTTTTCCCTCTGGTTCCTGCTCTCAGGGCAACCACCCCAGGCCCTCACAGGGCTTGTCCACTGGAAAGGGTTTTCTTCTTTATTACTGGTCTCACTGGCCATCGATGCTCAGCAGGAGCCCTGTTATGCAGGGTGGGAAGGTGCAAGAGGGGACAAAAGTGACTCTTGTTGGCCAAGAGCAGGGTCAGTACTCCTTCACTGGCACCCACAAGTGGTGACTGGAGAGGTTGCTTGGTGCAGGACAGAGATGTTTGCCCTGGGAGTGGGGAGCACAGTCCTCAGCAGGGCAGGAAAACCCTCAGCAGGGCAGCCTGGAATGTGCAAGAACAGACCAGGATAGTGGAGAGTTGGCCCGATGGAGCCCCCACATCCCAGCAGACCCCCATAGGCTCTCAGATTCCAGCTGGGAGCAGGATAGAGCAGCCCCACCGTGGCCCTGCCCCAGAGGCTGCCCCATCCCTTCCTCTGTGCACTGCAGAGAAAGGCAGAGAGTGCACTTTAGTCTGAGCTCCCCATCCCTCTGCCCCAAAATCCCTCCCTGCACTCATCTGAGCTGTCTCAGAGCTGACTCAGCTCCCTCCCACATCCACAGCTCTCATGTCAAGCAGTAGGCAAGCTCCTTCTATAGAGTGCCCAACGCTTCTTTCTCATGCCTGGTGAATTTTAGCAAATTTTCAGGAGCTTTACAGATTGGGATCTCTGTCAATCTCTTTGAAATTTCCCAGGCAGCTCAGCTGGGGAGTGCATTGCTAGAAGGGGGACAGCCTCCACTGCCATAGGTAATGAAGAAAAACACACTGGTCCCTTCAGCCTGTAGAAAAAATGACTTGCCCAGCCGTGGGCTCTGAGCTGGGGTAAGCCCCTGGGCAGACAGAAGTGAAGGAGGTAACAAACCCTTCACTCATGGCACTGTACAAGGCCCTGATGTGACACACAGGCACTGCCTGGTGGCCCCCAGCCATGCCCTTTTCCCTATGGATAAAATCTCCATGCAAAGGCCCCCCATGGAAGGCCCAGCCTGGGGCAGGTTGTGCACAGGATTCCAGCGCCCAGACATGTTCCCTGCAGGGGTAGATGCATTCTGGTGCTTTCTGCAGGTGCAGGCTCACACACACACACACATGATATCTACTCCAAAAGCTCCTTTTTGTAAGGACTTGCATCAAATCTATGCAGTTCTCAAGTCCTGACCCCACAGAGAATCATCACAGAATCCCAGAGGGGTTTGGGTTGGAAGGGACCATAAATCCCATCCAGTCCCACCCCTGCCATGGCAGGGACACCTCCCACTGTCCCAGGTCACTCCAGCCCCAGTGTCTAGCCTGGCCTTGGGCACTGCCAGGGATCCAGGGGCAGCCACAGCTGCTCTGGGCACCCTGTGCCAGCCCTGCCCACCCTGCCAGGGAAATATCCCCAACCTCCCAACCATGCTCACTCTGGGGCTTCTTTGGCTTCAGCCCCTGGGTTCCTGCTGAGCTTGGGCACCTGGATTTCACCCCAGCCTGTATCTGCTGCCTTTTCGCAGAACCAGAATAAAGTGAGGGTTGAGCACTCAGGTGTGGTTGGGCTGTAGGAGGTTTGCAGCAGGCTGGGGTTGGTGTGACTCCAGCTCTGTGGCCAGCACCAGGCACACTCAGAGGAGAGCAAGGGGTGAGGATCCTGCAAAACATCCTACAAAGCCCATGTGGATTTGTAATGAGGAGCAGTTTTTGCTGAGTGCCTGATCTGAAGGGAGGGAGCCATGACCCTCGACAGCCTCGAGTTCAGGTGCCTGGAGCAGCACCAGGGGCAGAACTGGTGCAGCTGAGTGAACCCACACACTGTGCTGGCTGTCCCAGAGGCTGTGCTAAAAACCACAGCTCTTTTTTAACAGTTGCTTCCAAAAAATGGGCTAATTAGTGTGCATAAATCACTGCATCCCCATCCTCTGCAGTGCAGCCCAGGAGAGCTCTGTGCTGGGTTTATGGGGTGTGACAGGGACCTGTGGGATGGGGATATCAAATCACACCAAGCTGGATTCTCACCTGCCTGTGCACAGCACAAGCTGGACATGGGAAACTCTGGGGCAATCTACGTTCATTTTTCTGCCAATCTTTAGCCCATGCAGAGATGCTCAGGAGTCCCAGGTGCTTCAAAAGCTGCACACAGACTGAGTGCTCATCCTGAGATCTCAGCTCAGCACTTGACATGAATTTTTCTTCATTCTCCTATTTGAAAACCAAAGTTCCGGGATCTGGGAGCTGAGATACCACCAGAGTCTGTCCATGACCCTTTTGACAACAATTTGCCTGGACTGTTAAACCAAGTTGCCCCCCAACAACCTTGCAGTAATTTTTTCCTCTGGACCCAGTGATATGTATTTACAATACTTAAGAAAGCCATGGTCAGTTTAAACACCATTTTTGCATGCTGGTTGGGAAACTAGAAAGTAACTTGATGCAATATAAGGAAATTTCAAAATTTTTTTCATTTCAAAAAGAAATTGAAAGAATTTTTATAGAATTTTGATATTTTAACCTGTCCTTCTCTGATTTCTTTTTTAATATTGGCTTTTCTATTATTTCTTCAGCTCTTTTCTCTCTTCAGATTTTTTTTCCAGTTTCACTTTCCCTGGATTTCCTTAAAGCAATTAAAAACACTCAGGGGTTAAATATTAAAAATGCTTAGACCCAGATGGTGCGTCCCTGGCCCAGGCTGTGCAGTTGGACCTGGAAATTCGTGGGCATCTCTGCTGTGTACAAAGAGATCTTGAACACTGTGTTAGTGTGGACACCATGGTTGTCTTTCCATTGTTTGTCCCTGTGGGGCTTTTTCCCAAACCCATGGGTTGGTGCTGGTTTTGTGGGGTGAGCTGCTCTTCCTGTAACTGTGATGTTTGTATCAGTCATACTCTGAGAGTCTCCCTGGGGCTCTCCTGGTTTGGTTCCTCCTCTGATTTAATATCCACCCTTCTCCTCAGGGTCTCACATTCAGGAAATGTTCCCAGTGCTGTGGAGGCTTTGGGCTGGGGCAGGAGCAGGGACCCGCTGACCCTGTGCAGGGAGCCCTGAGCACAGCAGGGAGTTTACATCTTCTTCTACACATTTCATGGTCTGGTTTGCCATTATCACTGTGTTGAGTGTGAGGAAGAGGATTTGTTTGGTGTGTCTGTCCCTCCTGTGTGTGTCCATGGGGGATATGATGCCTTTTCCTTTCCAGTGTGTATTACTTTGGCCCATTCTGGGACTGGTTTCTGGATGAGCAGGTCTGGTCCTCGTTTGGTCCCGACAACCATCTCAGCCTTAGAGAAAGAAATATTATGGTGCTTTATTTTTGTCCTCTCCAGTTCTGGCTCCTGCCTCTCTCCAGCACGTAGCTGGGCTCTCAAGTAGGTTCCATGCTGAGCATGAGCACTTTCACTTCCTAATATTTGACTCTAGGGCCTTTTGGACAAGCTGCATTTGTTTGAAAGCTCTCTGTCAGCTCCAGCTTTTGGCCTGATTGCTCCCCTAAGAGCGCTGTACTTAATTAGGCTGGAATTGCTATTGCACAATCACCCAACCATAACGATGTCTTTAACTGAATCAGAGGTTTGCTGGGGCACGGGTCCAGAGCTGCATCCTCTGCCTGCTGCTGCAGAACAGGCTGACCTAGAAACAGCCAGGGACCATGTTATAAAACTGCCTTTCTGAACTCCTGCCATGGAGAATGACAAATACACAGCTGCCTGTACCTGCCTCTTGCCTTCTGAGGGGAATTCTTTTGCTTTTTGATGTCCATTGTCTGGTAATTATTGAAAAGGTCAAGAGGCGAGGCTATATTTGCACTGAACAGTGCTGGCCATGGACCACAAAGCAGAAACCCCTCTTTGCCATGCTCTGGTTTAACCACAGAGAGGTACAAAGCCATACCCAGGGTTTGCTTCCCAGCCAGAAGGAAGGATGCAGGTCCCAGAGATTAGCTCGAGGTGTGCATCCCAAAATGGCTTTGTCCCACACACCCTGTGCTGCAGATGTGGCTGATGCCCCCACAGCCTGTGTTGAGCTCTTGTTCTTCCTTGCAGAGCATCCACCTGTCCTTTTTGCGCACGGTCCCACCTTACTCTCACCAGGCCAACGTCTGGTTTGAGATGATGAGAGTCTTCAACTGGAACCATGTCATTCTGATAGTCAGCGACGACCACGAGGGTCGTGCTGCACAAAAGAAGCTGGAGACCCTCCTGGAGGAGAAAGAGTCCAAGGTCAGTTCCTGAACATTGTCTTGTAGCTTTGTTTAAGCAACAACAACAAAACTAGAAGTCTTGGGCTGTTGTATGTATGTAGATTTCTGTATGTAAAACACCTTTTCTTTCCATTGTAACATGGCTAACATGCTTAAAGCATCAACAGTGTCTGACTAGTACCTGACAGAACTTTGTACTTTATTCATTTCACTTGCTTTGCCATGGTCAAAATCTCCTACATGTAAATCGACTACAAAATGAAGGGAAGGATAACCTGGAGCTCTGCAAATGCCTTGCCCAAGTTTCCCACCCAAGGAGAGGACCAGTCGCTCAGCTTAGGGAAGCAGCTGCCTCACTGCAGCCCCCGCAGGGCCAGGCAGACCCAGCAGTGCCAAACCCTCCCCGAAAAGCAGCTTTTGAATTGGCTGTCGGGGGCTCAGCTTAGTGCTTAGGAGGCGCAGGGCAGCCGGGGCTGAAACGACCCCTCTGGGTGGAGCTGTCAGCCCGTTCCCATCTCCATCGAAGCACATGCCAAACGCTGCTTTCCTGACACCCCATGCTGTCACAGGGATGGGTGTGGGGCCTTGCACCTGCTCTCAGGGCCAGTGGGAGCAGGGAGGGAGGCAGGGAGGGCCCCGAGATGCAGGAGGACAAAGCACAGCCCTGCGACGTGGATGGAAAGGACTGAAGCAGCGTTCCAAAGAAGCAGAGAAGGAGAGCGCAGGGTTCCAGTTTGGCTGCAGTCTGGAAGGCAAGGAACCACCTCTTGCCCTATGGGGTGGAGTCCCAACACATCCTCTCTCCTGGAGCAGGGTGAGGTCCCCTTTGGATGGGCAGAGCCTGAGTTCATCCAAGTCTCCAGCAGCATCAGGGCAGTCCCCCATTTGGGGGTGTTCCTTCCTGGGTCACCCAGCGACAGGGACCCCAACCTGCTCATTCCAGCCCCACCTGCAGCTGCAGGACCTGTAGCAGTCTCTCAGCTGTCGAGGAGATGTGGCTGTAGATGCTTCTTGTGGTTGGAGTTGGTGGCTGAGCTGAGAGATGGGACTCTGTGACTGCTCTTTGTCACCTCCCTGAAGGAGCAACTGGTGCAGGGGTGCAGGCTGGCACAAGCCACACTGACCACCAGACTCCTGATTTTGGCAGTGATTTTCAAGAAGTTTCATCCTTGCTGCATCTCAGGCTGTGGCAAGGCACTGATGTTCCACAGCTACAGAGGGATCCTCCTGCCTCTGAAGGCAGCTTCCCACTGGGTGACAGCAGGACAGTGCTTTTCTCCAAATCCTCTTCCCAGCACAATGCCCTTCATAAAGGGTGAGCCACTGCCAGTCTCTCATCCCTCCTCTTGCATCTTTTGAGCTCCACTTTCTCTTTTCCTGTAGTTTGTGTGCATCCTGTTTTGCTGTTCCCTCTCACGCCTCCATCCCCTTTGCCCCCTGTGGTGCTCCCAGGCACAGGGTGCAGTTCTTCTTCAGCCTGTCCACTCTGCAGGAAAGCCTTTGAGGTCAGGAGTGTGAAAGATGGGGAGGGAGGGTCTGTCCTCAGACCTCCCCCTATTTGCACTGCATCTACCACATGTCTTGGTGTCCTCTGGCAGCCCCTGGGCTGCTGCAGCTGCTCGGGCCTCTCTCCAGCCTGGGGCACCTGCTCTGTCCCAGTAGGTCACCTTGTCTTCTCTTTGGGGTGTGCCACTGAAGGTTTCTTTTTCCTTTGAGAAAAGGTCAGACAGACTGGTCTGACTGGTCTTGCAGGTGCCAGATAACCTGTTGGGGCTTCCCTGCCTTCCTCCACCTCTTCTCTCCAATCTCTCTCTGATCACTGATGTGCTGACTCTCATGCCATGAAGTTGTGCCGTGGGTCCATCCCCAGCCTCTCCAAGGGCAGCCTGGGCCCTGGGGAGGGAGCAGGCAGGATACCTGATCTCCACCTCTTCAAGGCTTAGATCACAGCCCCTGAGGACATGGAGGATCTGCTCAGGGTCAGACACTCACCTGCCCATCTGAGCCCTTGGTTTGGGGCACGGCTGTGCCCCCAGGATCTGTGCCTGCCCTGTGTGCCATGCAGGCACCACTGCACCTCCAGCAGCACTCAGGCTGTTCCTGGGGTGCCCCATGTGATGGCCTTGTCCTGGGGCTGTCTGCAACAACTCTCAGCCTGGAGCTGCTGCTCCACCCAGCACAGCTCTGCTCGCTCCTGGGGCTGGGAAGGGAGTGCTGGGCACTGTGAACCCAGAGTTGCTCCAGGTCAGAGATGGCAGGTCCCTGATGGGCTGCCGGCACTCTGGGACAGTGGTGTTCATCAAAGGGACACGTTTTTGAGTGAATGCAGGAGCACGTGGTGGAAAGGGAACCTGTGATTTGGCAGTCCCTGTGTGAAACATGAAGATCGGAGAAGGGCTGCAGGACCACATGGAAAAATGGGAAAAAGACGATTACTACTTTAGTTCTGGAAAGAAGGCTAGTGACAGGGAGAGGTGACCAGGAGCCAGCCTTGTTGCACTCAAGACTCTGCTGACCAGCCTGGGACAAGGTGCCAGCACATCCCAGGGATTTCTGCTTGGAGGCTGCAGCATGGATGATCAAGTTTTTGGCTACACGGATAGTGCTTGGGGAGAAGTGACCAGCGTTGCCTGATTGGAGAACATTCCTGCTGCAAGTCTGGTCTCCTTGTGGCACTCATTGCTCCAGGGCTAACTGCAAGCCCAGCAGAAGCCATTAAGAAGCCACTGCAGAAATCCTTGCTGTGGGAATCATCAGAAATGAAGGCAGACCTGGGCTACAAGCAGATTTTGCCTCTTCAGGTATTTTTCCTTGCCAGGACCCAATTTCTTTAAGCAACAAAGAAACTGTTGAGCTGCGTCCAAGGGGAAGAAGGAAAGATCACACAGCTGCATGGAAAGGAGACCTGGCAAGATGTCCTGACAAGGACTGGCCTGAATGCTTGGGAAAAGGCAAGATAATTAGTTTACAAAGCAAGATGAAGAGAAATTTGTCTACCTGAGGAACAGCTGGGAACATGGAACCCTGTGCACTGGGCATGCAAAGGGTTGGGCTCCTGGCAGGGATCTATTGCCATCAGGCTCTCAAAAAATGGAGATGAGTGTAGAGCTCTGTCCCACACCCCAAGTACTCAGGTCAGGGATGCTCAGCTGGGGTGGGGTCAAGGTGAAGATGTCAGACTGTGTCCCACCAAAACCTGCCAAGCTCTCTCCTGAAGGCATCATCAGGTTGCTCTTACTGGCCTGGCCACAGGCGCTGCTCCCAGGAAGGTCCCAGGGCTCTGTGCAGCTGCTGCAGGGTCAGGGCTCTGGGTTCTCAGCATGCTGCCTGCTCCAGAGGAAACCTCCAGAACTGGGTGCCCTGTCCCGGGCTCCTCTGGGGCCAAGCAGCACCAGCAGCTGAGGCAGCAGAGCAGGGGAGGAGCAGGATCTCTGCTCAAGTCCGTTCTCTCCGAGCCCCACTGGCATGCTCCAGTCAGCAGCATGGAGACCACCGAGCAGTGAGCCCCACTAGCCACGCTTAGGGCCAGGTTATGGGCACCCTGGTCTCGGGTAGCTGCAGCCCCCAGGGCCACCGACGTGCTCAGAGCCATGAGGTGCCCTGGGCCCTCCCCAGGGACCAGGTAAAAGCTGCAATGTCATCCCATGTTCACCATTGCTTCATATCGCCATGCTTTGAGCCAACATGGGACATAGAGAGCTTTATCTTTCTCTTTTGGATGTCAACAGAGCTCAAAAAGCTGCTCCCTCCTTTCAGGGGGTGAGAGGTTCAGCTGAGACGCCTCACTTTGTGTGGATTCTCTGAGGGTGGACAGGATTGTAATGCTGCTAGTGATACTAGTAATGCTAATACTCTTAACTGTAACAGTTTGCCTTTATCCAGCACTTTTCGTACACAACATTTTGTCCTTTACTTCCACAGTAATTCCATGGAAACCCCACCACTTAGGCCCTTAGATTGTTTCTGAGTTTAAGATAAAAATTCCTTGCAGAAGAATTCCCCAGTCCCTCAAGGGAAAATGCAACTGCATCGCACCAGCTGTGACACTCAGGCTTTGCTCTCAGATTGCTCCGTGACGCTCCCGTGAGAGCTGAGGCACAATCTCTCCTGATAGTGGTTTTTGCGAGCTCCAGCGTTATAGAGACCCTTTAGCAAACAGTGGAGGAGGAGGTGGATGTTGGATTGCTTTACTACACGTCATTTTCAACTGTTTATAATATTCTTCTGTGTCTACATATTTTCTCTGTGCACATTATTCATCAGAGTAAAAAAAGGAACTATGAAAACCTCGACCAACTTTCCTATGACAACAAGCGAGGACCCAAGGTATATATGCATGGAAATGCACGCCGCCCACCAACCTAACTAGCAAATGAAAAATAGCCACAGCCAACAGAAAAATAAAAAAAAAAAAGAAAAAAAAAAAAAAAAAAGAGAAAGAGAAAAAAAAAAGAAAAGAAAAAAAAAAAAAGAAAAAAAAAATTCCATGACTATGTTTCTTGGTAGCACGTTTTTATGTTGAGATAGTTTGGTTTGGACTTGAGAATGGAAACTTAGCCAGCTGACCCTGGAAGGATTTCTTTTTGAGACATGCATGTGAACCAGTAATTAACTTGCAAGTTCTTTTTTTTTTTTTTTTTTGAAAAGTTGAACCAACCCCCTTTCCTCCCCAAAGGAAATGGTTCCTTGGTGTAAGTTGCTCACTTTGATTCCCAAAGGTTAACCCTGTGCAATATGTTTTTTTTTTCATTTCCCATGTTTTTGAAAAACAACACTCGTTTGAGTTTTCAATTGCATTTCAAAGCCTTTTTCTCTTTCCTGTACAATGCACGCCTCTTTTTGGGTCTTGATTGACTTCAGTTTGCATGCACAGTGCAAAAAAAAAATTAAAAAATAAAACAACCAAAAAAGCCAAAATCTTAAAAGAGAAAGAAAGGAAGGAAAGAAAGAAAAGAAAGAAAGGAAAGAAAAAGAAATAAATAACTATAACCAATCTTATTTAGCAGACTTTTGTGCAGTTTAATGAATTCTCTTGACCTTTTTCTAGATAGCATGGCTCTCACCACCAGTCCTGGGGCTCACTCACTAACCAGCTTTGCTCACACTAATCACAGGCTGAGAAAGTGCTTCAGTTTGACCCTGGAACCAAAAATGTGACATCGCTGCTGCTGGAGGCGAAGGAGCTGGAGGCCAGAGTCATCATCCTCTCTGCCAGGTGAGGCCGTGCCGCCCCTTCCCCTCCCTGCTCTGATTTCCTCTCTCCCAACACTGTCCAGCGCTGGAGCCAGTGTGGATTTGGGCTTTGACAACCTCCCAAGGAGCCTGAAATAACCCTCTCACCCAGTCTTTGTCCTGGGAGGGTGCTGAGGGTGCTGAGGATGCTGAGGATGCTGAGGATGCTGAGGGTGCTGAGAGTGCTGAAGGTGCTGAGGGTGCTGAGAGTGCTGAGGATGCTGAGGATGCTGAGGGTGCTGAGGATGCTGAGGATGCTGAGGATGCTGAGGGTGCTGAGGGTGCTGAGAGTGCTGAGGATGCTGAGGGCGCTGAGGGTGCTGAGGGTGCTGAGGATGCTGAGGATGCTGAGGGCGCTGAGGGTGCTGAGGATGCTGAGGGTGCTGAGGGTGCTGAGAGTGCTGAGGATGCTGAGGGCGCTGAGGATGCTGAGGGTGCTGAAGGTGCTGAGGGCGCTGAGGGTGCTGAGGATGCTGAGGGTGCTGAGGGTGCTGAGGGCGCCGAGGGCGCTGAGGGTGCTGAGGATGCTGAGAGTGCTGAGGATGCTGAGGATGCTGAGGGTGCTGAAGGTGCTGAGGGTGCTGAGGGTGCTGAGGATGCTGAGGATGCTGAGGATGCTGAGGATGCTGAGGGCGCTGAGGGCGCTGAGGGTGCTGAGGATGCTGAGGGCGCTGAGGGCGCTGAGGGTGCTGAGGATGCTGAGGGCGCTGAGGATGCTGAGGATGCTGAGGATGCTGAGGGCGCTGAGGATGCTGAGGGTGCCGCTGGCCGGGGGGTGACAATCCCGAGCTGACGGCTCTGGCAGTGCTTCAGCAGCAGCAGTAGTGGCCGATGGCGTGTCCTGCCCCGGCCGGGCGGGGGCAGCCGCACGGCCCCCGGCCTGGAGCACGGTGTGCGGGTGTGCGGTGCTCAGCAGGTGAAGCTGACAGCAAGGCTCCTACCGCATCCAGCATTTGGCCACCGCCCAGGACAACCAGCAGTCACATCTGGGGTGGTTCCCTGGCACTGCCACAGCCTTGGGATGTGACAGCGGGGCCGCCCGGCAGCTGGAGCCACGTTGCCCTTCCCTTCCTGTCGTTGCAGCGAGGATGACGCGGCCACGGTGTACAGATCAGCGGCGATGCTCAACATGACGGGCTCGGGCTACGTGTGGCTGGTGGGGGAGCGGGAGATCTCGGGCAATGCCCTGCGCTACGCCCCGGACGGTAGGCACCTGCCGAGCTCCGTGCCGCCGCCGCAGGGCTCGGGAGCCGGGATGAGCGGCCCCTGCCCGCCCCGGGAGCCCTCGGGCAGCCGCGGTGGTTCCGAACGGGGGGTCCCGCACTCTGCTCCCCGCTCCCTTCGCCTGCGTGGGGACTGAGCCTCGGCCGCGCTGCCGCCCCCCAAATCCGTGTCACTGCGGCTTAGCCGGCTGCCTGTCACCCCTGTCACCCGGGGGATGGAGCTCAGGGTGCCCGTGCCCCTGCCTGCTCCTGCCTGAAGCTCAGGCAGCTTCCCGCCGCATCCAAGGGATGCTCAGCCCGTGGCCATGTGCTCGCTGTCCCAGGAGCTGGGGCACCAGTGATCCCAGGAGTGCTGACCCGCCCCCCCTCTGCCCCCGGCAGGAGTGATCGGTTTGCAGCTCATCAACGGCAAGAACGAGTCAGCCCACATCAGTGACGCCGTGGCCGTGGTGGCCCAGGCCGTGCACGACTTGTTTGAGAAGGAGAATATCACAGACCCACCGCGGGGCTGCGTGGGCAACACCAACATCTGGAAGACAGGACCCCTTTTTAAGAGGTATTGGGGAACGGGTCCTGCTGGAGGGAGCGGAGGACCCGGTGGGGGAGAACTGGGAAAGGTGGGAGCATGTGGAAAAGGTGCATGAGGACTTTGTTCAGGGTGTGTGTCGCTAAAGCTTTGAGGCATGTGGCACATGGCTGCCTGGGCTCTCCTTCATGGTTTGGATGTCAGGACTACATCTCTCCTAGAAAACTCTCCCAGACACAGGGTCAGGCAACGGCACGCAGTTTTTCCAGGCTGTTTAAGCATCATCCACATGCCTGGCACCAGTTCAGTCCATGTCAACCCATGCTACCCTGGCATCTTTAGACAGCTAGGATGTGTGGGCAGGGAATGACTCTAGGAGGAAAAGACTGAGGACCGTGGTCTTCTCCAGTCTGGAGCTTAATTCCATGGGTGGAAGTGGGAGAGAGGGGGGTTCTGCCAAATCAAGGTAGAGGAATGTTTCTGTCCCATTTTATCTCCGTGCTGTGGACACATTTCCTGCTGAACATTACAAGGACTGTGGCATGAGTCCGGCACTGCAAGCAGGACTTGGTGCAAGAGATGTCCATGCATGGGACAGGTTGCCCTTGGCTGTAGCAAACCCTGGTGCTGTGGATGTGGAGGCTGGAGTGTCACAGATGGGAGCGTGTGCCTGTGGGGTCCTGCTGCCAGGGCAGGGGGATTGGCAGGTCCTGCATGTGCTTCCAGACCCCAATCCCTGCATCACTGCAGGTGCTGGGGCCACAGGGGCTGGGCTTTGGTGCAGCAGCCAGTCCCTGCAGACCTGGGTTCTTTTGAGCATGTGACCTGCAAAGCCTGGAGGTTGTTTTAGAAGCATTCCTGGCATCCTCTGCAGTGACAGTCTTTGGCATGAGCGTGTCAAAGCTGTTCTTCACAAGTGGCTCAGGCAATCCTTGTGTGTCCCCACTATCACCATTCCAGGGTTTGGGGGCTGGTTCTTGGTGATGTTCATGTGTGTCTGGGCCCCTAGCCAGGCTGGGATGGGCAGTGCCAGGCACAGCACCTGTGCAGCATGCTGTAGCATGGGCACACCTCCCAAGGAACCTCCAGAGGAAAGTGTCCTTGTGTGCTGTGGGACAGATCATTCCAGAAAGGAGTGGGACTGATCTGGTGCAGAGCAAGGGGCAATGACAGCAGATGTGGTAGAGAACATTCGGGAAACTGATTCCATCCACCAGGAGGGGATGGCCACAGGTCTATGAACAGACCATAGGTAGCCTTGGCTGGACTTCTGCAGGGTAGTGAGCTTATGGCAGGTAACTGAGAGGAATCATTTGCCTTTCTGATCCTTGTGAGGCATCTCAGATGTTCTAGGTTGTCCCAGCTGTGTTTCTCTCCACAGGGTGCTGATGTCCTCCAAGTACTCGGAGGGTGTCACTGGCAGGGTGGAGTTCAATGAGGATGGGGACAGGAAATTTGCCAACTACAGCATCATGAACCTGCAGAATCGGAAACTGGTCCAGGTTGGGATTTACAATGGCAGCAATGTACGTGCAGGCTGGACTGGGTAAGGAGGGGTTGGGCACTGGGGTGTCCACCTTGGCCTCATGTCCCTCTGCCTCCTCTGGAATCCATCGCAGGTCCTGACCAATGACAGGAAGATCATCTGGCCTGGGGGGGAAACCGAGAAACCTCAAGGCTATCAGATGTCAACCAAGCTGAAGGTAAGAGCAAGTGGCATTAGGGGCAGGGCTTCTCAGCTCATCTGCCTCCCACCTCCATGGCTGCTCTTGCAGCATTTGCAAGGCCAGGAGAGGATATGGGAGAGAAATAGAGAAGGTACTGGAGGGTGTTCAGAGCACAGCTTTCAGCTGGAGTCAATCTGGATAGGGTGGCAGGCACCCTTGGTTTTGAAAAGAGACAGGTGGGAAGTGGATATGAGAGAAAACAGCATGGAAAGGGTGGAGGGACAAGGTGTTCACCATTTCTTATGGGAGCCAGAGGACACCTGTCACAGATTTGCAAGAAATACAAGGATGGGCTCCTTTGGCCAAGACAGTGCAGAAGCCAGGTGGAAACAGATTCAAAAGGAGATTAAACCCTCTTGTGGAGGGTGGGTGGATTGGTGGCTGCAAGGCTGAGCTCAGGAAATCCCTGAGGAGCTGATGGCCAGGAGCTGGAGGTAACACTGGCAAGAAGGTCCCTCCAGTCTTGCTTTGCTTCTCACGCTCTTCCTTTAAGTGTCGCTCAGCAGCCCCTTTAGTGACTGCATCCCACTTCAGTGACTGGATTCTGGCCAGGCTGATCTTATCTGTGTGGCCATTCATCTGTTCTACTGTTCATTTGTTGTAGTGTTCATTTGTCCAGCAAGGGAAATCCATTCCCACTGGCAGTGAGCCCTTGTCCCCACAGAGGTGCTATGGGTATGTTGAGATTGCTGCTTTACTGAAAGGTCCAGGGCAGGACTGAAACACCTGCATTCACTAGGGGCACTGTAACAGTGTCTAGAGCCCCTTTCCAGGCACTAGTCCTGGCTGTGTGGTGTCTCCATCAGTCTCTTGTTAGGGAAAGAGATTTTGAGACTCGGCTGAAAGTGGACACTGATGAAGGAGGACACTGATATGGCTGGTCCTCACCTTGGGTGCAGGGAAAGCAAATGTTCTTAGTGTTCTTGGCAATGCTGTGTTAGCAGTTGGATTTCATGGTCTTAAAAGTCTTTTCCAGCCTAGAGGATTCCCTGATTCCCCATGCCAAAACCAGGTCCTGCTGCTGGGCCGAGATGGCAGCTGAAGAGGGCAGCCCCACTCCCACCCTGGGAATGTATCTTTGGAAGTAAAGAGACCAGAGCGTGTTTGTGCTTCACCTCACAGATTGTGACCATCCACCAAGAGCCCTTTGTGTATGTGAAGCCCACTCAGGCAGATGGGACATGCAGGGAGGAATTCACCATCAATGGAGATCCTGTCAAAAAGGTCTTCTGTACTGGGCCCAATGAGACCATCCCAGGTAACTCGGTCCGACTGGGACTCCCACTCCAAGAAGGGGTCCCAGGGTGGGTGCTCAGTCACACAGGAGGCCCAGAGGATGAGGAACAGAAAGGTGACAGCACTGCTGGCCCCCACACAATGCCCCCATCAGCTCAGCCTCACAGCAGTGCTGAGCAGGAGTTGGGCCCTGGGATCCAACAGATTCCTTCCCACCGTCACTCCTCTGGATGGGTGCCAGGGCTGCTTTGAGGGATTGCATCCCAAGTTTCTGTCTCCTGACATGTTCCAGTTCTCTCTTCCTTGGTCTCCAGCAGGAGCAAGGACCCCGAGGCACGTTAGCACTGACACAGCACCAGTTTCAAACTGTCACAGCAACCTGTGTCAGGATCAGGAGTGACACCTGGTGTGGGGTGGGAGCTGCTCAGCAATGCCAGGCTTGCCCAAATCCACCTGAAGGGCATCCCCTTGGCTCATCACACCTTCCTGTGCACAACATCCTTCCAGAGTTGTGTCCTGGGCGGTGTTCAGCCTGCTGGGCTCTTGTCAGGAGTCCTCCAGCACATGCACGGAGCCGTCTCCTTGCCCTGCTGTGGGTGGGTAGCACCCTGTCTCAGCCCACCTCGCTGGGACATGACAAAGGAACCCTTTGTCCCCAGCCTGCCAACACCCACGGGTGATGGAGGCAGTGAGAGAGGGTGGTCAGGCAGATGGCCTTGAAGGATAACGTGGTTACCTGCCACATGGAGCCAGGGCTGTGGGGTGGCTGCTCTCCCTGGGGACAGGCATGGATCCTGTGGGGGGTCCCTGGCCAAGGGCTGCCCCCACTCAGCCCCGCTCTGTCCCTCCCCCAGGCCGTCCCACCGTGGCTCTGTGCTGCTACGGCTTCTGCATCGACCTGCTCATCCGCCTGGCAGGGGTGATGAACTTCACCTATGAGGTTCACCTGGTGGCTGATGGTAAATTTGGTACCCAAGAGCGGGTGAGTTTGGGCAGCCTGTGATCTTTCTTTGCCTGTGTCATGTATTGAAACCCCCCCACATCCTTCTCCTGAACAGGGTGGGGTGGAAGGGCAATGCAGGATTCCTAAAAAGTGCAGGGTCCTGGCTGGTGGGGGATGTGTGTCGGGGCAGGGGTCTGACCTGGCCTTGGCTTCCTGGCAGGTGAACAACAGCAACAAGAAGGAGTGGAACGGGATGATGGGGGAGCTGCTGAGTGGCCAAGCAGACATGATTGTGGCTCCCCTCACCATCAACAACGAGCGGGCTCAGTACATTGAGTTCTCCAAGCCCTTCAAGTACCAGGGCCTCACCATCCTCGTGAAGAAGGTATGGTCTGGGTGGGATGTTTGCTAGGGCATGGGAGGTGCCCGTTCCCCAGATTACACCGTGCCTAGTGCAGCCCCTGCAAATTCCTGACTCCAGGCTGGTGGTTTTAATGCAGGCTCTTGTCTGCACCACCCCGAGCAGGAGGAGCTTGGGGCAGGGCAAGGCCCTGTGGGTCCTTCCAGGCTGCAGGCGTGGGGGGTACCAGCGCTGTTCCCCTCTCTCCTTGTGCAGGAAATCCCCCGCAGCACCCTGGACTCATTCATGCAGCCCTTCCAGAGCACGCTCTGGCTGCTGGTGGGGCTCTCTGTGCACGTGGTGGCAGTGATGTTGTACCTCTTAGACCGATTCAGGTGAGTGCACTTCGGGCCACTCAGGATCTGGAGGGGACAGGGAGATGCTCCTGGGAGCTGTCCCCTGGGTCCCTTGCTTGGGCACAGTCTTGCAGCACTTTGGGGGCTCTCACAAGGACTTCAGCCATCTGCTCTGCCCCAGCAGCCGTGGGCTGAGGCTCCTGGCCCCTCTGGCTGCCTAAGCTAAGGGATGTGTGTATGTGGGGTACCCAGGACATGGGGCTGTGGGAACACATCCGTCAGACCAGGTGCTGTACTGATACCTGACCAAGGGGACTGTCAGCTTCTGGGCTCTGAGAGAATTTCCTCTCAGCCTTCCTTAGCCCTGTAGCAGCTCCTCTGAGGGCAAGAGAACCCGTCCCTGCTTCAGCCCTGTGCCCAAAGGCTTTGATGGCTGATCTGCAGGGAGCCCTCTGTGCTGCAGTGGGAGAGGCTTGATCTGGCCAGGGTCAGATGATCTTTCTGGTCTGGAGAGAGTGTGATGGGATCAGTACCAGTGTGAGCCAGACAGAGTTGCAGGTCAGCACAGGGGATGTGTCAGGCAGTGGGAAGAGCTGCTTTGGATAAGGCACAGTCTGTAGGAACGAGTGACACAGGGCTGCACCAGGACATGTAGGGCACAGTGGGGAGCCCTGGGAAGGAGAGTGAGAATGAGAAGGGTTCTTCATTTTGTTTTCCAGCCCATTTGGTCGATTCAAAGTAAACAGTGAGGAGGAGGAGGAAGATGCCCTGACTCTCTCCTCAGCCATGTGGTTCTCCTGGGGAGTTCTGCTGAACTCTGGCATTGGAGAAGGTGAGTCACAGCTCACAGTGGGACTGCTCTGCCCTGCAGCCCAGGCTCTGAGCTGGGCAGGCATCAAGCCCCTGCCCTTTTCCACAGCCTTCTCCTCTCACATGGTCCCTCTGGGACCTCGTTCCCTGAGCCCTCCCTGGAGCAGGCTGGTAGGGGGATTTTGTGATGCTGAGGTTTGCACAGCTGTCAGGGCTGTCCTGCCACCCCCAGCACTGGTGACGGCAAACAGGGCAGGGAAACTGGGGCTGAATTCCCTGCGCAGGGTTACCCACCCTCTCAGGGTGGCACACAGCGTGCTCTGGAAGGAGCTGGGGTTTTGTTTGTTGGTTTGTCTGGGCAGTGCAGAAGCTCCTTGCACAGCTGCTGGCAGAGGAGGTACACATCTGCAGCTGCAATTGGGCTCCTGTGGCTTGACATGGCTTTGGCAACCAAGCTAAGCCCTCGTGGTGCTGCTCTGACCTCTGCTCTCTCCCTGCAGGGGCTCCCCGGAGTTTTTCTGCCCGTATCCTCGGCATGGTGTGGGCTGGCTTTGCTATGATCATTGTGGCTTCATACACTGCCAACCTGGCAGCCTTCCTGGTGTTAGACCGACCTGAGGAGAGGATCACAGGCATCAACGACCCCCGGGTAAGGACCCCTCACTTGCTTTTCCCTTCCCTGGGACATATAAGGTGGCTTGGGGTTCCCAGGGCCCTGATTCACCGTGGCTGTGATCTGTGCTGGGGGGACCCACGCTCTGGGAGCTCTGCCTGGGCTAGTGCTGATGAGTCTGAGCCCTGCTCTGGGTGGGAATGGGCAGACATGGGCAGGGATCAGCAGGAAAACAACAACCAACCTGTCCAGAAATAGCCTGTCTGCAGTCAAAGTGGCTGCCAGTTCCTGGAGAGCCTTCTCTAACCAACAAGGAAACAATTCATTATGGATGAGTTATAACTGATGAAATCGTCCCTGCGGCGCAGTCAATACTCTCCACATGCCTCAAATCCATTTCCTGCTCTGGCAAGGCACAGCCACGGCTCAGCCCAGGCACGCAGGAATGTGCCCTGCAGCAGCACTGACCCCCAGCACCCCACACCCTGCTGAGTGCCCTGCCCACGGCACTGCCAGCCCTGTGGCACCCTCAGGGCCACCGTGTCCCTGTCCCAGAGCATCCCCTGCTCCGGCACCGTGCTCCCAGAGCATTCACTGCCCCGTGCTGTCCTCTGAGAAGATCGAGGTCCTCTCTAGGGAACAGGTCCCTGAAGGAGATGGGAAATTAGGAAATAGCTTTGGGGTGAGAAAGTTCTGCTGGTGAAAGGCAGAAAAAATAGGAGCCCCAACCTTGCCTTTCAGCTGCGCAACCCCTCGGATAAGTTCATCTACGCCACGGTGAAGCAGAGCTCCGTGGACATCTACTTCCGACGGCAGGTGGAGCTCAGCACCATGTACAGGCACATGGAG
Source organism: Sylvia atricapilla (assembly GCF_009819655.1). Taxonomy (NCBI): domain Eukaryota; kingdom Metazoa; phylum Chordata; class Aves; order Passeriformes; family Sylviidae; genus Sylvia; species Sylvia atricapilla. The sequence goes on from NC_089158.1 coordinate 4,548,283, forward strand.
AAGCACAACTACGAGAGCGCTGCCGAGGCCATCCAGGCAGTGAGGGACAAGTGAGTAGGGCCAGCACCCTGCCTGGCCACGAGGGGAAGGGCTTTAGGGAGCTGCAGCTGGGTGCAGCAAACAGGGCAAAGCTGGAGGAAGCTGCCGTCAAAGCCCAGCCTGATGGGACCTTGATGGAGCTGGGTGGGATGTGCCCAGTCCTGGTGCATCCCAGGGGTCTGGTGAGGAGCATGAGATCTGTGGGCGGATGGCACAGGGAGAGCCCTGGCCATGGCCTCCTTTTTTGGCCTCTTTTCTTCTTTCGGTGCAAGGCTGGGCGGCTTCAGTGAGGGCTGGGAGCACCTCACTGCTCCCACAGGGGCTGCAGACAGGCTGGGCTGCCCAGCCTGACCTGCCCATCCTACCTCTGTGTCTAGCAAGCTCCACGCCTTCATCTGGGACTCGGCGGTGCTGGAGTTCGAGGCCTCCCAGAAGTGTGACCTGGTGACCACGGGGGAGCTCTTCTTCCGCTCCGGCTTCGGGATCGGGATGCGCAAGGACAGCCCCTGGAAGCAGAACGTCTCCCTGGCCATCCTCAAGTCTGTACACGGCTCTTGGCGTGGGGCTTGCCCCAATTGCTGCATGGGTTGGCACGCAAATAGCCTTGTGCCAGGCAGTGCCAGCCACCCTCCAGACCTCTGCAGGGACAGGGGTGCTGGGGCTGCCGTTCCCTCCTGACACAGGGGACCTGGAGTGACCGGGGTGGGCAGCTCACAGGGCTGGAGAAGCAGCAGGGAACTGGAGGGAGGGCAGAGCAGGGCAGGGAGCAGTTGTGGTCAGCCAGGGGCATAGGCAAAGCTGGCAGAGAGCAGTGGGGCCATCCAGCACAGGTCTCTGTGAGCAGGGTGTGGGTGCTGCCATTCCCCACTCCTCCCTCAGGGCTCTGCCTGTCCAACAGCACTGCCCTGCCCTGGCTTGGTCATCCAGGGGTTTTTCTATCAACTCTGGCTGCTCCTGTTCCACAGGGATATGTCAGGACCCCCTCTGTGTCCAAGGCTTTTACACCAGCACCAGCCTGCAGTGTGGGTGTCACAAGTCAGACTGATACTAGGGGTGAAAAGGGATTCCCTTGTTTTACTTTGAAAATACCACACTCGTTGCAGACAGAGAAATGTCACAATGGAGGAGCAGGCAGCTGGGAAGCAGCAAGTGAAGGGAGGGAGTCCTGGGAGATTCATTTTAGGAGAGACACAGTCAGGAACCACCAGGGTCCTGCCCAAAATGTGGAGATGAAAGGCCTGAGGGAGAATGGGCAGGATGTAGAGGATGAGCAAGACTCAGGGTGATGTAAGAAGGCATGGACCCTACCTGTGGATGGTCTTAACATGGTGAAGGGTGGCACCAGGACAGATGAGATTTGGGACAACCATGTGAGAAGCCTGAAGAGGCCACAGGAGTTCTTGGTGTCCTCCTGGGAGAGGATGAGGAAGCCCAGGGCTACAGATGGCCCAGGAAGGTGGTGGGGATGTTCCAGGAAGAGGGAGTGAGCGTGTGGTGGGATGTGTGCTCTGTGCCCACCCCATTCCCACAAGCTGTTCAGGCTCTGTGAGGACATGGTTTGTCCTCCTAATGTGACACCATCGTGTGTGACACCAAGCTGTGGGGTGTCCCAGCCCTCACTGTGCACTGCAGGGAGCTGCCAGGCCCTGACCTGACCTAGAGGGTGCTGAGGGTCACAGAAAGGACTGGGGTCCATCATTGCCCGAGCTCCTAGTGGCCCTGGCAGGGGATGGAACTGTGCAAGAGGGAACTGGGAGATGTGGTTGATGTCCACTCCCCACAGCCTCCTCCAAGAGCTCTCGGAGCACTGCCAGCTCCATCCTTCCTTGGGAACACACCCTCACCATGGCTTACACATGGCTCTTTTGGCAGCTGCTGCAGGTGTAGTGGCAGTGGGGAGCTGTGGGCCCTGGTCACAGCGCTGCACTGTGCGTGGGCTCTGTGTGTGTGTGACCACACAGTGGTCAGCCCCTGCAGACCGCCCACACACACTCTGTGCAAAGCCCACAGGTGTGTGCACACAGCCAGCACATCCTTGGTTCCTGTGCTAGTAGGCTGCAGGCAAGCAGAGTCCCAGGATGGAGGGCACGAAGGCACCAAGAGTGTGTGCCCCAGCTGCCTGTGGCTGGTCCCCAGTGACTACCCTGTCCTGTCTCCTTGTGCTTCCAGGTCCCATGAGAACGGCTTCATGGAGGATTTGGACAAGACTTGGGTGAGGTATCAAGAGTGTGATTCCCGTAGCAATGCCCCAGCAACACTCACCTTTGAAAATATGGCAGGTTTGTTCTGCAAACCTCTTTCTCCCCCTTTGCTGGGTAGCCTGCTTTTGCTCACGACATTCTCCTCTCTGGGGCTCTCCTCTCAGGCCAAATCTCTGCTGCTTCTGGGTTTGTGCTTTCCTAGTGCTGGGAGGCTGCTGAGGTGGGCCCCATTCCCACCTCGTTCAGAACAGTTCCACAAATCTTGTCCCACCTTCCCTAGCTGCCCTTCTTGCCAGTGGGGCCGCTGTGGTGTGAGCATGGCTCCCCTCCCTCTGCCCTGGCCAAACTGTGGCTGTCACAGTGCCATCAGAGCTGTCACCAGTGCAAAGGAGAGCAGCACCTCGGGGGAGGCGAGTGAGAACCCTGCTGCAGGAGGGAGCTGGAGGCAAGGGGCAGCCCCCGGGTCCTGAGGAGCCCTGGGCAGGGCCAGGACAAGGATAATTGATACTGAGGTGTTTTCATCTTGCAGAGACTGTAAGAACCCTGAGACCTTTGCACTGGGGTGATGCTGCTGGTCCCACAGCTAGACAATCAGTGATGAGGGATGAGGGGTGTCAGATGTGACCCTGCCCTCACCAGCACTGCTGGCTGGGTTACAGGCAGTGGAGAAAGGGGATATTTTGCTCCATTTCCTCAGATACCACTCCAGAAATGTCAGCCCTGAGGGCTGCAGGCATCCAAAGACAGCATGGAGCTCTGTGCATGGCTGTGCTTCTGAGGAGCCAAACTGGAGCACCAGGGCTGGGTTCTGGTGCAAACAGCCCCACGGTCCTGGGGATGGGCTCTGCCCTGGGGCTTGCCATGCCTGTCCCCAGCATCACTGCAGCTCAGTGCCCTGTGCCCCCACAGAGCTGGCACTGACATCCCTCAGGTGCCCAGGCTGTGTTCCCCTCCCGGCCCTCCAGGACTACGGGGAGATGGTGGGAGGCCCTGGGTTGGCAGATGCTCCTGTCTCTGAGCATGCTGCAGAAGAAATGAGGGGTCATGTTGCAATTTCCACTGCCCCCTGTAACTTTCCTGCTTATTTCAGGTGTGTTTATGCTGGTGGCTGGAGGTATTGTTGCCGGGATATTTTTAATATTCATAGAGATAGCTTACAAAAGGCATAAGGACGCGCGGAGGAAGCAGATGCAGCTGGCGTTTGCGGCCGTTAATGTGTGGAGGAAAAACCTGCAGGTAGGACAAACCGTTTTTAGAGCAAATCTCCACCAGGTGCGTTTTCCATTCCTTCACCAAATCAGTGAATGCAGAGCTGTGGATTAGCATGGGGCCCTCTGTCCCCCACCCCACCCCAGTAGCTCCCTCTGGGCATTGCTGGGTGCCTGTTGAGCTGTAGGGTAGATTCCCTGCCTTTTCCCCGGGAGCTGCCCCTGCCCAGTGCTGTCTCTCCCAGCAGAGCTCCAACAGGGCAGAGGCCTGGCCCAAACACCCCAGTGGAGCTCGGGATGGGGACTTTGCTCTGCTGGGGACCACGTGCCAGAGCCACACCTCGCCCTGGCTGAGCAAGCAGTGCCAGGATGGCTCCTTTGCAGGTTCTGCCCTGCTGCCTGACTCCGGCCGCGCTCACCAGCAGATGGGAGGGTCAACTCACTGCCACTGACCATCTCTGCCCAGTGCTCAGGTGGAGGAATGCTCCAGGGATAGTTTCCATCACCTCCCCTTCTCCACCTGCTCTGCAGCAGCGTGGTAGCCCTTGCCATAACCAGGATCGATTCCAAAAAGAGGTGGTGCGTGCTCTTGTCCTGTGGAGACAAGGACATTTCCCCACACAGGAGGCAGCAGTGCTGGTCCCTGTCAGTGCCAAGGCTCCCTTGGTCTCCTTTCATGCAGCTGTTGCTCTCTCAGGCTTCTCCCACTCCTGGAACATCTCTGTGCCTCTCAGGCAGGGAAGCCCAGGAGGGTCAGAGGTGCCTGGCAGTGACACTGAGCCATGGGCACATCCGTTGGCCACCAGCCTCACACTTCCCTTCCCCTGCTGCTTTTGGGGCTGAGCCCCGCAGTGCCCCTGACCCCAGTGTAGGGCAGCTGGAGGCTCTGTCTGAGTTGCCCGAGCTGGTTTTTCCCTTGGGGAAGCACAGCGGCGTTCAAAGAGCAAGAGCTCCTTTAGGTGACTAAAGGACACTGCCGCTCGGAGCAGAGCCAGCAAAACAAAGAGAGAGAAGGAGGCTCGGGGACCCCGCGAGGAGCCCCGGGGAGCAGCGCTGGCTGGGGCTGGCGGGGGGACTGCCCGGGTGGAAGCCACTGCCCGAGAGCAGCAAGGGGAGCACGAGGCCAGGCAGCTGTGTCCTGAGAGCTCGCTGGGTTCAGTGCACCGGAAAGAGTCTCGGAAAAGCCATTTCTCAAATTTTTTTTCTCCTTTTTTTCCTTTTTTTTTTTCCTTTGCTTCCAAAAAGCAGCAGCACCGAGGGGGTTAAGGCTGCTGGGACAGAGCACACTAGTCGCACTGCCATTTTTCACTTGCCAACCTTCTAGAAAATACTGCACTGGGTCCTTGGGCAGAGTCTGTGGGACTGTGAGCAAAGCATGCTGCCCTGTGGGGGTTAAACAGCCTCATGGTAAAGAGCCGTTTGACATTGTAAGACTTTTCCACAGGAGGAAACGTCAGAGCACTAGTATCTGGTACATTGCTAGAAGGTAGGCAAGTGGAAAGATTTATTTGTTAAAACAAACAAACAAAAATAATGGTTTTTGGGATCACAGTTTTGCCATGGCTATTTCCTGAGATGCCATGGAAGAAAAAGACATTTCATTCCATTCATCTTGCTTTCCTTTCCGTTTGTGCATGTCCGCAAAAGAGAGAACTGAGAAGGAGGAGCAAATGTATCCCCGAGCATGCTCTACGCACCAGCGGGATACATTTTGGTTACCCCCGTGCGGTAGCAGAGCCAGACCTGGTCACTCCGTCCCCCGTCGGAAAGGTCACACTCATTGGCACCAAAGCAATTGGGGAGGACTCGTTGCCAGCGCCCGGCGCCGAGCGCGGCCGGGCCCCCCGGCCCGCGGCCCCCGCACCATGGCGGCTGGTGCTCCCAGCCTGCGCCAACCAGGTCCGACTCGCTAACTCCAACGCCTACATTTTTCAGTTCTGTTTCTCTTTGAGTTCATCCCGACCCGATGACATCATGGCACTAACGCTTTGCTTCCTCCCTTTCTTTTCCTTCGTATTTTTTTTTTAATTTTTTTTTTTTATATACTTTTCTTTTTCTTCCAGTTTCCTTTTTGTTTTTTAGCCTGTTTTACTTTGGAAAACAAACCAAACCACCACCAACAACCACGTTCGGCTTTGCACAACTGCATCATTTGAATTTTTGAACACTTTTTTTTTTACAGAGTATTCATACAATGACTTCTCTTTCAATGCAGTCCTCTCTCTCTCTTGTGGCACTAGGATTCAGCCTCAGAAAAGGCCCTGAGCACATTTTTTTTTTTAGTGGTAGGTGCAGCATCTCACGTCTCGGTCCAGCCAGGCTAGCGGTGGAAGCGAGGGGCAGGGCGCCAGGCAGACCATCCCCAGGAAGTGAGGTCAGCTGTGCCAGCCTGGCTGCAGACACCAGGAGAGCAGGGCGACTTCCCAGAGGGGTTCCCAGCGCTCCAGATGCGAGGCCGGCCCCCCGTAGCCGTAGCAGTGTGGTGGCTGTGCCGTAGCCGTGGGTCACGGAGGCCCTTGGAGGACTGGGAGTGGCAGAACACCTCCAGTAGCTTTCTCACCTAAATGAAGGCCATGACACGGGGCAGTATTCAAATAGATTTAGAGTATCCAACAACACACTAGAGATCTAATTACTTATACATATTCATTTTAGGATAGAAAAAGTGGTAGAGCAGAACCTGACCCTAAAAAGAAAGCCACTTTTAGGTCCATCACCTCCACCCTGGCCTCCAGCTTCAAGAGACGTAGGTCCTCCAAGGATACGGTAAGAGGAAGAAGAACAATTCTGCCCTCTCTCTTTCTCTCTCTTTCTCTCTTCTGCCATCCCATCGACTGCCACACACCCATCCCGAAGCTGCCAGTGTACATGCATAGCTCATGTTCGTCACCAGTCAGTCAGTCAGTCAGTCAGTCATCCCGTGTACCTGAAAGGATGCTGGGATCCTGGAGGGCAGGCAGGAGGTGGCTTGGAGTCCTGTGATGAGTTGGGAGATGCAACCGAGTTTTTGTTTTGTTTTTTTTGTTTTCTTTTTGCCTGGATGATTTCTGATGTTCCTCTCTGTGCTTCACTCACCTTACCGGTGCTGACCTCTTGAAACTGATGACATTTTTTTCTTTTTCCTTTTCTTTTTTTTTTTTTTTTTTTTCTGTTCTTAAGTGTTCCTGTACCTGTTTGTCATTGTATGCCTAAAAACAATCACCCCGATTTAATTTGGGCACCGTGTCACCTCACCAAGAGCCATGCGTGTCACACTCTCTACATGTGATTTTTGTTTGTGACAATTAGCATTCGGAATAGTCCTCGCACAGGAGTGACAGCTGTCTCTGGTTATCGCCAGCAGTAACGCAGCTCTAGAAAAGAGATGAAAAGGCTCCAAAGAGGAGGTTGTTAAAGACCCAGCCTTGGTTCGAACTTGTGTTTCCCGCTGCTGTCACATAACCAGAGAAAATTTCCAAATTGCTGCCTCTAAAGCCAGCTGTTTCCAAATGTGCCAATGTGTCTGCTCGTGCTGGAGCTTCAGACACTTCAGTGTCAGGTTGGGCTGTTGGTCTGTCGGACTGAGCCGTGTCCCTCTGCATGTCGCCGTCTGTTGTATGACACTCTGCACTGTGGCTACTCTGTTGTCTTGTGTGGCAGCGCCCGCTGCATTTTGCTGCCCGACCTCCTGGCGCGACGGGCTTGCCCAAATCCCCTCCCCGGGGCGACCGGCGGGTTTGTGCCCGGGGTTGCTCAGAGCAGGTCCCTGCCAGGCTGCCCGAGGCGCAGCGGGGACGGGGGGACAGTGACAGTGCGGGGAGATGTGGCCCCCGTAGCGGGTGGCCCGTCCCCAGCCGCAGGCTTGGGCGCCTCGGGGACAGCTTGTGGTGTCGCAGGGGGTCTCGGGGCCACGGCTCTGTAGGAGAAATGGAGGAGGCTGCCTTTGACACCAGCGCAGGCTCCATACCAAGAAGCTCCTGGAGCACCCCTGGAATGCGGCCCTGGGGACAGCTGAGCCCTCGGCCGGGCTCGACTGCCACCACTTCACACAAAGTGCTCCTCTCACTGTCACCTTGAAGCCTGGAAGTCATGGGGGGAACACCCACACTCTTCCCACTCATCCTCTGTACCCCACAGGGAAGATGGGCATCCCTGTCATCTCCTCTGCTGCTCCTGTGCTCCCTGGGTGGCACCACTAATTGTCCCACTAACGCCTCCATGTCGGGGGTCCCCTCTCCCCAATGCTGCACCCTCTGAGCAGCTCTGCAGGGAGGTCATAGGTCGTGTATTTGTGGCCTGAGCCATGACCGGGGCAGAGGAGACAGAGCTGGGGGTGGGTGGTGCAGGGGGTGGTGCAAGAGTGAGGAGGAGGGACAAAGAAAAAAGAGGGGAGAAGAATTGACAGAAAGATCTGCATGTTCTGAGTAGACCCCCATGTTCTGTTGTATTTGAACTACACAAATTAGGAAACCAAGGGGTCCTGTCCTGAGAGAGCAGCATTATGATGGTGCCCTGGGCACCTAGGGGAACCAGTGCCACCAGTGAGCAGAGGAAAGGGGGGCAACCCAGGAAAAATGGGGCAGCTGGTGTGTGGCACCCCTGGTACCTCCCACATTGCTCCTTCTTCAGGGAAACTGGTCCTGGTCCTGCTCCATGGTGTGGCATCCATCCTACACCAAGCAGCCCACAGCCCTGTCTGCCTCATGCCAGGAGCACCTCAGTGCCCTGAGCTGACCAGGTCCAGGGCCCACAGCACCACAGGTCCCGTGGGTGGGCAATGGAGCTGTTCCCTCCCCTTCCCACACCTGCTGGGGTCCAGCACCACACAGGGCTCTCCATATTTGGGTCCCAGTCATGCTCTTCCTGGCACATTGTGGAAGGAGATGACCCCACTCGTCCCAGAAGATGGTCCCCACTTTGGGGGCAGCTGCATGGTCAGTTTTTCCCCACTGCTCAGAAGCCTCTCACAGTGCTCTGCCTGCTATGGCCAGGGTCCCAGGACATGTTCCCCAGGGAACTGGGCTAGCTGGGTCAAGAACAGGCCAATGGGGTGAACATCCAAGCCAACGTGGCCAACTTGGAGGCTAGCAGCTCTTGCAGGAGGTCTGTGGTGGAGCGAGCTTTGTGCTGATGTCGGGCAGACCTGCTGGTTGCTGCTGCGGGGTGAGCAACCAGTGGGAGCGGGGTGCTGCCACCAGCTCATGTCAGAGCCTGTGCTTGGTGACCTCCACTTCTGTGCAGCAGCCCTGCCTCAGAGACCCCAACACCCTCCTGCTGGAAGGCCCCATGAGTCTGTAGCATGCTGGGGCACGCTGCCTGGGGTCCTTGTAAAGATGAGAAAGCAGCAGAGGTGCTCTGTTTCATGATGCTTAGCAGAGCTGCGGGCCCACACCAGGTCTTAGATGGGCAAGGCTGGAGAGCCCATGGGGCTGGAAGGCCAGGCTGACCCCAGCCCCACGGGCTCTCCCGGCTAGTGAGCAAAAGACGCAGACCTGGTGGCCTTGCTTCTTCCCTTTCCGTTGTCGGGAGTTTTAAAAATGGATTCTGCTCTGCAGCCCTGCAGAATGGTCCCTCAGGAGTGCCAGAGAGACAGGCTGGCACCATGGAGCCAAGACAGCCCTGGGAAGCTTCCACCCCACTCTGAACGTCCTAGCGCCCACCATCACCCGAGCTGCACAGCCTCTCCGCGGCACATCATCCCCACCGCCCCAGGAGGAGATGCATGTGTTCCCCATAGGCAGCTCCTGCAACTCGAGTAGCACTGGCAGAGCTGACGTTGCCATCCATCGCAGCCACCCACGATACTGCAACCCCACAGACGCCATGTGAGCCGCATTAACCACACAGACACCTCCGGGCCGGCACATTGCCTACAGACACGTATCGAGGTGCACAGGCCCCTTAGCCCCCCGCCTGGCCAGCCCCCGCAGAGCCACCCTGCCAGCCCCAGGCACAGCTGACACACGGCACCGCCCCGCCAGGGCCGCGGGGACGGTGCCGCAGCTGGGCGACAACCGAGGGGCTTCCTGGAAAAGGTCACCTTCTCAGTGAAGGATCAGCTGTCCCAAACGCTTCTTGGCTGAGAAAGAGCCTAGTTTTTGGCCCAAAAAGAAACAAAAGTAGGTCAAAGACGACTTTTTCTTTTTTTTTTTCTTTTTTTTTTTTTTTTTCCTGAAGGGAAGTTGATATTTTCTACAGCAAGATCGCATTTAGCTGGAATCCTGATTTTTAATTGCAAAAAGACCCACAACAACAAACCAAAATTTTTTCCAGAAAACTCTTCCACCAGGCAGGGACAACCATATGAGCCCATTTAGGTTGAAGTCATTTTTAAAGACATTTATTTCTTGTCTATATTTTCTTCCTGGTTGTCATTTAAAGTTTTTGGTGCCTTCACTTCACTTCCATACCTTAACATGTTTGAGTCTCTTCTATGGTTAATATTGATTAATTTCTTGGCTTTATAATGTTTGGTTTGGGGATTATTGCAACATCCCTGTAACATAATTGACCCTAAATTACTGATATGTGCTTCTAGCATTAGTCCTACTTTAACATAGTTTTGATATGACCATTTTCTTGTTTTTTTTTTCTTTTCCTTTTTTATTTTCATTTCAATTTTTATTATTAAAAATTGCATGCATGAACTTTACACACACAAAAAGAAAAAAAAAAAGTAAATGAGAATGTTACCCTGTGATAACTCTGTGATTGGAGGAGATATGCTTTCAAATCAAAAGCCATGCTCTTGTATTTTAATTTTTCTGGCCAGATTGCCCATTTCGCTTGGTTGCTTTAGCGTTTCCCACCCCCAGAGCTGTGCAGAGAGGCCAGAAGGCCCCAGCCTGCCCTGCTACACCTCCAGAGCAGCCACACGCACACGTGCACCGAGGCACACACACTCACACAGGCACACTCTGCTTCTTCCACCCCCCTCACATCAGGCAGGATGTTTAACAAAGGGCCTTTCTTCCTCTACCCATTCATTTTTGTACCTCCAGTTCCTTCTTTCCCTCCACCAATGAGTCACCAGCCTCTCCCCTTTCCCAGTCACCTCTCCTCCCTGCAGGAGACAAGCCCCATCCCATGCGCACAAGCTCCCAGGAACCCCTGCTCTGCCATGGAAACACTGCATTTAGCTGGAATCCAAATTTTTCACGAGGAGGGGGTGGCTGCACCCCATTTTGGGAGAGAGGGGTGTTTTTTGGTGGGCTGACGAGTAGCCACAAAAAGCTCCCCCCAGGGCGGCAGAGTGACATCAGGACGGCCTCGGCCGCTCTCTGTGCCAATGGGCGATGGCCAAGCTGTTGCCCCTTAGCAAGGCAAGGCCATGGCCAGGAATTCCCAGAGGCTCCATCGGGATCTTAGGCAGTGCCCTAAGAGGCAGGGTGATCCCGTGAGAGGCTCTCTGGGTGTCCCCAACACCGTCCTGGAGAGACGGGAGTGCGCTGGCTCCCGGCCCTGCCCAGCATCTCCCACCCAGGGCTCCCGGGAAGCACAAAGCTGGGCTGGGCAGGGCAGCCCCAAGGACGCCAAGCAAGGCTCGGGGGGGTGGCAGGAGGCAGGGCGTGTAGCACACAGGGTAGCCACAGTGCCAGAGCTGCCGGCAGCGCTGCCAAGGCCACAGCCACCACTGACCAAAGCATCCCCTGGAGCCCCCCAAAACATCAGCCCTCCTTGGGCAGGGTGGTGTAAGGGCTGGGAAAATGTCCCTGGAGAAGGTCTGTGCTGCAGTATGTGAGACCCACAGAGACCCTTTCCTGCCCTGGCACTGGATTAGGACCCTGGAGAGCAGCACAGGATGCTCTGGGCCACCCATTCCCACAGCAGGGCTGGACAGGGCTTCCAGGTCAGGGTTTGGAGTTAGAAGAGTGGAGCTGGGAGAGGAAGGGAGTATGGAAGGAGGAAGGGAGGAAATAACTGCCCAGCTGTAAATTCCTGCCTGAGGAGGAAGGACTTTTTTTTCTTGCCCATTGATGGGTATTTTTGCTCTCCCCCCTATTTGCTGATGGGACTGCAGCAAGGGAGGGCTCTCCCATGGCCTTTCCCATGCCAAGCCCCCCCATCTGCAAGGAGCTCAGAACCCCAAATCCAGGCCACATCCCCGACACAGGCCATATTTTCACATTAGCAATCAATGCCACACTTTATCAGAAGTCAACCACACCACACATCTCACCTTCATGAAAGGATAGTCACGGCAGGGTCATTCAAGCAAGGAGGTGAAACGCCCTGGCCTCAAAGCACAGCTTGATCGGGCACCAGAGAGGTGCCAAAACCCAGCCAGACCCTCCAAACACAGGTTCAGGCGTGGGCTGGGCTGATGAGTCACAGGCTTTGTTTTGTAGCCCTCCCAGAGCAGAGAGGGCCTGGCTTAGCGGGTGACGTGGCAGCCACGCTCTGCAGAAGCTGCACCACGCTCCTGGGTGTCCCCTCTGCCCAGCTCCAGGGTGCTTGGAGAGCGTCTGCAACGACCTCTGCACAAGCGTGGATGGCACTGGGAAGGGAACCTCAGCCAGCAGCAGCTCTCAGGGCGTTGCTTCACCCCCAAGTCACATCCCTTAGGGACACATGGGATAGAAGTCACAGCGGGGACAAGTGCCAGAACTGCCTAACACTTCTTTCTCCTTGTCTGTCTATTTGTGTGTTGCAGCAGTATCACCCCACCGACATCACTGGCCAGCTCAACCTCTCCGACCCCTCAGTCAGCACTGTGGTGTGACCTTCTCCCCGAGGGCCATCAGTCCTTGCCCAACACTGTAGGAAGGCACAGCCAGGACTGCCTTTCAAGGGACACTGATGGGTTTTTCCGGGTGAGATGGGAGGAAAGCATCCTTCATCCATACACAGTGACTCCATTGTATATCTCCCTCCCTTCCTAGGCCTGCTGCCATGCTTGTGCCCCAGGAAGCACGGCAGGACCAGGGCAAGGTTTGGACTTCACTGTACAGAGATTATTGCTTCCAAACAGTGCCACGATAATCAGAATTGCCACTGACTGGCTCCGTGCGAGGGGAAAGGACTGCAGATGGCACACGGTGCCCGCTCTCCCATGGTAGCAGGGAAGAGCTGGTGCCAGACCACAAACACGTGCTTAACCTCACTGGCTGCAGCCTCCTGAGCACACACAGCCCCTCAGATGTGTGCTCCACGTCTCCCACCACCTGGAGAGCTCCAGCGACGCACCCACGGCCCTGAGCAGCTGGAGCAGCCAGCTCCTGGTGCGGCAGGTCGGGCACACGTTCCTGCTTTGCCAAACGACCCTCCCGTCCGCCGCAGGGGCTGGAAGATGTGTGCTCTGCTCCTCGCAGGGGATGGACCCTCTCCCCTGCCATCGGCCCGTGGCTGTGACTCGGTTCCCGTCCGTGGTCTGGCTGCAGCAGCAGAGCTCCCGCCCTGCAGCCCACGCCCGTGTGCTAATCGCGGTACTGCGGAGCCCGTGGAGTGCTGGCAGCCCAGACCCCGGCTCCCACCTCTCCTGCACAGAAGACATCCCCAGGACCTGGCCACGGCCAGCATGTAGCACTCACACAGCAGCTCTCCTGGCCAGGAATTCTCCACGGGAAATGGCTCTGGATGGTTGCACTGACCTCTACCCCAGCTCCACACTGCCTCAGCACCAGCAATGCAAGGAGAGATGCTGCTGGCTGCAGCAGCCGCCCAGCCTGTCTGCACTGTCGGGGCACCACGGCCAGCGCTGGCAGCTCCCCTGCCACCCTCACCTGCAGTTCAAGCTTGCCAGCAGCTCCCGCGGCAGCCCTGAAGGCCCAGCTCACGGCGCTCCATCTGCCTGCACCTAGAAACGTGGAAAGCAGATCCCAGTTCGGGAGAAGGCAACCGAAGGAGGCAGGCTGACGCCGTCCCTCCCCGCACCTTCCTCCCCTGGAGCCCCCCAAGCCCACCCTGAGCAGCGTCCCCGTGGGCAGTGGGGATGAGCAGCTACCGCAGCGCACGGGCAGCATCACCTCCCGTCCCCTGCCAATATGGAAAACCCACCTGCAACGTGGTACCCAGCCCAGCGGCACGAACTGCCTTCCCTCTGGCCCAGGCTGCCCCCGCGGGCAGGATTTTCACATGGCAGCTGAGGTCTGTGAGCATCGTCCCACTGACTGCTGTGACTCCATCAAGTTCATCTAGCTCCAGCTGAGAAATCGGACCCATTCTACTTTATACGTCAATGTTACATTAATACCGAGTTTTTGCAAGAGCTCAGTAAAGTCTAGATTGGATCACAAAGTGATTTATTCCAGAGCTGTGTGCCTCTTTCTGTCTCTGACTTCCGGCAAAGCTGGCGGGGAGCCCTGCAGTGAATCAGAGCCTCACCCCACCCTGTGGCAGGGATGCAGAAATCAGCAGGGAGAAAGGCCAGGGGCTATAGAGGAGATTGGAAGGGAAAGAGCGTCCCCATTCTGGGATACACAGGTGACAGAAAACCTGGACAGCCAGGGTGGGGCACAGGGCTTGCAGTGAGGGGATGGGGACAGTGTGGAGCTGTCCAAACAGCAGCACCATGGCAGCCGGCCCTGTCCCACCTCCATCCTGAAGAAAACAGTCCCAGGCCACTGCTGGGCTCCCCATCTCCTGGGAGCCATGCTGGGGCCTGGCCAGTGGAGCCAGCCTTTGGGAATAGGGGGTGGACTGCAGGGATGAAGGCACTGGGGAGGTGCCCACACATCAGCCCATCCACAGGGAAGTCCTTCAGGTGATCTCCAAAACAGGGAGGGCCCCCAAGGCTGAACTGAAGGAACATCCCCCATGCACAGCCCCTTCCCCATGTGCTGATGCCTCCAGCCCAGCCTTGTGGGGCTCAGCCCCAGGATGGTCTGAGGGAAGGAGCAGGGTTCAGCTGGCTGTGCAGGATGACAAACAAGGTCCTAGCTCCAAATGGGAAGCCTAGGCCTTCTTGGGAATAACTGAATGCTCTGCAGAGAGGGTCTGGGAGAACTGGGATTGCTCCTGGGAAAGGCAAGTGGATGATCCTGGCAGAGGTCCTGCAGCCCTCCCAGGTGCAGGGCTGGCAGCACTGGAGCAGATTTTGTCTTCAGCAGCTCCCTGCAGACCCTCTGCCCCACAACAGAGGAGGAAGTTGGAATCTGGCCATGTGGCAGCACACGGGGCTGGTTTCTCTCTTGAAAACAAAAATGGAAGCAAGCCACCACTGAGGTTACAGTCGGTTTATTTGTGTGTGATTTACTCTAACCCTTGCCAAGAGCCTGCTGAAGGATGCATGGACTCCTGCCACATCCCTGGCAGGTCCCAGCTCTTGCACAGGCAGGAGATGGAGGGAACAAGGCTGGTGGTCACAGCATCTCATTGTGGCTCTGATCATCTTGCACTGGGTAAGAGATCAGGCCAAAAAGGGCTGTTGTTTCTCCTTGAAAGACGTTTTTGTCACCCCAGCTTGTGGCTTTCTCCTGGAGTGCAGCTCAAAATCCTTCCAGGCCATCTCCCAGCATGTTCACCAAACATTTCCAGCAGCATTCCCACAGGAAAGGGAAGGAGGGAGCAGGGCAGGGAGGTGCAGCCCCAGCCCCGTTTTGTGAGTGATGGGAGGTAAGGCAACAGCCAGAGCTGCTGTAAAGGGCCCCTGTAAAGGCTTCTTTGTCCCCACCCCCAACACTGAGCTAACCCTACACCTTGGCTTGGGATGAGCTGTAGCCTAGGGAAAAGCTGTTGAGGGAGAAACCACTATAGCCTCACCCATCCTTTGGCAGCTCCTCTGCCGAACCACATCAGTGGCAGCTCAAGGCTCTTCCTGGCCCTCACCCTAAACTTCAGCCTCACCCTAGACCTTGGTTGTTGGCTGAGCCTTCTCAGCACCAGCATTCCTGACTCAATGGAAAAAAAACTATCAAAAGGAGATTTTGCAACCAGCCCTGTCCTTGGGCAGCACACTGAAGGGTCTGGGATGGTCTGACAGCCCCATGAAAGCTTTGGAATGCTCCAAACCACCCAGAGATCTTCAGGTGGACCAAAAGGCACATGGAGAGCTCTGGGGTACACTAAAAGGAAAACAATGGCTGCCAGGACAAAGAAGCCAAACACGGCCTTTTGGTGCAGGAAACTCCAAGCCAAGGAGTTGTGAGAGCACAGAAAAAAGCACTGAGGCTGCTGGGGTCACTGAAGGCAGTCAGAGGGTGCAGGAGGCACCAAAAGGCCCAAGGAGCAAACTGAAAGGCACACAGAGGCTCCTGGGCTGCACCAAAAGGCAAACGGTGACTCCCGGGGTGGCCTTTTGAAAGGCACCAAGAGGAATGTGGTGTGTCCTGGGATGCACACAGGGACTCCCAGGCTGCACCTAAAGGCACAGAGAGGCATATGGGACATCCTGAGTGCACACAGAGGGGACTGGGCAGCTCAGGGGGCACAACAAAGGAAGAGGGACCACCTGGATGCCCCCAGGAAGGGGATATGCAGGTCTGAGGGTGGTCCCCCAAAACACTGAGAGCATTTGTGGTCAGCCCACGCCCTGCAGGGAGCTGAGCTGGAGGCTGCTCCCCCCTGGCAGAGGCAGCTTGTCACTGTCTTGGGGGACCCTGAGAAAACCCAAAGTGATTCCAGGAACAGAACTTCCTCTTGCTGGTCCACAGGGACAAGTTTGCAATAGGTGGGCACAGGCAAGCGCAGAGGGGCATGGATGGAGCACAGCCTGCCCAGGGCAGAGCCTCCTGGGCCCCTCAGTGCACCCTGCACACACGGGGTCTCCTCCAGCAGTGGGATTCCCGGCGCAGGCTGTGGTAGAACACCACCAGGGAGCCCAGGAAGGTGCAGAAGAAGATGCTGGCGATGAAGGAGAAGGGTCCAATGATCAAGAAGGCAATGTAGTCCTGGGGAGTCAGCAAGGTGTCCTGGCACTGCCTAAAGGACTCGTCTCCAAAGGCCATGATCGGGTACTTGTTCAGCTGCTCCGGAACTCTGCAGAGGAGCAAACTCTTCTCTGGAAGACAAAAACAGTGCTGGAGGGAACACGGGGGTGCTGAGAAAGGCAGGGCCAAGGACAGGGGGGATGGCAGGTCTGCATGGGACAGATGGCAGCAGGGCAGGAGGACAGGGGCCAGGGTCACCAACATCACCCTTTCAGGCCACCAAGAAGGGAAACAATGAGGTTCAGGACTCACCTGTGTGGGATGGGATGGGATGGGATGGGATGGGATGGGGTGGGATGGGATGGGATGGGATGGGATGGGATGGGATGGGGTGGGATGGGATGGGATGCAGTGGGATGGGATGGGGTGGGGTGGGATGGGAAGGGATGGGATGGGATGGGGTAGGGTGGGATGGGATGGGATGGTGTGGGGTGGGGTGGGATGGGAGGTGGACACAGTGCTGGAGCGGGCACAGGAAGATGGGTTTGGGGCAGGTGGGACAGCCAAGGGGGAGGGACTGGCTCCTAGAAGACAGATGTGGGGAGCAGTGAGCAGCCAGCCTGGAGATGCCACAGAAGGTCACTGCCAGCATGGCTGCAGTCACACATCGAGCTGGAAGCAAGCAAGAGAGGGCAGCAGTGGTGGGAGATACTTTGCTGGCAGAGCTGTCTTTCACTGGGGCTCATGGGGGAGGAAATGCAGGATCAGAACCAGGCTCATGAAGGCTTTGGGGAAGGGGCTGAAAGCACTGCATCCTGGATGGGCCAGCGGTGATGTGCACCCTAACACACAGGCTCCACTTGATCCGTCCGGTGCCATGTGACAGGACTAGTGCCATGGCTGGGGACAGTGCTGGGTGCCTGTCACGGGGACAGTGCCCAGCCCTCTTTTCCAGGCAATCTCTGCTGGTGACCAGAATCAAAATGTAGGCACCAGCTGAGACCCAGGAGTGTATCCACCCAAGCAGACACAGGAGCTGGCATGACCTAAGAAC
Organism: Sylvia atricapilla; assembly: GCF_009819655.1. Lineage (NCBI taxonomy): Eukaryota > Metazoa > Chordata > Aves > Passeriformes > Sylviidae > Sylvia > Sylvia atricapilla. Next base: position 4,565,570 of record NC_089158.1, read on the forward strand.
AGGTTCTGGGGGACCTCATCCCCAGGGTGCTGGCCACCCAAGCCCTCTGCCTCTTGGCAGCCCGGGTGCTGGGTCCTGCCTCAGCCCTGGCAGGTGAGCACGGAGTGGGTGGGGGCTTGGGGACACAGCCTTCTGGGCACTCACCTCGCACTTTTTTCGTGTTGTGGCTGAGCCAGCGCCAGAGTGGCAGGATGCTGCAGCTGCACACCCAGGGGTTGTCCTGCAGGAGAAGCGCTTGGAGCTGGGGCAAGGCATCCAGCACCGCAGGCTCCAGCTCCCCCAGCCTGTTGCTGCCCAGGTTGAGTGTGGCCAGGCTGGTGAGGGGCAGGAAGGTCTCCGGGGTCAGCACGGTGAGGTGGTTGTGGCTGAGGTCCAGCTCCTGCAGCACCCCGAACCCCAGCAGCGCCTGGCTGTGGATCAGCTCCAGGCGGTTGTGGACCAGGCTGAGCAGCCGCAGCCCCGGCAGCAGAGGGAAGGAGCGTGGCCCCAGGACTGTGATGAAATTGTAGCCGAGCCACAGGGTGCTGGTGTTGGGCGAGAGGCTCCAGGGCACCTCGCGGAGGCCGCGCTCGCTGCAGTCCACCTCTCCCGGGGCGCAGCGGCAGGCGGCCGGGCAGGCTGCCGAGGACCACGGCCACAGCAGCAGGGCCAGCACGGGGCCAGCGACCCTCCAGCAGCCCATGGCTGTCCCCTGAGGCACAGAGGGCTCCCGGACCCGCTGTGCTGGGCTGTCCCCCCGGCCAGGCTCCCGCAGGGTCTCCGGTGCTGGCTGGAGGTGCGAGGCAGTGCCCGGCTCCCCGCAGCCGCTCACATTCATTCCCCTGCTCACCCGGCTGTAAACCTGCATGGGGCTCTGCTCCCGGACCCGGTTTTCCTCGGGGTGGAGCTGCACTTTTTTCAGCAAATATTTTTGCAATGATGCTTGCCCTGCAAGGTGTGGAACCTTGCCCATGGCCCTCCCTACAGCGGGCACCGCTCCAGCCAGGTAAGCAGCCAGCTCTGGGTGGCCTGGGATTAACTGCTTGTGTGTGCTGCGAGCTGGAAATCGGCAAATCCAGATCCATCTCTAAGCCTCCATCCTTCACAGGGTCATCCCCCATGGGCATGCTGACTCAACAGCCATTTACATTTAGGGTGGGCCCATAAGTGGCTGGGTTACTGGGGAAAAAATCATAACTGAAACAAAATCATATCATTTGCAGGTCTTACCCCATCCTATGTGCTGTCCCACCATGCCCAGGGGTCCTCAGTGCTGAGCTGTGCTGGGAGCCATGGCCCACCCTGCTGAGCCCAGCTCTTGTCCAAGCCCTGTCTGCTCCTGCCAGGAGACCACCAGTCATGCCAGAATGAGGAGGGCTGGGGTTAGATCCCATGGGCCACCTTCCTCCTTCCCAGAAGGGGGACATATCTGTGTGCACACAGAGGGTGCCCCCCCATGAGAACTTTGGCAAAGGTGAGCTTCCCAGGCTGCAGCTACCCAATACTGGTTTGCTCTCCCCCTGGCATGGCAGTGCCAGTTCCATGGGGCTCAAAGTCTGCCTCCACCCTGTTTACACTCAATCCACTTCAAAGCCACCCAAAGCCTAACTGCTGAAGGCTGGGGAGGAGGGGTGTCTCCCCTCAGTGCCACTGCCTCTGGGGCACATGGGGACACGGCTGGCAGCACCTCATCCCACTTACAGCCAGAGCAGGGACACTGTCCCCACCCACATCCATCAGGACCCCAGTGGCCATGGTCCCAGAGGAATCCCTGTCCCTCTGCCCCACAGCCAAAGGGATGGATGGTCAGCAAGGCACAGTTACACCCCAGGCAAGGCCAGGATGTTCCCAAATCTGGGGCAAAAGCAGCAGGCAGAGGGTTTATTAATAGCGTCCCGAGGAGCTTTGGTTTGTTTATCTATCCTGCAGCAAACTCGCTTTGCTGCATTAATCCCCATCTGGAAATAATTCAGAGGAATCCTCCAGCCCAGCCCAGCCCCAGGGCAAGGGCACAAACCCGCTGCCATGTGGAGCTGCAGTCCCAGCTCATCCCATCCACAGCCACAGGCTATATGGAGACCTGGATTTTGAGGGAATCCTGTCCCAAAATGCTCTTGCTCCCCAGGACCGACATTACCCATGGCCTGCATCCATCTGGAATCAGGTGAGAAGTGCAACATTCCTGCCAAAAATAACCCAAACCACTATTAAAAGCAAGGTCATTTCCAGCTTTTGTGCACAAAGAGCCCAGGAGGCTGAAAAGCCTGAAAATCCATCTCCTCTGGCAGCCCCTTGCTGTGACCCTGATGGCACGTGGCAGGAGAGACGTCTCTGCCAGGGACATGCCCAGACATCTTCCCACGCTCCTGCCTGGCCCCACTCCTGTTCTCCATTCACTGGCTGCGCCCTGCTGCACTGGCAGGTTGGGGACACGTGGGGTCCTTACCTCAGCAGTGCCACCACTGCCCTTTTTCTCATGCTGCCAGTGCTTGGGTCCTTGTCACTGTCCCTTCCCTGGAGCATGGGGACCCAGAACCCACACAGGAGGAGCCCAGCTCCCTTCCCCAGCCAGAGCAGCCCCCACCCGTGTCCTGTACCTCCTCCATGATGCCTCTTCCTGAGGTTCTGGGCTCCACATGGAGCAGGGCGGGACAGGCTGCTCTGCCAGGCCAGGGCGGGTGGGCTGTGCCAGGGGAGGAGCCCCCCAGGGCACAGGGCTCAGCACTGGCCCTGCTCTGCCCAAGGTGCCAAATCAGGGGGTGCAGCCAGTGTGCCAAAAGCATTCCCAGAGTGATGGCAGGGATGATCCCCTCCTTCACTGACTGGCTGGGAGCTGGGGGGACATCCATGGGGGAATGAAGCTAGGGCCAAGCCTCCCAGAGTGGTTCTGGTGCTAGGAGGAGGCATGGAGGCAGGGGAGAGGGTGTTTGGGACAGAGCCATGGGTTTGGTCACCCAGCACTGTGGGAAAGCTGGGACCCAAGGGTGCTGGGCTGAGCACAGAGCTGCTGGCACCTCTGCAGGGGGGGCATGGGCCCTTCCTACACTCTTCCCATCACCCACTGTTGAGTCTTTGGGAGAAATGGGGGGAAGGTGCATTAGAACTCAGTGATAGCTCTTACCCAATTAAAGCCAGAAGGCTTTAATTTCTTGCATGTTTCCAGGTCATTAAAGGTCCAAGGCAGGACTCACATGGAATTTCTGAACCGTACCATACCTCTGTCTGCCCTGGGGCACCCCAAGTATATTCTTCTGGGAGCATGTCAGCTGGGACTTTTTTATGGCAGGTGACACCAAGTGGCAGAATTGTGCATGAGCTGTGTGCAGGGGTGGGTGCTGTCCATGGCTGATGGAGTCCTCTGGCTGCAGCCCTGGCCCCCTGCACAGGGAACATCCGAACACCAGCACTGCCCAGGAGACACGAGGTCCCCGCCAGCCCCAGGCAGGCACAGGTGGGGTCCCCTGCTGAGCCCTGAGGGGTTCCTGGTGTTGGCCTATTCTCATAAACCACATAAAAACAGATGCAGAAAATGGGCCCTGAGGAAGAAGCGCAAGAGCTCCTCAGGCAACACCAAGCCCTGCCCAAGAGCTGTTTCAGTATCACCCTGTACACCCCAGTGCTTCCAGTTTGGCCCCTGTTAACCCAGAGCAGCTGCTGGGCTCCTGTCCTTGCACCCTGGTGCACAGTCAGGGAAAGCAGGGAAAGCCATGCAGGCAGCAGGGCACAAGGGGAAAACAGCAGCAGGGTTTGTGTGTGCCTGTGTGTGAGGAAAGGGTCGGGCAGGAAAAGCCAAACCTGGCATGAGCCACAGGAGCTCCTTGTGCTCAGCTCTCTTCCCACACCGGAGCAAGGTAGCTGGAGCAGCCTTGGAGGCTTTCTGACAACTATCATCCTCAGTTCCAACCGTCCTGCTCTCCCAATGCCAATATTCATCACGCAAATGGGCAGCAGAGCAAACACTCCCAGCGCAGCAATCCGGCAGGGCAGGTCACTTCCCCCACCCGCCACAGGCAGGGCCAGGACTGCCAACAAACACGACCAGGATGTGCAGCCCAGCGGGACCAAAAGTGTCTTTAATAGACGTGGAGCTCTCAAGGGGCTGGACGGACACCACGGCACCGCTGTGCCAGGCCCCTGTCCCCTGCCTGGGGGACGCTCGGTGCCACTGTCCCTGCTGCAGAGCCACATGCACGGGGGGATGGAGCACGAGCCAGGCCACGCTCAGGGACCAGGGAACGTCCGTGATGGCTGGACCAGATTTCTGAGTAGTCAGCAGGCCAGATGGGCGGGAGGAGAGGGCGGCAGCATCTTCACCCCCCGCTGCCGCACCCCAAATCCCGACAGGATGGACAGCAAAGCCCTGCCCAGGCTGAAGCCCTCCGTAGGCTGCCAGCACAGCCCCAGCCCTGCAGTCCACACGCGGGTCTGAGGCAGGCGAAGGTCCCGAAAAGCGGTGCCGGAGCTCAGCTCTCGAAGGCGGCGGTCACCCCGCAGCACAGGCACGGGCGGCAGCAGCCGCGCCGGGGGAACAGCGCCGGGGGCAGCGGCTCCGGGCACAGCCCCGCCGGCTGCTGGGTCACCGGCGGCTCCTTGCCGCAGCCCTTGGCGGGCGGGGAGCGGCCGGCCACCCGCGGCTGCTCCTTGTCAGCCTTGACGGCCAGGAAGGTGGCCAGGTCGAGGTCGAGCATGGTGACCCCGCCGCGGGGCGTGGGCGTGTTCTGGCGACACTGCGGGCACGGGATCCAGCGCTGCTCGTTGGTGACGGCGTCCAGGCGCTTCAGGCACGCCTGGCAGAACGTGTGGCCGCAGTAGAGGCGCCGCGGCAGCCGCACGCCCAGGTCGTAGGAGGAGTAGCAGATGATGCACTCGACTCGCTGGCTGCCCCGGCTCGGGGTGAGCGGCCCCAAATCCTCTGCCCCGGGGCTGCCGCCGGCCCGGGACATGCTGGGCACGGGGAGAGAGGAGCCGTCAGGCCACGGCTGCGGAGGGGACACAGGGGTGGGATGGGACCTCCAAGTGCACCCTACATGTGGGAGAGATGGGGACCAGCCATGTGGTGGGTTCCCCGGACCAGCAGGGTTCCTGCCCAACATCCCTGCCCGCTGACTGCCTACCCTGTGATCAGCCCTGCCTGCAGGAGCAGGATGCTGCCACTGCAGTCCCTACATCCATGGGGGATATGTTTATCCCAGTGCCACACTGGCAGCTCTACAGGGAACATGGGTTGGCCAGACCTCAGCTCAGGGTGCGGCCCGGCACTGGGGAGAGTGTGGTGTGAGCAGGAGGGAGGTGGCTGGGTGGGCTGGGGAACACCACTTGGAGACCAGGCAGTGGCATAGCCCCACTCATCCCCGGCCCTGGCTGTGCTGGCACAGCCGTCAGCAGCAGGGGACAGGCACAAAGGCTCGTGAGGAGAGGTCTGAGGAGGCCCAGCCTGGTCTCAGGTGGGATCTGGTTCCCACCAGTATATTTGCAAACTTCTCCTGAAGGCTACCAAGACTGTTGCTTCTCCTTAGGTGACCTCAGGTGTTTTGGTGCACACAGGTACCCTTCTCCTCCCCTTCTCCCAATTGCCCCATCCCTACCTGTCCTGAGATGCTTTCCAGGGCCTCAGGGCTGGTGGCAGAAGGGCTGTGCTGTCCCGGGGGGCTGTGGCAGTCCTGTGGGGAGCATCGGGGGGCTGAGCTGCCAGCCAGCTCCCTGTGGCTGCCAGTGGCTGTGGTAGTGGGCTCACCTTTCAGGGACAGGTGCTATTGGATCTGCTGCAGAGAAGCCAAGCCCATGAGATTGTGTTACAAGCACCTGGGAAACAAAAACCTCTGAAATCTAAGCCCAGGAATGGTCATTAACCATCAGCCTGTGCTTTACTAACAGAAAGAACCGTCTCTGTGAGGCCAAGGAGCTCTGGGCTCCACCATGGGCAGAGGGCTTGGATGTCATCTGGACCCTGGGCAGCAGCAACAGAGTCCTCCACGTCCTGGGCCACCCTTCAGAGGCAAGAACATTGGGGCAGGTATCGGCCAGCGGGGACCCCACGGCGCTCCAGCCCACCATCCGCAGGTGAGAGGACAGCTGTGACAGCAGCGGGAGGGCACGGCCGGCTGGCAGGGCTGGCACTGGTGCAGGGACACTGGGGCTGTGGCCTGGCCCGGGCTGGCAGTGCCCACGCGTGGGGTGGTGCTCCTACCTGGAGCCTGGGGGTGATGGGACCTGTCCCTGCCCTTCCCTGTCGGGCTGCAGGCTCTGCTGTTGGGGACTGAGTTACCAATGCTCAACATCAGGCTGGGGACACACCAGCACCCCACGGGGACACCCGCAAGGTGCGTGACCCAGGGGAGGTGACAGTGCCAGGGACTCAGTCCTCACGGCTGGCCATGGTCCAGCAGCAATGTCCCAGCCTTGGCATGGAGGGTGCTGCAGACTAAAGAGGGGAGTGTGGGTCGAGGGGCAGATCCTGGGCCCAGGATCAGGGAGGAGAAAAGCCCATCCTGGAGGCAGGGAGGGCACCCAGCAGCATTCCTGCGTGGAGCAGGCAGCAGCTCCCACTGCAGGCAGGAGCGGGCAGGGAGACAGGCAGCTCCCTCCCCTGCTGCCTCCTCACCAGCAGCCCTCAGGTCACGTTTCCAGCGCTCCTCAGAGAAAGAATTGGAGGTTTTGGAAATGAAGATCCCCACAGGGTCACTGGGCCCTGCAGAAGGGCTCCCCCCCTGACACTGGTACCTGGGAGCGAGGAAAAAGCTCAGGCAGCACAGAACCTCTGGGGCACAAATTCTGACCTAGGACCCTGATCCAGCCCTGCCACGGCTTCCCGAGGCAGTGCACATGGGCTGTGTGTGTCCCTGGGTCCCCAGGCACAGGGGTGGCACCCCATGGCAGGGTTTTGCCCTCCCGTTGCCAAGCTGGTGGCAAGGATGGGTCAGTGGGGCCAATTTGGGACAGGGCTGTGCCAGGGACATGGGTTCTGGTCAAACCCTTTGGCCCAGGTGGAGTAAGGGCCGTGTGCCCTGGGCAGATCAGGATCCAGCTGTGTGGGATTCCAGCTGTGCCATGGCATGCCAGGGTGCCACCGTGCCTGCCTGTGCTGGGGTGCAGCCCCTGTGTGCTGGCAGCTGGGGCAGAGCTGGCTCCTGGCGGGCTCAGCATGCTCCCTCCAGAGCCATGTGCCCAGGACCTGGCTGGGGCTGTCCCAAAGCTGCCAAACTGTCCTACTTCCACCCAACACACAGTGCTGGCCTGGCTTACCTGCTGCAGGGACAGGAACAGTGCAGTGCCATAGGGAGCTCGGCCACAACACTTACATGGGTGAGAGGGATGGCCTTGGCTCTGTGCTGGGGGTACCCTGGCACTGCTCAGAGGCAGTCACTGCTCTGGCTGCCTCTCCTGCTCCACACACACACACATGCACATCTCCTGCCTGCCCTCCTGCCCCGCTCCAGCCCCTGCCCATCACCCCTCAGGTCTCTCCCTGATGCCAGCAGAGCTGTGTCCCACTGAGGGGCTGTGCCCAGCTGCCCTTGGCCATTGCTGGGCACCCCAGCTCAGCACTGGCTGGGTTTGGGGCAGGGGAGCCCTTGGTGACAGGGGCTGTGCATCTGCCATGCTGACACCAAGAGCTCCATTAGTCTTTCCAAAAGCCCACGTGGATCCAGGAACAGGGAATCACAGAACTGTTAAGGTTGGAAAATACCCTTACAATCATCGAGTCCAGTATCAACCCAGCACCACCACCACGTTCACCACTAACCCACGTCCCCGGGTGCCACATCCACACATTTGCTGAACACTTCCAGGGACAGTGACTCCATCACAGCCCTGGGCAGCCTGTGCCAGGGCTTTACAACCCTTCCAGTGAAACATTTTTTCCTAATATCCAACCTATCCCCTGGCACAACCTGAGGCCGTTCCTCTTGTCCTGTCACTTGTTACTCGGGAAAAGAGATCAATCTTCGCCTCACTACAGCTCCTGTCAGGGGGTTGTATGGAGCAATAAGGTCTCTCCTCAGGGAAATCAGATCTGCAATCAGCAGCGACACACATGGATGGCAAACGTGTTTCCCTGTTCCCAGGGCTCGTCCCCGAGCGCTGCAGGGACCTTCGGCACAGCAGGGCAGGGAGCGGCACCCTCAGGGAGAGCAAAGGTCCCATCGGGGTGAGCCAGAGCCTCGCACCGCCGCGCACGCTGCACAGGCAGGAGGTGCCGGTCACCAGCACAACCCCGTGAACCCTGAACACACAGCCGGGGAGCACCCATGGCACTCTGCCCCAGCTGCCCGGGTCACCGGAGCCCCGCCGAGGTGTGGGGCTGCCCCTGCCCCGCTCCCCCGCCTGTCCTCCCCTGCTGCTGCGGGTTAATCATTGCCCGGCTCCCGGCAGGCGGGGCCGGCCGCTCCCGCCGTGTTTGCCATCGCCGCGGGCTCTGAGAGCCAAGGGCACACACACACACACTCAGGGTGCCACCCGGCAGATGCGGCCCCCTGCCCTGCCCTGCCCGAGTCCCCGAGCCCCGCTCGTACGGGCCGGGCTGTGCCCGAGGCACCGCGCACCCCGGGGACAGTTCTCCGTCCCCGCGTGTCCCTGCGGGGGCCGTGTTCCCTGCGGGCTCCGCACGGGGCACGGCTGGCGGCCGCCACACGAAAGCAAACAAGGGCTGGATCTGCCCGTCCCCGCTGCCGCAGGGAGGACAAGGGAGCTCCTTGTGCAGGGCGGACACCGCGGGGCTGTGTCCCTGTGTCGCTGCCAGCCTCTCCCGGCCACCCACCGCCCTGGGACCTGGGCCAGGCACGGGGGGGCAAAATGACGGGGCCAAACCTGGGCCAAGCCACTGTCACGCCAGCCCGGAATATCCTGGGGAATGGGGTTTCAAGAGTGGTGGGCTCCCGGCAGTGGGCTTCCAGTGGGATCTGTGTGGTGGCATCCAACCAGTGCTGGGCACCCGGCGCTTGTGGGGCCTCAGTGGGCTCCAAGCAGTGGCAAACTCCGCTCCCATTGCTGAGGGACTCCCAGGGGGTCACAGGCAGTGCCCCAGAGTCCGCCCAGCTGGCCCAGCCAGGAACTTCCCTTTGCCAGGCCCTTCCTCAGCCTCTCCCAAAGACTCAGGCAGTCTTTCCAGACAGGACAGTCATCCAGCTTGGCAGGGCTGGGCCGAGCACCAGCCAGTGTCCCCAGACAGGGAGTAGCAGCATGACTGGGAACGCCTGGGCACTGCCGGGTGCAGGCTGGCACTGTCGGACCCAGGCTGGCAGCGGGGCACCAGGCAGCAGCCAAAGAGCTCCGTGTGAGCTGCTGCTGCCACGAGTCAGCAGGGCAACAGTTAAGGCTGGTTTGGAGGCTCTGCCCTTACACACCCACCAGGAAAAGCAAGAAGCGACACGGGAATCCCAGAAAAGCCTGCGTGGAGGGAAGAGGCACACCTTGGCAGGGCAGGAGAGGGCTGTAATTTTATTTGCAGCACCCTGAAGTCATCTGCAAACACAGGCACTCCTCCCGAGCCCCGGCTCCCGCGGAGCAGGCAGCTCCACAGCAGCCGCGGAGCAGCTGCTGCCTGGCAGAGCAGCTGTCCCTGGGACGCCAGCACCGGGGAGGGCTGCCAGCACCGGGGAGAGACGTCAACACACGGCGGGACATCAGCACAACAGCGGGCTTGTTCCAGGTCCATGGCAGCCGCCGCAGCCGAAAGCCCAGCCCCAGCACACTGGGGAGAGCCAGCAGGCTCCTCCCGCCTCAGCCGAAAGCCCAGGGAGTTCTAAAAGGCTAATGCTGGGCCTCTGCGTCCCCAGGAAGGTGCCCGGTGCTGCCCAACTGCTGGAGCTGGGCCAGCCCTCTGCACTGCACCCATCTCTGGGATGCAGATGGGACAAGAGGTTGTGCCCAGCACCCCACAAGCCTGGCAGGAGGAACAGAATGAGGCTGGGGGTTTCCTGGCACCGAGACATTAATGCCCACATCCATGCTGTTGCCATCAGGTGCTGCCCAGCACTCTGCCATGTCTTGGCTGTCTTTCTGTTTCTGTCCCTCTATCCCATTGGAGGGTGGTGAAGAGGAGCAGGACCCAGATGCAGTTCGGTGCAGGGTGCCAGCAGCATCTCTGTGATGCTGTGGGAGGGGAGACAACTCACTTCTGGAAAAGTGGGTCTCTGTTCCAGCTGGAGGCATGTCCCTGGCTCCTCTCCACTGCTCCAAGACAGTGACAATGATGTCCTCCTCTGCCACACACACAGGGCTGCCAGCATCCAAACCTACCCACGAGCAGGTGGACACTGCCTGCACCTTCCCAGGGTGGAGGTTTCCAGCACGGTGAGACTGGCCAGAACTCTGTGCAGGATTGCAGGCTCCCAGTGCTGCCCCGTCTCCAGTGTAATTACTTCTTGGTGACATCTGTCCTGGCACATGTCATCCCCAGGGCTCCTGGGTCCCATGGCCCACCTGGCAGGTGCCCATCACCAGCACATCTGGCTGCAGAGTTCACAGGTAAAAAGCAATATCAGTCCAGCCAGTGCCAGCTCTGCCAGGTGCCAGGGCAGCTTCTCGGGGTGCCCAGGCCAGCAGCCGTGTCCCTGTGGGGTCACCTGGCCCCATCCCATGGTCAGCACATCCCGTGTGTGCGGGGAGGGCCCTTAGGAAATGACACAGCAGCACTTTGGGCAGCAGGAGCAGCACCTGCAACAGCCACATCGCCTGCCAGCCCCCTGCTCCTGGCCCTTGGGGGGCTTGTCCAGGGTCACGGTGTAGAAGGAGGCAGACGAGTCCCCATTCGGCATCCTCATGCTGGCGTAGGGATTGAAGGGACGGGACCAGGACTTGTCCGTGGAGATGGTTGGGCTGTTCCAGCCATTTGCAAGGTCTGTCTGCTCCTCCGTGTCATAGGAGGGCACGGCTGCAGGGTTGGTGATGATGGTGGGCTCATCGCTCAGGTAACGAGTGATGAAGCTTTGCTTGAACTGTTCCCGTGGGATGTTGACACTGGCGTAGGGGTTCTCCACGGTGACTCCACGGTCCATCTCCCTGCGCCCTGTCAGCACACGTAGCGTGTCTGGCATTGCCCACTCCCTGTGGGACAGAGCCCCTGGCACCCCGGGGTGGGGTGGGTGCCAGTGTTCTCGCGGCAGGGGAAGGGAGCCCCGGCAGACCCCACTGGTTTGGGTGCAGAGCTGTGCTCCCCTCTCCCTGCCAGCCCCCAGGGACCCCACGAGGAACACACGGACCCACCAGAGCCAGGAGAGGAGGCAGGAGTGCGGAGTGCAGGGGGTGAGCAGGGGGGCGCAGGAGCTGAGTGGGACACAGAGTGCGGGTAGGGCAGTGGGGTGGGGTAGGAATTTCTAGGGGACACAGAGCAGAAGGGAAAGAAGTGGGGAGAGGAGCGGGAGGAAAGAGGGTGCGGGGGAGTGGAGAGACAGAGGGAAGATGGGACAGGACAAGTTGGGATAGGGGCTGGGGACGGGGCAGGCGGTGGGAGATGGGGAATGGAGACGGGGGGCGCAGAGGAGGAAGGGGGACAGGCAGGGCACGGGGCGCAGGGGGGAGCAGGCGGGACACGGGCAGGGTGGGGCAGCGATCCCCCCGGTACTCACCGAGCTCCGGCCGCTGCGGGGCCGCTCTGCCCCGGCCGCGCTTCCTCCTGCACGGACCGCCCCGAGCGGCGCCGCCCCGAGCGACACACAGACACACGGACCGGCCCCCAGCGACAGACACACCGCCAGAGCAGCCCCGAGAGGCCGGGCGAGAGCATCCCACAGGCGGCACACACACGGCCAGCCCCAACAGAGAGCCACCAGCCCAGCCCCTGGAGACTGGCACAAGGCAGGGCCACAAGGAACTGGGCAATGGACACTCGGCAGTGCACCAGGACACTGCACAAGGACACTGCTCAGGAGGCACTGGGACCAGAACAGGACAGGGACATTTGGCACTGGACAGAGGCATTGGGCACCAGGCAAGGCCACCAGTACTGAGGCACCAAACCAGCACTAGCCACGGGTACCAGGAACTGAGCACCAGCAGTGGATACCAGCACCAGTATGGACACTGGCAGCAGCACCACACAGTGCTCAGTGCTACTACAGAGCAGGCAGTGCCACCATGCACTGCCACCACCGCCAGGACCGGGCACTGACACCAGGACACACACCAGTGCCATCCACTGGCCCCAGCACTGGCACCACGCTGGTTCTGGGCAGCAGGTGGGGACTGGGAGGGGGCACTGCACTCCACGGGTCTGTGGGAACAGCAAACCCCGAGCACCAGGCACTGAGCCCCAGGCACATGTCCTGAGCACCAGGCAGGGGACAGCAGGTCTGCACCCTCCGGCAGCCCCCAGGACCCCTGCCAGGCTCTGCCTGCCCCATGGGCACCCAGCTCCCTGCAGCCTGGCATCCCACACCCCGTGCCTGGCTGTGTTTGACCTGTCCAGCCCTGAGACCCCGGGGCCAGGCCTCTGCTGGGGTCCTCCTCCCTGCAGCCAGCTTGGCTGTGGTGTGGCCTTGACCCTCAGCAGGACCTTTTCCAGGGTGGGGTCTGGGGTTTCCCAGGCCCCTCTGGATGGTGACACACACAGGGCTGGATGGAGTGAGGACGTGGCTGTGCCAGGGCAAGGAGAGGGATGCTGGCACCCGTGCCAGTCTCTGGCACCAGAAGTGCTGCAGTAGGAAAGACACAAACATTGAGCACCCTGCTCCATCCATGTCCTTCGGTGTGACCCAGCTGTGACGTCCTCAGCCACTGTCACTCTTCCCATCCCCAAGGCACCCAAAGCTTGTGCAGAGCCCCAACGCCTTCCCACAAGCAGTTCCATGCAGAACCTGTCCCTCCCCTGAGGCTCAGGGAGGATGGGGCAGCATCCTCCTGGACACGCTGGGGACAAATACCTCAAATTGCAGCTGAATCCTCCTCAGAGTGAATGACATTTCCCACACACTTTGCAAAGGGAAAAGCCACTTCCTTCTGGCCATCCTTCTGACAACAGAAAATATTTCTCCGCTGTCCTGAAGAGCAAGGGCTGCCCAGGTCAGCCCCTTGGCACTCCTGGAACAAGCAGGAGAGCTCCACAGGGCGTTGGGAGCTGCCTGCCCCCGGCAGCACTGCCCCTGGGGTGAAGCTGCCAGCAGCTGCCTGCTCCAGCTCCTCTGTCATCCCTCTGTGGCCGACCCCTCTGTCCCCCAGGCGGCTGGGCCGGCAGCTCCCTGCAAGGAGACTCAGCACGCTTCCAGGTCATGGAGGGAAAGGAAGATGGAAGCCTGGGATGTTTTGGGGGCAGCAGCTGACCCTCCTCTAGCATCGAGAGGGGTCCTCATGCACTTTCGTGCCACAGTTTCCCCTCTGAGGACTGAGAGTGGCAGTGCAGTAGAGTGCGTGTTGTGACAAATCACCATCACAGCACACGGCTGTCCGGTTTGAAAGCTGCAGAACTCCTGCACAGAGACTCCTCAGGGCTTTTCTGCCACTGCAGGATCAGCTGGAGGAGAGCCACCAGCAGCCCCTGTCCCTTCACTGGGCCTCGCTGCTGCTCAGCTTTCCCACCTTGAGCTGTTTCCCCAGAGAACAATTCATCCATTTGACTAAGCAGGAATCCTGCGGTAACCCCAGCCCTGCCTGCCCGTGTCCCGGCGTGTCCCTGCCTGCACAGGGGATGTCGCTGTGGTTCTCTCCAGCAGCACTTTCCCCTTCCTCGCAAAGCCTCAGGGCAGGCTGGGTTTGTCTTTTAGCCCCAGGTTTCTTGAAGAGCTCTGCTTGCAGGGAGCTGCGAGGCTGCACGTCAGGCCCGGGTCTGGGGGGACCCTGAGACCCTGCAGCCCCCGTGTCCTGAGCGCGTTCCCTCTCCCAAAGGGTCACCTCATAGAACCTCAGGCATTTTCGGGCAGGGACATGGCACTCGCAGACCCCACCCAGCCGCTCCGAGTAGTGTCATCTGGGGTCTGGGGTGTTTCCAATGCTGGGGATGTCTCTCGGCTCTCTCGGCATCCAGCCGTGGCAGCTCCCATCTCACAGGCACCTCCTGGACACATTGGTTCTCTGCATGGCAGATCTGTGGCAGCCCCAGGTGAGGAGAAGTCTCACCAACCAGGAGCAACAACCGCGAATCTGGAGCCTGGAGTTCAAACGTTTCATTTCTTGCCAAGAAATTCTCCAAATCGAGCTCCAAGAGCCACATCCAGTAATCGCGTGTTGATCCTTGGAGGGTTTATGGACGATGGAGGACCCTCAGGTGGAAAAGTTGCTGCACCAAAGCTCAAGCTGCTGGTTTGGAGTTGTTCCATGTGGGATTCCCCACCTGGGAGCCGGCAGGTGCTGCACAGTTGTGCCCCCCTTGAGTAAATGGAGGGGCTGAACTACTGTGAGGCTCTTTGTGGCTGAAAACCAGCCTAATTTCCTGCAATTGTTTGCAAGGGGAAAAGAAATAAATAGGAAAAAAACCCAACCAAAAGCTCAATGCCCACCCTGGAGATGTCGGGTGCTGGGGGGTGATGGAGAGGAAGGTTCTCAAAGGTGCCACACTACTTCCAGAAGAATGGTGGTTGGAGGAAGAGCCTGGGAAAACCAGGAGGAAAAAAACCCAAACCCTAACCTTAACTTTTTTTTTGTTTTTTTTTTGGTTTTTGTTTTTTGTTTTTTTTTTTTGTTTTTTAACTGGCTGGTAAACTTGCTGGAAGCCTGAAAATGAGGGGGCAGCCCCGTGGAGAGGCCTGGGTCCCCAGCGTGTGCTGCAGGTGCTGCACGGGCAGGAGCACCCCCAGCCATGGGACATCAGGCAGGAGGAAAGTGCTGCCTCAGGAATTCCTCAGTCCCAATCCATGAGTTCTGGTCACCTCCCAGCCATACCAGGGCAGGACACCCACAGCCCCTGACCCTGTGTGACCCAGCACAAGCTGTTGGGAGTTTTTGCAGGATACCAGAAACTGTAGGGATCCCCTGGGATGCCTCAGCTCACTGGTGCTTCACACACAGCAAAAGGCACATTTATTTTGTTAAAAACCCAAACAGAACAGGCACGTTCTGTTCCTGGCCCCCTTTCTGCCGGGGACAGGTGTGACATCCCAGCGGTGGAGCTTTCCCAGGTCCGGCTCCCCCCAGGGCTCTCCCAGGCACCAGGAATGAAAAGCTCCTGTGCCGATCCCCTCTGTAAGCGTTCCCTGGGGCTCGGGGCGGTGCAGTGCCTGGCGCAGGCACAGGAGGGTAGTGATGCTCTTTGCAGCCCGGCACTGCCGGAGGAGGATGAAGGGCGCCGCTTCCCAGAGCGAAAGGTTCGGCCACCCGCCCTCCTTCCCAAAGAGGGGCCTTTTCATCAAACCTTGGGGGGATGAAGCTCAGGAGAGCCCGTGGGTGGCCGGTGGGGAGAAGGGACACAAGGAGGGGTTGGGCCAGTGCGGGGATGGGAGGGCGGCCCCCGAATTCAGGCAGTGTGAAACACATGTGAGATGATTCCCTTGGGGACATCGCAAGTGTCCCGCCGCGGAGCACAGCTGTGCCAGGTTTCCTTCAAGGCTTTTACCTTCATTCTCAGCTGCCTCCTCATTAAAATGAGAGTGAGGCCCGGGGCCATGGAAGGAGAGATCACAGGGAGTGCGGGGCACCAGCGGGGTGAGCATCGCAGAAGGAGAACCCCACGGATCAGTGTCACCAGCACCAGGGCTCAGCTGTCACCCAGCGAGGGGGGACTGGGGGCTGTGGGCATGAGGGTGCCATGGACGGGATCCCACTGGAGCAGGTCTGAGGGGCAGTACAGGGACCACAGAGCAGGACCCAGGGATAAAGCTGCCAGAGACAGGGCGTTTGGGGGCTCACAGAACCTGTAGGACTTGGTGCTCTGTGCCCTTGAGCAGCACAGCCACTCACTAACACCCCGGAGTGGGAAACTCCAGCACAAAACCCAGGTCTATGCTCAGCATTCCATGTGCAAAGACCCTGCCCCACTCATCTCCACATTCACCCAGGGCACGCAGGGAGTTTCCACAGCTCTTGGTTCCCTCTCAGGGAAAGCGATGTGTCTCAAGGGATGGCAGCAGCTTTTAAAGCCCAAATTGAGCCTGGAAGCGACCTGCCAAAGCTGCTTGGCGGCAGAGATTTCCTGCGGGGCCAGAACGTGTCCTGTTCCTGGGGTCAGCACCTGGGCGCACGGGCTGTGCTGTCCTGGCCCCGGCACCCAGGTCCTGCTCTCCGTGCCGGCTCCGAGCCCTCAGCTCCGTGTGGAGAGCAGCACAGGCCCCTCTGCAGGAACCTCCCGAGGCCCTGCTGCTCCCCCTGCGGCACAGCACGGCCCCGGGAGGGCTGGCAGCTCCTCACATCCGACAGCATCCCCCGCCAGCGCCCTCCTGCTCACGCTGCGCTCTCCCGATGTGACATCCCAGGCGCCCTGCAGGCTCACGGGCGGGGACGGGGATGCACAGCCGGGGTACATGTGCCCGTGCGCTGGGCACCGTCCCCTGGCCCGGCGCTCCCGGGGACAGGGAGGCTGCAGGGACACGTCCACGGTGTGCCGGGGCTGCGGGGAGCCCGTGCTCCTGTCAGACACCTGTGCGGGGCTGCTGAGCTGCAGAGCCTTTCCAGCTCAATGCCGAGCTCTCCCCTCGCAGGGAAACGCCGCGTTCCTCAGGGATGACGAGTTGGACACATATCCCAGTGAGTGTCCAGGCTGGCACGGCCACACCGACATCACAGCAGCGGGCCGGCGCCTGGCCCGCTGCCGGCCTCTCCCCGGGCTGCAGGAACCAGAGAGGAGCCGGGATCCTTATCGCCCTCCCGCAGCCCCCGGCGTCCCTCTCCCCTGCGGCTCCGGGCCCGGCCGCCCCCGGGTCACGCCGGGCTTTGGCAGCGGCGCGGGGGAAGCGAGCATTGTGGCTGCCCACTGCGGCCCGGCTGGAGGAGAAAGCAAGGATTTCCTGGCCTGGAGTAAGTCCTTCCCGTCTCCTCCCAGCTGCCGAGAGCCTTGGGGCTGAGGGTGGGCTGTTCCCAGCAGGCTTTGGACCAGGAGCCAGGGCTGCCCCTGCAGGGAGCTGCTGCTCAATGTGCAAGGGAGCAGGAGGCAGCACGGATCTGGGCACTTCTGCTGGCGGTGCCAAAATCTCCCCCTCTGCTCCATCCTACCCATAAACAAAATCTCTGCTCAGGCAAAGCCTTTGGCCAGCACAGAGATGTTCCCCTTGGCGCCCGTGCAGTCTTGCCCACGATGTGCCATGGGGACAGTGGCAGCTGGGTGGCCTTGTGCCATTGCACGTGGAATTTAGGAAGGGTGATTTTCCCGTTGCCACGCTCAGCCCAGCCCCACGACAGGTCGATGCTGTGGATCTGTGTCCATGGGCCGTAACCTGCAGCTCCCTGTGCAGAACCAGGCAGCAGCAAACAGCCCGGCATGACTTCCCAGGCTAAACCCTCACACTGACACCTGGAGAAGGGACTCTCACAGCCCCAGCTGGGACACGGGGGTGGGCAGCCCGCGTACACAGCCACGTTTCTTGCTGCTCAGCTGTCACTTCTCCTTCCTGCGGAGGGAGCAGCCGAGGCGGGGGGGCCGCTGCTCCCACCCTGGCGGGCTCCGGGGCACCCACGGGGGCGCTGCCGCAGCTTCCGCCGTGCCACCGCCTTGTGCGGTGACTGCACCTGCCCACGCTTCTTTTAGGACAAGGGTTGGTTTCCTGCTCTGTTTCCGTGATTGGAAGTTTCCAGTCCTGGGGATGGTTGTGGCAGAAGGGCTGTCACTCATCCGGCCTGGAGTATCCGCAGCACTTCGCCATCCTCTCCTTTGGCCCCTGCCCCGGGGCAGCATTAGGGACGGCACCGTCCTGCCCCGGTGAAGGCTTGGCCACCTGGGGCTGCTCTCCACACGAGGAGCCGGCAGACCCTGCGCAGCACCCAGCTCCCAGCTAAGCCCTTGGCTCCGGCTCTCTCCCAGCGGAGGTCTGGTTTCTGTCCTGCCGTCTGCTTGTCCCGCCTCGCACCAAACAGTCCCCGTTTGTTTGGCTCTCGCTGCCGGCTGGAGCCGGGGCCGCGTGCCTGGGCCGCCTGAGCACAACGGCTCCTTGTTCACCGCCTCCCTCCCCGCTCGCTCCTCGCCTGCTTTAGCAATTAGCCCAATTAGCCGTGCCCTCTCCTTGCTCCCCAGCTGCACCACGGAGCCTCATCCCTCCTGCTCCGCACCGGTGGCAGCAGCGCTGCTGTCCCGAGGGGCCACCCCCGGGCCGGCGGGGCGTGGGCACCGGGGCGAAGGCTGCCGCCTTCCTGGGTGGGAAACAGGCAGGCGGGGCAGGATCAGGGTGGTTGTGGTCCATGCAGAATCCCAGGGCTCTCTTCAGTCCTCTTTGGCACTTGAGGAGGGTGAGGGAGCCGTGCCGAGCCTGCAGCTCCCGGGGTGTCACTGGCATCTGCCTGTGCTCCCTCACATCGCCGGGTGGGCGCTGCCCGTCCTGTCCCCGCCGTGCCTGGTGCCCCCGCCTCATTCCCCGGGCTCGGGGCTGCAGCCAGACGGCTTCCTGCAAGCCACGAGCCTCATACCACCGCGGCCGTACCATCCTCATCCTCCCACAGCTGCCGGCTCAGTCGGAGCCGGAGGCGGGTGAAGGTTGAGGTTTCCACTCGCTGACGGAGGCTGGGGAAGCGGAGGGGCCTTTCCACAGCAGTTTCCGCTGGTGCCAAAGTGCCGCAGGTGCTCCAGTGTCACCTTGTCCTCTGCCCCCTGAGCCGGCGGAGAAGCCGGAGTGAATCCCTGGGGAGGTGCTGCCACAGGAGCATCCCTGCCGGCAGAGCCCAGCCAGAGGAGCAGGACCAGTCATTCCTGCCTGCATCGCCCAAACCCAGGGCAGGCAAGGCCAGGCCAGGCTGGCCCCTGGAATGGTCACAGCAGCGCGCTGGCCCCTGCCAGCTTTCCCGGGCTGCAGCCGTGCGGGGACACAGCACCGGGGCTGCCCCTCCCGGGATGGCTCCGAGCGCCCTGCCCGCGCTGACAGCAGCCCCGGGCTCCCGGGGTTTGATCTTTACTGCTCGAGCCGGGCTGTCTGCTCCCATTTGCGTCCGCCGAGGGAGGCATGCGAGCGCCGGGCTGGCGCAGGCTGGCAGCTCCGTGCTGGCACGCAGGCAGCCGCCGGGCAGGCAGCCCCCGTGTGCTGCAGAGCCTCCTCCGCAGCCCTGCCAGCCCCAAGCCCCGTGTGCACGTCACGGTCCTGCAGAAGCCAGGGCTGGGTGAGCCCAGGCGGATGGGGGGCTCCCAGGGACCCCGTGTGCCTTGCTGGGGGACTGCCCTCAGCCTTGAACCTACGGCCTCAAACCTGCCCCTTCTTCCCCATCCATAGGACAATGACAGCTCCAGAGCACCTGGGGGGGGAGCTGTGGGTGCTCAGTGCCCTGCAGGGCTTCCCATTCCCCCCTCAAAACACACATGTGTCCCCAGCAGGGACATGGCTCATGGTGGTCCAGGTCTCTCTGGTAACCCCTGTCTTGTTCTGGGGACAGCACAGTCCCAGTGGCACCCGACAGCTCCTGCAGTGGCCTGGACATGCTGGGTACCCCTCCCCAACTGGAGCCCTGGTTCCTGTTACATGGGACGACCTCAGCTCCCCGTGTCACCCTGGCTCCAGTGCTCCACTTGCTTCCCCACGGCCTGCACAGGAGCACCAGGCTGCTGCAACCCCCTTGTCCCCAAAGGTCTCCCTTCAGCCAAGGCACTGGGCAAGGAGTCCTCTCTGGAGGGAGCAGAGGGGAATGACAGGCCCCAAGGTCCTCAGCAACATCCCAGCATCCTGGCACCAGACGTATTGGCCCAGGCTCTTGGAGGACTGGAGAAACCAGAGTGATGAAAACCCCAAGGCCAGACGATGCTGTCAGCCCTGGGAACATCCCCAAGAGCTGGTGCAGCCCCCTCATGCCTGCCCCATGGGATGCAGCCCCTCCCAGGGACCCTCTGCCATGGGTCCCCCACTCCCAGCTCCCACCCACAGCAGCCTTGGGGAGCTCATCAAGTTTGAGCAACTCCTCGTGCCTGACCCGCTCCCCTGCCCACCCTCCCATCCCCAGGCCTGGGAGCCACCCCTCTTCCCCCTGCTGCAGCTCTCCCCCCACATACTCAGCCCAAGGACTGGCTCAGCTCCCCGGGCTCCGAGAGCAGCAGCAGCTCCTGCTCTGGCAGCCCCCAGAGCCCTGCAGCCTCTGCCGGAGCAGGAGCCGTGCCCAGGGCCAGCTCCCAGCTCTGCACCCACACAAGCCCCCAGGAGGGTTACAGGCATGCAGGGAAAACAAAATCCTCAGCTCAATGCTCGAATTCACCCAGCTGACCCAGAAATGCAGCCGTGGTGCTCCACACGAGCATGGGTTGCCCCAGCTGAGCAGAACGGCCAGCAGGAGACCCGGGGGTGCTGCCAGCTGCTGAGAGCGAGGATGGGGAGTGCATTGTGCCCTCGGGTCATGTTGGGAGCCCCAGGACAGTCACACTGGGACAGCAGGATCCCACCACCTGCAAGCACAGCCACAGCCTCGGGCGTGGGGCCATGTCCAGAGAAAGGGGAGCAGCAGCCTGGAGCCAGCAGGACTCGGTGGGTCCCATCTGCTGCCTTCAGGGAAGTTTCCTGCAAAATCTGAAATTGTACTGCGAAAACAAACCTCTGCTTTGGTCCGGGCTGCTGTTGGGAGCTGTGTCCCAGCTGAGGCAGTGCCCAGGAAGGAGGAGCAGGACTTGGGGCACCGTGGCACCTGTGCCAGGACCACCGTGTCCCAGTGGGCACCTCGAGGGCACCCGCTGCTCCTCCTCCCTGACCCAGTTTGTGCCTGGCTGTGGCATCCAGGCGAGCAGTGCTGGCAGGTTACGAATGCTGGCCTCTCCCGGGGAGCCAGCACAGCAAACGCTAAATGTCACCACAATTACAAGGCGCCTGCCACAGCCCCAGCGTCGGCACCGGAGCTGCTCCACCAGCCCTGCACCCAGCCAGCCCGGCAAGGAGGGCTGGGACAGCGGCTGGATTCCAGCTCTGGCACATGCTCTGGTTTCTTCCGAGCCTCGAATCCCTCGGGCTCTGTTAAACCCGGCATCAGCTGGGCTGCACGGGCTGGGGGAAGGCTTCTGCAGAGCTGCCATTTCTATTTCTGGGCCACCCTGTCCTGTTTTCCTTGAACACAAGGGGTTTTCTAAAGGAAATGGGTCTTCCTTGCACCCTCTCAGCCCTGAAATGCAGCTCTAGGTGTTTCTGGTCACCCTTGCCTGGGCCAGCAGTCGCTGGGGAGCTCCAGACCCCTGGCCTCATTCCCCAGTGGCACTCCAGGGCTGGGAAGGAGTTTCTGACATGGCTGTGCTGCTGTGGGGTCATCAACCAGATGTGAACTTCTCCAGGGAGCCCTTGGGACTGTGTCTACCTGGGGCTATGGAAGATGCAGCCTCAGATGAAAAAGGGGGCTCTGATGGGAGCAGGGGCCCCACTTGCCCCACAGGGCCTGTAGCTCAGAGTGTGGCCAGTGTGTCACTCTGGACCTTGTGCAGGGCAGCTTTGAAGGTCATCCCACCACCTCTCTGTGCCACGATCTACTGCTTGACCCTCAAAGAGAAAAAGAATTCCCCTGTGTAGCTTTAGGGAAATACATCTGGAATTCCCCATGTCCTCACTTGTGCCCATGGGTCCCCATCCTCTCTCCCTCCTCTCAGGAGATAACTGGAGAGCAGTACATTTTCCATGAGTGTTCTGTTCTGGCAGCTGAGCAACCCCAGCTCTGCAGGCAGGGAGGTGGTGGGGAGGGCAATGAAGGTCACCACATCTGAGAAGAGAGGATGTGGTCCCTCTGGCCCTGGCCCCTGGCCCCAGCCATGTACATCCCCCCTCCTCCTACTCCTTCCTCCTGCTCAGTGCAGCACCAGCAAGGTGGGTCCTCTCTTCACACCCAGGGTTCATAGCAATGGCCACAGTATTAATCACTAATAGTAAAAATAATGATTAACCCCCTCGGAATCTGTTGGTGCTTAAGGAACATCTGTAACCTTCAAGCTGAGTACCACGTGTGCATCTCAAGGTTTGTGTGTGGCTTCAGACACTTTGGGGATCTTCTGAGCATCACTCCCCTCGTGGTGAGGTCTCTGTAGGCAGCTGCAAGCCTAAAATCCAGCCCATGAAAGCCCCCACCCTGGCATTAGGATTGTACTGCAAGAGCATCAGTGGTCAGGTCCTGAGCAGCAGCAACCAACCCCCTACTGCTTTAAACAGCAACCAGGGAACAGCTCTGCAGCAGCTGGGGCATCCTTCAGCTACCAGCTGGCAAGAAGAGACTGCTGCATTCCTGGCACTTATTTCAGTAGCATCCCTCCTTCAAAAATGGTGTTTGCTCTGTCTGGGCAAGCTGCACAGACAGCTGCTCTGGTGGTTTTGGTGGAGCATTGTGGCCGATGAGGGCTGCCCTGCTTTCCTCCTCTGGTGGGGTCTGGGCTGGGCTGTCGTGGCCACCTCAGCCAGCCCTGGAGGGTCTCAGCCCGGGATGGTGCTGATTGTGGCACTTGGGGTCCCTTCTCCTGGTGCTGTGCCCTGGGAAGGAGAGGCAGTGCCAAGAGGATGGAGCCCAGAGGATGAAAGCAGGGGGTGTGGGTACCATGTCCAGCCCTCACAGCCAGGCCAGGCTGTCCCTGAAGCCCTGAGCAGCTGGACTGGCCCTGGCCCCAGCACTGCCCCACACAGACCTGCAGGGAAAGCTGCTCTCGGCAAAGAGATCTGGGGATGAGCTCATGTTTTTGTGGGTGAATTATCTGTGTGATGAGTGATTCAGCAGAGCAAAACAAGATCGGTGTGAGAAACAGGCAGGGTTTGGGGAAGAGCTGTGGATGTGTGCACGACCCCGACAAGGGAACTTGGTGACCAGAGCAGCAAGGAACTAAGAAAGGTGGCCTGAGGTGCTGCCACCAGGACACGGGCAGCATGGATGGGGGACCGGGTGTGGGATAGGAAGGCTGGGCACACACGGAGCTGTCACCTGGCCCAGGTGGGGTGGAAAGAAAAGCCTCGGGTGCCATCACAGCATGAGGCTGGCACTGAGTGAGAGGAGGGCCATCCTCTCAGAATGGGTCTTTCCCACAGAAATCCAGAAGGGCAATACAATCCTGAGCAAACAGCTGGGTGGCTGAGCGGGTGATGGCTGATGGTGAGGAAGAAATTTAGGGCTGAATTAACTTCTGGCTTCAGTGTTCATCTCAGCAAAGCCTGGTCAGTGGTGTTACAGCTCCCAACACATGGACATAGCAAAGGTTCCCAACTGACCCAGTCAAGACACTGGACAGGAATGAGTTTTGCAGAAAGAAGCTGTGGTTTCACACAAGGTCAACACCAGCTGAATTACAACAATAACCTTCTGATTATAAACCTTGTTCATAAACCTTGTATAAACCTGGGACAAGTGAAAGGAATCCACTGCAAAGCTGCTCCTGCTTTGTCCAAAGAGAGCTGGGCCCAAACACAGCAGATGCAACTGAGCTGAAGAGCAACCTCTGAACCCAAAGGTGTGCTTGGCCTGCTGTCGAGGTCTGAAAATGTCAAAATACATCAGTGCTGCTTGTAAAACCCAGGAGAGCATCCATATCACATCAGCACAGCTCAGAAGGTGTTCTGGGGATATCCACATGCAGCCAAAATATGTACATTTATGATAGCACCCAATGCAATTGATTTTTATAAAAGGTAATGCAACATGTGTGTTTACATGCCAAAGTTAGGTGTTA
Source organism: Sylvia atricapilla (assembly GCF_009819655.1). Lineage (NCBI taxonomy): Eukaryota > Metazoa > Chordata > Aves > Passeriformes > Sylviidae > Sylvia > Sylvia atricapilla. The sequence continues at coordinate 4,589,208 of NC_089158.1, forward strand.
AACCAGGAGTGAGAGACAAGACCCAAAGGCAGAGGTGGCCATGGGGCTGAGGTGTGGCATGGTCATCACCCAAGTCTGAGCCACACAGGCCCAGACAGAGATGGAAGCTCTGGGTTTTGAAGGATAACATTATTTCAGTTTGGGTAGAAAGCAGAGATCTTGGTGGACCAACTCAGCAGAGGAAAGGGAAAAGCTCTGCCCTGAGAATGCAAAGCAGAGGCAGAGCCATTGGGGCAACAGGAAGAGATCCCAGCACCTTGGCACAAGCACACTCTTATTCAGCAGAAACGATGCCCAATGTAATTTATGATTATTTTTAAATAGAGCTGTTGCTTAACTCATGGAATAGCAGCATAATAACACCGTGTGGCTGGGTCAGCACAGGGATGCCATATGAATTAATAACAGAAAATAGCTCGTGCTCGCTCACTTCCTGCAATTTCCTCTGCTCAGTGAGCTCAAGCGTAAGATCTCAGCTCTTGCTATCTGCACCCAGGCACGTTAGCAGGGAAGGAGCACCTGACACAGGGAGGATGGGGAAGATTAAGGGAATCCCTGTTCAGCAGTGTTAGAGTGCCAGGCAGCAGCAGCCTCACAGTGATTTCAGCAGGTGAGCAGATCAAAGAATGGCACTTGGAGGGACTAGAGGCCTTCAAAAATCCCTTATCCAGTGAGAGAAGCTCAAAGATTAAAAACTCAGTCATTGTCAAGAAGGGAGCAGGTATTTCTAGGCGGAGGTGATCTTGCAGGGTTCCCAGGGAGAACCCATTCTAGGGTCAGTCTGGCCTGGGAATGGAACACAACTGAGCCATGGGGTACCAGGGGATCCTTCTGCCCAGGTGGCTTGGTCATCTCCTCCAGGCCAGGAAGGAATGACCTGGGTGTGATTTTCACATCATTGAAGTGTGGGTGAGAAGATCATCTATGGGCTGCATAAGGCCTGGCAGAGCTGTGAAATCTGTAACCTCCAGCTCCTGTGTCCATCCCCACTGACGGTGGGACCAGAGGACAGGGATGGTGTGAGGACGATGAGGCTGTGTGGACACAACGCAGCTCCAGGACCATGCAGACCCCTTGTTACAGGGGCTGGATCTTTGCTGCAGCAGGGCTGGAGGGTCAGCAAGCAGGGCTGGGCAGGGTAATCTTCAGGGAGGGCATAAAAGTCCAGGCAAAATCCCGGAGGAATTTAAAAGTCTGAAAAACAGCAGTGGGGGGCATGAGCAGCAGCATCCAAAGGAGCCTGGTGAGCCCCCACCAGCACCCTGCTCCAGCCAGGGCTGGATGGAGTGGGTTTGGATTGGAGTGTGCACATGCCTGGGTCACTGTTCCTGGGGTCAAGGCACGGGAATTGGAGGGCTCTGTGTGGGGCTGCCTGCTTATCTTGCCCATTTGCCTGTGGGGTCCCCATTCCGAAGGCACCCACAGCAGAGGGAGAAGGCAGCCTGGCCTCTAACATCTGCCAGGGGACATCCATGCCTCTCACATCTGCAGGAGCCAGGCAGCACGGACCAGGAGTCACCTGCTCAGGGCACCTTGTGGGGTGTTCCCAGCCTCTGGGGTGCTGCCTGCCTGTTCCACTGTGGGGTTCACACCAGCAAGCCCATGGCCGTGAGCGATGCTCCCCAGGGCTCTGCAGGGACCTGTCAGCACTGCTGGGACCCAGCGGTGTGTGACCCCCCCAGCCACCAGGCTGAGCCCACCGTGTCCCCCGGGAGCAGTGAGCCCCCGTGCCGCGGAGCTCCGCAGGGGCCGGGGGCTCTCAGGGGACTCTCTCTGCTCCCCCGACAGCCGGTGGCCGTGGATCCCAGGGGACACAGTGGGGTGCACGGCTGATTCGGCAGTGGGAAAAAGCAGCGGGTGGGGGAATTCCTGGCGGCCCGACCTCTTCCGAGCCCCGGGGGCTGCTGCCAGGGCCCCGTTCCCCGATGCTGCCCCAGAAGCGCGGCCTCGGACGGGCACCGGCGCCGCGGAGCCGCTTCCAGCCGCGCTGATGCTGAGTCACCGCGGGCCCCTCGGAGCGACCCGCCAGGGCCCGGCCGGCGGCGGGACAAGGAGCGGGGCCGCAGGGAGGCCTCGGGAGCGGCTATGGGGAGACGGGGTGTGGGCCAAGAGGGGCTGCGGGGTGGGGAAGCGGCGTATGCGGGACGAGGGGAGACGGCCGGGGCAGGCAGGAACGTGCGGGGCGGATGCCGGGGTGCGGGGCAAGGGGAGTGCGGGGCGGGGAGGGGACGTGCGGGGAGGTGGGGGCGCGGGGCGGGGAGGGGGTGTGCTGGGCGTCAGGCGCTGCGGCCGGCGGGCCCCGGCGCTGCTGAGCGAGAGAAATGTGAGGCGGCTGCACCACTGCGGCGGCACTGCGGGCGGCGGCGGGAGCGCGCAGCAGCGCCCGCGCCGCCGGGCCCCGGGAACGGCGGGCACGGAGCCGCCGCTGCCTGCCCGCTGCTGCCCGCCGCTGCCTGCACCTGCCGAGGGGCACGGGGGGGGCCGGCATCAGCCCCCCGCAGCCCGCGCCGCCGGCCGGGCGTGTTGCATCAGCCCAGCGCCGAGCCGGGCTCCGCGGCCGGGGGCGGCGGGGGGAGCCGGGGGAGAGCACGAAGGAGCCCTCCGGAGCGGCGGCGGCGGTTCCTGCCGGCTCCCCCGGCCGCCGGTCCCCGCCGAGCATCCGGAGCAGCCCGGCGCCGCCGGCCCCGGCCTCTGTGCCCGGTCTCCTCCCCGCGCCGCCGCGGCCGGGGAGCGGGCGGCGGGGCCGGGGGGGAGCGGGACCGGGGGCGGCCCGGCCGGCCGGGACCATCCCCGTGGAGCCGCGCCTCGGAGCCGCCAGCATCCCCGGGGAGCCGCGCCTGGCCGGGGCAGCGCCGCATCCCTCTGCCTCTCGGATAACCTCCGCCGCTCGGGCCTGCGGAGCCGCGCCGGGCACGGGGCGGGGGCCGGCGGCTGAAGCGGGACCCCTGCCCGGGGCCAGCGCAGGTAACGGCGGCCAGGGCCGGGGGGTGACCTGCGGGCGTGCGGGAGTGCACGTGTGTGCGTGCGGGGAGCGCGTGTGTGCACAGGCGTGTGCTCCGCGGGGCTGCGAGCGTGGGGCAGGGACGTGTGTGCCTGGGGATTGCGGTGGGAGGCTGGGGAGGCAAGAGTGCCGGGGAGGACCGTGTCAGCCCCGAAGTGATGGGAATGCGGGGTATGGCGGCGGCTGTGTCACTCCAGAAATTACGGGAACGCGGGGTACGGCGGCGGCTGTGTCACCCCAGAAATTATGGGAATGCGGGGTACGGCGGGGGCTGTGTCGCCCCCGAAGTGACGGGGATGGCTGGGGGCTGTGTCGCCCCTGAGGCAGCGGGGGTGCGGGGTGCTGCGCCAGGGCTGTGCGTGAAGGGGTGTGACAGAACGAGCGTGGGAACGCGGTGACAGTGCGTGGCACTGCTGACCACCCGGATCGCTGTGCTCGTGGGCGCTGCGGGTGACCGTCTCCGTGAGAGCTGAAGGCAGAGCCCCCGGGGCTGCTGCTGTGTGCGGGGGGGTTGGAGGGGGTGGTGGAATATATGCTGCTTGTGGGGTGCAGGATGTGGGCCCGCGATGGGCAGTGAAAGAGGCGCGGCCTCCCTCTGCAGGGCAGGATGCTTGCAGGACCCCAGTGCTGCCAGGGCATAGCCCCCGGGACACCCCGTCTGGGGCTGGGCAGGGATCCAGCCCACCCTCCCAGCCCTCAGGTAGCCGGGGCTGAAGCCCCACAGCCTCTCTTCATCCCCAAAGGCTGCTGCTGCTGCAAGCAGATGGCCCCCTCGGGCCCCCTCCGCCAGGCCCGGCAGGAGCAGGCATCCCTCTAACAGGATTTGCAGCGTGATGGAGGAGAGCGCCTTCGCCCTTCCCGGCGGAGAGCCGGGCTGGCGCAGGGGCTGCTCAGGGAGAAAATGGCCTCGGGCTGGCTGCGTGCCCCCCATCTCCTGCCCACAAACGTGGCCCGTCCTCTCCATCAGCTCCGGGACAAGGGCAGGGAGCTGCGAAGGGGGGGAGAGGAAGCTGGAGGGAGGGATAATAGCAGGGACAGATCAGGAGCAAGCGATGGAGGTAAAAATAGATCCACTGAGCAGAGGAGGGGCTAAACGTGAGAGAAAGCCCTGAGCAGAGGCAGGTCGGTGGAGGAACCCCTTCAGGAGGGGCCCTGCAGCCCAGCGGGGTTCTGGGGGACCTGCCCTCCCACCCTCAGGGCAGAGGGGGTCCCGAGACCCCACGCCCGGGGCCGCCAAGGGGATGCCTGGGGGGAAATACCTGCCGGCTCCCACTTCCGCAGCCCGAGCACGCGGGCGGATGGACAGGACCTGCAGGGCTCGGTTGCCAAATTGCCGGGATGCAGGCGGGCACGCATCCCGAGAGAGCGCTGGCAGGCGGTAGATCCCTGAAGAGCCTCGGATCCAACCTCCTCTCACTTTTCATTTCCAGCAAGCACGAAGCTGAGCTGGGGACAGAGGTGCCACCAGGGACCAAGGGGACAAGGTGTGTGGTGTCCCGGCCACAGCCAAGGTGAGCTGCCCTCCAGCACGGGATGTGCCCTGAGCCCCTGCCCTGCGGGAGCTCCTGGTGACGGCAAGTGGGAGAGCCGGGAAGTCAGAGCAAAGGAATTTGCAAACACATTCTTCAGCGCCACGAGGATCCCACTGCACGTAAACAGGAACAGAGGCCGCGCTGGGGCAAAGTGAGAGCTGCCTCCTGTTCTGCAAGACCCCCCTGGACTCACCTGCCCAGGGCAGTGTCCAGTGCCACCATCCCCAAATTACTGTTCCCGACTGCGGCTGTTCCGTTGTGGGAAGTGGCAGCAAAGGCGACGAACAGGGCTGCTGAGTGACTGCCAATGTCACGTTAACATCCCGGCGAGGCTGCAGGGAGCTGACGCTTTGATCACCCGCCCAAGAGCATCTGGAAGCGGGCGGGATGCCACTGTGAGCGCTGCCTTCTCCTGCCTGCCCCAGCCTGGCGCCTGGCACCCTCGGGGCTGGCTGCAGAGAGGGGCCCGCTGGCGCTGCCCCGTCACCCCAGGATGCGCTCCCGCACCAGCTGCTGCTCCCTGTGCTCCTGCTCCGCGGCCAGACCGAGGTTGAAAGCTCAGCAGGCTGCCAGCATGTTTTAGCCTCATGCAGGCGTCCCTCAGAGACCCCAGAGCAGTGGACAGTAATGTGAAAACGATACTCATGTCGTGTCTGAAAGGGCAACAGGTCATCATCAAAATGGAGGCGATGAAAATCATCCACCCGGAGAAGTTCTCGGAGCTGCAGGCGTCACAGCCGCGCTACGCGCCCGCCCCGCGCCGCGAGCCGCCCCTCGTGGCCAAGCGAGCGTGGCCCTCCGAGTCCGAGATCATCGTCAACCAGGCGTGCGGGGACATCCCTGCCCTGGATGCCACCCCCGGGCCGCTGCCGCTGCCCCGGACTCCGCCCTTGCCGCGGCGGGAGCGCGGCTACCAGGGCCAGCGCAAGGGCAGCTCCGAGGTGTGCTACCACCGGCAGCCGCCGTCGGACGAGGTGATCGTCAACCAGTACGTGCTGCACCCCTCGACACCCTGCGAGCCCCTGGAGTGCCCCACCTGCGGCCACATGTACAACTTCACCAACAAGCGGCCTCGCATCCTCTCCTGCCTGCACTCGGTGTGCGAGGAGTGCCTGCAGATCCTCTACGAGTCCTGCCCCAAGTACAAGTTCATCTCCTGCCCCACCTGCAAGCGGGAGACCGTCCTCTTCACTGACTACGGGCTGGCGGCGCTGGCCGTCAACACCAGTATCCTGAACAGACTGCCGGCCGAGGCCCTGGCCGCCAACCCCGTCCAGTGGAGCAGCGACACCGACCGCAGCTGCTACCAGACCTTCCGCCAGTACTGCGGGGCCGCCTGCACCTGCCACATCCGGAACCCGCTGTCCTCCTGCACCATCATGTGAGCCCCGCGCCCCGCCCGCTCCTCCAGCGGGGCACGGCCCGCGGGACAGCGCAGCCGGCGCCACGGCCACTCCCCTGTCCCCTCTCTGCCGGCGGCACAGCCAGGGAATGCTCCAATACTCCCCGCGGCCGAGGATGCGCGGTTGGTGGCCTTGCCGGCCCTCACGGGGGGCAGTGGGGGTGCCGGGACCTGGCAGCAGCCCCCTGCTCAGCTGCGGTGCCCGGGCAGAGGCGCGCCGGCGTGGGGAGCGCATCTACCAGCGCATCCAGGGTCCGCAGCTCCCCTGGCCGTGCGGCGGGCGGTCCCGTGGGGCATCGAGCATCTCACCGTGCTCCTTCCTCGGGCGGCTCTCCCTCCTCCCTCCTCGGCTCTCTCAAGAGCGGACGCTGGGTCCCAGCTGGAGTGACATCCTCGCCATCGCCCCACAGCCGGCAGCAGCAGCACAAGGAGCCCTGGAGATGCATGGTGCCACACTGGGCCACCCTCCCAGCACAGGAAGTGAGGACAGGTCCCCCAGCTGCCCCCTCCACCCCCTCTCTGTAAGTTATTTGCCAAAGCTTTCATCTCAGTGGCCATGCTACCATGCGTCCGAGTCTCAGTAGCCACACCAAGCTGCCGCACCGGCCCCTTGGATGCCAGCAGACACGTCCTCCGCAGGCCCTTGAGGAAAGCTCTACTTTGTCCTCGTTTTGGAGGATTCTTGTTTTTCCCCGTCCATCCCCAGTCTCCCCATCCCAGGCCACTACGTGTTCACAAAGGCATTGAGCTGTGCCCATCCTCTGCCCCTCCGCTCGGGACCCACACCTATGCCCCATGGGATGGCTCAGGAGGGTGGTACGGGGTCCAACACCCCAAACTGCTGACTCCAGCAAGGGGATTTGACTGAACAGGGGGACCGAGATCTGGCTCCTGCCCACAGTCCCTTCCCCAGAGCAGCACCTCTGCTCTGACCCCTGTGCGGAGGGGCTGGCAGGGCAGCAGCCCCCTGTACACAGTCTTGCTTTCTCCAAAGCACCCGGAGGGGTAAGTTTGCTGCCAAAAAAGCAAAAAAATAAAATAAAATAAAAACAAAATAAAGAAAAAGCCATAATTTTGGGTGCTCCCATGGGGCTGAGCACCACAACCCGGCATGGCCATGGCACCAGGGGCACACGCTGCCCAGTCCCAGGGCACTGGGGCTGGGTGAGCCTGAGGGGTCCCAGAACCCTGCATCCTGGAGGAAACAGCAGCCCCTGGCACCGGCCAAAGCCCAGCATCCATGCAGGGAGAGGGGCCAGGCCATGCCCCGCCGCGTCCCGAGGGAACGGGTGATGCCGCTGGCGCAGCCCCAGGACCGTGCTCCCCCCGGTGGAGAACGGCGCCGGTACCGTCTCTGTGTTGCTCTGCCAATGCCTCCCGCTGCTGGTTGTGACCATGATCATGTTTTATACCCGGCCTTGTTCTGACCCCCATCAGTCTCCCCAATAAAGATTATATTGGAACGAAGACCGAGCTGGAGTCCGGGGGTGCGTCACTGCGGGCAGGAGTGGGGTGACACACCGGGGTGTGCCCTGGCCCTGCCCCATCTGTGGGGCATGCTGGGGGGCAATACCCACGTTACAGCTTTCCCCTGGGCTGGCACCTTCTCCTCCAACCTGGCTTTCAGCTCTGATGGAGCTGTGTCCCCTCCCAGCCCCTGCACAAGGCTGGGCACCTTGGGGGACCCTGCCCAGGTTGGCAAGGGGTCCCCAGCCACAGCGAGAGCCCTCAAACACCCGCTGGATGTCCCCTTTCTCCCCAGATGATGTGAGATACTGGGGGGAGGATGTGCCATTTGGTGGCGCCTGCTGGAAGGGAGCTGGGCAGGGAAATGGGCAGTGCTGGGCTCCCCTTGCCCTGCTCTGGTGGGGCAGCTGCACCCACCGGCCCCTCTCTGCACCACCCCCACAGCACGCAGGAATTGCCCTGGGGCTGGTGTGCACCTGGCAACAGCAGCACATGGCAGCCATTGCCTGCCCCAGTGGGCCCTGGGGTCACTGGGATGGGAGCTCCACAGCTGGGAGAGCCAGGGAGCTGCAGCAGAAGCAGCTGGGATGATGCCCCCAGGACAACACAGCTCCCCGGGGCAAGCTGTACACACTGGCTGGTGTTGGCACAGGCTGGTGTGGGCACGACCAGTGCCAGCCCCCAAATTTCCCTTCTCTAGAAGCAGTAACTGCCTCTGGGCCAAGGTGGAGCATCTGTTTCCAAAGCAGCAGCACATCCAGGAGGATGCAAGGGTGGCTGCAAACTCCTTCTCCTTGTGTGCTGGTTCCCATCCCAGGGCGGGTTCTATACCTGGAAAACAGAACCATCTCCCAGTCCATGGGTGCTGAATTACAGCACCAATAATGCAGCCAGTGCCTCCCCCGTCCCCGAGGATGCTACAGCTGTGTCCTGTCCTCCTTGTCCTTACCAACATCCCCATCCTGCACCCGCATTCCACCATCCTTCATGCAGCCTTGGCACAGTGTGGGGGTCTCCTGGTGGTCCCAGCAACTCCGCACTGAGCCAAATGATGCAGCTGCCTGGGGGAGTTGGGGCAGCCCCACATCCAGGATGTGCATCTCCATTGCCCCAAAGGCTCGAGCCAAATCCAGGATAAAGAACTCCGACACCCCAAAAGCTCATTTTAAATCCAGGCTGAGCATCTCTGAAGACGCTGGAGCTCTGGGCCAGCAAGACCAGAGGCAGCAGCAATTTTGCCCTCCGTAGGAATTTACCCTTTTTATTACGTAAGGACAAAGGGTACAATGTGTTCTCCCCTACCCTCATGGCACCTCTTGGGCACAGAGTAAATTTAAAACTGCTAATTTGATTTTGAGTTGCAATTAAGGAAGAAATAAGGCCTTTCAGGAGTAAGTACTGGGTGAGAGCCCATTTCTCCTGCCCTATTAACCTCGAATAAGCACTTGCTGAAAGAGGGGACAGGTTTGCTGCAGAGGACAGGGACATGGGGTGGTGCCAGCCCTTGTGTCACAGATGCAGGTGAATTAAAAGTCTTTCACATCCCCTAAAATGCTCCCGTGGCCATTCTGAGCTTGGTGCCTCCATGCTAAGTTTTTCAAGATCTCTAAGTCCTATGAGCTGCTTAAGCACGGCCAGGACATTGCTGCAGGAGCAGGTTTGGCCACATGAGAGCAGAGATGCTTCCAGATGTTCCCAGGTGAGCTGGTGGTAAAATCTCATTGTTGTAACTTCTGTCCCAGGCTGGGATAAAGCTCTGGGCTCTCCCAGTGTCCAGTTAGGCTTGTGATAGGAGAGGGGACGTGGGGAATTAAATTGCTCCTGGGCATGACCCTTTTACTGCATGTCCTCATTTCAGGTGGGAAGCGCCAGGATTGGGCTGGTTTGGGCTCGGCCTTTGGCATGGGTTCAGGGTATGGTGTTTGCCAGTCATTCCCTCCAGAGTTAAGAAGCATTTGGACGACGCTCCCAGGCACAGGGTGGGATTGTTGGGGTATCTGTGCACGGCCAGGACTTGGACTGGATGATCCTGACCGGTTCTTTCCAACCCAGTGCACTCTGTGATTCTGGCTGATCCTGCAGCCTGGCTGCTTGATGCCCGGGGCTCAGGACCGGGGCTGCTCTGCTCCTGGGGGGGACGGTGGCAGCGCTGGGCGGTGCCCAGGCCGGTCCCCACACGGTGGGGACAGTCCCCACCACCCCCATCGTGCCCCAGAGGTTGCACAACGGGACCAGCTCCCCATGGATGCAAACCGCAGTCGAGGCTGTGCCGGGCGATGGGACGGCCCTTGCCCGGCTGCAGGGAGGTGGCTGAGCACCAGGATTGTGCCCTCCTTGGGGACACGCAGCCTCAAACTTCGGCCCGGCTTGGTGACCCTCCCAAACGGCCGCTCCAGCGGAGGGGAAGCTGCTCGCCAAGTGGCAGCACCCACTTTCACAGCAGCGCGGTGGCAGAATGACGGGTGGTGGCACGGAGCCCGAGAGGCTGTGACACATCCCCAGGGCAGTGCCCCGCGGCCGTGGGGGGACTGCTGAGCTCGGGAGCTGTCTTGGGGTCCAATCCAGGAGAAGGCTGCTGCAGGCACCGGCTCCTGCTCACTGCCCAGCTCCATGTCCCCTCCCCGTGCCGGCCCCATGGCTGCTGGCCCTCTGTCGCACTCCCAAAGGACGCAGGGTGGGGACATGTCCCCAGAGTGGGGGGCTGAGTGAGGATGGGAGGGTGCTGCTGATTGTGGTGAGTTGGGATGGGGATGCCTCTGGCCAGAGCAGGGCCCAGGTGGGACACACCAGGCTGCACAGGGAGAAGCCAGGAGGGAATGGGCAGGTCCCTACAGGGATGGGGACAGCCAAGTCACTGGTCTGGGGACACCACGTCACCTCGTGCCAGCAGCTGGGGGAGGCCACCAAGCATTTGGGATGTTGCAATGGGGTGTCGGGGGCTTGGGAGAGGGGATAGGGCTGCAGGTGAGGAGGTTGGGTGGTTTGGGGGCTGTGCTGGAAGCTGTGCCCTCAGCAGGAGCCCTGCATCAGCCCTGGGTCAGCCCTGTCAGGCCCCAGCCCTGCTCACCTGTATCTCAGGGTGCTAAATATAACCCAGTCCTGGGAGTGAACATTCCAGCCAGGCTTCACATCATCCACAGGGTCCATCCCATGCCACAGCCCCCAGACCCCCTTCTGGAGGGGAAGGAGGTGCCCTTCAGCTTTCGGCACCCAGAGGTGCCAGCAGCCGGCTCAGGGAGCAGGTCCCATGGGGGCAGCTCTGGCCTGGTTCATCTGAACACCCCCAAACAACGTAGAGCAGGGACACGAGGCTCCCACAGGGTGACAGGGCCCCTCGGGTGTCTGAGCTCCCCTCCCCACAGGCTCCATGGAGCCAAATCGCCCCAGCCAGGGCTGAACTGGTGCTTCTCCTGATGGAGCTGCTTCACTTGGTATAAATAAATATTCCTTGGTGCCACCAGGGCTGGGGGGCCCACGTGCTTCTGCCTGCTGACTTGACCTGTTTTGGGGTGCTCTGCTCCCACCCTGTGCCTGAGCACTTTGCAGAGCAGCCCATGGCAGTGCTGATGCTGAGTGGCACCAGTGTGCCAGTCTCTGCCCTCCTGGGCACAAGGACATGGGTTTTCTGTGGGGCTGTGTGGGCACAGCAGTGCTCGCTGGCTTTGCACCCCCTCAGCTTCTGGGCAGGACAAAGGGGAAGGGGGTCGGAGGGCTGTCTGTCCCCCACAGCCACAGCCCTGGGGAGGTGCCCACGGGGTGTTTCTGGGGAAGAAGGGCAAAGCCAGCACGTGGCAAAGCCAGGCAGGAGGACAGGGCACAGCAGTGTCACCAGCCCCTCAGCAGGGCTGGGCTGAGGTGGACAGACAGTGGTGACAGCACAGGGAGGGGGGAATTGGCCTGGGGTCAGCACAGAGCCTTGGCAGGACACCCAGAGGAGGCCAGCAGTGACAAACAGACTGCTGCACACTCCAAGCTGTGGAGGTGGGTGTCAGCACCCCAAAAATGGAATCCTGAAGGGACCTCAAGGGTCTGGCAACTCCCTGCCACCCACCACCAGTCCAAAGGTGGCTGAAAGCCTGGGAGGATCCTCATCTCTGTCCCCTTGGGGTACAGGTTTCCCTGAGGAGTGTGGAGGAACAAAGGTACAGAGCAGCCACACTGTGACCCAGACATCACTTGGCTGGTGCGTGGCCCCACGAGAGGCCGGCAGTCAAAAGCAGAGCCCAGATCCTGCTCACCCCTGGGACACTCCATGGCAGGTCCCATGTGGGCACACCTCCGGTGCCACTCACCACAGGCTCCTCCACCCATGTATGGCAGGGACAGAGCCGTGTTTGCTCACTTATCTCCCCGAAGGGCAGGTCTGAGCATAGGCTGGCATGGCTCAGCAGGGGCTGGGAGGTGTCTTGGTGGAGCACGCAACGCTTGTAGGGTGGCTGGGAACCACTGGCTGTGCCCATCCCCTGCTTGTGTCACTGCTGGGCCCCAAGGGGACACGCTCAGCTCAGGCCCTGAACTCAGCTGGACACGGCTGTGGTACAAACACAGGTTGTATTTTCAGTCCATGCTGGGGGATCCCACCCATCTGTCCTGGTGCAGGTGGCAAAGTCCATGGCACAGCCCACGGCACAGCCCACGGCACAGCTCATGGCACAGCTCATGGCACAGTCCATGGCACAGCTCATGGCACAGCCCATGGCACAGCCCATGGCACAGCTCATGGCACAGTCCATGGCACAGCTCATGGCACAGCCCATGGCACAGCTCATGGCACAGTCCATGGCACAGCTCATGGCACAGCCCATGGCACAGCTCATGGCACAGCTCATGGCACAGCCCATGGCACAGCCCATGGCACAGCTCATGGCACAGCCCATGGCACAGCCCATGGCACAGCTCATGGCACAGCCCACGGCACAGCTCATGGCACAGCTCATGGCACAGCCCTGCTCTGCCCGCAGAGCCTCTCTGGTCCGCAGCCCCCAGGCCAGGGATGTGCCCCAGCACAGGAAGGGCTCCTCCATCGGCTGCGGCAGTGATGTGTCACCCGGTGCCTCGGTGCAGGTGCTGTGCAGCTCCAGGGTCGCCTCCCTCTGCTGCCTGCTCCTGCTCCCCCGCTGCCTCACCCGTTCTGGGCTCACTGGCAGTGCCAGGTGTGCCAGGCACCAGGGTCACAGGCTTGCTCCCAGCTGGCACTACAGCCGTGGGCAGAGCTGGGGCCGGGCTCCTCTCGCCACACACGCTCAGCCCGAGGGCACAAACCCAGCGCTATTTGTCGAGGATGAGGAAGAGCATCACCATGAGGACGATGGGAAGGAAGATGAGGAGCAGGCTGAGCATCTCTGCCGCCAGCAGCAGCGCCAGCAGCAGGAGGTAGCAGCAGCGGCAGCGCCGCTCCAGCCGGCCCAGGGCACGGATGAGGCAGGGCGGGTACCGCACGCAGGGCAGGCACCCGAACATGCGGCTGGTGTGGAAGCGCACCTGGAAGCGATGCTCGAGGGCGCCGGCCAGGCCCGGGCGCCGGGGCGGCAGGGCAGGGGGCCGGGAGGCGGCCAGGGCGCCGGGGGAGCCGGGCTGGGCGTGCAGCAGGAGCAGCTCCTCCTGCAGCTTGCAGATCTCCCACTCCAGCATGGGCGTCTTCTGGCGGCAGATGGGGCAGCGCACTCGGCCGAGCTCGGCGCCGGTGGCCGTGTCCATGATGGCCCGCAGGCAGGCGCGGCACAGCCCGTGGTTACAGTTCAGCACGGCCGCCTTGTGCTGCTGCTCGTCGTAGGGCTCCGTGCAGATGGGGCACTCGTCCTCGCCGCCCGCCAGCGCGGGGCACGCCTCTGCCGCCGCCAGCCCACCGCTCGATGCCTCCTCTGCCTCGCCGAGGAGGCTCCGGACGGAGCCGGAGAGCGTCCCGGAGCCGGGCGATGGGCTCTCCCCGCGGGGCAGGGAGGCTCCGTGGGCAGGCGGCTCCTCATGCCCGGGCAGGAGCGGCTCCCTGGCATCCCCCGCTGGCAGCGCCCAGCATCCCCAGGCGGCTGCGGACGCCTCTCCGGAGCGCCGGGGCGGCTCCTCGGGCTGTCCTGACCCCACGGGCTCGCTCTGGTCCCGCTGCCTGGCACGGCCGTCCCCAGGGACCGGCGGCGGGCAGGGTTCTGCCTTCTCGGCCCCCGCCGGCTCCATCGGGATGGCCAGAGCAGCCACCCCGCTCGTCCCGCGCCCGCCGGGGCTGCTCCAGGGCAGGAGGCTCCTTCAGCAAGGCTGCCTGAAGGGCTGGACGGCAGCAGTGTCCGCACAGAGTCCCAACATCCCTCCGGTGCGGTTTGGGGAGTCCTCCCAGGCCAGTGGGTCAGGAGCCTCTGACACCGGCTGCAGCCCCATCACCCTCACCGAGAGGCCACCCAAGAGGGGCAGCACCGTGAGCATCCAACAGCCTCTTCCTCCTCCTCCTCCTCCTCTTCCTCCTCCCCAGCACCAATGCAGTACTGACCCGCCACGCTCCAGAGGAGAGGGCACTGAGCTGGGTGCTGCCCGCTGTCACAGAAGGGTGCAGGCGTGGCGGGCACCCGTGCAGGCAGCTGCCTCCTGCCGTGGGCCAGGCAGGGCTGGGGCCGAGCCTGGCTGTAACCAGTCTGGTTTGTCAGCTCCTGGGGTTTGTCAGCTCCTGGAAGCGGCTCAAAAGCAGGGAGCCCGGGGCAGGCGGCCATGCCCGCACCAATCAGCTCCCGCCGGAGCTGGGGAGGAGCTGCGCCCACGGCCGCCTCTTCTCCTTGCCCGGCACAAGTGGAGTCACCTCTGCGGCCACTGCTGCCCACACCATTGTCCCTGGGGCACGGCAGCATGGCCCTGTGCTCCACCAGTACAGCCTCCCAGCTCAGACCCCAGCACAGCTCCCAGAACAGCCCCTGTGCTGCCCTCGTCCAACCCCCTGTCCCCTGTGCTGGTCCCTGTACTGGGCCACCTCTCCTTGCCACGTCCCACATGGCAGGGCCTGGAAGTTTCCTTCCAGGTTTCCTTCCAGGTTTCCCACCTGGACAATGCCCCAGATGAGGGAGGGGATGGTGGCACCAGGGTGATGACTGCTATGCAGCAGTTCTGCACTGGCCCCACTGCCCCTGGAGACACCCAGCCCAGCTCAGAGCAAAGCAGTGGGGTGGTGAGTCCCCACATCACCCTGTTTCCCCTCACGGTGATGCCACAGCTCGAGCAATGCCCCGGGCACTGCTCGCCCCTGCAGGACCCCATGACTCGGCCATGGGTGGGTGGCTGGGTGACAGGCATGGTGTGGCACCATTGTCCCTTCCTGTCCTAGCCTGCTCCCAGGGAATGTCCCTGCTGATTCATGCCCTGGGTCCTAATTGCTATTTACACAGTGACACCCAGTTCGCTGAACTGGGGGAGGAAGGTGGTGGCATTGGTCCCACTGGGGCACGGGCAGGGCCAGGAGGGTGCACAGACTCGAGGCTGCAGGGAAAGGACTGGAAACAGCTCCCAGGATGGGGTGGAGGAGAGATGCAGCTGAGCAGGCACTCAGGGAAGGGAGTAAGTCAGCAGGAACTGAGAGCTCAGACCTCAGCAGGCTCAGGATGATGAACTGGCAGCAGAGAGATGCTTCCTCCTGTGCCTGTCCCTGCAGGCCTTGGCCACTGGAGACAGGGGGAACAGGTCTGTCCAGGCAGCCTCCTCCTGCAGCAAGCACTGCTGAGTAACGCCGGGGTGGAGAGACTCTCATGCAACACTTCCCTTCCTCTGGCCCTGCCACCAACAGCGGCCACTGCCACAGCTCCAGCAATGCCCTTGGGTGCCACCCACCCCACACAGGGACCCCTGTGGCTGGGGCACAAGGGGGCAGATCAGTCCCACGCTGAAGCCAACCAGCAACACTCCCAAGCGACCTCTGGCCCCTGCTCTGGTGGGCTGTGGGCACAGGGAGCCAAACCCTGGAGGAGATGGGGTCCCCCTGTGCTGCCATGGCCCTGCTGCTGCCAGGGAGTGTAAATCCACCCCCATCCTGACTCGGGTAATCCCAGCCCAAGAAGGATGCCAGAGGCAGATCCCTTTGCAGGCTCCTTTATTCAGGCAGTCCGTGGGGAGGGGGAGGCAAGGAGCCGGGCTCACGACCAGGTTTCAGACTGGAAGCGCTGGGACCGTTCCAGGGCTGTTAAATGCTCCTCTGCCTCCGAGGGGGACAGGCCACCCTCCAGCTGCAGCACCGACTGCAGGGCCTCAGCCACCGCTGCTGGCATCTCCTTGGCATTCCTGGGGAGAGAGCAGGACACAGTGGAGGGCAGGCAGGAACAGGGGCCAGAGCAGCAGTCCCAGTGCTCCGGGATCAGGAATCAGCAGTCCCCATGGCCAAGCCCACCACAGGGCAGTGGGAACCTGCCTTGTCCTGGCACAGGGTAAATGACAGGCCTGAGAGGCAGCTCCTACCACTGCCTTGAGAGCAAGGCCATTATCCACAGGACTCTTCACCACGGGCATGTGCAGGCAAAAACACAGCCATGGGCCCCAGACCCCAGGGAAGGAGCATCAAACACCAGCCCCACATAGCTGTTTACCAGCATCCTCATTAGAGAGACACGGGCAACATGCAGGGGTTAGAATTTATCAGCAGGAGGGCAGGAACCTGTCCTTTCATCTCTGGAATCACTCAGTGTCAAACATGTCTGATCCTCAGCTGGGTAGGAGCAGCCGCTCCCATCCTGCTGCTGCCTGCTCTCGAGAAATCCAGAATGATTGGTTTGATGGTGACATTTGGAACCAAAGCCAGTTCAAGCCTCAAAATCAGAGAAATGCTGGAGAAAACATTGAGCCCCTGTGCAGAAATACCCAAATAGAACTCAGTGCTTTCAAGCACAATTATTTCTTAGGGGAAATCAGAAATTCAGACTTTTTTTTTTTTTTTTTTTTTCCTGGAGAGAGTTTCATTTGATGAACTGCCTGTGTGATAAAAAAAAAATCTAATAAAAAATTTCCCAGCCTGCTCCAATTGGCACAAGCAGCTGGCAACGTCCTTGCTGTTTCCCAAGAACAAGGCAGAATTCTGACTTGCGTTTGAAGCTGATTAACATCCCAAAATACCCAGAAAGGAGGTCTTCTTTTTTTGGAAGAGTCTCATTGTTTCTGAGTCAGGCACTGATATGCAAGTACAAGATAATGGAGCTAAGCTTTGTGATAGAAAACATGTCAAATAGCAATTTTTTTTTTTCAAAAAAAAAAAAAGACATTTTCAACCTTCTTGCCCCTGAGTGGGACAAGCTACGGACAACCATAGAGCAGATGCAGCCCTGGCTCCTCAGAGCCCACCTGGTCCAGGAAGGGAAGGCAGACACAAGTGTCCCATGGCCCAGGGCTGCTGCTCAGGGTCACACAGCTCAGGACCCACTTCCCTCAGCTTTCTCCTAGTCTGGCTGAAACTGTGAATTTTGGGGGAAAACAGGATGACCCACCTGCACTTTCCTGCCTGGCACCCCACTGGCAGCTGAGTCTGTGGGCCAGGGTGATCCTGGGAGCCTTTCAACAGGGTTTGGGCTGTTCAGGAAAGGAGGAACAGTGTCCTCTGCCATCAGCACAGTGTCACTTGTACGGGGAGGATGAGGCTCTTGGATCCCACCTGCCTGACAGGGGCTCAGGGACACCCCACATCAGGGACAAAGCCCCCAACAAGAGGAGTCTCAGAGCAACCCCGATGTCCAAAATATCATCCTCATGGCCACACAAAAATCTGCTCTTTTTAAGACACTGATCCTCTTTGGGGATCTCCATCAGCACCAAAAAATAGGTACGAGAATCGGAGAGAATAAAGCCATGACCCAACAGCTCAGTAGTCCCAACATTTGGGCTGTGGATGGAGGCACAACCCTAAGTCCCAAGTGCTCCAAGCCCCAGACCCAAGGGCAGGAATGCCCAGTTGGGGTGAGGCTCCAGGAAGCTCCATGCAGCAGCAGTGCAGGATGGAGTGGGGTGACCTGGCCTCCACTGCCCGGGAAGTAAACAGGAATCTCCTTCTCCCAGGAATGCAGCAAGGCCAGTCTCGCCCTGCGAGGCGCCAGGGGAGTTCCTGCTCCCGTGAATGCAGGCAGGAAAGAACCTCCTGCACTCGCTGCTGTGTGGACAGCCGGGCCCAGGCCTGCCCTCCCCAGGTCACGGGGTGCACGACAAACGCCAAGGGCGGGCTCTGCCCAGCTCCAGGAGCCCAGGGCTTTTCCAAGCCTCCCCCGGGCAGTGGGGAGCAGCCTCTCACTGCGGTGCAGGCAGGTCAAGGGCTCTGGGCAGGACACGGGCACAGAGCTCAGAGCAGAGCTGCCAATGTCTGACCCCAAAGGCCAGACCCCACCTTCTGGCCAGCAGATCCAGACGTGCAAACAGCCCCAGACAAGCACCTGGAGAGGGACTGTGCTGTCCAAGGAGACTGGCTGTGGTGCAATAGGGCTTGTCCCTGCCCCAGGAGGCAGTTTTGAGTGCAAAGAGCCAAACAGAATGTGCCAAGGCTTCCAAAACTGCTCCTGAGCCCCAGCACCACTGGGGATCCTGTCCACACAAGTGGCCACAGGTGCCACACGAGCCTTTTCTCCAGTTTCAGCGAGCACTGCTGGAGCAGAGGGCTGTGCAGGGGCCAGGCCTTTCCTGGGTGTGGATGTGCTGTGGGTCAGAGGCTGGGCAGGGGGAGGGCTGGGCAGGTGGCACTGGCTGGAGAAGCTTCACCAGTTCCAGCTGTGCACCTCATAATGGGAGCACGGGGTAGGTGACAAACATCCCTCTCAGCCCAGGGCTCCTGGAGCAGGACACAGAGAGGAGGAATGAGCTGAGCTGCCCCTCTGTAACAGGGGTCTGAGTCAAGGAAATGCCTCCAGGTGGGTGAAGGAGCAGAAATGTGCAGCCCTGTTCCCCCAAGCCCTGCACAGAGACCAGAGACCTCTCACTCACCCAGCCAGGTAGACATGAGCATTCCCACTGCTCAGCAGCTCCCACACCAGCTTCCCGTTCTCCCGGATGCGGTGTTGGACATAAACCTTCTCCTCCTGCAGGGAAACAAGGGACTGAGCTCATCAGCTCCGGAGCAGCCTCAGCTCCTGCTCCCAGGACTGTTCTCAGGGGCTGTTTGCAGGAGCCCAGGGCAGCACAGCCCCCTGGAACTGAAGGCACTGGGAGAAGGAGTTGGATCTATAACCAGTGTGGGGAAGAGGAACCCCACACCCGATGTCTGCACTGGGATGGGCTGGTGGGAGATGGGTGCAGGAGCAGTAGCCCAGTGAGGAACACTGGGCCCCAGGCAGCCCCCCAAATCCTTTGGGTAACCACTGGTCAAGGCCATGACTTGGGGAGGCTCTGTGAGGGTTTCCCTCCTGCCCTCTTCTCTCTTCTCCCAGCAGGGCAGAGGAGGCTCTGTGGCCCCTCTGTGCCAAGTTCACTACAGGACAGGGACTCCTCCCTGCACCCCTGACTGCTGGAGACCTGAAACAGCTTGAAAGGGCAGAAAGCTTGGAGGGACAGCCTCAGTCCCAGTCCCTGCCCCTCCACTGTGCTTAGGGACTGCATGAGGACTGGCTTTGGACAGAGTACAGCCCAGTCAAGGAGAGTTCCCAAAGGGTTAATCCACAAGACTTCAAGTGTCCAAGCAACTGCCTACAGCCCTGGCTCCTGCCCAAGAGAACACCATTGCCAACGTGCCTGAACTCACTGCTGGCCCAGAGGGCTCCCGTGACAAAGGTGACACTGTGATGAAGGCCAGGCCCTGTGCTGGGCATCCCCCCACGCCTGACTGTGCACAGTGTGAGCTGAGCCATGGGCACAGCCTCCTCCCCACGGCCCCCTCTCCAAAGGCAGGACAGCTCTCACTGTGCCTCAGCTCCTGCAGGCTGGAGCTGTGTGTGGGAACAGCCCTGGGCAGATGTGTGTGGGTCCCACAGCTCCCCTGGCTGGTGGCCCTGGAGTGCCAGCTCAGCTCCTCTGGCTGGGCAGAGCTCAGTGCTGCCAGAGGCCCTGCCAGCCAGCCTGGGCTCCAAGGGGATCATCTAAGGACCTAAAACCAGAGCAGCTCAGTGACAAACTGGGGTCACAATGTCTCAGGGCATCCACATTTGGCTGGCACCCAAAGGGACTTAAGAAAGAACCTTGCTCAGCTGTGGAGCATCCCAGCCCTCACCTGGCCGTTTGACAACAAACTTTTTGATGAGTTAAAGGCTGTGGTATCTCCTGAAGCAAAAGGCACAATGGCCCAATGTGGCACATCCCACCTGGCTGTGCTCCCACTCTGCCTTGGGAGCAGAGGACTCTGGTGACAAACTGATTTGGAGAAAGGGAACACTCCAATGGAAGTCCCATCCCTCCATAGTCAGCAAGAGCAGAAGGTGGCTCTGGCTGCTCTCCAGATTCAGAGAGCAGCAGGTGCCCCTTCACTGGTCATTCAACAACCCTCTGCAGTGCTGCTCCTATTCATCACAGACTTGGAAAGCCTTCACAGAAGCACCCAGCTCCTGCCTTACAAGTGAGTGGATAAAAGATGCTGAATTCATGTCAACACATGAACACATCCAGAAGAGAGGGCTGGGGCTGGTGCAGCTGAGCTACTGAGAGATCCCCATTCCCTTTTTATCGCATCTCTGTTCCAAAGCCAGGCTGAGCTTTCAGTGCCATCAATGGACAGAGGAAGGCAGTGAAACAGATCCCCAGCTCAGAGAGCATCTCTGGCTGCACTCTCAGCTCCCCTCTGCAGCTCCAAGGGGGGAGGAGGGCCGCCCACCAGAGACACTGCCTAGGAAAGCAGGAAGCAAAGTGAGGGGCTGAGTTGTGGGTGTGCTCATACCCATGGGGAGATTTCCTCCTTATACCTGAGACTCAGAGAGAGCTGGCACAGAGGCCAAGCTCCTCAGCTTCAGCCAGGGCTCACAAGGACACGCTGAAGACGGTGGGACTTAACCAAGTTATTGCTTGGTGACCCTCTGAGAGCCTTGGGAGCCTTTTATCACTCACGTGGTCCAGCCAAACAAAGCTGGTTAATGCCTTATCTGCTCTGCTGCTCTCCAGCCTTGTCCCAGCAACCTTTCCAGCTCAGCTTAGCCAGACACATCCCTGCAGGGCAGGAGGGGGTCTCAGCCAGCCCTGAGGTGTGTGGCCACTGTGACACCTCACCAGACCCCTCTCAGGTCATACCAAGGTACAGGGGACAGACACACTGGCAGAGTCCCATGAGTGCTGCCCGAGATGCTCTTGTACCTCCCCTCCTCCTCTGGGCACTGACCTGCTCCCTGGAGAAGGCTGTGAAGAGGGTGAGGAGGCCCTTTGTCACCAGCTCTTCCCACTCCGCCTGGCAGTAGAAGTCCTTGGATTTGTGTCGGCAGCCAAAGAAGAGGCAGTTCCCTGCAGGAGCAGAGTACCAGGGCTGTGCTGGGAGCACCCAGTGCTGGGCACTGCTGGTGCCACCTGGCTGACAGCCCCAGCCTGCAGAGCCACAAGCCACGTGAGCACGAAGTCAAGTGATCTGTGGCAACCAGAGGCTCTTGTCTGCAGAAAAAGGTGGAGAGCAGGAAGTGTCCCCCAGGGCTGCCTGCTCCCCGAGCCAAGGGAATGAGGATGGGACAAGCTGCAGCAGCAGCTGAGCTCAGTAACCCATGTTCACTCTCAGAGAGCCAAGAAAGAGCCTCTACAGAGCCTGACCCAACCCAAAGAGCAGCCCTGCAGCACAGCCTGTGAATAACCACATGGGCTACACACAGCAGCCTCTGGGCCTCACCTGTCCCACAGCTCAGCCTGCTTCTGCTCAACACAGCAAAGCCTGACCTGGTGGAACCCTGACGACCCCCAGTCCCTCCTTCCCTCTGCTGACACAGACCTGTCTGCACAGGGGACATCCCAAGTGCCTCCCAGGACCGTCCCTCACCTCTGCGTCCCAGTGCCACCCGCTCCTGTATGGCTGCTCGGAAAGGTGCCACGCCTGTGCCAGGGCCAATCATGATCACAGGGGTGACAGGGTCAGCTGGGAACTTCATTCCTCCTTTCTTCACCCAAAGAGGCACCCGGACATCACCTGTGAAACAGAGAGAGACTGACAAGCATCACCCCATGACCGGTGCCCTGTTCCTGCCTGCGGAGGGTAAATGGGCACCCAGCTCTTTCAGGGTGCTCCAAAGACACAGAGAGACCTGGCTCATCATCCCCTGGCACCAAGGGCACAGTGTGTGTGTGTGAAAAGGTGTCTCAGCACTGCCTCTGCAAAAACCTGAGTGTAGCCCAGAGCAAGGCAAGAGCCCCCAGCACACGGGCTGTGGGACAGCCCTCTCCTCACACAGCCTGTGCCAGGGCAGACGGTGGAGGCAAGCAGAGATCCAACCTGGCTGGATGTAAGGGAGGCCCCAAGGCTGCCAGAGCTCCAGGAGCACTTGGACAAGGCTCTCAGGGATGCACAGAGTGGGATTGTTGAGGTTTTGTGCAAGGCCAGGGGTTGGACTTGATGATCCTTATGGGTCCCTTCCAACTCAGCTTTTTCTGTGATTCTGTGAAAGGGGCCAGCTGTGGCTATGACACCGGAGGTGCCAGAGCAGTCAGAGTGCCGCCAGCTCCAGGACACCAGCAGCAGCCCACAGTGGGACAGCAGGGCTGAGCAGCTGGGAGAAACCCGGGAGTTCAGGGTGAGCTGGAGAGGCACACTGTGCTCTGGTGAGGATAGGGCAGTGAGGAAGGACAGCAGGACCATCCTGGCAAACCACTGTGCTTCCCATGGAGCTGTGCTCCAGCCGGGCAGCTCCTGCACTTGGTCAGCACCCACACAGCTCCATCACAGGCCCAAGGCATGAGCACTGGGTGATGTGGGAAGCATTCAGGATTCCCACAGAGTCCAAGCACTTACCCTGCTCTGGGCTGAGAGAAGCCAGCCAGGTGGAGCAGAGCCCACGGCGGGGTTTGCTGAGCTGTGTCCTGTACCGCACCACGGCCACGAGGATCTGCATCCGCTCGGGAAGGGCCTGTGTCACACAGAGCCGTGAGCACACACCCAGCACAGCTCCTCAAGGAGAGCCCAGCACCCCCTCCAGGGACAAAGCCTGTGCCCACCTCCCACCAGGCTGCCTGCAACACCCATCCTAGTCTGGCACAGCCACTTACAATGGAGCCCACCCCTTGCTCAAAACCTTTCCAGTGGAGAAGGGGGTTTTCCTGGAGAACCACTGCTACAGGAGTGCTCTGCACAGCTGGCAACAGCGATGGTAACTGTCCAACCCAAGAGGCACCCGTGGAGGACAAATCCAGCTGTGCAAGGGCTGAGTGTGCAGGCAGCCGGTCCCACTGCCACCTCCCGGCAGGAGCGGGGAGCAGCACTCCCCCTTGCCCGGCTCCCGGGACACTCCGGAGCCACTGCATCCCACTGCCCCCAGGGACAGTGACACCAGACCTCTGAGGTGTACTGGGACACTCCTGGAACTTGCAGGGCTGCAGGAGAGCAAGTCTCCTTAATCTGAAGTATGGCCTAGCCCTGAAGTTTGCATCCAGCACATCAGGCTGCTGCTGGCTCAGCACAGAGCAGGGATTTGGGTGGGCTGTGAAGGCTCCAGGGGACATCTGCACCAACAGCCAGCCCAGGCCCTGCCAGACCCTCTGTTCAGAGTCTGAAATGAGGCCAGAAGGGCTGAGCTCTTACCAGCATGGAGGAGGCGATGGAGAAGGCACGGGGTCTGATGTGAGGGATGAGGTCCAGCAGGTAATCAGCTGGGATGGCACACGTAGTGTGAGGGAAATCCCACAAGGCCTGCAAAGCCAAGAGGGTGAGGCCTGGTGACCCCAGAAGGCAGCCTGCCTGCCCTCAGGGTGCCACAGGCTGCCCCACACAGCTGTGCTATGCTGCCTATGGGCAAAGGCACCACGTGGGCCACCTCTGAGCACCAACCACCCTGCCCCATTGCCCTCTGCCCCCCAGAGCAGCACAGAGCCCACCCAGGAACCCATAAGGATCTAGAGCTGGTCTTAACTGCTGGTGGAAATCCATGGTCACTTCAGAAAGTGGGTGAAGTAGATTAAACTCCTCTGCCAAGAAATTATGGCTGATCGTATCCCAGGTGCTTCCAGGCCCAGAACAGCCCTGATGGGGCAGGTCTGCCCTGCTCCCAGCCTCACCTCCAGCGTGGTCCTGCGAGGCCTGTTGCAGTAGCTGTACAGCTCCTCCTGGCCCTGTGCTGAGCTGAACTCCTGCAGCTTCTCCCTCTCCAGCTCGTTCGTGGAGAAACAGGCCAGGAGCTCAAAGAAAGAGCGCCGTGGCACACAGGAGATGTCCAGGTAGTGTGTGACTAGGTACTGGATGGTGCAGGGCTGTGGCAGGAGGGGAGGGAGGGATGTGCCTGCAAGGCAAGGCAATGGTGACAGGTCAGGGCCAGCACCTGCCTGCCTGCTGTCCCCAGAGCAGGGCAGCCCTGCTGCCTGCAGCACCACATGCTGCACCCACGTGCTACTGGAGCCAACTCCACACATCCCTGCTCCCACCACGGGCCTCCACTCCCTCCTGCCCTCCCCAGTTTGCTTTTCAAGCCCTCAACAGAGGAAGTCGGCAGTGTTCAGCTGTCCCTAACTCTTGGCAGGTGCTTTGGGATAATGCCTTATCCACATGGCTCCTGCCCTGCCTGCACACAGTGCAGCGGAAATAACCAGCAGTGTCATGTGTCAGGCCTGTCTGTGTCCTCCACATTTCTCCCAAGGGCGTGAGGAGCAGCCTGAATTTCTCTTGGGTTTGTCTGCCAGGCAAAAATTCCAGCATGGACAGACACAGGGAAGCTGGAGATGGAATGGGCACTCAGGGGCCACGAGAAAAACTCTCCCTCTTCCACACAGGCACCAAGAGCTCTGGGGGTGCCTTCCAGGGGTTCCTCTGGTTGCTTGTGCTGGTTTGTGGCTGCAGGAGCCCCTCAGGAGGTCCCTGGGGCACAGGCAGAGCAGGGAGACCTGCACACCCCATGCAAGGAAACACAGGATTCCCAGTTTGGACCTGGGGCTGAGGAGGCTGCAGGACCCTCCCCTCTGTGGTGGGGCTGCCAAGGCACAAGGCCCAGGTGGAGCCTGGCACTGCTGGATTCCTCCGGAGTGCACAGGATCCACACACACAGCACTGAGGGGAAGGACAGGCAGGTGTCCTGTATCCATCCAACACTCCTAACCAGGTCTACAGCAAAGGAAGAGCAGAGGTCCAGGCTGGGCCAGAGCTCAGGGGATCCCCTGTCTCAGCAGGAAGGGGAAAGAGCAGCAGGCAGGACCTACCAGGCTCTGTGGGCTCCAGCACAAAGCGTCTGTGTGGCTCCAGGCACAAGAGCTGGCAGAACTGCTGCACATCTTCGGGGCAGTTCTGGGGCCGGATCATCACCACGTCTCCCGCACTGAACCTGGGGATGCAGGGGGAGCTGCCAAGCACAGCCACAGGGAAGAGCCACAGGCACAGCACGGGCACCCTGAGCAGCACCCACACCAGGGGAGCCAATTCCCAGTGCCACCAACGGCTCTGACAGGCAAAGGGAGCCGGTCCGTGGGCAGGACCCCCGTACCACGGACTGGGACTGGCAGCAGGGACCATGACCACAAGACTGCAGCCTCAGGTATCAGTGAGGGAGGGCAGCAGAAGAGGAGGGCAGGCTCCAGGACACGTGGTCCCACACGACGAGGTCAGGAGAGCCGCGAAAATGCTCACGTGATCCCTGAGCCCGCGATGTCGAACTCGATGAGGCGGACGTCCTGGAAGTGGGACTGTGCCGTGACCCTCTGGTTGGACACCACACGGGCAGCGAAGGGATGGAGCTCGCAGGGAGCAGCCCGGGGGGCTGAAGGCTGGGGCAGGTCCCTGTCGGGGTCTGGGGAGTCCTCAGGCAGGTAGTGCAGGGTGTATTTGGGGGGCAGGCTGTGGGGAGGAGAGCAATGCAGAGGGGTTACCTCCATGCCACAGCTCTTCTGCTGCTGCAAGAGGAGAGGCCTGGAGTGTCCCACTGTATCCACCACGACCCCTATCCCCTGGAGCTGGCCTGTGTAAGGGAATGCAGTTGGAGACTGCCAGGATCCCAAAGGCTCCAGATCAGGCAGGAGGAGGCCAGCTGGGCACACACGCTCTGCCAGGGCCAGAGGAACATCAGGACAGCAAGATGGGCAGAACCTGGCTGGGGCAGCTGTCACCCCACCCAGGGGACAAGGGGACACCCATCCAGAGAGAGATGGGCCGCCTGTGGCCAAAGCACAAGGGACACTGGGGATACCAGAAGCTGTGGGGGGAATATTCCTGCTCCAAGCAAAGCATGTCTCCACTCTGGAGAACTGCCAAGGAAGCAGAGCCTTTCACCCCACCCAGCCCCAGCAGTCCCTGCTCACCCTCCGCACTCACCACACATCGGGACTGATGATCTCAAGGCCAGGAGGTAGAGGATACAAGGCAAGGATCTTGTCCCATAAGGCCACGAGCCAGGGATCAACCACTGCATCTGGCCTGCAAGTGGAAAATTCAGGCTGCAGCAACATCATCCCTTCAGGGTCAAGCCCCACTACCCCTGCATGTGCCCAACAACCATCCCCACAGTCACCCAAGGCCATTCCCTTCCAACTTCAGGTCTGGGAAGAAACATATCCAGCTATTCTAAGCACTCACTCGCTCTCCAGGGCCAACCACTGACACCTGAACAGGATCTCCAGCCCCTGAGCAGCCCTTGTGGGGTCACTGAGTCCCTGAGCCATCCACAGCCTTTGTCCCGTGCCAGGTGAGCACAGCTGAGGCTGCTGCAATGCCTGCAGGTACAGGGCTGTGTGACACGGCCATGCCCTGCTCTGAACAGGGCTAGGGCTGAGCCAGGGGTCATGGCCATGTTCAGGGGTCAAGGGACACCCTGGAGAAGCAGGTGGCCCAGGTCCTGGCAGAGGAGGGTTATGAGCAGAGATCAGCACATTCCCAGAGAGCTGCAGGGGCAGCCCCATGGTGGGAGCAGCACACAGCCCTGCCATCAGCCCCAGGACAGAGCTGCAGGGCACCCAGGGCACCTGCCACCCCTCTGGGCTCTTACCCCAGGTCATGCTGGTCATCTCCCAAGGCCACTGGCAGCAGCGGGTGGCCCCCAAGCTGGAGCAGGCGTTTGTGCAGCTTCTTCGCAACGAAATTAAACCTGAGCAGAGAATAACACAGGGCAGGGCTGCTCCAGCATCACAGCAGGCACTGCCACAGCACCAGCACACACTGCCAGGGCCACCAGAGCAGCACACAGGCAGAGTTAGCACTGTGACCTGCCTCACGCCCTGCCCAGCCTGTGCCCCAGCCTGTGCCAATTCACAAAACCAGCTGGGTGCCACTTGCTGGCCCTCACAGGCTGTGCCCAGCCCCAAAATGGGACGAGGGGAGGTCCAGCTTCCCTTCAGGGCAGCTCGTGCCCTGGGCCATAGAACATTTCGTTCCCTCCAGCCCCTCACTGCCTCACAGAGCTCAGGCACACCCATCCCTCCCACCAGAGCCCTTTGAGGCACACAGGAACAATCTTCTGGGAGAGACTTGGGACAATAGGGCTGGCTGCCACCTCTGTGTGATGTCTCCTGTTGCCTTGGCCCATAGCTGTGATGATTGACTGACACATGATGTCAATGATGACCCACTGCAGCAAAGCACCCTTGGTGAGGTTGGGAGGAAAGAAAAGGGCAGAAGCCTAATTCCTGGGGCTTAGGAGGGACACAGCAGGGCAAGGCTTTTTAAGGCTAGTGGGAGTCACATTTTGTCTGAGCTGCTGCTCCAGAATCAGACTCTATCTCCCCTTACCCACTTCGTTCTCCAGGCACTCTACTCTCTGCTGCAGTCAGAGCTGTGAGGAGCAGCTTCCCAGGAGCTGCAGAGCTGCTTACTTGGGGTAGGAGGAGTCCCCGAGGCCCAGCACGGCGTAGTCCAGCTGGCACAGGGAGCTGGCAGGGAGGTTCTTCCGGAACAGGAACCGCCAGAACATCTACAGGGGACACAGCCAGACAGTCCTGCTGCTGCCATAGACCCTTCCTGACTGCCTGTCCCTGCATTCCTGCTCACCCACCCCCTGGGGCCTCCTGAATCCCAGCAGAGTGGGGAGCATGGCTTTCTGCAGAAGTGCCCCCTGCAAACACCTCAGTCCCCTGGGATGTGACTGGTGTTTCTGCAAAGCTCCCCCAGCAAAAATAACCCCTGCTCTAGCTGCCTCAGGAGAGAAAGCTCTGCAGCAGGAACATAAAAGCCACAGGGCAGGAGCACATCCTACCTTCATGTTGTCAGGTGGGTCTCCCTGGCCGGTGGTTGCACACACAAACACCACCAAAGGCTCATGGATGAGGTTGGCCTGTGGGTACAGACATGGCACAGGCAGGTCAGCAGCCTCCAAACTGCTCTGGAGCCAGGCTGGGAGAGTTGGGGATGTTCAGCCTGGGGAAGAGAAGGCTCCAGGGAAAACTCTGAGCCCCTTCCAGTGCCTAAAGGGGCTCCAGGAGAGATGGAGAGGGATTTGGGATGGGGGACTGGAGCAACAGGACAAGGGGGAATGCCCATTAGCTGAAGGAGGACAGCTTTAGGTCAGATATTAGGAAGAAATTCTTCCCTGTGAGGGTGGTGAGGTTGTGGCACAGGCGACCCAGAAAAGCTGTGGGTATCCCAACCTTGGAAGTGGTCAAGGCCAGGTTGAACAGGGCTTGGAGCAACCAGCACCAAGCCTCTCTGAGTTCAACACTGTTTGGACAACGCTCTTGGACAGGATGGGATTGTTGGAGTGTCCTGGGCAGGGCCAGGAGTTGACTCGATAATCCTGCTAGGTTGCTTCCAACTCAGCTTGTTCCATGATTCCATGGTGCCATGGGAGGTGTCCCTGCCCTGGGGCTGGGGGGGCTGCAGCAGGAGCAGCAGTGCCCAGAGCAGCCCCGTGTCCCACTCACCACGTCACAGCTGTCCAGGGCCTCCACTCGGCACCGCAAGTGCCGGCGCCTGGCTTCTCTCCCAATCCTCTCCGCCGTGTCCTGAGCTGTGCCAGTCTGGCTGCCAAAAAGCACAAGGAGTCTCCGTTCTGCCATCTGCAAGAGACAGCAGGGAAGTCACTGGAGGGAAGGGAGAGGGGGGGAGAGCTGAGGCTGCCCTGGGCCGAGCAGCACTGACCCCGCCAGGGGCTGCCACAGCACCCAGCCAGGACAGGGATGGGGAATAGCTGGGATTCAGCAGTGGGAGTCAAGGCTCACAGGCTCTCTTCTCACCCCTGTGCAGCACCGAGGGAGTGATCCCATGTTCCAGCCAATAGGATAAGCAGGGACACTACTGTGCTCCCTGTCCCCACGGCCAGGACAGGGGAGAGACTAAAACCCACATCCTGCTCCGTTAAACTGCCCTCATCAGCACAGGGTGAGCGCAGCCCTGGGATCGGCTGTTCCCCAGCTCTGGGTGTAAACTTCTGTGTGCCCTGGGAATCCTCCATCACCTGAGGGGACTGGGGCAGAGCCTGCAGGCTCAGGGACAGACAAAAGTGTGATCGCACATGGAGCAAGAGCAAGGGCCCAGCGTGGAGGGAATCCAGCCCTAAGAGCTGTCTGAGCTGCAAATAGCTGCCATCACCACGTGCCCACAGAAGAATAATAAATCAAACCACAATAATAAAAAATAAAATCCCAGAATCACAGACTGGTCTGGGTCCTAAGGGACCTAAAAGTCCATCCCATTCCACCCCTGCCATGGCAGGGACACCTCCCACTGTCCCAGGTCACTCCCAGCCCCAGTGTCCAGCCTGGCCTTGGGCACTGCCAGGGATCCAGGGGCAGCCACAGCTGCTCTGGGCACCCTGTGCCAGCCCTGCCCACCCTGCCAGGGAACAATTCCTGCCCAGGATCCCATCCAGCCCTGCCCTCTGGCAGTGGGAGCCATTCCCTGTGTCCTGTCCCTCTGTCCCTTGTCCCAGTCCCTCTCAGGGACTCTCCTCGCCAGGTGGGCACCGCCAGCCCTGGGCCCGGCCCGGCCGCTCCTCGGGACTCACCATGGTCCGGCCCCCTCCCGCTGACGTCACCGCTGCGCGACACCTCCTGTGACGTCATCATCCAGGCCGAAGCGCCGGGACTCCCCGGGCACCGTCCCCCTCCCGCCTGATGACGCCATCACATGTCGCCTTTCCCCATGTGACGTCATCGCCCCGCGCCGCCGGGCCGGGCCGGGCCGGGCCTGGTGCCGGTGCCGGGTCGGGGGCTGCGGCTGATCTCGGTGCTGGGTCCAGGCCGGTGCCGGTGCCGGTGTCGGTGCTGGGCCCGGTGCCGCAGCCGGTGCCGTAGCCCCGGACGATGCTGTTCTCCCTGCGCGAGCTTGTGCAGTGGCTCGGCTTCGCCACCTTCGAGATCTTCCTGCACGGGCTGGCCCTGCTCGTCTTCTCCGTGCTGCTCGTGCTCAAGGTGGACGGCGCGGCCGCCGCGCTCTCCTGGTGGATCGTGTTCGTGCCCTTCTTCGCCGCCGACGGCCTCAGCACCTACTTCACCACCATCGTGTCCGTGCGGCTGTTCCAGGACGGCGAGAAGCGCCTGGCGGTGCTGCGGCTCTTCTGGATCCTCACCATCCTCAGCCTCAAGTTCGTGTTCGAGATGCTGCTGTGCCAGAAGCTGGTGGAGCAGACGCGGGAGCTCTGGTACGGGCTCATCATGTCGCCCGTCTTCATCCTGCTGCAGCTGCTCATGATCCGGGCCTGCCGCGTGAACTGAGCTCCGGCCGGGGGGACATGCCCGGGGGCGCTCCTGGGGCTGCTCCCGTCTCTGTCCCCGCGCCGAGGGGCAGCTGACAGGCTGGGACAGGGCCAGTGCCCCAGCTGGCGGCCGTGTTGCAGAGCATCACCTTTCTCCGAACGCTGCACATCCCTGTTTGTGCTCCCTCGGCTCCTGCGTTGTCCTGTCCTGTGAGCGCGGCTGGGCGGACAGTTATTTTATTTTAGAATAAAAATGCGTTGAAGGATTTGGTATATTTATAAAATTCTTTTCGCCTGGAAAGGAGTAGTACCTAAAACTGCTGCCTGGAGGGTGGGCGTTTGCCGTGGATCTCCTGGTACAGCCCAGACTCCTGCCCTACCCAGCAACTGGCTCATGGATTTCCATCTGTCCTCTTACCTCCCTGAGCACTTCATACCTTCAGTGGGCTGACACGGTTTTGGAAGGTCATGTTGAGATCACTGATGTGCGTATTTTTGAACAGGAATGTTATTTTTCTTCTTTGTGTTTCACTCCATTTCCTATCTCTGGAAATGGAGGTGTGGGGAGGGCAGGAGTGTGCACAGCTGATGCTGGTGCTGAAGGGGGATCTCACTGAGCCCCAGCTTCGGGGTGCAGCACTGCCCTCAGACCCCCCAGAGAACAGAAGGAATTCAGTATTCCCTGTGGAAGTGCAGACCAGCATGTGAAGTGCCAGTGTCACGGAGATGCCCAGGGTGGGATTGTTGGGGTGTCTGTGCAGAGCCAGGGGTTGGGCTGGATGATCCCTGTGGGTGTCTCCCAGCTCAGGAGATGCTGTGATTCTTGCACCCCCTGAGGTGGCACTGGGCCTGCCTCAGGTGCTCCTCAGCTCCTGTTTCACGTTGAGATGCCATCTCCCAGGCCTTGGTGTCACCTGCCCCGGGTGCTCAGGTTATTCTGCTTGGAGGCTCTCATTGGCTCCCCTGAGCCAAGGACGTGTCACCTGGGAGGTGGCAGCTGCCTGCTCCTCGCCGTCTGCAGCTCACAGGAGTGTGAGCTCACTCCCTGGCTGTGGTTGTGCCACATGCCCCTGGTCACCCTGAGTGCACAGGCCAGGGGTGTTCTGTCACCTGCTGTCACAGGAGATGTGTCAGCAGCAGCCACGGGGTCACTGGTGTGGGGCTGGGTGCGGGCCATGGGCTGTGTGGACTCAGTGTCTGCTGCAGTGCTGGAGCCACAGCAGCTGAGGGCAGGACAGGAGCAGGACAGGCAGCAAAGCCTCTGAGTCAGGAGGGGACACTCACAGAGTGGCCCTGGGGACCAGTGGTGCCTTTGGACACTCCCACAGCTCCCAACCACCAGCTAATTAATAAACTGAGCAAGGGGCTCATCAGGCCCAAGAAGATCAAACAGATGATCACATCCCTCAGTCTCGCCAGGACGCTGCCCGGGCACCGAGCCCTTTCCTGCTGCCCAGCCCTGCCTGGACCAGGAGTCCCAGATTAACCCCAGCCCTGCCACTGGGCTGAGGTGTCCAACACAGGGGGACATCCCCCCGTGGGCCACATCCCCCGTGTGCCCCCCACCTCACCTGCAAGTGGCTTTGCCAGTGTTTTGCTGCTGCCTTGGGGACAAACCAGTGGTCAGCGTGTCCCAGCTCTGCTCCTCTGAGGTAAGGCAGCTTCCCTGGGGTGTGTGGGGGGCACAGAGTGACACAACACTGAACAGTGGCACTGGCTGTGCTGCCCTGGTGGGAGTGCTGGGGTGGGGGGATGTTCTGGCAGCCAGGACCACCCTGTATCCCTTCCCTTCCCAAGCCTCATGCCTGGTGCAGAGGAGTCGCCTGCTGTGCCCAGGGCCACCAAGTCCTGGAACAAACCTCGTTGGGGCATTTGCCCTGGCACCCAGCAGCGTGCAGTGCTGGCACACCAACCTGTGGCCACACAGAATTCTTTCTGGGAGCATCCCCCGTGGAGAAATCCTGCTGGAGCCTCTCCCCACTGACACAGCTTGAGGGGACCCTGACAGCCATTCCCTACCTGCTGCAAGCATCGAGGTCTCTGGCGTGGCACTGACTCCTCAAGTCTCGGGCCAAGGCTCTTTCCCACACAGGAGTACACCCTCTGGGTTTATTTTTGTTGCTGTGGCAGGTGGGTTGGGTATTGCTGCCAGCAGGTCCTTTCCCAAACCCAACAGCAGGGGAGTCCCCTGCTGCTCTGGCCATGTGGATACACTGGGAGAGAGCTGCAGCTTCCCAAGGCTGGTGCTGCAGACCCCAGCCCAGAGCCCCTCTGTGCCCCAGGGCAGGTGAGGAAGGAGCCTCTGCACAGCCCAGCCCAGGTGCCAAAGCAGCATCCAGGTGACAGAGGGGCAGTACCAGCCCCAGCTGCCACCACCCTTCTCCATGTGTCCCAGCTCCTGCAGGGATGGGAGCAGCCCTTGGGGAGGGGTACACACTGCAGGAGAGCAGGCAGTGCTACCATGGCCATACACAGAGCACAGCCTGCCTGGCACAGCCCAGATGGGCTCCATGCACCAGGAGGACAGGGCTCCAGCGTGGCCTCCAGAGGGGCAAAGGGGCTCCCAAGAGATATTTGGGAATGGGTGGCCCAAGGGACCTCCATCCCCCCTGCAACTTGCCATGGGCAGCACCCAGAGACAAGGAAGCTTCAAATGGCCCAAACCCCACCAGTCCTGCTGGAATGAGAGTGGAAGGGAGGGCTGGAGCTGGTCCCTGCTGGGACAAGTCACAGCAAGACCCAGGGAACGTCTGGCAGAGGAACATGAGGCAGGAGCAAGTGGAGACCTGGGACATGCTCAGAGCCACCACCTGCATCTCCCACCTCCCGACTGGAGTGATCTCATGGAGCAGAAACTGAGTTCTGGGAAATGAGAGACTTCCTTTTTAACCCTGAGTCAGGGTGCTTTCCTTTCGGAGGGCACCAGGAAGGTGTTGGCAGTGGAGGTGATGTCATTTCACAAACACCAGTCAGCCCAGTGCCTGACAGCAATGGCTGGGCTGGAGCCCCACCGAGTTCCCACACCAGCCTGGCAACTCCCTTCTGGGTCCCAGAGTCATTGCAAGGGCCACAGGCAAATAAATACATGTCAAAAGCAGAACAAACGGGGGTGTGTGTGTACTCTAGCCACACTTTCCCACCGCGGATTTGTCTGTCAGAAGTCAGAATGAGGCACTTGGTCCCTTTCTCAATTACGAGCAAATAGCACATTTCACTCTCACCAGAGCACGGCCCTGAAGCCAAACAGGGCTGGGGCTGATGTGCCCAAGGGGAGCCACGTGACAGCAGCTACCCCTGGCACTCCATGGCCCTTCCAGGTCCTGGGATGCTCGGACACCACGTAACCCTGAGACCCTGAATTTTAGCAGACACCCCTGTGGGTGGGACTGTCTGAAGGAAATGGAGGGCTGGATGTAGCACAGAACAAGAATGTTGCTGGGGAGGGTCAGGGGCAATGAGGGCACAGCATTTCCTTCCCAACATTGCCCCGTTTGACTCAGGTGAGATAAGGCAGCTGGAACTGTGTCCTTCCACACAGATCCTTGTGATCGACACCCGGAGCCCAACCAGGGCAGCACCACCTGACAGAGCTGCACATGGGGCCAGCATGGGCAAAGAGGAAGAGCCCCTCAACAAAACCTCTGGGACTATTTCTTTACTACAAAAAGGGACAGGAAAAGTAAAGTGAAGAGTTGCTCATCCTGTGATTGGGTTTGGAGCTGGAGGTTTTGGTCAGCTCACAGCCACTGGCAGTGCTACATGTCCCCGAGGGACCAGGGCTGGTTGGTGCTCTCTGTCCTTGGTAGGAATGAGAGCCCTGTGCTCAGAAACAGCCCTGTGCAGTCAGCAGGGGATTTCCAGAGCAGAGACACTCATCCACCCCCCACTGAATCCAGGTGAATCCAAGGGTTGTGTGTTGTGTGGAGGTGGGAATGCAGGAGTGGCGGCACACTCTGGGCTTCAGGAGCCACCACAAAGGAGACAGCCATGGAAATGTTGAAGTGCCAAGAGCCCACAGAGACTGTAGTGACATGCCATCACATCACAAAAGGAAAGAGTATGTGTTTATTTTGTTCTTTCAGGTAAGAGTCAACTATGTTTTTCCAAAAATAGAGTGAGACTTATGGGAAATGCGCTGTGGACATTTCCCTTTGTCTCAGAGAGGGGATTTGTTGAAATTAAATACCACGAGAAGGTTAAAAATTCACTGCAGTACAGGACAAACAGAAGAACTTACGAAAGACAAGGGAATAACCAATCCTGCAGGAACTGAGCCACGACCCAAGAAGTAAAGAGCAGGAGGACACTATAAATCAAATTACAAAGCCAAAGGACAACTTTGTGTGATTCCAGTGCTCATCAGCATAGTAAAACCCCTGCCCACGGGCTGTGATCACCCCTTACTCACATAAGCCTTGTCCCCAGAGAGCATGAGTAGTGAAAGAAATGTGCAAGGTATCTTTAAATGAGGCAGAGACTGCAAACCCAATGGCTGCACCATTTGTAGTTAGCTGTAGGGAAATTATTTCTGTTGCTTCGAATGTGTAAAAATGGTCACCTGCCATGCTGAGAGTATGTCAGCTTTCTTGATTCACCACCCAGCACCTGCACAGACGTGAAATAAAATCCTTATCTCTACTCAGAGCATGGCTCTGCTCCTTGCAGGCGGGATGAACGACCCCAGATTAGGGACAAGAGGAAGAGGAGCACCCGGGGACTGCTGCACCTGATGTCACAGCACGGTGACACTGGCAGTGCACACTGCAGGACCTCTGGAACACCGGCAAAGGTGCTGCGGAGGGTCAGGGGCAATGAGAGCTCCCCAGCACAGCATTCCCTCCCGGCATTGCCCCGTTTGACTCGGCTGAGGCAGCTGGAACTGGGTCTGTCCAGGATGCCTGTGCCAGCCCCACCAGGCTCTTATCGGAGAGCTGCATCAGCAGGAAACAGCTGGGCTGTGCAGCCCAGAGAGAGCAGAGCCTTGATCCCCAGCCCCTCCACTCCCAGGGAACTCCTGAACCCTCCCCACTCTCTCCTGGAGCCCTGCAGGGACCCCGAAAGCTGAGCCAAGCACATGGCAGGGATGACTGCAGTCCCAGCTGGGCCATGACGGTGTCTCGGCCTCTCCAGTGTCCAGTGGCACAGCAGCAGCGCTGTGACTGAGCCCCCCTGGCAGAGCAATCCTCCCCTCTGATGGGAGTTTCAATCACCTTGGAGTAAACTTTGTCATCAGGTACCTCCAACTCTGTTAGACTCCAGGGCAGTGGATACTGCAAATATCATTCTCACCTCTTACAGACCTTGTAGAGAGCTGGTCATGGGAGTGTTAAAGCAAAGAGAAGTTAAAGGAGAGCAAAGAGAAACCAGAAATGGGGCTGTGACAGCACAGAGAAGCAGAGGGACAAGGGTTAAATGCAGTGATGTGTCTGCCCCTCCCAGACCGACCCGGAAGATTGTTGTGATCCCATCATGGCTCAGCCAGGCTGCGGGGTAACCAGCCCCTCTTTCCTCCAGCTCCCTGGATTTTATCCTAATGCTGCTTTTCCCAGGAGAAGATCTGATTACTCACCAGGATTTCCAAGTGGCACGGCTTGAGACAGGGTCAGCTCTCAGAGGGGATCTCCTGGCAGCTCTCACTGACACCTTTGCTGCCAGGTGTCCAATCACCTTTCTCCCGTGTTTGGGTTTTCAGGAGCCTGCACCCCAATGCTGGCCAGGAAGAAGTACTTCATCAGTGCCATCGTCGGGGCGCTGGTGGCACTCTCCATCATCTCCCTGGTTCTCAGCCTGGTGAGGGTTGAAGATGTGACACTGCCACCCACGGTCAAGGTGAGCCCAGAGAAGGTCCCTGAGCACCTGTGGTGAGCCCAGTCCCCTTGGGCAGGTGCTCGGAGCCAGTAGCTGCTCCGTGGGGCTTGGAGGGGCAGTGCCAGGACCTGCCTGGCAGTAGCAGGGTGGGTGTTTTGTCCCCACCTTGACCTGCAGGCTGAAGAACATCAGAGGGGAAGGCTCCTCTGGAAGTCATCACCATGCTGTGCCAGGTTTGGGGATTGTGTTTGGGCAGCTGAGTAGGGCAGAGCCCTGCCCTGCTCCCTGTGCTCTGCCAGGGCTCCTCTGTGTGCCCTTTGTTGGTGCCAGCTCCCCCCTGTCCATCCTTACCCTCACTCCATGGCACAAGCATCCTGCCTGCCCCTGTCGTGCCCTGGGCATGGCAGCCACCCCAGGAGGGGATGGAGAGGGCTGGCAGGGGTTTGGGCGAGGGGGAAGGCTTTGTGGGGGAGAGGCAGGTGGCTGAGAGCTCCCTGAGATGCCCAGCTGTCCCTGCCCAGGCTGGGTGCAGCCATGCAGGGAGAACAAGACATGGGAGAGTCCTGGGCCCCAAGGTGGGGCCAGCATAGACACAAAAGGTATGTGACCATGAAAGAAAATAAAAAAGCATGAGGAAACAACAGGAAATGATTGAGTGAGTTGCCAGTGCAGTACAGACCTCAGAAGAGGGAATGATAAACTCCCTTAGTCACTGTGGGGGCTGAGGCCACTGCTCTGCTCTGCCACGGCACAGCTGAGGAGTTTTGTGCCTCAGACATGGGTTTTGGGGAATCTTCTGGCCCCACTGCCCTGGCAGAGCCGTAGTGGGGCCAGGCTGGTCTGCTGCTCCTCCACCTTGATTATATCTTGACTTCCTTCCAGTATGGGATGGTGTTTGATGCGGGCTCATCCCACACCTCTCTGTTTGTCTACGAGTGGGATTCAGACAAGCAGAACGACACTGGAGTGGTCAGCCAGACCTTGTCCTGTGATGTCCAGGGTCAGTATCCCCCTGCCATGGGCTCTGTTCTGCCCTGTGGGAGCAGTGGGTGGGGTGACCTGGCTGTGGCCGGGGGTTCCCTGAGCCCCAGGCCCTCAGCACCGTGTGGGGCCCATGGACTGGGGGGGACTGGAGCACATAGACAGTGAATCACATTTTGTTCCTCCACCTTGGAGTGCCCCCAGCTGCTCTCCTGGCTGGAGAAGGTGTCACTACAGTGACCAGGGACACTGCTGAAAGCGTGGGAGACGTGGGAGAGGAACGGACATGTGGGTCAGTCAGGTCTCAGGGGACTCTGGAAAAGTACCTTTGTCGCTAAGAGGTGAAAACCCTCACTGCCCTGTGCCCTCTTGCTCCCACAACCCTGACCCAAGCCATTCCCATCAGCCTGTCCCATCCTGACTCTTTTTCAGGGCAAGGCATATCAAGCTATGCCAACAATCCCCCTGAGGCTGGCAATTCCCTAAGGGAGTGCCTGGATAAAGCCCTGCAGGTTGTTCCTGCTGAGAAGCAGAGGGATGTCCCATCTTATCTTGGAGCAACAGCTGGCATGAGGCTACTGAGGTACTCTGTGGGGAGGGGGTGACAGCAGTGACAGAACTGCCACTGCCAGGACAGTTCTTGCACAGTGCCAGGACCCCAGCTCCCACACTGCCCTGAGCAAACAACTGGGGAGGGAGGAGAAGAGGGAGAGGGAGCCTGGTGGGGACACAGAGGGCTGGGCTGTCCTGATCAGTGTCTCTTGGGACGTCCCAGGATGGTGTTGCATGCCCAGTCCTAAGCAAGAAATATTTTTCATAGCTTTGTTTGCCCTTCATTATTCCTTAATAACAAGGGGGTTGGGATGCCACCAGGAGATGTGCCACCTTCCCAGGTGGATGGGTGCTGGTAAGGCAGAGGTAGGAGGCAACAAAGTGCTGGAGGTCCTGTCCTCACCTTTCACCAGCCCTTATTAGGTCTCTTCAAATGCCAGCCTTCATTTCAAGGCTCTTGGTTTTATGGCTGCAGATAGCTCACGTTATTTCTGTGCCCTGGCAGTCAGACCTGGGAAGGAGCTGGGCCACACATAGCCTGAAGGTTGCTCACTTCAGAGAGCAAGAACAGCCCTGAGGCATCTTCCCCACTGAGAGGTCTGAACCCAGGCTGGAACATTCCTGAAAAAACCCTGGAGGTCAGCAGTCAGCCCTATCTTGGTCACAGCCAGGGGATGATGTTCAAACCCGAGTCTTGCAGTACAACCCCCTCCAGTCTCCAGGCCTTAGGCAGGGAAGGGTGGCCTGGGAAGGCTCTGGGCGAGGATGCCAAGCCAAGACAGCTGGGATTTACCCCGGGTGAGCAGCTCAGACAAATCATCTGGCAGGAAACACCCTTTCAGACAGACTGCTTGTTGCAAAAACTGGGAGTATGTGGAACTGGGAGAGAACCAGACTCTTTGTGTTTCCTCTGGTGTAGTTGGCTCTGTGTCCTGTCCTTTGCATCCTTCTTAGGGAACAGAACAGCTCAGCAGCAGAGCAAATCCTGGCTGAAGTCACTAAAACCATCCAGGAATACCCCGTGGCATTCAAAGGGGCTCAAATCCTTACAGGAGAGGAAGAGGGGGCCTATGGCTGGATCACCATCAACTACCTGCTGGACTCCTTCACCAAGGTGGGAAAGGGGTGGAACGCCCACTCCTTTGCTAATACAGCTTTTCTGAGTTTCCTTAAGCTTTCTCAGCGCAGGAGAGGTCAGGGTTAGCAGCTTCTGGAAATGATCCAGGGGAAGGAGATCCATCTGCTGGCTTGCCCACAGTGAGTGAGGAGGGAGAACTCAGGAATGAGTGTGTGTTGTGAGCTCAGGGCAATCTCCACAGCCTGTGGACAGAGGGTCTCAGGGACAGTGAGATCAGGGCAGCACAGCTGGGCTTTGTCTCCCTGCCCTGGGAAGCTCCATCTCCCTGCAGTGCTGGGAGATTCCAGCTGAAGGCAGCTCAGACCTAAGCTCTGCCCCAGCCCTGCTGCAGCTCAGTGTGGTGCTGGCAGTGTCAGGCTCCTGTGGGGGCTGTTGGAGGATTCTTGCATGAAAATCCTTCCTCTTGCACCAGGATCCCTCGGGAAGGGCAAGTCCCCAAGCCAGTCCCCATCAGCACTTTGGCCTGGGGATGGTGATTCAGAGCCAGGTGAGCCCACAGCACATCAGCACCTACTGATCACCTGAGAGTTCCATCTCTGCCATGGCTCTGACAGATATCCATGTCCCTGCTGCCTGGGGAGGGAGGGTGGGGAGTGGGCCTCACATGCACAGGCCCATTGAATTTCATAACAAAATCCTCTTGTCTTCAATGGGATGAGAATTCTGCTCAGGGCATTCTGTGCTACTCCTCTTCCTCTCCTGACTCTCTTTGGCAGTACTCTCCTAAAGCACACATGTGGCTTCATCCGGAGGCAGCCAACATTTTTGGAGCACTAGATCTTGGAGGAGCATCCACTCAAATCACCTTTATGCCTGAAGGTTCAGTACTGAGCCCGAATGAAGCCTCTGAGTTGACCCTGTACGGGTACAGCTACAACATCTACACTCACAGCTACCTCTGCTACGGGCAGAACGAGATGCTGAAGCGGCTGGCAAAGGAATTAATTGTGGTGAGAGGCTGCTGAGGGGTAATTGGCCTGTGGTGTCATGATGCCAACCACACACCTGTTAATGCATAAAGTAAGGATGGGCAGGGCTCTTCTGGAGGCATCAGCAAGGACTGAGAGCAAGGACAGACTCCTTGGGGCACGGCAGGGCAATTGCGGAGCGGAGCAGGGACATCACGGAATCCCAGACTGGTTTGGGTTGGAAGGGGCTTTAAAGCTCATCTTGTTCTGCCCCCTGCCATGCACAGGGACACGTTCCACTGTCCCAAGCTGCTCCAAGCCCTGTCCATCTTGGGCCTGGACAGTTGCAGGGACAGGGAAAATGTCAAAAGGGGCAGTTTGCGATCTTCTGGCTTTACATGGGGTGGAGAGGACTTTACATGTCCCCAAGAATCATCATTCTGGCCAGAGCAGAGACATGCTGGACCCTTGCCTCTGTGGGAGAGGGAATAAGATAAAGTAGAGTAAGAATTAGTGCTGGGCTCATGCTGGGACAGCCAACAAGACCAGGACCGAAGGGCAGGAGGGTCTTTCCCTGCTGAGGAGTTGGGAATGCCGGGGGCCTGGGCTTTGGGGAGATGCTGGGTGTGTCCACATGCACAGGAGGTTCGGGAGGAGCTGCAGCTGCACTTTGCTGTCCCCAGAAGTCATCCCCCAGCACACGAGTCCACCACCCCTGCTACCCAAAGGGCTACAACGAGACCGTGTCGCTGTCGTCCTTCCGCGCCAGCCCCTGCACCAACAGCAGCGACCCGCGCCTGCCCCTGGGTGACAGCATCGTCACCCTGGAGGGCAGGGGCAATGCCAGCGGCTGCCTGGAAGCCCTCAGGGAGCTCTTCAACTTCTCGGCGTGTGCTCAGAGCCAGAACTGCACCTTTGACGGCGTCTACCAGCCCCCGCTCCGGGGCCGGTTCATTGTAAGGCAAATCCGCCCTCCCAGCCCCGGGAAGGGTGTCCCCCGATGCTGCGCTGTCCCCGCCGCCCCAGGGCACTGTCACCTCCCTGCAGGGAACCGGGGCAAGAGGTTCCCCAAGCCCCACTGCCCGAGGGCACCTTAGGGATTGCTGCTGGGTGGTTTTCCAGCCAAACCTCCCCATGGGACCATGCTGAGAATCACTGAATCGCTGACTGGTGTCGGTAGGAAGGGACCTTCAAACTCATTTTGAGCCATCCTCTGCCATGGGCAGGGACACCCTCCGCTATCCCAGGTTGGCCCAACCCCGTCCAACCTGGCCTTGGACACTCCCATGGATTTGTTAATAAAACAGGGTTTTGTGAATAGGAGCTGAGCCAGCAGCCTTCAGGCAAGGCTCTGGCTGTCCTGGCTGTGCCAGCAGGCACCAACCCCCAGCCCGTCACCTGCTGGGACAGGGACAACAACGCCCTGGGACTACCTGGGGTGGGACAAACCCCACCTCCTGCTTCAGCTCACCAGTGTTTCTGTCTCTCACCTTGCAGGCCTTCTCTGCCTTTTACTATAACTTCAAGTTCCTGAACCTGACGGAGGGGCAGCCGCTGGCCGTGGTCAGAGAGGCCATCGAGGGGCTCTGCACAAGGAGCTGGGAGGATGTACGTTCCTCAGGGTGGAGGCTGTGTGGAACATTCAGAAGCAAAGGAGTCCTGGGGTGAGGGAAGGGAGTGTGGACCCCTCCAGGGTAAGGCTCTCTGGTTCTGAGCTGTGCCATACACAGCAGAGCCGCCCCTGAGCTCTGTGTGGAGCTGGGACTGTCCTGACTCCACTCATTGCTCATACGCCCTTGGGGAAGGGGCAGCCAGGGCAGGCAAGGGCAGCAGGATCTCATCACCAGCACAGGAGCTGGGGTTGGAGGTGAGGATGGGGATGTCAGGATGTCAGGCAGGATGGTAAGAGCAGAGCCAGCTGCTGGCACCATGCTGGAGACAAGTCAAATCTTGGAATTGTAGAATTCCAGACTAGTTTGGTTGAGAAGGCTCATCTTGTTTCACATCCCTGACATGTGCAGGGACACCTTCCACTAGACCAGGTTGCTCTAAGCCCACCAGCCTGGCCTTGAGCACTTGCAGGGATGGGGCAGCCACAGCTTCTCTGGGCAACAAATGGGGATGGATAAGCCCAGAAATGTGCCAGCACCAGCATGGGGCAGAGAGGAGGAGGACCTTGCATGAGGAGGCTGAGATAGGAGAGTCTGGGGCAGGGGGAGCTACAACAAGCTACAGTATGTGCTTCTGTTTCCATGTGGAGTATAAATCCTCCCCAAAGGAGTTGTCCTGTATATAGAGGTCCAAAATCACTGTCCAGCCCAGAAGTCTCTTTCTAGATGCTGGTGACTGTGAAGCCACTGCTGCTCATGCAGCACATTTCAGGGCTTTGTCTCTGCACAGAAACTGCCTGCGAGTATCTCCCCTTCATCCCCAAACATTCCCCATCCCAGTTGTCTTCCAGCTACCCCAAAGAGAATCCCAAGAGGCTGCCTAAATACTGCGCCAACGCCAACTACATCCTCACACTCCTCCTCGACGCCTACAAGTTCAACGAGACCAGCTGGAACAACATCTTCTTCCAGATGAAGGTGGGCAGCACTCCCAGCCTGTGAGGGAGAGCAGAGGCAGTGCTGGGAGAGAACCAGCTCCATTTTGGGGTGCTGGGGAGAGCCAGACCCTGCACTGAGGTTAGGAGGGGAGCCAGCCCCATGTTGGGGTACAGGGGAGCAGTGGCCCAGAGAGCCCTGCCTGGCGTGGCACTGGTGTGGGGACAGCTGCTGCGCCCTGCCTGGGCTGAGCAGAAGTGGGTGGTGGCCCTGTGGCAGCAGTGGCTTTCCTGCAGGGCTGACCCCCACCCCCTCTCTCCGGGGCAGGCGGGGAGCGCCGACGTGGGCTGGACGCTGGGGTACATGCTGAACCTCACCAACATGGTCCCACCCAAGGCTCCAGCCAGGCTGAAGGGCCACAGGCCTTCCCTATGGGCTGCGGCCATCACCTTCATCATCCTCACCCTCGTCTTGGGGCTGGCTGCTCTGCTCCTGCTGCTGTGGGTGTAGGAGCCTGGCCACGTTTGGGAGCCCAGCAGGGACAGGCCAGGGCTTCAGGGCCATCCTGGAGTCCCCATGCTCCTCTCCTGCCTGTTAGACTGGGACTGTGCTACTAAGCACATCCACCTCTACAGCTCCAGAGAACTGGGGTCTGCTTTTCCCTGGGCCTGGCCCCCAACACACACACAGGCACTCTGAGGTTTCCAGAGGAACTCCACTCCCATGAAGACCCAATGAGATCAGCCTGCAGAAGCCTCAGCCAAGCCTGTGTGCCTCCTGTCCCTGCTCTATGGGTTACAGACATGGCTCCATCCCACTGGCTGCCCGTGGGGCTGTGGAGGGCCAGCCTGGCCACGGGACAGTGTCCCAGTGCCAGCCTGGTGGGCACAGTGCAGGCACTGGGGACACGGTGCTCCACGGAATGCCAGCTCTGAGCACAGTCACCAAGAGCCAGGCGGGTCCCTGCTGGGTCTGCCAGCCTGAGGGATGCTCTGTGGGACCCCAGCTGGCCCTGTGGAGGGTCTGTGCCTGGGGCTTACATGGAGATGATCTTGGAGAGAGAGAAAACTGAGCACCCAACGTCAGAAGTTTGGTCCGTGCCCCTCCTGAGAATCCATCTCATCATCTCATCAGCGTGTTATGGCATGTCATGTCATCTCATCATCACATCACACCACTCATCGCCTTCCTTTTCACCTGGAATAAAGGGACTGATGTTTCTCAGTGCCCTCCTGGAGACAGCACTGTCCCACCAGCAGAAGGCCTGGATCCTCTGGATGTCAGGATGAGGCTCCAGCAGGCTGTGAGTCCTGCCCTGCACGTGGCTGAGCTGGGTCCTGCTCATGGCCTTTGCCTTTGATTCTGCTCATTTTTAGCTGCTCTGTGGGTGATTCATGTTGTTGTTTGCACAGTGAGGAGCAGACCCTTGGTGTCCCAGTGAAATGCTGGGCACCTCACAGCTCTCATCATCCAAATAAACACTGTAAAAGGCAGCATGTGGGGAAATGACTGATATTTTGCTCCCAAATCATTGTGATTTTATTAATTCCATCTCCCAGGTAAGGGCTGGTGATGACAAAGACTTAGGGGAAAGGCAACGAATCTATGGGAGGTGTCCCTCGAGACACTGAGGTGTCTGCTGGACCTTGGAGTGCAGCCATCAGGGCACAAAGACAGGCCTTTTCCTTCTCAGAGAAGGTGTCTCAACTCACCCATCATTTGGCTGCCAGTGGGACTCCCAGAAAAGACAGAGGGGCCCTGGGAGCTGCCTCTGCCATGTCCCAGCCCTGTTCTCAAGTCACACTGTGTTGGGAAGGGAAGATGAGCTGTCTGCCAGCCACGGGACATGGCGTGCACCTGGGCTGCAAAGGAACCTCATGCAGGAGAGGAGGGGGCTGTGCCATCCCCCCCTCACAGGCTTTCCCAGTCCTAGGCAGAGCCTTCTTTACCAGGCCAGTGCCCCCCTCATCCCCAGTGCCACGGCCCCTGGGGCTGCCACTGGCTGTGGGAGATGCAGACCCTGGGATGGGGCAGGACATGTGTGTCCCACCCAGGGTTTCTGCTGTGGACTGTAACCAGCCCTGTGACAGTCCCCCTGCTGCCAAAACCCTCCAGTCCCCCTCTGCAGCCACCCACAGCACGGTGGTCCCCAGGCCCCAGCGCTGAGCCCCTGCCCTGCATGGCCAAGCCTTCCCTCCTGGAGCATCTCCAAACAGCAGTGCAGGGAAAGGAGAGCTGGAGAGCACACAGCTATGAGGAGGGCGTGCCAGTTCCAGCTCACCAGGCCGGGACTCAGAGCTCCCCAGGACAAGTCTGTGGCCTCTGGGCACACGGGGGTGATTCCAGGGAGCAGCTCTTTGCAGAGGTGTGGCAGCAGGGCTCACAGCTGCTCATAGGCCAAGGAGTTTCTCTGGCAGCACGTGGCTGTGAGCAGGCAGAAGGTGAGGATGAGCATGATGGCCAGCAGAACTGTGGCTGCCATCCAGATGCCTCTGGGGAGCTCTGTGACTGCTGCAGGAGGCTCCGAGGGGATCATGTTGGTGAG
The DNA here is from genome assembly GCF_009819655.1 of Sylvia atricapilla. Lineage (NCBI taxonomy): Eukaryota > Metazoa > Chordata > Aves > Passeriformes > Sylviidae > Sylvia > Sylvia atricapilla. The sequence goes on from NC_089158.1 coordinate 4,633,728, forward strand.
ATTGAGCATGTAGCCCAGAGTCCAGCCCACATCTACATTAGCAACCTGTGCAGACAGACAGGGAAGAGGGATGGGAAAGGCTGCAAAGTACTGGGCAAACTAGAGAAGAGCCTGCACCCCCAGGTCCTTCTTCACAACCACCATTTCTGTGCCCACCTTGGGCTGCAGAGGCCCCAGCAGTGACATAAACTGGGGGAGAGCACTAAGGGCCAGGCCAGGTGCCCCAGCAGCTGTGTGAGTGTAGCTCAAGAGCTGTCCTGAGTATGGGCAGTGGGGCTGTGCTGCCCTGGTATCCCCCCTCCCCAGCAGCAGCAGGGTGGGCACAAGGCACTTCATGGCACAAAGTGTGGAAGCTGGGGGCTGCCAGACATTCTCCTACCTGCTGGACAAAGTGGATGTTAGGCCATGTTGTGTAGTTGAATTTGTAGCCTTGCAGGAGAAGGGTGAGGATGTAGGAGCTGGCTGTGCAGGCATCACGGAGCTGGGTCCTGCTCGCTCTGGGGAACACGTCCTGCACCTGCAGAGGTGGGAGAACAGGGGGAGGCTGGACACAAAGCAGTGCTGGATGTGCCCACACTGAGGAACAGCCCCTCAGTGCTAGTGGGAGCAAAGACTGGGAGAGCAAGGAGACCCCAGGGGGCTGCAGGCTGCCCTCCCATCTCTCTCCAGCTCTAGAGGCATTTGTACTCCTCTCAGCTCTCTACAGCTGATCACAGTAGAGGATGGGCTGTGGATGAGCCTTGAGGCTGCCCAGTGCCCAGTGAAATGCACTCCTGGGCAGAATCTCACCTGTTTCCAGCTGCTGTTGCAGATCTGCCTGATGGTGGCATTGACCAAGCTCAGGGACTGCCCTTCTGTCAGGTTCAGAAAGTGAAGGCTGTAATAAAACCCCGAGAAGGCCTGTGGGTGTCGAAACCAAAGGTGACAGATTAGTGAAGCACTCAGGCCACTGATGCTCCCCTGCTTTGCAGGGGTCCCTGTCAAACCCCACTCAGCACTGCAAGGGGCTGGGAGTGACCCTGTGGGAGGGAGCTTGGGATTGCTGCCCACACAGACAGGGAATGGTGCTGGGGAAGCAGAGGTCTAGGGCTGCCTTGCACACAGGTCAGCACCCTCTGGGTCTCCATGTGTCAGGCAAATCCAGCTCCCAGAACCATTCAGACACTCCCCTGGAGCAGTTTTCCAGGGGTTATGCCCCAAACCCCCACTGCTCCCCCAGGCACAGGAGGGGAGGCCACTTACGAAGAACTGTCCCCTCACAGGGGGCTGATAGACCCCATTGAACCCGCACGGCCACTGCGCCCCGCAGCTGAAGTTGAAGAGGCTCCGGACGGCCGTGTCACACGCCGCTGGGTCCCCTGTCCCTGTCACCGTCAGGACCAGGTCAGGCCTGGCTGAGCTTGGCGCACGCACACAGGGGCTGTCGTAGAGCTCTGCCACGGTGAGGTTCTCCTGGTACCCCCGGGGGTAGCAGGGGTGGGAGATCTGGGCACTCGAGCTGGCCTGGACACAGACAGAGCCACTCATGGGGCTGCAATGCCACTGAGACCCTTCCCACAGCCCATCCCAAAGAGCAGCTCCTACACCCCAGGAGGACTGGATGCATCCCCCCTGCGAGGAGCTCCCTGAGCGTCCCTGGCTCCCACAGCACTGGGCTCTGGTTCTGTCCCAGGGCAGCTGTGCAGGGACGCTGCTGGGAAACCTCTCTCTGGGGAGAAGTAGAGCAAGGGCAAGGGAACGGTGACAGCAAAAGACCTACAGATGCAGCTGGGCTGGGGAAATTACAGAAAAGGCCACTGCATGTCAAGATGTGGGGAGAAGGGAGCCCTGGCTGGCAACCACCACCACCTTCCAGCCAAATGGGTGGGCACTCATGCCTCCCCAGATGAAATCCAAGCCTCTGCCAATCCCCAACTCTTGTCCACGGCACGCCCAACATTGCAGGGGGAGATGTGCCACCACACTGGCAGATGGCTGAGCAGCCCCCGTGGCCCCGGCACCTGGTGCAGAGCTGCCAGCAGCCTCTTCAGAGCCTGGCTCTGCCCGTAGCACAGGTAGCTGTGGCTGTACAGGGAGTAGTTGGTGCCGTAGAGCCGGAAGAACACGGACGTGTCGCTGTTCTGCACGGGGACCCCGGGCTGGAAGGTGATCTGCGTCGAGGCACCGCCGAGGTCCAGGGCTCCCAGAACCTCCGTGTTCTGGGGATGTTCCCATTGCTCTGCAAACGAGAACTGGCCCAACACACAGCAAGGGTTAGGCTGAACTGCAGGCACTCACACTCACACTCCCTTCCCTCAAGGAGTTTTGGGCTCACAAGCCCCAGAGGAACCTTCCACGTGCTCCTGGCTCCCAGTTTTACCCCTGCCTGCTCACATCCTCCTCAACCCACAGACACTCCCATGGAGCACTGAGCCGTGGCCTCTTGGCTGCTGCATCTCTGCTGGGATCCAGACACTTGGAGCAGGGAAAAAGGAACTCTGTCTCCCGGAGGCTGATACCACCACTGCCATATCCCTGGGATCCCAAAATCCACCCGTGTGTCAGCACACGAGAGCACGGGGCCAGGCTGAGCTGGACACAAAGCTACTGTCAATCCCGTTAATGGGCTTGGACCTGCAGCCCACGACCACAGGGGACATTTGGGTGACCAGTGCCCCAAAGCTCCATTCCTCCCTCCTCTGCAAATAAGGAAAGCTGGCTGTAGCTCAGACAGGGACGTTCTCCCCACTCCCCCTGCCCTGCCCTCTCCCCCAGCGGCACCTTGACCAGTGTCTCCAGCAGGTAGTTGACAGTGATCCAGCCAAAGGAGCCCTCCTCGCTGCCCGTCAGGATCCGAGCTCCACGGAAATCCACAGGGTACTCCCCAATGGCCTTGGACACCGAGGCCAAGACCTGCTCGGCCTTGGTGCTGTTCTCCTCCCTGCGGGCAAAGGCACAAACACCCGCAAATGCCCTGCCCGCAGGCGGCTCCTGCAAGCCCCGGATCCCCCCGGGGCCTCGGCAATCTCCCTAAAAGCGCTGCCTGCGGCCTCTGCTGCAGCCCCGGGGCACTTCGTGCCAGCCCGGCCGAGGGGCTGCCCCCTCTCCTCCGGGGCTGTCCCCTCTCCTCTGGGGCTGCCCCCTCTCCTCTGGGGCTGCCCCCTCTCCTCCGGGGCTGCCCCCTCTCCTCTGGCGCTGCCCCCTCTCCTCCGGGGCTGCCCCCTCTCCTCCGGGGCTGCCCCATCTCCTCTGGGGCTGTCCCCTCTCCTCTGGGGCTGCCCCCTCTCCTCTGGCGCTGCCCCCTCTCCTCCGGGGCTGCCCCATCTCCTCTGCGGCTGCCCCCTCTCCTCTGGGGCTGCCCCATCTCCTCTGGAGCTGCCCCCTCTCCTCTGGGGCTGCCCCATCTCCTCCGGGGCTGCCCCCTCTCCTCTGGGGCTGCCCCATCTCCTCCGGGGCTGCCCCCTCTCCTCTGGGGCTGCCCCATCTCCTCCGGGGCTGCCCCCTCTCCTCTGGCGCTGCCCCCTCTCCTCTGGCGCTGCCGAGCGCCGGGCGTGTTCCCGGGCCCGGTGCGGCTCTCCCACAGCCCGGGGCCCCGCAGGCCGGGCGGCCGTGCCCGTGCCCAGGCCCGGCCCCGGGGTCCCGCCGCTGCCCCGGGCCCGGTGCGGCGCAGGAGCGCCGGGAAGGGCGGCACGGGCGGCCCGGGCCCGCTACCCTCAGCAGCCGCATGCCGGCCGTGGCCCCCAGGTACGTGGGGGTGTGCCGCTGCTGCTCGGCCGGGACCGTCTTCATGGCCCTGTCCAGGCAAGGCTTCAGGCTGGCGCCAGCCCCCGCGGGGTCGTCGGCGTAGCTGGAGATGCCGGGTCCTGCCGCAGGGAAGCAGGGCATGAGAGAGCGCAGTGCCATCCCCGAGGGACAGCACTGCAGGCGACACTCCCACCCATTCCCCGGGAGCTCTGCCAGGCCCGCTCAGACATACCCAGATACCCCAGCCACAGCCCTGCTCTGTTTGGAGCTGCAAGACACCAAAATGTAAACTGTGCCCCTGGGAGCTGTCAGGCACCGTGACACCGGATTGCTCAAGAACTTGTGCAGAGCGTTTTGGAGGCCCTGGGGGCACGCGAAGCTGCACATGATGAAAGAAGGAGTGAACAGGTGTGGTAAGAAGAGCCAAGGAAACTGAGGCAGAAGAGAAGGAGCACACTGCACATCCAGCATCCCGAGCTGTGAGGTGATGCACATCTGGACAGGACTAGCTGCGGGGCCTGAGTTAAGTGGGGGCCCAATTCCTCCCCCACTTCTGCCCCTCCCAGTGACTGTGGGGCTCCCTCAGATGCAGACTATCCACTGACCCTTTCCTGTGATTCCCCACAGGGCAATCCCCCTTCAGCCCCGAGCAGGCTGAAAGACTCGGATCGGCAATGGTGCTGTGAGAGTTTGGGACAGCAATCCAGGAGGCTGGGAGAGAGGGAGGACAGATGCCAGCACACTCACCGGACACAGAGCAGGCCTCCACCTGGGAGACGATGCCGGTGCCGTTCTCCTTGTCTGCACGCCACCGGTAGATGTAGAGGGACGTGTGTGTGGAGCCAGCATCAAACACCAGACCGTACTGGGGAGGCAGAGGGGACACGGGGGTTTCTCAGAGCTTCTGCTCCTGCTTCCCCTGTGTGTCCGTGAGCAGCAGAGGTCTGCACACCCACCCTCCCCTCAGCAGCCCTGCTCCACCTCTAACAGCCCCGCTTTCGCCACTGCAGCGAGTTACAGCTCAGGAAGGACACGCAGGTCAGCGGGTGAGTCGCAGAGCAGGGAGACATCCGGGCATGGCCCAAAGGGCTCAGGCTGTTTCCAGGCCTTTGGAAAATCTCACAAAACCTGACATTTTTTAGCAAATCAGCAGCAGAAAGCAGGAGGGGAGAGAGGTGGAAACCAAACAGGTGACCTGGATGTCTGAACACAGGGAAGAGAGTGCCTGTGGTGGCAGATGGAGCAGCCGTGGAGAGAAGGCTGCACTTCTCTCTCCCATCCTTACCAAACAGCCAGGGCCATGATTTGGGGGAGGCTGATCTGCCCAATGCCACCTTGGTGAGGTTAAGTCCTGAAAAGCTGGGCTGGTTATAGGGACACTTGCAAGCTGAGAGGAAGGCACAGCTAATGGAAGAATTCGAGGTGGAAAGAGGCTGGTGGCATTCCCAGGCTCCCTCGGGTCTCACTGGACACCTACTTTGATCCTGCTAGGACGGACAGCATCCTTTGCCGAGATCAGGACCAGGACGAAGACGGCCGCCGCCAGCAGTCCCAGCACGGCCGCCGAGCCACAGCCCACTGCCCTGAGCAGGCGCGACGACATCGATGGGCTTTGGGAGGTCTGTGAAGGGATGGATTTGGGAGGGGTCACTGCAGAGAGAGGGGCTTTGGGAGGTCTGTGAAGGGATGGATTCGGGAGGGGTCACTGCAGAGAGAGGGGCTTTGGGAGGTCTGTGAAGGGATGGATTCGGGAGGGGTCACTGCAGAGAGAGGGGCTTTGGGAGGTTTGCGCGGAGGCGTGGTCTCCAGGAGGAGGGTCCGCAGACAGGGACTGCGGGGAGGGGCGGCTTTTGGGAGGAGGGTCTGTGGAGAGGGAAGGTCTTTAGGAAGAGGGTTTGGGGGGAAGGGATGGTCTTTGGGAGGCGGGTCTGTGGGGCGGGATGGTGTTTGGGAGGAGGATGTGCGTGAGGGATGGGCTTTGGGAGGATCCACAGGACGGGGGGTCTTTGGGAGGGTCCGCAATGAGGAAGGGATTTTGCCAGAGCAGCCCCAAGCCGCCTGTCTCTGTCCTGAGCCTCCAGCCCCTCCGGGGATCCCCTTCTCCCTGCAGCTAGTTGTCCCCCCCACCCCCTAAGTGACCCCCTGGGACACGAGGTGAGCGGCTGGGGAGACCATGAAGTTGTCTGGCCCCGAGCCGCCGGGAAGGGACGGGGGTGAAAGCTCTGCCTGCCGCGCTCCGGCCGTCCCGTACCTGTGCCCGGAGCCCTCTCCGTGGGGCAGCGATCGGGGCCCGGCCCGCTCCGGCCGACAGAGCGAAGCGAAAGCGAAGCTGAGCCGCTCTCGGACGTCCGGGTCCGGCCCCGACCGGGGCGGGCTCTGGGCACTGCCGCGGGCGGGGAGAGCGGGGAGCTCGGGGCTGCCGCTGCCCGCCCCGGACACCCGGGCCCGGCCTGCCTGCACCCTGCTTGGATCCTGCCTGCACCCTGCTTGGATCCTGCCTGCACCCTGCCTGGACCCTGCCTGAATCCTGCCTGCACCCTGCCTGCACCCTGCCTGTATCCCTGCCTGCACCCTGCTTGGATCCTGCCTGTATCCCTGCCTGAATCCTGCCTGTATCCCTGCCTGCACCCTGCTTGGATCCTGCCTGCACCCTGCTTGGATCCTGCCTGCACCCTGCCTGAATCCTGCCTGTATCCCTGCCTGCACCCTGCTTGGATCCTGCCTGCACCCTGCCTGAATCCTGCCTGTATCCCTGCCTGAATCCTGCCTGTATCCCTGCCTGAACCCTGCCTGTATCCCTGCCTGAACCCTGCCTGTATCCCTGCCTGAATCCTGCCTGGACCCTGCCCGAACCCTGCCTGTATCCCTGCCTGCACCCTGCTTGGATCCTGCCCGCACCCTGCCTGCACCCTGCCTGGACCCTGCCTGTATCCCTGCCTGAATCCTGCCTGTATCCCTGCCTGTATCCCTGCCTGAATCCTGCCTGTATCCCTGCCTGTATCCCTGCCTGTATCCCTGCCTGCACCCTGCCTGTATCCCTGCCTGGACCCTGCCTGTATCCCTGCCTGGACCCTGCCTGGACCCTGCCTGCTCCCTCCTGGTACCTCTGCCTCCCCCCTGCCTGCACCACACTCCCACACTCTGCGTGCTCCCTGCCCGCTCACTGGCTGTACTCTGCCTGCACCTTCTGCCCTACTCTGCCGGTATGTGTGCCTGCATCTCTGCCCGTACCCTGCCTGCTCCCAGCCTGCACTGTCCCAAAGCCACGGGACTCTGGCCAGGGACAGGTGATGGCATGGGGACAGACAGGACCCTGGCAATGGGGATGGCTCCCTAACCGTGTGCAGTTCGGTCCCTGCCTGTCGGGATGGATCCCACGTGGATGGCTGTGGGGACAGCTCTTCACCTTCCAGGTCCTTCCTGTTTCTGTCCCGAGCCCCGCGGCCAGCCTGGCTCTGTCTGCAGCAGGACAGTGAGGGTCCTGCAGAGCCGGGTGACAGCAGGGTGAAGCTGGGTGACAGGGCAGGCTCGGCCCCGCCCGGTGTTTGTGCCGCAGGGCTGGCAGGGCCGTCTGAGGCTCCTGGAGCTCAGCTGATGCCTTGTCCCGGCGCCAGGCGCTCGCAGGCTCCGGGGACAGGGGCTGCCTGGGACGTGTCCCCTCGCTGATCTCAGGGGCAGAGCAGCGCCCCCGGGCTGTGCCGCTGCTCCGGCAGCGAAGTGGTTAATCCCGGATGCTCTTTCCACCCCGGCTCTCCAGCCCCAGCCCGCAGTCTCCCGGACAAGCGCTCTCCTGGGCAGGTTGCTGGTCCGGGGCCAAGGGGAGGGCCACGCCGGCGGGGCAGCCTTTGTACCGGGAGCGGGCTCCCAGCTCCAGGTACGCGCCGAGCCCGGGGCGAGCGCGGCGGGGCCGGAGCGGCGGCCGGAGACAACGGGGTGAGCCGGGGCCGGGGGCTGGTGCCCCTCCATGGAGTGGGCTGGGAGCGGGCCCTGGGCAGCAGCGGGCGTGGTGCGGGGGGGAAAGACGCTCCGTGGGCTGGTGGGGCAGGACGAGAGGGCTGGGGCGGCCTCTCGCTGGACGAGGTGCCCAGATGCAGGTGGCAGAGGGGCACGGAGGGGACAGGGACCGGGCATGGAGGGCACTGCCAAGCCCCAGTGCTGGTTGGAGGTGGGATGCAGGGAACTGCTCTGCCTGGCAAGGATGCTCCTGGCATCCACAGTCACCCACTTAGAACCTTCAAAGCCCTTTTGTCTTTCAAATCCCAAACGTGCCCAGTGGGAAGTCAGCCCCCCGTTGTCCTGAGCAACAGGCAGATCCAGCAGCGACTCTGAGCCTTTTCCCCAGTTTTTGAGGTCCTGTTCCCTGTGCACGAGGGATGCTGCGAGTGAGGGATGTCCTACAGGTGATTGTCAAGCCCTTGTCATGGCCAGTGCTACACGAACAAGTGCAGCCCTGGTCCGGCCGCTAGGCAGAGCTGGAAACTTTGCACACCTGGAAAAGGCCAGGCACTGTGCAGCGTCGTGCCTCCTCTGCAGCTCTGGAGGCATCAGCACCACCCTCCTGTCCTGCTGCTCCCTGCACGGATGGTAGCAGGACTGGAGCTGGCCAGCCCCAGGATGCCACAGGAAGCCTGGGCAGATCGATCAGCTTCTCACATTGTTTCCCACCCACTGGGCTCCCTTCCTGTGCCCTGTTCTCCTGCCTGGGAGAGCTGGCTCTGTGCTGCCTTTGGATTTGCCCCCTGTCCAGTCAAAATGGGAATTAGTCCCTACCCGAGCAGGAGGGGTTCATTTCCCACCCTCTCCTGCACGCAGCATGGTGCGATTTATCACCAGTTCGTGTCCTTCCATTTCACAGTGCCTGGGACAGAATTTTCCAGGATGTAGGCTGGGCTGGGGACTTTTGCCATTGCTTTGTTTTTACCTGGAGCAGATGAATCACATCCCAACAGCTCAGTTATATCTGGGCAAACCCAGCAGGGCTGGTAGGACTGCAGATATGACAAGTGGGGACATAGTTAAGTGGTTATCATGGTGGTGCTGGATTAATGACTGGAGTCTGAGATTACTTTGAACTGATGACCAGTTAATGTCTCAAAGAGGTCTTTAATGATTCCCTGTTTCTATGACAGGGATTTATTAGCTGATTCCATATAATCTCTTCTGGCCATAGCCACTGTAGAGGGAAGGCTCCTGGCTACAGAGAAGGTCTGATAAGGGATTTTGGTAGTCCCATATCCCATGACATAGGCCCAAAGAACAGCTGCTCTTCATTGTTGTGCATTTCATGCCATGCAGGAGATTGGTCACCTTTGTTCATTGCCAGAGATGCTGACTCGAAAACAGGAATCAGCATCTCCTTTGATCTTGCCAAAGGTCTTTCCACTGTTGTAGGAAAAGGGTGGGGGAATTTCTCAGGGATTTTGTGCACTCACAGGAGAATTGTGTAGCCAAGCGACAGGTCCAGGTTCCACCCAGGACACTGGTGGGGTTAAACCCAGGGCTTTCAGGCCATCTGCAGCTTTCAGTAGAGTGTGAAGTGAGGCCAGCCTGGCTCCCAGCAGGCATCCTGCCTGTGTGGCTCATGGCACCAAGCAGGGCAGTGCAGGAGGAGGAGGGAGAGCTGTGCATTTCAGAAAGCACACCTGGACCAGCTGTGGGGTGCTGAGCACATGGATATCTCAGCTGCCCTGTGCTGAAGCTGTCATGAAGAACCAGATTCTTTGCTTTGCTACAATTTCTTAGGGGTATCTGTGGGCTATTTCTGCTGGGAGCTGATCTCTGGATGGACGAGTGGGAAGTACTCCAGTCCCCAAGGGCAATCACTGTGGGCATTCCAGCCTGGCTATGGGCTGTGTGCCCAGATCAGCAGGAGCTTCCTGCCGCTGCCCTCCTGCCTGCCCTTGGGGCTGCAGGAGAGGTGTGGGGATCACAGCAGGCATGGACACTGTCCCTGTGCATCTCTTACATGCTGTGGCATCAGCAAGAGCTGGACCAGGCAGGAGACACACAGCTGGAGATTCTGTTTCTCTGCCTGGAGCAGAGAGGACCCTCTCAGGGACAATCTGGGCCTGCTGGGTAACAGATGTGACCTGGTCCCAGGTGTTGGGGTTTTGAGGTGGCAGCATGTGAGTGCTGGAGGGATGTGGCTCTGCACCCCAGAAGGGATGGTCACACTGCCAGGCCACAATCCTGCTCCCAGCTTGAAACTCCAGCTAGCCGCAGCCAGGCTTCTCCCAGTGATGCTGCTATGAGGGAGGATGTTAACTTGCCAGCTGGGCAACAGCTGGAGCAGGGCAGTGGTCTGGGGTCCAGGCACAGAGGGACCTGAGGGGCTGCAGGTGAGAAGGCAGGGCTGAAAAAGCTGTGCTGAAAATCCTCCAAGGAGAGAGTGCTCAGAGTGGCAGTGTGTCCCAACCCTGAGGCTGCCAAGAGCCCTGCTGGAATGGGTCCAGAGAAGCACATGCATATTATTCTCGTCCATGCTAAGAGCAGCCATGCACCAGAGAATGGCTTCATTGTTGGAAAGGGGAAAGTCCCATATCCATCCATGAGGTATGAGCTGAGGGCTGGGGCTGTCCTTGCAGGTTGGAGGAGAAATGGGCCCCAAAGCCAAGGCCATTGCCAGTCTCCTGGCAGCCACCTGTGTCTGCAGTGTCATCGCCCTCATTCTGAGCGTCGTGAATGTGAAGGATGTGTTCCTTCCCCCCAGCACCAAGGTAGGGTCCTCGGGAGGACCACAGCTCTCACTTGGCTGCTGGCTACCTCTTGGGTTTTGGATTTTGCCCCAGTTTCAGGCAGGCTGTGCTGTTTGTTACCAACATGGGGACAGTGCCATGCGCAGCCTGGGGTGGGTCTGGCTGAATTTGGTCACTGTGCCTGGCCCCACAGCACATGCAGCTCTTTCATCCCAAAGCACTGCCAGCTCCAGGGGCTTGGGGAAGGATCCTTGTCCCCAACACATCTGGTGACTGCAATGCCACCAGACATTTTCTGTCCTGGTGACCACCAGTTTTGTTTGGCCACTCGAGGCTGCCCTGCCCACCGGGAGCTCTGAGGTCTCTCCTGGAGCTTCTCTGGCTCTGCAGCGAGTGATGCTGGTCTGCACCCCTGACACCCCGTGTCCCCTCTGCCTCCCCAGTACGGTCTGGTGTTTGATGCTGGCTCCACACACACGTCCCTCTACATCTACCGGTGGCGTGCAGACAAGGAGAATGACACTGGCATCGTATCCCAGGTGGAGGCCTGCTCTGTGTCCGGTGAGTGTGCTGGCATCTGTCCTCCCTCTCCATGCCCAGCTCACCTGGGGCTGCCCAACCTTGGTGCTGCCCTGCATGGCTGTTCCACACACCAAAGTTGATTTATGCCTGGTGTGATAAATGCTACTTTATTTATTGGGCATTTTCAAATACCCACAGAGGCATTTATTCGTACAGCATAAGTGCTGTCAGGCTTTGACACAAGGACAAGGCTCTCTGGAGGAAATGCCCAGGCTAGAGAACAGATCTAGGGTCAGATAAATGGTACGTGAAACTGGGCTGGGGCTAGCAAAGGCCACCAGGGCAGGGCAGAGGTGCCTGGGCAGGGGGCAAGAGGGGTCAGAGCTCACCTTGCCTCATGTCCTGCTCAGCAGCGACAGCGTGGCAGTTACTGGTTAACTGGAAAGGTCTGGCCGAGGGCAAAGTGTAACGGAAGGAGTGCCTGAGCTAATGGTAGTCATTGAGAGCAAAGCTGTGGGGAAGATAAAGAGAGAGATTTCCACCCCAGAGCCGGTCCCTACCCACTGCAGGACCATGCCAGGTTCTCAGATCCAGTGCCAGCCTCTAAAAATAGGGAGGCTGCGCAAGGGCACCTCGGTGTGCCTATCAGCTCCATGTGCTCTTGCAGCAGGGTGCAGGAGATCCTGCCTCTTCTTCAGAGTAACGGGGAACAGTTGTGTTTGTCCCCAGGTGCTGCAAGACTCACTGGCGGTGCCCAGGAGCAGGGTGTGCTCAGCATCCCCAGCCGCGCCCGCAGCCCTCCCGCCGTGTCCCGGCTGCGGCTCCCGGGGCGTGTGGCCGGGGCACGGGCCAGGGCTGGCCGAGCAAGGCTGGGAGTACCTGGGGCAAGCAACGAAAAAAGCCCTGTGGGATTTTTGGGTGCACAGTTTACATTTTGGTGTCTTGCAGCTCCAAACAGAGCAGGGCTGTGGCTGGGGTATCTGGGTATGTCTGAGCGGGCCTGGCAGAGCTCCCGGGGAATGGGTGGGAATGTCGCCTGCAGTGCTGTCCCTCGGGGGTGGCACTGCGCTCTCTCATGCCCTGCTTCCCTGCGGCAGGACCCGGCATCTCCAGCTACGCCGACGACCCCGCGGGGGCTGGCGCCAGCCTGAAGCCTTGCCTGGACAGGGCCATGAAGACGGTCCCGGCCGAGCAGCAGCGGCACACCCCCACGTACCTGGGGGCCACGGCCGGCATGCGGCTGCTGAGGTAGCGGGCCCGGGCCGCCCGTGCCGCCCTTCCCGGCGCTCCTGCGCCGCACCGGGCCCGGGGCAGCGGCGGGACCCCGGGGCCGGGCCTGGGCACGGGCACGGCCGCCCTGCCTGCGGGGCCCCGGGCTGTGGGAGAGCCGCACCGGGCCCGGGAACACGCCCGGCGCTCGGCAGCGCCAGAGGAGAGGGGGCAGCCCCGGAGGAGAGGGGGCAGCCCCAGAGGAGAGGGGGCAGCCCCGGAGGAGAGGGGGCAGCGCCAGAGGAGATGGGGCAGCCGCAGAGGAGAGGGGGCAGCCCCGGAGGAGATGGGGCTGGCACGAAGTGCCCCGGGGCTGCAGCAGAGGCCGCAGGCAGCGTTTTTAGGGAGATTGCCGAGGCCCCGGGGGGATCCGGGGCTTGCAGGAGCCGCCCGCGGGCAGGGCAGCGCTGCGGAGATGTCTCGGGGCAGCTCCTTGGCAGGGCACGGCAGCCTCTCGCTGCCAGCCCAGCTGCCAGAGCTGCCACCGGGGCTGCAGCAGCCCGCGTGTTTGTGCCTTTGCCCGCAGGGAGGAGAACAGCACCAAGGCCGAGCAGGTCTTGGCCTCGGTGTCCAAGGCCATTGGGGAGTACCCTGTGGATTTCCGTGGAGCTCGGATCCTGACGGGCAGCGAGGAGGGCTCCTTTGGCTGGATCACTGTCAACTACCTGCTGGAGACACTGGTCAAGGTGCCGCTGGGGGAGAGGGCAGGGCAGGGGGAGTGGGGAGAACGTCCCTGTCTGAGCTACAGCCAGCTTTCCTCATTTGCAGAGGAGGGAGGAATGGAGCTTTGGGGCACTGGTCACCCAAATGTCCCCTGTGGTCGTGGGCTGCAGGTCCAAGCCCATTAACGGGATTGACAGTAGCCTTGTGTCCAGCTCAGCCTGGCCCCGTGCTCTCGTGTGCTGACACACGGGTGGATTTTGGGATCCCAGGGATATGGCAGTGGTGGTATCAGCCTCCGGGAGACAGAGTTCCTTTTTCCCTGCTCCAAGTGTCTGGATCCCAGCTGAGATGCAGCAGCCAAGAGGCCACAGCTCAGTGCTCCGTGGGAGTGTCTGTGGGTTGAGGAGGATGTGAGCAGGCAGGGGTAAAACTGGGAGCCAGGAGCACGTGGAAGGTGCCTCTGGGGCTTGTGAGCCCAAAACTCCTTGAGGGAAGGGAGTGTGAGTGTGAGTGCCTGCAGTTCAGCCTAACCCTTGCTGTGTGTTGGGCCAGTTCTCGTTTGCAGAGCAATGGGAACATCCCCAGAACACGGAGGTTCTGGGAGCCCTGGACCTCGGCGGTGCCTCGACGCAGATCACCTTCCAGCCCGGGGTCCCTGTGCAGGACAGCGACACGTCCGTGTTCTTCCGGCTCTACGGCACCAACTACTCCCTGTACAGCCACAGCTACCTGTGCTACGGGCAGAGCCAGGCTCTGAAGAGGCTGCTGGCAGCTCTGCACCAGGTGCCGGGGCCACGGGGGCTGCTCAGCCATCTGCCAGCGTGGTGGCACATCTCCCCCTGCAGTGTTGGGCGTGCCGTGGACAAAGAGTTGGGGATTGGCAGAGGCTTGGATTTCATCTGGGGAGGCATGAGTGCCCACCCATTTGGCTGGAAGGTGGTGGTGGTTGCCAGCCAGGGCTCCCTTCTCCCCACATCTTGACATGCAGTGGCCTTTTCTGTAATTTCCCAAGCCCAGCTGCATCTGTAGGTTTTTTGCTGTCACCGTTCTCTTGCCCTTGCTCCACTTCTGCCCAGAGAGAGGTTTCCCAGCAGCGTCCCTGCACAGCTGCCCTGGGACAGAACCAGAGCCCAGTGCTGTGGGAGCCAGGGACGCTCAGGGAGCTCCTCGCAGGGGGGATGCATCCAGTCCTCCTGGGGTGTAGGAGCTGCTCTTTGGGATGGGCTGTGGGAAGGGTCTCAGTGGCATTGCAGCCCCATGAGTGGCTCTCTCTGTGTCCAGGCCAGCTCGAGTGCCCAGATCTCCCACCCCTGCTACCCCCGGGGGTACCAGGAGAACCTCACCGTGGCAGAGCTCTACGACAGCCCCTGTGTGCGTGCGCCAAGCTCAGCCAGGCCTGACCTGGTGCTGACGGTGACAGGGACAGGGGACCCAGCGGCGTGTGACACGGCCGTCCGGAGCCTCTTCAACTTCAGCTGCGGGGCGCAGTGGCCGTGCGGGTTCAATGGGGTCTATCAGCCCCCCGTGAGGGGACAGTTCTTCGTAAGTGGCCTCCCCTCCTGTGCCTGGGGGAGGGTGAAGACAGAGACTGGGAATGTCCTCTGCCACTGATTGTGGAGAGGGTTGGGAAGAGAGGGATCCTCAGAGCTGGTTTTGGCTGCAAACCTCTTCTATGCTCCGTGCTGTTCTATACCTCCTGCCATCTCCCAGCCTTCCCTGAGGGAAATGGGGAGACCTTGTCCAAGGGAGCATGTCGTAGCTAGCTCAGAGTGCAAGAGCAGCCCCAGGGTTGTCAGCCAGCTCTGACACTTTCTGGTAGACTATCAGGGGGATGTCAGATGCAGAACCCTGGGGATTACCTGGGAATCTCTCCCCAGGTAAGAGGAGCCCCTGGGTCTTTTCTCAAGTGAGAAAGGAATTGTGGTTCTCACCATGTCCCCTTGCCTCCCAGGCCTTCGCTGGGTTCTACTACACCTTCAACTTCCTGAACCTGACCCAGCAGCAGTCTCTGAGTGAAGTCAACTCCACAGTCCTGTCCTTCTGCAGGAGGAACTGGACAGAGGTGAGAGGCCTGTGAAGGGCAGCCAGGAGCCTTGTGCTTATCCTGTCTCAAATCTCTGCCCTTGGAGCACAAGCTCTGCTGTTCCCTGGGCTACGGAGGGTTTCTGACCATCTTTCACTCCCTGTTGCACTGTGCCCTTGATGGCCCCACAGCTGGTGCAGAACTACCCAAAGGATTTGAAGTACCTGCACACCTACTGCACCGTGGCTACTTACATCCTGACGATGCTGCTCGATGGCTACAAGTTCGACGAGCACACCTGGACCAACATCCACTTCAGCAAGCAGGTAAACACCTGTGGGTAGCAGCAGAGGATGGACACGTTCAGGACCAGCATCTCTGGAGTCCTCTGTGCCAGAAATATGTCCGTGTTTCATGGCTGCTCCCCAAGGGATCCCAGGAGAGCTTTGCTCTCCTTCCCAAACCTCTGACCCAGCTCATGTCCTACTTTCCCTGCTGTGAATGTAACTGATTTTAAGGGGATCAGGGAAAAGCAGAGCAGGATTTGGCCACTTTGGTCCGTGATGTTGTTATCCGAGAGGTGATGGTGGCCCCATGACCACTTTGAACCAGAGTATGGCCTGGCCAGAGTATTTCCAGGATGAGAGGAGACAGCCTCAAGTCATGCCAGCCTCAAGTAGATAAGTAGTGGAAATGTTTTTTTCCGTGGAAAGGGTCAGGATTTGGAAAAGGCTGCCCAGGGCAGTGGTGGAGTCACCATCCTAGGAAGTGTTCAAACAACATGTGGACATGGCTTAGTGATGAACATTGGTGGTGGTGCTGGGCTGATGGCTGGACTCAGTGATCTGAAAGGTCTTTTCTGACCTTACTGGTTCTGCAGCCAGATTAGAAGGATTATGGGGATGGAGAAAGCTCAGATCCAAAATCACAGGCAGATCAGAGAGACACACCTGGATCAGAACAGTCATCCATGTTCAGCTCTCTCTTAGCCCTGTGGGAGGGGAGATAGGGAAGCTCTTTGTGCAGCTGCTGCAGGCAGGATCAGGTTCACCACAGCCTGATTCCCGTGTGAAACGGCAGCTGGGACAGCTCCTGGGAGAGGTGCCCCTCAGCCCCTGACACCGAGCTGCTGGTGCCCGGGAGAGGTGCTTTGGATGATTCTTGTGCTGTCTCCCCTCAGGCAGCAAACACAGACATCGGGTGGACGCTGGGCTTCATGCTGAACTTCACCAACATGATCCCCGCCGAGGCTCTGCAGCACGTCAAGGGCCACCCGCCCGGCCTGTGGGCAGGGGCTGTCGCCCTCCTCGTGCTGGCCATCGTGGCAGCCCTGGTGGCTGCTTTCCTACACTGCTTTTGGAAAACAAAGTAGCTCCCAGCGTCCTGCCTAGAGGCGTCCTGCCAACTAAAGCAGGCAGGGAAAGTGGTGCAGAAGAGGTGGAAAATGGAGAAGAATGAAGGCATTAGACCCATTTCTACTGCTCAGGAGATCTGACTGGGTCTTCTCTGTGAACGTGGAAGATGACAAAGGTGTCTTGATTTCTCTCCAAGAAGAAGACTCCTTTAATCTGATTGCCAAAAGCTGATTGAGACTTGCTGGATCGATGAAGCCAGAAAAATTCAAACTAGAAATAAAATCAGGGGTTTTTTTTCAAATATGAATATCACTGCTCAACCTAGCACAGTTTCCTTGGCATTCCCAGTCCTGCTGGGCTACTCTTCCAACAGCCCTGGGATGCAACTGGCAATGGAGAGCCGTGGTGGGCACCTAACTTTGAGCAGAGGGATGACATCATCTGTATCCTGCCCTGTGCAAGATGTGCAATATTTTTGTAGTATGTGACAGAATCTCTTCCCAAAGACACTGTCAGCTGTCTTTAAAAATACTTACTGGCATATCTCAGCAGAAAAACACAAGTGGAAGTTGATTTAAGTGTTGCCAACTCTGGCTCAGGGTTTATTTTATATTCAAGTTACATAGCCAAGTTCTGTCAAGACACCAAATCCAGTACAGGTTCCAGCTCCAGGCACTTGAGTGTTTTATTTAGATCAGCAGAGCCTGGCCCAGCTGCAGGAACTGGACAGGGCTTTCAGTCCTTGCAGCACCAGCCCAGCACTGCACTTCCCAGCCAGCCCTTTCCCCAGGGCCTCCAGTGTTCTCCCACAGCCCAGAGCTGCTCTGAGCAGTGGGGATTTCCACAACCGCCTCTTCTCTGTGCTCCAAGATCCCACTTTGGCCTTAGGGCTTAAGAAAAGTGCCAAAGGCATCTGGCCAAGGAATGCTCAGGTCCATAGGCTATTTGCTATGGAAGACAGTGGTCCCAAGTCATGGTGTTATCCCATTAATCCCACTGCAAACTGGTTCCAAAAGCCTTTTGAAAGAGCAGCATCTCTGGCTGGTGGAGATAAGGTTATGTGACCTGAGAGCCTGGGGAACAGGGAGCCACCCTTGGCTTTGGGAGTGAGGCTCAGTCTTCCCAGCCTCTACATCAGCAACAAGGGAGAGGGGAGGTGAAGACTTCCTGCCAAGGGAACCTCTTCCCACCCAGGAGCACCTCTTCCTACCCAGCAGCCTGAGCTGCCACATGGACAGCTCCCACAGCCAAACCCCAGAGCCCTCTCCCTGCTCTCTGCTCTGCACAGATACATCTTGGGCAGTGTACGCACGAGGTAAAAATGCCAGGTCAGGGAACAGGCTACAGGAAATGCCATCACTGCTGGAACTGACCCCATGGATCTGAGTGGGAGATATCCCCTGTCCAGGTACAGCAGAGCTCCTGGCTGTGCTGGCTGGGGCCCAAGTGAGCTGGGACCAATGTCTCCCACCGCTGGGGTGCAGTCGGGCTGGAAAAGGCTCCTGTTTCTACAGGAAGGTAGTACCACAGCTGGTCTGGGTGGCAAAGCATTTGGGGAAGATGCCAGTCTTGCCATTGCAGCGTCCTTCCAGCCAGTCCTCATTCACTGGAAAACATAAAGTAGCAGAAATGAGCCCTGGCCCATATGAGTGGCGTTAGTGAGAGTTTTCATGGCTGGAATTAAGGTCTGGACAAAACCCAGTGCAAGCCTGTATCTCCTGAGAGTATGAACCTGAGACAGCACTGAAGAGGCCACATTTTCCCCAGTGCCTCCCCACAGCAGACTCCAAAAGCCTGGCCCAGCAGCAGGACTGGAGAGC
Source organism: Sylvia atricapilla (assembly GCF_009819655.1). Taxonomy (NCBI): domain Eukaryota; kingdom Metazoa; phylum Chordata; class Aves; order Passeriformes; family Sylviidae; genus Sylvia; species Sylvia atricapilla. Next base: position 4,651,798 of record NC_089158.1, read on the forward strand.
TACCTTCAGCGAGGATATCCAGCACATCTCCCTTGCTGAACTCCAGGTCCCCTGGTCCCTGTGCCAGGTAAGAATGCTGAGCCAGCATCTGGTAGAGAACAGGCCTGCCCGAGTGGGAGTCCGAGTCCTGCAGGAAAAAGCCAGCGTGGAGGTTGTAAAGCAAAGCAGACACTGGAGCCCAGCCCAGCAGAGACGTTGTCCCAGCCCACGTACCTGGCAGCAGAGTGTCAGCCTGCCGTCCGTCAGCTGCTGCCACACCTTGTCCAAGTCGTCCTGTCCTGACACTGTCCCCAGCTCTGTGCCATCCGGGAGCCTGTAGCTGCAAGGGTTCATTAATGCTGAGCAAATCATCTCCTTAAAGCCAAACCTGGAGGCAAGCCCAGCCCTCTGCCACCCTCAGTCTTCACAGTCCCCTTTGCAGACCAGCTCTGAGCTTGTCCCCTTACACAGTGACATGGTGCCACCCCACATGCTCAGTGGGCAGAAATGACACTGTGGGAAGTGACACCTCCTCACACACAAACTTGAAGGAAAGATCCTCAACTCTGCTGATGCCACTGTGTGTCCCAAGGGGTGTCACAATCAGGGAGACCTCACCCCAGGATCTTCTGCATGAGTCCCAGATTGCTCTGCATTGATCCCTGTTACTGCAAAGGCTGAGGCGAGTGGGACAAAATCCAACTGTAGCAGCTGCATCTACACAGTTTTTCCTTCTGTTCTCCCTTTTTCTTGGCCAGGGTACAGTTTCCTAGGAAAGACCCTTTAGGCATTCCATAGAATCACAGACTCATAGAATGGTTTAGCTTGGAAGGGCCTTAAAGATAATTTAGTTTCAAGCCCCCTGCCATGGGCAGCAAATCTTTCACTACATCAGGTTGCTCCAAGCCCCATCCAATCTGGCCTTGAACAGTTCCTGGGATGAGGAATCCACAATCTCTGTGGGCAACCCGCGCCAGGGCCCCACCACTCTTATACTGAAGGATTTCTTCCTAATATCCCATCCAACCCTGCTCTCTGTCAGTTCGAAGCCGGTCCCCCTTGTCCCGCCACTCCATGCCTTTGTCATAAGCCCCTGTGCAGCCCTTGACGCACTGGCAGGATTGCAGGAGGCACAGCTCTGCATCCCCGCGGGGATCGCGCTGTTGTCCAAGGCCAGGGTGAGGTCCGCCCTCCAGCCAGACTGTGCGCTCGCTTCTTTGCTGGCTCCGGGGTTTTGGGCCCAGATAAACGCTCCTAGGAGCCCAGGGGGATGCCTGTGTCCCGAGGGGAATCCCCGTGTCCCTACCTGAGCGTGCCCCGCAGCGCCTGCTGAGCCAGGCGGTCCCGCAGCAGCGCCCGCAGCGCGGGCAGAGCCGGGGCCGCGCCCGCCCGCAGCACCAGCGAGCTCTCGCAGAGCAGCCGCAGCACCGCCGGCCGGGGCTCCCCGCACCCCGGGGACACCTGTGGGGACACGGGGCAGTCAGAGCACCCTCGGCTGGAGGGACCCACAGGATCACCCAGCCCAGCCCCTGTCCCTGCCCAGACCCCACCAATCCCACCCTGGGCATCCCTGGCAGCGCTGGCCAAAGGCTCCTGGAGCTCTGGCAGCCTCGGGGCCGTGCCCATTCCCTGGGGAGCCTGGGCAGTGCCAGCACCCTCTGGGGGAAGAACCCAGACTGACTATGAAGTTCAGGGACTAAGAAGAACCACGATGTACTCTAACAATGACAAATATCTGCTCTCATACCAAGAGAGGTGACACAGACAAAATCCCTCATCTCTGCTACTATGAACATCATCAAAATGCAAACCTGAATTTCAAAGGGGGAACTCTGGATGCAAAGACTGAGATCAAATGTTCCTCCCATGACCAAGGAATTCTGGTTTTGATTCTGATTTTACACGTGCCTCCTAAACCCAAAATTGTATGAGCAGGGCCCCAATTCCTGCAGCCAGCTGGAGAGGAGCAGCTACATTCCTCAGTTGTGTTGCCTTCTGGCTGAACAACACCGGAAAAAGTTACCCCAGAAGCCCTAAAAAGAGGGGTGGCAGAGCTGACCTGCAGCTAGGGGACAGAGGCAGTGTCCCCAGAGGGCCATGGCAGTCATTCCAGGGCCATCACATGCAGGGGATGGCAGTGGCATGAAGTGCCTCAGAGGACAGTAACCAACAGGGCAAATTTGAATGAACTGTGCTATCCAGACTGATAGGGACAGAAAATGGGACACGGGAAGAGAAGTGAAGGGACAGCAGGGTGTTCAAAGACAACTGCCTCTTGCAAAGCGGGCTGTAAAGCATGGCACAAGAATCTGATGCATTTGGTGCTCCTGTTGCCTTGGAGGGTGGCAACAGGTCAGCCTTGGGCTGTCTCACAAAGTGCAGTGGTCACAAACGGAGAGGAAAGACCATGTGAGAGCCTCTCTTTAGAATGGAAAAGTGGTCAGAGGAAAGAGGTTTTTTCCCAGTGATTTGGGAGCTGCTTAGGAATTTTGGGCAAGAATCTTGCACTTTTCCCAGCCCTGGTCTCCTGAGGCTGTGCCAGCTTCAGCCTGTGGAGCACCTCACCTTGGAGTCCATGTGGGCACTGGCATCACTGGCAGAGGGATTTTCTTCCCCAGGAGGATCTGCAGAACAGCAAAGGGCAGGGGAACAGCCCCGCAGTCAGCAGAGACTGCAGTGGGGCCACCACCACCTCCTCATGCCCCCTAAACAACGGGGTTTGGGCACAGCTTCACCCACGGAGGTCCCTGCCCAGGGATTACCTGGCTTCTGCTTCATGTGGAGACAGCTGGGAGGCACCTGGGCAGGCGGAAGGGGAATCCCAGTGCTGATCTTCTGCAACAGAACAGCATCAGAAAGGAGAGGGCAGAAAGCACGGGAGCCTGGACAGCCAGCCACAGATTTGTGGGTGTAACCCCAGGGAGAGCTGCTCATTGAAAAGCTGGATGAGGTGAAGCACTCAGGCTCTTGTGGGCAGGGGTTTGGGGACACTTCCCTGTGCTGAGGGCCCTCCCCACTTGGGCTGGTTCACAGTGACACATCCTTGGTGTAAACACCCATGCGTGTACCAGGAATTCATTTGGACTGGGAAAAATGACAATTAAAAAAATCATCCCAACATCAAAACAACCATGTGCTTGAAAACTCTCTCATAGGAAACAGGGCTGAGCTGCACCCTTCCACACTGGGTTCAGATGGAAAATGATTGGGATAATATGTGGCTATGCCTGTGGTGAAGATGGGAGATGTTCTCCTGAGTCAAAGAGATTTTTCCTACTCCTAACGTTCCCATTCAAGAGTACTTAGTCTTCAGTCAATAGTCTCAGTGTTTCATACTCTACGTTTCTCTTACAGAGTTGTCCTATCCTGTGATAATCTTACAGATAAATGTCCCAAATGTGCCTTGGTCCCTCCCTCCCTCTGGTTGCAAGATTGCCAGCTCACCCATTTATCCATCCTTGAGGCAGGCTCCAGGAGAGAGCTTGGGATCTGCAGCTTCTGCAGAGGAGCACAGAGCAGAGCAGGGTGAGAGAGGAGCCCAGTGACCCCAGCCCAACCCAGCACTGCCTGTCACCCTACGGCCACACAAATGCGCCTGAGGAGCCAGGGTCACCCCCAGCCACCCAAGGGCCCAGTGCTCACAAACTGCTGGGCCAAACCCAACAGTCCTTGTGCAGCTTGTCCTGCTGGGAGCAGAGCTCTGCCGGAGTGGCTGCAGTGGAACTGGCCTAACACCCACCAACCCCCTGCTCCCAAGACAGATGCTCAGGCAGGGAGCATCAAGGATGCCCAGGGATACCAGTCCAGCAGCATTCTGTGTCTTCTGACAAACGCTGCCCACAAAAGGGGCCGTGTCCCTTTCCCTGCCCACAGGCCGTGTCCCTGCCCTGCCCACGGGCCGTGTCCTTTCCCTGCCCACGGGGTGTGTCCCTCACCTGCCCACGGGGCCGTGTCCCTTTCCCTGCCCACGGGGCCATGTCCCTTTCCCTGCCCACGGGGCCGTGTCCCTTTCCCTGCCGACAGGCCATGTCCCTTTCCCTGCCCACGGGGCCGTGTCCTTGCCCTGCCCACAGGGCCGTGTCCCTTTCCCTGCCCACAGGCCATGTCCCTTTCCCTGCCCACGGGGCCGTGTCCCTTTCCCTGCCGACAGGCCATGTCCCTTTCCCTGCCCACGGGGCCGTGTCCTTGCCCTGCCCACGGGGCCGTGTCCCTTTCCCTGCCCACAGGCCATGTCCCTTTCCCTGCCCACAGGGCCGTGTCCCTTTCCCTGCCCACGGGGCCGTGTCCCTTTCCCTGCCCACGGGGCTGTGTCCTTTCCCTGGGGCCATGTCCCTTTCCCTGCCCACGAGGCCGTGTCCCTCACCTGCCCACGGGGCCATGTCCCTGCCCTGCCCACGGGCTGTGTCCTTTCCCTGGGGCCGTGTCCCTTTCCCTGACCACGGGGCTGTGTCCTTTCCCTGGGGCCGTGTCCCTGCCCTGCCCACGGGCTGTGTCCTTTCCCTGGGGCCGTGTCCCTTTCCCTGCCCACGGGGCTGTGTCCTTTCCCTGCCCACGAGGCCATGTCCCTGCCCTGCCCACGGGCAGTGTCCCTTTCCCTGCCCACGGGGCCATGTCCCTGCCCTGCCCACGGGGCTGTGTCCTTTCCCTGGGGCCATGTCCCTTTCCCTGCCCACGGGCTGTGTCCCTTTCCCTGCCCACAGGCCATGTCCCCTTCCCTGCCCACGGGGCCGTGTCCCTTTCCCTGCCCAGGGGCCGTGTCCCTCACCTGCCCGTCGTGGATGGCCGTGGCCCAGCCGTCGGTGGCCCTGCTCAGCACAAACACCAGGCTCCCGGCCGCCACCTCCGGCGCCGGCGGCTCCTCGGGGCGGTAGCGGGACAACAGCCGGTGGTAGCCGGACTCGGTGTCCCTGCGGGCAGAGCAGAGCCCGTGCCATGACAAGGGACACTCTCCTTCGTGGGTGCCGATGGCTCTGAGCCACCACCCTAGCTCTAAATGGCACGGGCTGTAAGGTGTGGCTGTTGGTGTTATAAATGCATATTATAAAATTGGCTTTTCGCAGGATGTGTGCTACATGATTAATAACTTTGTGTTCAGGATGTAAGTTTTTATTTCTGCTGTTAGTAAAGAAAATTAGGCATAGTGGTAGTAGTGATATAGTATGCTTAAAGTGTCTGTTTGTCCGGGATAACCTCCAGTGAAGATGTAAAGAAAACTCTGCTATTGATACACCAGCTATCAGCATCTCCCATCTGAAGAAAGCACGGACCAAGGCCTGAACTGGAGGTGATAATGAGGACACAGACAAGAAACACCCAGCTCTAAAAAGGTAGACCCAAGGAGGGGCCATGCAAAACAGTCCCTGGAATATGGAAACTAGTTTATGCAAAAATATGAATATTCAACAGATTGATACAATAGAAAGGGCATTTTAAAAAAGCCTCTGAAATAGTAGGGTGTGGACTTTGCTGAATGCCAAGTCACCCGGCCAGCTGTACTTTGCTTTTTTCTATCTCCTAATTGTCTTATTTTCTATTAAACCTATTTCTTAAAATTTATATAGAAAGTGAACCTTGTTTTTCACATTGGGAAATCGTGATTTCCATTGCCACTCTTTGGTCCAACTGGGAACAAAAGAGGCTTGGAAAACACCGATTTGCCAAATGAAGCTGAATTTTCATTGTACTGATAAACACTGTCAAGATCAAAACAATTATTCAACACAGCCCTGGAGAACTGCTGGTGCAGTATCACCAAAACTAATTACTTTCTTGGGGTTTGAACATGATTTTGGCTCAGGATATTTGGGCTTGCGAGTCTTTGGAATTGTTCTGGGAATTAAGATGGGAAAGCTGAGCATCCTCTGCCACAGACCTGGGCAGGTGCCACAGCCTCTGTCTGCTTCCATTCCCCAGGTACGCCACGATCCTGCCTGACTCCCAAGACTATTGAATCAAGTCCTGCAAACTGCCCAGAGGTTCCTGCAGAGCTGCCGGGGACCTGCAGTGTCCTTTGCAGCCACAGAAACCTTTGTGTGTTTGTCATTCACTCCACCCCTGGTGAGAAGGGGGTGTGGATCCCTCGGACTCTTCACACAAAGGCACCGGAGAACAAAAGACTTTCTGAACAGTAGTGAGAGAAGGGTAAGACCAAGGTGGGACTGAACACTCACCGCAGAGCATCGGCACTGGGTTCATAAAAGCCCTGTTTCTGTGGGAGAAACAACAGGATCTCTTTGTAACAGTGCCTCCTACGGCAGCAGTGCCACCTTACCTCCTGACTGTGCTATTTCGTCCTTACTCTTGACCCCATTTGTCATCCTGCGCCACCCAGAAGAAATCTGCTGCTCCACACCTTATCAGGATGTACCTTCTCTTCCTTCCCCTCCCTCTTTATCTCATCAGGAAGTAACACAATCTCTTCCTCCTCCCCTGGTTCCAAGAACTTCTAGCACAGTGCGAGGCAGCTGTGTTCACACTGACACATTTACTGAAGTGATGAGCAGAGACAGGCTGAGCACAGCAAAGCGCTGCTGTTTTGACATGGTAAAGAGCCAAAAATGCATCTTTAAAAGGCTGGAGATTCCCATCACTAAGTCCCTTACAGCCAGTGCTGAACCTGGCTCTGAATATCCCCGTGGATCCAGGCTGGTATTACACTGGTTTTACCAAGAGTCCACTCTCCCCCTGCTGGTTTGATCTGAGCCCCTTTCTGGAGCTCCACGACAGCTCCATTCCTCCTTTCACAGCCCTGTCCTGCTCACCTGAGGCCTGAGAGGCTCGAAGCCAATGTACTGATCGTTGGGAATGATGGATGAGATCACCTGTTGGAGAATAAAGCAATGAGTGAATCCGGGCTGGACAAAGAGGCCCCCAAACTTCATCCAAGATTATCTGCTCAGACTCATTTCCTTCTGGCATCTCAAGGTCGGGGGATGCCAGTGCAAAATGTGGAGCTGTGCACACAGTGGGAGAGGCAGAGCTGCATTCCCAAGACAGATTCAACCATTTGTGCCCCATTTTTTTACTCATTCCAAGGTTTCTTTAAAAGTATGTGAATTTATTTGTTTCTCTTTCCTTTATTTGTGTTGGAGCTCTCTGTTCTGACTGCACTGGTCACAGAAGGGCTCAGAGACATCCTCTGCTGCCTTGTATTAAGAGATGTGACAAAGCATTTGTCCCCTGAGTGCCAACCTGTCCCCCTGGGAATGCAGGACTGAGCAGCAGCGTGCTGGGACAACGTGCCCCTCTTAAAACCACCACTGTCAGCAAAAAGGCAGCCATGCCTTCCCAGAGTACCTGCTCAGCCCTTTCACACTTTAAAGTGACCAAGACTGGGAAGGTATTTTGGTGGCAAAGTGCAGTTTTTGGTTGAAGGGGTGGCAATTCTAACAAATTTTGGCATCTGTGTCCCAACTGCCTGGACTGGCTGCGAGCTCTGCCCATCCTGCTCTGGGTCCCTGCACAGCACTGCTCTCTGGAGATGGCAGAGGCAAGATTTTTTTTTTCTACTGCTGTTAATCATGAAAATGGCGTGCCTGTTACCTTGGGTTTACCCAGGAAATCTTTTGAATCCAGTTGCTCAACTTCCTTCTTTCGTGGTCGGAAAAGTTCCCCCAGGGGAATCAGCATGGGCTCTAAAAACAGGTGGTCCTGGGGCAGGGAAAGCAGGTAAAGGAAAAGCCATCAATTCACACTGAATGAAACATCAGAGCACTGAAAAGGAAATATGGCTTAGGTGTGCAAGAGCAGCTCCAGGAAAACATTGGGGGCAGAAATTTCAGCTGTGAACTCCACCAAGGCCACTGGGGCTCCACAAAAGCAGGAGCAAACTGAGAGCTCAGCAGCCCCTCCCCGGTGTGGAGGAAAGGACTGACATTGCTGGCACGGGGTGGGTGGGAAGGGGGACGGTGCAGGAAGGTTCAGCCATCAAATCTTCCAAACAGCTTTTCAGTTCGACTTGAAATGTTTTCTGTTCAGCCACAGAGTAGTGTGCTAATAGCAAATATAATACACTGGAAAACCACAAATGTGATGCCATAAGAGATGATCACATTAAAAACAAAGCATGAATCTCTTATAAAGTATGAAGGTAGCAAACTACCTTCAGGAAGAGTAAATGAGAGGTCTGCAAATGTTTCCAGATTGTAAAGGAGTCTAACAGGAAATTTTTACTTAGAAACAGCCCTAGAAACAGTTTCACACCCTACTTAAGCTCTAAAAGTGATTGACATTAATATCTGAGCTGCCATCAATTGTTTCTGAGGCCAAAGGGACGCAAAAAAAGCCAGCCAGTGCCATGAAAAGGGAAACTCTCCAGACCTGCACTTGTAGGGGTTCTGCACTTGAAGCACTGCACAAGGCAACTGGTTTTGCAGGACAAGTACAAATAGAACTGAAATCCTGAACATGAGGGACCAGGAAGCCACATTCCCAGCCTCAGAGGTCATCCCAAAATTCTCCACTATGGTGTTTCTGGGCAGTGAAGAACCTGAGGGTGATGGAGTTTGACAGATGTGCAAATGGCTCAGACTGTGCTAGCAGGTGGCCAAGCAGGTGGGTGGACGGCAGGAACATGCAGGTGTCAGAACACTCAGACAACTTTTAGCTCACATCCCTGAGCTGAAGCCTGATGCACACACCCAGGAACCCACAGAGGTGGCCTCACCTGCACCCGCTCAAGGGCCAGCTCCAGGATTGCTGTTCTTCTTTCAGGTCTCCACACAACAGCCTTCTCTAGGGTGACTCTGGCCTCCTGCCACTGCTGCAGGTGGCACTGCACTGCTGCAGTGCTGTACAGCACCTGGAGTGGGCACAGAGAAGGGACTCAGAGGACCAAGGGACACCCAACATATCCTCCTGAACTCAGCCAGGAAACAGGGACAGGCACAAAAACACCAAAAAATTCAGCAACAGGAGAGGCACTCTGAGCAGAACAGCTGGGACAATTTCACAATTAGAAAGGAAAAATAAAAGCTTGGGTGTGCTGGAGCTGCTGGTCAAAGTGAGAGAAACATGGGGACAGCAGGTGAAGACTCTGGTACCACACTGTTTAAATCTGATCCTTCCTGCATCCAAAAGGCCAAGGAGCTTTTCTTTGGTTTCTTTCTGCATGCAACTAGGTAATGATTTTTGTAATCCCGACTCCCTGTCACTGCAAAATAACTGAAACTATTTTGTGTTGTAGTGGGCTGTGAATGTGCAAACTGTCAGCTGTAGCTTGTCACCCTTCAGCAGCATGTAAGTCTGTTCCTGGGGAAGTGCAGGCTGTGGGAGTGCTGCAGACAGGGTGTTAGGGAGCTGTGGTCTGTATTGAGAGTGGGAGAGCTCTCCCTGTCCCTGGCCAGCGCTCGGTGTGTGGGGAAGCTGCTGGGCCACAGGCAGAGCACTGTCAGACAGCTCCTTATCTCCTGTGATAACGTTATCAGCTGGGAATTGAGGTGTGTACCAGGCTGCACGCCCTGCTCGGGACAAGTCTGGAGCTGATAGGAAGCTTTTCCTTTAGTCCTTAATCAGTAGAAGACTGTTTAGGAGTGTGGGGATTGGCAACCATGAACACGTGCAGGGAAGTGCAGGGATGGGCCCTCTTGGGAGACAAGGCAGTAGTTCTCACTCAGCAGGATCACAGCCTTGCAAGAGGCAAGTATTTCTGGGTTTTCAAACCAAGCATGTATCTCTCACAAGAAGATCAGCTGCAGCATGTGAGAGGCTGTGCATGGGGAAAGCTGACAGCACAGTTCTGCTGGAGGATGATGTTTGTGTACTTTGAAAAATGAGCTCCAAGTAAGAATGAGACACAACTGAATCAGGATGCTGATGCCAAGTCTGGAGGGCCAGCACGGTGCCAGCACATGCCCTGGTGGTGACTGGAGTGAGGGGTCATGTGTTCACACCAGGAAAGGCCCCATCCTCCTCGGGACACTCCTGAGCCCTGCCCCTTTCCCAGGGAACTGCTCACTTCCCAGAGAAGGCAGAGCTGTGGCAGTGAAGCTGTTAAAGCCAGGGAGCTTTGGGTAATACCACGGATGCCAAGGATAGCTTCCTCCTGACAGGTATAAGGTGCATGAAAATTGCCTGAGATGCTTGACTGGAATTACACAACGACTCCTCACTCTCACGGAAGTAAGGAGTTAAATCTCTTTCCTGTATCTGCTTTTCAAACCATGTACGTGGACTTGGAGCAAACAAAACGAACCCTTCCAATGAAGGACAGTTTCTAGGAATCTTTTACATATGACCAAATATGACAACAATTTACAATCAGTTCAACCTCTGAGCTTCCTTGACCAGGATTGGCAGGTTGGCTCTGTGTGACAGTAGGAGGTGCACTATGAAGCATTTACAAACACAGCCTGAGCACAGGGTGTAAGTTCAGGCACAGAGGGAATATTAAATTCAGTTGCTGCAGTCAGAGAGAGGCTTTCATGCACCTGAATTTCCTGGAGTCTGCATCATGCAGCAGCTCTGTACTCATCTGTCAATGTTTCAACCTCTTTCAGCTCTCAGAGCTGAGGAGCTCACTAAATTTAGATGTGTATTTACATGCATGCAAGTGTAAACATTACACGGAATCCCAGACTAGTTTGGGTTGGGAAGGACCTTAAAGTTCCCAGTTCTACCCATCCCTGCCACAAGCAGGGACACCTTCTATAGACCAGGTTGCTCCAAGCCCCATCCAACCTGGCCTTGGACACTTCTAGGGAAGGGGCAGCCATCACTTTGTTCTCATATAGAGAAGATAAAAACATCTCAATACACAAATTCCTGTGCCCTTGCTCAGAACAATTTTACTTTTCAAACCGCATCATTTGCTACACTTCCCAGAGATTATGTTGATTTACAACTTCTATGATTTTGTTACTTTTAAAAAAGTGCAAGCAGAATATTTCTACTGTGCTAATGTACTTTCTTGGGTCACTCATGCCTGCTTCTGACACCCCCAGCAGTGGGGAAGGATTGCTGAACCAGGCTGACTCTTACCTCCCAGGCATAGAGGATGTGCCTCAGCCCCAGCTGCTTGTAATCTATGAAGGGATTTTGTCTTAGGTGACTGAAGGCCATGTGATAGTCAGAGAGAGCTTCTTCATACCTGCAACACAGAGGTGACACAAGAGACTGAGCCTAAAAAAGCTGGAGACTGTTTAAAAAGCTTAAAAATCACCCTAGCAAATAACATGTATTCTGCTCTGCAGCCTGTGCGAGGAGAGCTGCATCAGAGCTGTGTCATCTTTGTAAAGAACAAAAACTACCCACTGCTGGGAGCTGCCTGCCTGTCCCAGCACATGCCTCGAGAGGATTGAGGGCTGGGAACCCAGCTAATGGGAACCAGGTAGGGTACAAACAGGGCCAGAGTGTCAGAACTGAGAAACTCAAAATTTAGAACCTCAACATTAAGAAATTGAGAGAACGTTTGAGGATAAGGAAGGAATTAGTCTGAATTTACACCAGCTATGCAACCAAATTCCATGTGGGTGCCCACCAAGGCTGCAGGTGGTGCAAGGAAGGCCCAGGAAGGGCTGTGCAGTGGGCACCCAACCAAGAGGAGGTGCCCAGGTGGGTTGGTGGGAGCAGCTTCTGATGAAGGAAGGAGCCCTGGGGTGCTGGAGGCCATCAGGTCCTTGGGCAGGAGGCAGCTCTGCTGTCCCTGCAGTGGGTGTGCTTGGGGCACATTTGCTTCTGCTGGTGGTGGAGCAGCTCCAGAGAGCCCTGCCTGGGGTTCCACCAGCCCCAGATACAGCCCCTCCACTAGAGAAGCCAGAACTGCTCACTTTAACTCCCTCCCAGAAATAAAGACAGGCATTTTGTGGAGATTATGGTCTGGAAACTGTGTGAAAGAAAATAACTAAGCTGGAAGGTAAGACAAGATCTGTAAAATACTTCACCCAGCTCCCTGAAGAGAATGTCACTGCAATTTAACTGTGGAAACAATGAGTAATCAATCCCATGACACTTCTGGAGCAATCTCAGTATTTTATCAGTGAGACTGAGATCAGGCCCCCAAAGTCTGCTGGCAGAGAGTGTACAGGTTGCATTTTTAGGAAGCCGAGTCTCATGTGAAGAGACACATCAAACAGCACAATTATATTTTTTTAATTTCCAAAGGAAATCTGAATGGCAACGTAACATTGTGGCAGCCTTGCATCCAGAAGTTCCTGTGTGTAGGGGACAGCAATGTCATGTGTCAACCACCTCTGGGGACCCCCAGCTCTTATCAGAGATAAGACTTGCTGACCTGTGACAGTGTTTCCAAGACTAAAGCAGACCTTGTGAACCCTGTAAGGTTGCTGGAACAAATGAATTTTGGAATCAAAGAATCATTTAGGTTTAGGAATAAAGCAGGACTGAAAAAGGAAAGAACAAAGATTGCACTGGCTGTGCACCTCACTCACATTTCCAGCTGCAGGTGGACAAACCCTCTCTGGAAGTAGCCCACAGCCAGGGAATTGTCCTTCTCAATGGTTTTATCGAATGCCTGAGGGGAAGAACACAGGCACATCCCAGGGATCAGCTGGGATCTGTCCTGTCTGGGCTCACACCCCCAGCCAACCACGTCCCAGCTGCCCTCAGAGGCAATCCCTGGGCTCCTGTCCACTCTGAGGGGCTGGACACAGCTCCCAGTCATCTTCCAGGTCTTGGCTCTGTGTGAGCTGAGCTTCAGCTCCTTTTACCCCTCCTTGCTACATTTCACTGGACATAAATGAGCTGCATTGGCCATCCGGCTACTTAAAATGGGAAAACTGAAGCAGAGTTGGCAGGACAGTGGGAGCAGCAGGACTGGCCAGGCTGGGGAAGGATGAGGTGATGAAAGGGTGAGAGGGAGGAAGCTGCAGGTCTTTCTACAATGGCCTCTAAGTCAGTAACTCTGCTTCAGTGCCCCAGCTAAATACAGGCAGTGCTTGCAAAGCTGGCAGCAGCTCAGCGTGCTGGGAGAAACAAGAGTCCTCCTGAGGCAGCAGCAGGGGTGTGCTCCTTCCCTTCCCACTGCAGACACCCTGTGGGGATAACAACTGCTGAAAGCCCAGCTGTCCCTGACCCAGCCTGAACAGGAACAGCACTGCAGGTGAAAATGGGTCTCTGTGACCCTGCACACACCGTGCTGGAACGTCTGCCTCACTGGGCCATAAATGAAATAACAACAAACGTTGATCCACACGGAAGTAGAACTGAGCCTCTTCCCAGTCACTACTCCTTGACTGGGGCTCAAAAGTCTCTCCTGAGCTCTCTCCCTTATCTCCACGGCACCAGTGCCATGTGCTCACTGTGTCCCAAACAGCCACTGCTCTGCTCAGGGCTCCCCGGTGCTGCCCCAGCCCCTCCAGCACAGTCTCAGCTCTTCCTTACACTGCTTGAAGAAAGGTTTAACTGCATGTCCTCACTGGAGATGGAGGGATGGATGGATGGATGGAGGGATGGACGGATGGATGGGTGGGTGGGTGGTGGATGAATGTGCAGACATGCCAGGTGCTGTCACACAAAGGCTTTTCCTCAGGGCACGTCCTCTCCCTTCCCAAGGGCAGTGGTTTTGCAGCACAGCAGCTTTGTCCTGGCAGTCTCCATTGCCAAACAACATATTTGTACTTTCAAAATACACCCATCTCATGTCTAAACCCATGCCTTCGGAACAGCTATTGGACAATCTTTTTCCTGGTTCTATTTAAAGTTACAATAGATTTTAAATTTATTGTGCATGTCTAGTGGGTTGATGTCTTCACTTGGAACCAGGCAGGCTGAGCTTTAGAAATGCGGTTTTCACATAATAATGAGCTAAGTTCACCTAAAAGACATGATTTTAACTGATTTAACTTAAAGTACATTGCCAGATGCAGTTTCTAGTATCTAATTTAAGTACTCTCTGTCTCTATTATCTTGTTTCAAAATGATTCTGTCCACTGATCTGGATTTTTACAGCATTTAGAGAACCATGGAATTACTGAATCTTTAAGGTTGGAAAAGCTGTTAAAAATCCAGCTGTTAACCCAGCATCACGGAGTTCACCACTGAACGGCCACATCCCCTTTTTAACTTCAATCTTTTTCACTTTTCTACGATTCACCCCGCTAAACCTTTTCCTCAAACCATTCACCCTTCAACATCCCCACTCGCATTCCCGCCGGACACGAAACGCTGGATTTCCGATCTAGCTCCAGCATCATTCCCTCTGAGCCGGAGCCGGGGCAGCCGAGCCGCCCACGCCGGGATCCCCCGGTGCTCCCCGCTGCTCCCCGGCCCGCTCACCCTCAGAGCCGCCTCGGGCCGCCCGGCCAGCAGCTGCACGCAGCCCATGTTGAAGCAGATCCTGGCCGGAGGCTCCGCGATGCTGCCGAAGGTGTCCAGGGCAGCGTCCCAGTGCCCGCGGTCCGCCTCCCGCACGGCTTCGTGCCAGCGCCGCACCAGCTCCCGGTACGCCATGGCCGGGCCCCGGGACACCGGGCACCGGGACACCGGGACACCGGGACACCGGGCACCGGGAAACCGGGACACCGGGACACCGGGAACAGCCGCTCCGGGAACAGCCGCACCTGCGCCGCACCTGCCGGGGCGGGGAAGCGCGGCCACCTCTGCCCGCTCCGCTCCTCCCCTGGGCGGCGGGAGGAGACACTGAGCCCGTCATGGGACACAGGAAAGGGGGACATGGAGCCCGGAATGGGACACGGACCAGGAAGGGGGGATATAGGCCCCAGAATGGGACACGGACCCCAAAATGGGACATGGACCAGGAAAGGGGGACATGGAGCACGGAATGGGACACGGACCCCAAAATGGGACACAGACCAGGAAAGGCGGACATAGGGCCCGGAATGGGACACGGAGCCGGCGGGACAGACCGCTGAGGAGCGGCAGCCACACCTGAGCGGGCACTGGGGAGATGCTGCTCGCTGAGGGCACCAGAGGGCACCTGACCAGCCGCCAGAAGTGAGCCCATAGCCGGCGATACCGCAGCCAAAATACTGTCAGGGGAGCTTCTTTAATAAAATATTTAATGTAAATTTAATATAGAGTAGGTAGTCTCCCGGCCGTGTAGGTGCGAGTTAACTACAGTAAGTACGGTAGGCACCGCTGGCGCCGTACTCTGGTAAACACGGTAACGCCTCGCCCCGCCCCCCGGGCTCTCCCTTTGCCGCGGGCGACATCGCCCCCTGGCGGCGCTGCGCTTCGGTGTCCCGGAACAGGAGCCCGACGGCGGCGCGGCGCCGTGCGCCAGAGGTTCCGGGGCCGCTGGGGCGCGCGGCGCGGAGCGGCGGGAAGGCGGTGCCAGGTCAGTCCCTGTCCTCGGGCGGGCCCCAGGGACCGGCGCCGGGCCCGGCCCCTGCAGCCTCGGACACCGAGAGCAGCGGCCAGCGGCACGGCGGGGCCGCCCCGGGCGTGGGCATGGCGGCACGGAGCCGCTCCGGGCCGGGCCGGGCCGAGGGGCTGGGCCAGGAGCCCGGGCGTGCGGGGAGCGGGGCGGGGAGAGCCGCGTCACAACTTGCCGTGATTGCTCCCTCAGCTCCGCGGGGCGGGCTCACCGCGCTCAATCGGCCTTCAGCCGCTTCAGTGCAGAAACCAAAGAAATCAGCACCCGCACAGCGGGGGAACTGGTGGGTTTCGGCTTGAAACAGACTGCTTGGGCTCCCTGCCACTGATTTGAAATGTTACAGAGAACGGGAAAGAAGAGTCTGTGAATTGGGAGTACCGCGAGGATTGTCCGCACACGGGAAGAGAAAATAGAGTTTAGAAAAGAAAGTTTGTTAACGTGATGTCAGCAGCAGGAGTGTAATAAAACGAGCGGGTAACATTTTCTGTATAATTAGGTGCTGCCGATGCAATGAATGGAGAGATTAAAAGTTAAACCACGTGTGGTTGGAAAGGAGATTTCCTCCACTGGTGTTCGTTCTCGGGACGGGATTTCAGCGTATGTCTGAGTCAACTGATGAATGCTTAGAGCCACGTACTTGTATTTTCCGAGAAAATGGACTTCAGTGCAGCCTGACGAGTTAATTAAACAAGGTGGTGTTGCCATGCACAGTTTAAGGACAAAGCCGTGGATGGGTGGGAGCCAGCTGCTTCCACACCTTGGCTCAGGTGCTGGCTGAGCCCAAAGCTGGGGTGTAACCTTTGCTGTTCGGGGTCCCTGCTGGCACAGAGGGGACCTGGCAGGGACAAGGTGCTGCTGCTGTGGCCTGGCCTGCCTGGCTCGGTGGTTCCATGTGCCAGGAGGATCTTAATGCCACAACAGCTCCCCAGCACAGCCGCTGGTGCAGGGGGACTGGCAGGACGCAGGTGCATCAGTGGCACAATCTGAACTGCACTGGTGGGGGAGGAGTTGAATGCTCGTGTGGTTTTCAGTTTTTCTAAAGAAAATCAAGATGTAGCAGCCGCATGTGTGCATGTGGTTAGAACGGGCTACCAGGGCATCTCTGGTTCCAGGAGCTCTCCAGTGAGATAGAAAAATACTGGGGAGTTCAGGGCAGGCCACAAAAATGCTCTGGTTCTGGAAAACAAGGCCTGAATAAGTTGAGTTTATTCAGGCCCATTTAAGAGAAGACAGTTGAGTAGTGACTCAGGCACTCTGGCAATCCATGCCTGTGGGAAGTTATCCCACAGCTGGGTCCTGTCAGCCTTTCCAAAGCACACAGCAGGATCTGGTAACTGAGGCAGAGCTACACAAATTCTGTTAAATGTGACCCAATTTCCCAGCAGTGGAGGGTAATTACAGGAGGAGTTTGGGAAGAGGGGAAGGCCTTTCAGAGTTGGGGTCTCCTCAGCTGAAGGATCTTAACGCTGAAGGTGTGTTCAGAGCAGACTCCTGGGCAGTCTCAGGTGCCAGACCACTTTGTGCAAGCAATAGAAACAATCAGATTTGAACATTTGGGGCAAAACCAGCAAAGTGCATCTTCTGGAATGTAAATGCTCCATCAGAAAGGAGTTCCTAAGGCAGCAGTGCTGCCTGTAGAAATGCTGCCACTCACCTGGACAGAGCTGTGCTGGTGGTTGCGGTTCAGCAGTGCAGAACACTGGTGTCTCTGTTGGGGCAGTGCTGTTCATACAGAGTCCCTCAGGTCAGTGCTGTTCACACAGAGCACGGGCACACACACAACTGAACACTTCAGATTGCTCCTTTCCACTCCTAATGGCAACTGGCACAGCTGGGACAAGTGCAACTTGTGGGATTCTCCGGAGGCAGTGTGGAGAGAGGCAGCAGAGAGTGCTGCCTGTGCTGGGAGTTCTGAGCCCTGAGGTGCTGCAAAGGGATCCTCATGCAGAGCTGGATGCCAGCTCACAGAGGCTCAGCTATTCTCAGACAACCAAAGCAGCTGCTCCTGAGAATAAATAATTTACTCAAACATGCATTAAATAACTTTCTGATGTGTGCAGTGATGTAACCTGGGAGGAGAGAGAACGACATAGGGCACCTCTGGGCTAATGACAGAGACATTTTATTGGAATTAAGAGTGTTCTTCTGAACCAAGTTTTAGTTATTTAATTCAAAAGCTAATTACTGAGTCTCTGTAACCTGTCTTTAAATAAAAATATATTTTTTGTAGCGCTCTGAGGGCTCTTGGTGCTCTGGCAGCCTCCTCAAGCAGCTCCCTTGGTAACCAGGGGCACCGGAGGAGGGCTGGTCACAGAGGAACTGAGGAACAGGACATGTGCCAAGGGTTGAACATTCTGCAGATTCACATGTTCATCTCTCACCTGTATGAATGTGTAATAAATTGATACAGTGTTGGAGGAACTATGGCAGATGTCAGTGATAAACATGTGAAAAAAATCTTGCAGAAAAAGGAAAGGGCATGTGTATGTGTGGGATATTGGAAGTCTGGAAAGCTGTTTTCCCAGAGGATGGGAGTCTTTGGCTCTTTCAGAGCAGAGCAGGTTTTTTTTTTTACCTGTGCATGAGGGTGTCATTGTCCAGGGCTGTTTGTGAGCAGTGATGGGCACTGGGCCATTCTAAGCATGGAGGGGAACTTTCCTGGGGGTGCTGTGCTTGTTGAAGTGGATAACCCGTGTGGATCAAGGTGCTGGTTCCCTGCGTGGTCCATCGCATTGGTAAGGTGTTCTTAGTCTTTGGTGACCTAAATGGAACAATAGAATCCCCTGAGCTGGGGTGACCCACCAGGATCACCCAGCCCCTGCCCCTGCCCAGAGCCCCACCAATCCCACCCTGGGCATCCCTGGCAGCGCTGGCCAAAGGCTCCTGGAGCTCTGGCAGCCTCGGGGCCGTGCCCATTCCCTGGGGAGCCTGGGCAGTGCCAGCACCCTCTGGGGGAAGAGCCTTTCCCTGAAATCCACCCTGAGCCTGCCCTGGACCAGCTCCTGTCCCAGGGAGCAGAGATTGGTGCTGCCCCTCCACTGCTCCCTGGGGAGGAGCTGCAGATTGCTCTGAGGTCTCCCCTCATTGCACCTCGTGATCTTAACATTACAATAAAGATGCTTAGCAAGAAGTAAAGAAGTTAGCAAGTATGTGAGATGGGTTCAGGGAAGAATGTGATGCCTAGCCATGTCTGTCTCCCAGCCTGCATTAGCCAGGTGCCTGCTGGGGGCCGTGGGGCCGAGGGGTTGACTGGCCAGGTGTACAAGTGCTCACAGGCCTCTTTGCTTCCTCACAGCTCCTGGTGGCAGCGGGGTCCCCAGACATCCCTCAGCAGCTGAGACCTTCACCGTCCTCTGTCAGGGTGAGTTTGTCACTTGGGCTGAGTTTGCCACTTGGGTTGAGTTTTCCAGGTCTGTTCAGAGGCTTCTGACACACATCTGGCAGGATGGGGGGAGTGGAGCTTCAGGAACTTCTGCCCCTTTGCATTCTGTCTTGTGGGAGCTTGGGAAAGGATCATTTGACCCTCCTGCTCCTAGCTGGGGTGTTAAGGGACACCTAAATGGGATGCCTTGGTGCAGGACAGGGGAGAGGGAGGAGACAGGAGTTACTGTGAACCTTCTGAGCCTACACTGATCAGCTCTGCTCTCCTGGCACAGCTGTAGGTACAGCTTCAAGGGCAAGGAACATTCTGACAGTGTGATGCTGAGATTATTAAATTATCAAATTATTATTATGAATTTCTTTTCTGAGGATCAGCTTGGGGTTTGTGTCTCAATAAGAACAACTTTGGTTGGCTGGATGGTTTGTTAGTTTATGTAGGTGGGTGAGAGGGAACTGGGCAATAAACCCTGTGACTGCTGTATGAACTTGTAGCCAGTCCTGCTCCACCACTGCAGTTTGTATGACCACTCCTGGGTGCAGACCAAATAGTCAGTATTTTATGGTACACCATGTATTAAGGAATATATTCAAGGAGATTCCCTTTTGTGTTGTGAACTTCATTGATGGCATTCACTTATTTTGTTAAGTTTGATTTAACTACATCATGTATTGAAAAGTTACCCAGAAATTCCTTACAGTTTTTGTAAAACTCAGTTTATCTTAAAAGGTCGTACTGGCTAACTTTCATCTGACTCAGCATTCTTTCTTCTCTTGGAATGGGAGAACTGTAAATTTTCCCATCTCTTTCTATAGTTCTGCTGCCTACCAACGAGGGTTTGCACACTGCAGGGCAGTATAAAATATCTGTGCAAGAGCAGTCACCAGTTAGTGTCCGTCATCTGCTTTACCCTTTTCAAGTGGAAACAAAGCTCATTTTGGGTTTTCCTGGTGTCCCTGTGTGTGTGAAATGCAGCTGCAGCCTCGTTAGAGGGCACTCTGGAACCACCCAGGGAGTTGAGCAGCCACATTCCCCACCAGCTTTCCAGAGAAATGCTGCTGTAAACGTCCTTTGCCCACAGAGCAGAAAGTGGGAATTACCGTGGGTGTTGGTGATCCAAGGCAAGACTGCCTGTGCTCTGGGCTGATTTCATGCTTGTGCTCTATATGGAATATAGCAACAGTTAGAGAATTCACTGCAGTTTTCCAAATGTGAATTAATGAACTTGCTTTTCTTGGGGCCTTTACCCCATAAACTGCACTGATCCTAAATATATATCCATTTTGGATTTTTGTTTTGGTTGCTACTGTATTTAAAAAAGTAAATCTGTGATAGAAATATAAGGTGCTTCCGAAACTCTTGGGTTTTAGTACCAGCCCTTCCACCAGTTTTATCTGTGCCGTTGACAAATACTTTGTTGTGTCTCCTTTCACTTTCCTTGTGTCAAAAACAGGATAATGATTTTTACCTTGGGAGAATGAATCAATGCATATAAATGTGCTTTGAAATATGAAGTGGTTTAGCATTTTTAGAAAATATAATTAAACTATTGAACAAAGCAGGAGTCAGAGAAGTCAAATTTAAGACATGATTATTGTTAAACTGCTTTAGTGGCATTTCTGTTCTGGCAAGATTATAGAGCCAGATCATTTGCATTACTTTTGATTTCCTGATGTTTTTAGTTTGTTGTCCAAGGAACAACATTCTTTATATGCAGGAATGAGATTGTCTGTAAACACAAACATAATCTCACCTTTGTCCAAACATATCTTGTTTTGCCTTTAGAAAACCAAACCAAACCGGTGGGACCCAGGTCTGAGCAATTAGCACTGACTCATCCCCAGCCTGGGGAGGCTTGGCAGAGCCCAGCCTGTGTTGCCTTGGCTGGAGCCATCCCTGCAGGGCACAAACCTCAGCTTTAAGGTATGGCTTCACTCAGCCTCTGAATTCCTGGTGCTGTGGGAGTGCTGCAGGTGGTGGCTGGGTTCTGTCACCTCCTGGGCCTCTCCAGGATGGGAGTGGGGCTGATGTGACAG